>NC_141911.1:33319750-33924000 GCF_057802395.1 Ceratotherium simum simum | reverse complement strand
TTTAGGAACTGTGAATGTAGTTGAATTTATTTGCAGGTCAACTCTGCAGCTGCCAAGTGCTCAGAACAGATCTGTGAAGAGAAAGAACCCTAGCTACAAAGGAAGATAAATGTAGCCTTGCTTGTGTTCACCTCTAAAGCAGGTACCGTGCCCGTTAAGTCCTGTGTATTTCCCTGCAGCACCCAAAATAGTTCTCTGTAGTGGTTGGCATTCCATAAATAGTACAGTCTAATTTCGGGTTCAGGAAGGGATGCAGAGGTAAATGGAGTGTGCGAGGGTGCTCCTGAAAATGGATTCCCCTCTTTTTAGTGATCTGTTGTTTGACATCATTATATATCCCAGAGGGCTAAGTATATAGTTTACAGTAAATCATTCTGAGAAAGTGTCAATATAAAAGATGCTGCATAAAATAGCCACTGGACACTAGTTTAGATTGTAATCACTGAAGAGGCTGAGCCTCTGCTTGGCTTGCTTTAAATCATGCTCAGTACCATGTTACTTATAAACAGCCTCAAAAATAAGTGCTATTAGAAATTGACAATGATGCTGGAGAGATCACTGGGCTGGAATTGCCTCCATATTTTCAGTGAACCAACATATCTTTTTGGTAAGTCTCTTGGCTCTTCTGAGCCTTGGTTATATTTGTAGAATGACCAGTTCATTGCTTTCTAAACTTTTTAACAGTAAAAACCATTCTTGGATATCCTCCCCCAGCCCTGCCACCTCGTTCATTTGCTTAACAAATATTTACTGGGCACTTACTATATACCAGGCACTCTACTAGGAGTTGGGAGTACCATTTGTGAGAAAACAGATGCATTCTTTGCCCTTATGAAACTTACAGACTAGTGGGAGAGACAGACACAAAACAAATGGCCACGCAAATAAAAATACAATTAAAAATTGTGTTAAGTGCTCTGAAGGAAAACAGAGCTCTATGAGTGTAACATGGAAACCTAATTAGGAGTTGGGGGAGCACAGAAAAGGTCTGTGGTTGTATTTTTAATGTCCTTTGAGAAACCACATAATGTTAAAAAGTTATTGTCAATTGAATAATGCTTTAAAACCCTTTGTATTTTATTAATCATAACAGTATGTATATATATGTGGAAAATAGTAGTTTGTGTATGTCTAAGACAGCTGGAACCCATGAATGCTTTGTGTAGGAATGTGTACATGGACACCCAGCATCCTGCAAATTCTGCAGCCACCCAGGGGACTGGGCACCACTTAACCATAATATCTTTTGTCTCCCGCTGGCTCTAATGGCAACTTATAGGGCTCCTCAGGAGACATCTTGAAAAATAGTTGGTTTCCTGATCAGGATTCACATCAACACTCAGTGAAGGCTGGGTCAGCTCCCTCCTCCCCAGAGGCCAACATACCCTCAGCTGATGACTGCAGACAGGTCTCCTGACCAGAAGCGCAGGTCATGTCCCCGCCACCTGGCAAAGTTTACTTAGTTCCAGGTTGATCTGATCTAGATCAAACCCAACATTCAAAAACTACACCAAGTCCTTTCAATATTCAAGAAATTGGAGGCTGCGAGGGCCTCTTCAGGCCCCCTGCCAGAACCCAATGTTGTCAGTCTATATTTTATTTCTCAGGGCTCAGCTAGGTGATTGTATGTTACCTCCCAGAAGCAAACATGTATTTCTTCCATAACGGCCTCCTAGCTATGTAAATGGCTATACACTTTTGATTTATGTTTCCAGATTATAGTTTTTAAGGCTTTCTGTCAAGCTCCCCATTGGAAGTAGAAGTTCTCAATATTCTAATCCTTCTTGCTTAACCAGGAAGCAATGAATGCAGATAAGAAGCTGGGTAGGGGATGAGAATGATCTTGTTTAGTAGGCAAAACTACCTAAGGATGGATGAGGAATTCAAATTCTGCTTGTGACTGCCTGTCCTCTCCAAGAGGAGGAGGGAGAGAGCAGGTTCAGTCTGTACAAGGCCCAGGACTGAGGTTGGGGTAGTTCCATCCCTTACCTGGAGCAAATGTGTAGCAAAGGAAAGTCCTTGCAGGGTTGGTAATGCCTCACTTAGACCCTAAATCCCTGGACAGCAGAGATGGCGTCTTTGTCATATAGTCCCAGCGATGGCCAGCCCAGTGGGCATACAGTCACCGTTTGTTGAAAGAGTGAGTGGTGCTGGAAAGGTGTTGGGGTGAGGTCACTGAGCCAGGCAAGTGGACAGTAATAAGCTGCAAAAGTACCAGGAGCGAGTCTGAAGGCAAAGAAGCAAAGGAGGGCATGCTGGAGAAGTCAAGCAAGAGGCAGAAGGGAAGCCTTGGAACAGCACTGCTCCATTAACCAGCCCATGGCAGAATGAACGAGATGCTCTTTCAGAAAACAGTGCAAGGGCGTGTGACTCTCCATACACTGGAGCTGAGTGTTCCTATTGCAAAAGGACTGTTCACCTTGCAGAAGGTCTGACTTCACCATCCCTTGTGATAGGAAATGCCTCACATTTGTTTGAAATATGATTGCATTTACAGGTTATTTTTTAGAGACTGCACCTGAGGACATTGCAAATATGTAAAGCACACATTTATCTGTCACATGAGCTATTTATGTTTTTATTTAGATCCCATCAAAGTCTAAAACAGGATTTGAGGTGATGAAGTACTCATAGATAACTGGCGAGACAGGCAAATGGAGTATTGAAAGAGTGCTCTACAAAGCATCTTCTCATTCACATCTACTCCATCCTCACAATGGCCCTGTGAGTCAGGCACTGCACTTGGTGTTGGAAGATCTGTGTTCAAATCCCGGCTCTGCCACTTATCAGCCATGGGCCAGTGTGAGTCGGGATAAATAACTTCACCTCTCTGAGTTTCCTTGCTTTCTCTCACTTTATTGTCAATATTTCATTTATTTTTGTAATCAATTTTAGTATTTTTATGATGTGGCAGTGAAACAGGTTTCCAGGACTTAAATTCAAATTTTATCAGAGTGATTCATTTGCATGATTAAAATATCAAATAGTCCAAAAGGTTTTGTAATGTGAAGAAACAGTACCCTGACCCACCTCTCCCCACCCTCATTCCGCTTCCCATAGATGACAGCCTTTAGCCAGTTTCTGTTTTTAGATCTGCTTGTGGTTTCTCCTGCATCTCCTAATGGTATGTTTACACTGCTATGTCTTGATCAACAATGTTGGTAGACATTGTCTATCCACTTCCTTCTAGCGTTGGTAAAGTTTTCATTCCTGTCCTCCACTCCCTCCCAAGTTTGGAAAGTTTCAGCTATTTTGGTTTGTCTATTACTGTTCTAACTGTAGGCAAACCTCTAATTCTTGTTCCATCAACAGTCAGTGATACCTTTGACTACTCATTCAGTAACATGAAGACAGAAGCAGAAAGTCTCTTTCTTTCACCTCTCGACCTCCTTCTACCTCCCAAATTCTATCTATTCTGTAACCACAATTAAGTTTCTCTTGCTCTGTTTATAGGTTGATTCTAAAAATTGAAAACCAGAAAACAGTGCTTACATGATAGCTATGTAAATATTGTTACAGAGCTAAGGAGTGCGCCATGATTAGATCTCTCCCCTATGGTTCCAATGTCATGACCCCAGTGCCACTCAAAGAAAATGCGTCTACCATCAAGAACAAATAGTCTTCTTTCTCACACTCATCCAATTGCCCAAAATAGTGTCACATTTTAGTTTAGTTCCTATTTGGACTATGACTTATTTGTACATTTTTGTTTGCTTTCCTGGAGTTTCTGGTTGTCTTTTTTCTTTTTGGTAGAAAAAAACATCTGCTTTCCTTATCATATTCAGCTTTTACTCACCCTATTTACTTCTTCGAATCCATTCCATTCTTCTTAAAAACATTTTTCTTAGACTCCATTGATATTCTCTTTTAACTTGGATTAATTGCTTGCTAGGTCAGCTGACACTTGGTATCCAGGAATTTCCTGGATAAATTCTATTATTTCTAATAACAAAACCTTTCCCTTTTTTGGGATTTTGCTTTAGTTTTGCTGAAGTTGACACACTCCAGTAACTTCCTCAGAAAGGATATATAGGAGTTAACTTCTTTCATTATTGAATATCTGAAACTGACCTATTAGGTGTTCACACTTCAATGTTTGTTTGGTTTGATATAGAATTTCAGTTTTAAAATAATTTGCTCTCAGAACTTTTAAAGACTTTATTCTACTGCATTTTGGCATTTGTGGTTTTGGATTAGAACTCTGATGCCAGTTGGGTTCTCTTTCCTTGTAGAGTACTTATTTTTTCTCTTTGGAACCTCTTAGAATCTTTTGATCCCTGGTTTTCTGAAATTTCACATTGAGTGTGTCTAAGCAGAAGATTTGTTTCTTTTTTCTCGCTGGGCATTTGGTAGCCCTTTTGTTTTGAAATTCTGAGCCTTTTCTTTTATTATTTCCTTGATTATTTTCTCTTTCTTTTCATTGTTCTCTGTTTAGGATCTGCCTAAAAGGCAGATCCAGGACTCTGGAATTGATCTTCTGTGACTTTTTTCTTCATATTTTCCATCTTATTTTCGTTTTCTCCTATGTTCTGGAAGATTTTCTCAACTTTGTATTCTATCATTTCTACTAAACACTGCAATCGTATTTTTTAATTTCTGAGAATTCTTTCTTGGTTTCTGATTGTTCCTTTTTCTTAGCATTCTGTTCTCATTTATATAGCAATGTCCATCCAAATCTTTCTGGAGTAGGGTGATCGTCTTCACCAGCTTGGGCTGCTATAACAAAAATACCACAGGTTGGGTGACTTCAATAATAGATTTTTATTTCTCACAGTTCTGGAGGCTGGGAAGTCCAAAATCAAGGTGCCGGCAGATTCAGATTCAGTGTCTGGTGAGAGCTCCATCCTCATGACCTAAACACCTTCCAGAGGCCCCAGCCCCTAATACCATCACTTTGGGGGTTAGGATCTCAACATATGGATTTTGAGGAGATGCAATCACTCAGTCCATAACAGCAATTATATATCTTGGTTTGTCAGGGAGAGTCATGGTTTATACCTGTTGTCCTGGCATAATTATTAATAGCACCCCATATCACCTTCAAATTCATCCCAGGTAGGAAGATAAATTACATGGTCACTTTACTCTGAAGATGTTGATGAGAACTTCTTTGTAAAGTTCTCTTTTGTTCTTAAATTATTTCTGTTTCTTCAAGGTGACATTTTCAGGTTATTATTTTCAACCCTGATTATCCATTGATATTTAAGAAGGAGGAATTAGGGAATAGGAGCTCTGGGTACATAGAGCTTGCTGACTGGTGCACTTTGCTCTAGTGGGGATAAACAGGGAACTGACTCTGTTCTGGAGACTTCCAAAAGAAAGACTAAGAAGGACTGTATTCTGTGGTACCAATAACCATACCAACTTTCCAAGTTCTTCTCAGAGCGCTTTTTACATTTTTTTAGGCATAGGTGAATCTTTGTTTTGTTTTGTTTTTTAGTGGTGACAATTTCCTGGCTGTCCTGCATTCTGTGTGGGGGGCCCACAGTGGGGGTGGGAGTGGGAACAACTATTTCATATGTGGACCTTTAATCAGTCCCCCGTTTCAGTTCTGATTGTCAGTCCTCCCTTCTGCCTTACTTTCCGCCTCAGGCCCAGAACCTCTCCCAGGTTCTGCCAGGCAGATGGACTCCATCCTTTACTGCAAACTACATCAGTTTATCACATGCATTTTTTTTGACAGAAATTTGCTAAAACCACTCATCCACTGATAGTGCCCCTTCTCCATGAGCTTCACCGTTATGGGTTATGATTTTTTTTCCTTTACTATTCTCGTGAGGTGTCAGGAGGGAGGCGATGTACTCAATCCAACATCTTGAACAGGAAGATAGGTGTACTTTTTATTTTTTTATCCTTTATAATAAGGATAATGATGTCTTTCCTATCTATTTTTCTGGCAGATTTCAGGTTGAACCCCAATACCCATTCTCCCTCATTTGTAATAGATCCCCCACTTTTAGCTGACACATGGCAACCTGGGACAATTCTGGCCTCCCTTGCAACTTGGTGAGGCCATGTGTCTAAGTTCCAGTGAAATGGCGTATAAGTAGAAGGACCTTGCAGCTTCTCAGAACTGTTCTTAACAGATAGGAGCGTGTGCCTTTGGCACTATATTGGGCCATGAGGTTGAGGCTACATAAAGAGCCTAGGTTTCAGGCACCATGAAGCCCAATACCAGGCCTGGACTCACTCATCAAGACTTTTACAGAACAGAAATATTTTGTTTTGTTTAAGGCATAGTTATTTTCAGTTTTCCTTCACTATAGCCAGACTAAAACCCAACTAATACAACCTTAAAAATGATCTGTGCGATACCAAAAAGATAATAAATGTGAAACTGATTTGTAAACTATAGAGGGCTATTGAAATGTCAGATATTATTATTATCATGATATCTTACACTAGACTAGATTTTAAGCTCCTCCTCCGGACTGGTTACTTTTCAAGGGAAGCCTCCTTATCTTATTCATTTTTTTCATTGATAGCTAGCATAGAGTAGAATTCAATGTATTTATTTATTAAATAAATAATTTCAATAGTTATTAGTTCTTTAAAATTATTTCAAAACCATAAAAAGACAAAATGAAAAGTGTTAAAATATTTTCAGCTCATTAATCTCCCTAATGAATAAAGACCTTCTAAAAATAAAGAAGAAAAGACCAAAACCAATATAGAAAAATGAGCCTGGGACACGACACTGAAGATAAAATGCAAATTGTCCTGAAATATATGAGAAGGTGCTTAACCTCACTTATAACAAGATAAATACAAATGAAAACCACACAAAGATACAATTTCTCGCCTGTCAGATTAGCAAAAACCCAAAATTTTGACCCCGTCTTCTGTTGGTGAGGCTGTGAGGAGGCAGACATTCTTACACATTGATAATGGAAATGCAGCATGGCCCTACTCTATGATGGGCAATCTGGCCGTACCTACCAAAGTATAGAAGCATTTTCTATTCACTCAGCAACCCTACTTTTGGGGATCTATTCTACATATCTGGCGTATATACAAAGTTACTTGTATGTAATGGAATGGAATGGACTAAGCAGTGGAATAGGAAAAGATTGGAAACAATCCAAATACTCATTGATGGGGGCTGTTTCAATCAATTATGGTATATCATACAATGGAATACTATGTTGCAATAAAAGAAAAAATGATGAAGCTCTCTGAATGCCAACGCATATAATAATATAATAATTTGTTATATACACTTAATATATACAATGTTACCTTTTGTTTAAGAAAAGGAGAAAAGTCTAAATATGAATTGATATTGGCATAAAGAAATATTGTAAGGAGGCCGGCCTGGTGGTGTAGGTTTAGTTCACGCTCTCTGCTTTGGCAGCCTGGGTTTTGCAGGTTCGGATCCTGGATGCAGACCTACACGCTGCTCATCAAGCCATGCTGTGGCGGCATCCCACATACAAAATAGAGGAAGATTGGAATGGAGGTTAGCTCAGGGAAAATCTTCCTCAAACAGAAAGAGGAAGATTGGCAACAGATGTCAGGTTAGGGTCTATCTTCCTCACCGAAAAAAAAGAGAAATATTGTAAGGATAAATAAGACACTAATAAAAATAGTTACCTAACAGGACAGAAAGAGATAGGGACAGAAGTGAGACTTCTCGGTTTTATTTTTGAATTACGTAACTAAAATGTATATTTGAAAAAAGAAAATGTAATTTAAAAATAAATAAGCATGAAAGTTAAAAAAACATTATAATTCCCTATAATGTAACCAGCATCTAAAGGACTGCAGGCTCCACCAAACTTCTCAGACATGCAAACACATTTATCGTACTAACTTGATTAGGGTAGTGTTTCAGACTTATAGAATCCAGGAGTGTTACGATTGGTGAGGACCTAGCAGTTTGTTTGTTCCAATCCTCTCATTTTGCAGTTGAATAAACTGAGGCCCAGAGAGATTTAGTGGCTTGTCCAAGGTCACACAGTCACTCATAGCAGAGCCAGATTTTACTCCACTTGGCTATCTCCCAGCCCACTGTTCTTGCACTGCTCTGTGCTCCACAGAGTACTTAAGGGATGAATTAAGTGACACATAAATTCATACCATATTGCTTAAACTGGAATGTAATGCAACTAATCAATTTGTTCACCAAATATTTATCATGCCCCTCTTATTCCCTAGACCCTGTGTTAGGGGCTGGAGCTACAACCAAGTCAAGGAGGTCCTGCGCCCTCTATTTTCTGTGCTCTATCTCCCACAGAACCCTATCCCCAAATGAGGTTCGGCCAGTTAGTCACCCTGTGTTCTTGTCTGCTCTCCTTCTTCTACTTTCTAGGAGATGTCAGGACCTGCCTGGCCTCCAGGTCCCTTGGTTCTTATTCTAGTCCATGGTCAACCAGCCAGAGGGCAGGTGCTGAAAGTCCTGCTCTGGGCTTGCTGAGGTCAACCAGAATAGCAAGGCCAAATTTGCTGGTTTTCTGAGCCTTGGTGTTGCGGGGTAAAGAGGAACTAAAATATGGATCCAAAGTGAGAGTCGGTCAAGAAAACAGGAAAAGCAAGATAGAGGAAGATGGAATGGGGGGTGGCTTGGAGCTATTGTAGACACAGAGTTGTATGAGTCAGGACAGGCTGTGGTAACAAATAACCCCCAAAATCTCACTTACTTATGACAACAAAAGTCTATTTCTTGCTCATGAAAAACTTCGCTAAGTTCAAGTAACTGTCCAGAGCAGCTCTTCTCTCCATGGTGACACAGCAATCTAGGCTTTTCCATTTATGTATCTAAGATCTCAGCTTAAGGTCTGCATGGCTGCAGGGATAGGGAAAGAGAGACTGGGCAAGGAGGGGTAGCATGGCAGCAATGAAATCCTGCAGCCCAGAGGAACATACGTCACTTCTGCTCATAGCCTGTTGGCCAAAACTAGTCACAGACCCCACCCTAACTACAGTCATGTGCTGCATAAAGAAGTTTCAGTCGACGATGGGTCACATAAAAGACTGTGGTCCCATTAGATTATAACGGAGCTCAAAAACTCCTATTGCCTAGTGACGTCGTAGCCATTGTAAGGTCACAGTGGAATGCGTTACTCACATGTTTGTGGTGATGCTGGTCTAAACAAACAAGAGAAAAGGAAACTACAAAAGAAAAAGAAGAAGAACCCCCAAGAAAATTCACAGCGAAGGGTTTAGCGGAAGCTTTTGCAGACTTCAATCTAAGCTTTTCCATTTATGTCTTTAAGATCTCGGCTTAACATCTGCATGGCTGTAGGGACCATGAAAAGTTTGAAAGTTTGAAAATATGGACCCTAACACAGAAAGGTTTTCATTAACAGAGAGGAATGTTCATGGTGCATTTTCTGCTTATAAGCAAATCTATGATGAAAAAAAAAAAAACCAAGTAAACCACCGTGGATATATTTCTGAAAAGAGTGACATCTCCTCAGGAAGAGCCTCAGGCGGGTCCTTCAGGAGGTATTCCAGAAGAAGGCATTGTTATTATAGGAGATGGCAGCTGCATGCATGTTATTGCCCCTGAAGACCTTCCAGTGGGACAAGATGTGGAGGTGGAGGACAATGATATTGATGATCCTGACCCTGCGTTGACCTAGGCTAATGTGTGTGTTTGTGTCTTGGTTTTTAACAAAAAAGTTTACAAAGTAAAAAACTTTTTAAATAGAATAAAAGCTTATAGTATAAGGATATAAAGAAAGAAAATATTTCTCCACGGCTGTACGATGTGTTTGTGTTTTGAGCTAAGTGTTGTTACAAAAGAATCAGAGTTAAAAAAGTTAAAAAGTTTAAAGTAAATAAGGTACAGTAAGCTAAGGTTAATTTATTATTGAAGAAAGAAAAATATTTTAAAAAAATTTAGTGGGTCCTAAGTGTCCAGTGTAAAGTCTGTGGTAGTGTGCAGTGATGTCCTAGGCCTTCACACTCACTTACACTCGCTCACTGACTCACCAGAGCAACTTCCAGTCCTGCAAGCTCCATTCATGGTAAGTGTGCCATTTTTTATCTTTTATACCATGTTTTTACTGTACTTTTCCTCTGTTTAGATGCACATACCATTGTGTTACGATTGCCTACAGTATTCAGTACAGTAGCCTGCTATATAGGTTTGTAGCTTAGGAGCAATAGGCTATACCATATAGCCTACGTGTGTAGGAGGCTATACCATCTAGGTTCGTGTAAGTACACTCTATAATGTTTTCACAGCAACGAAACCGCCCAACGATGCATTTCTCAGAAGGTAACCCTGTCGTTAAGCAACACCTTACTGTACAAGGGGGGCTGAGAAATGTAGAAGAACGTATGGGATATATGGTGAGCAATCCTGTTTGCCAAGGGAATTACCACTGAGGCAACTTTTATATTGTCCCCAGAGTCAGTGGGTCGGGTTATTTAAAAGTGTAGGAACAAGACTAAAATGGGGCTGAAAGTGATCCCTCCTTTCTTTTCTAAGTGCTCACACATTATTTTCTTAACACTCACTTTTTAGACCTAGTTTTCATTGATAGTTCAGCCAGGACAAATTTTGATTCTCTTAAAATAACACTGGACACTAAGAGATTTAGATCAATAAAAAGTTTTTCTATTGTCCTTTTAGTCTCCAACCCAAAGCAATATTAGAAAACATTCAGATGTTACCTATACAGTTTGGGGCCTCTTCTAGTGAGCTTTGTTCTTCTCTTTTATTTTCTGAAGTCTAAGTAATTCTGGATTTCCCATTTTTTGAGGGAGGCTGACACAGAGGGTATTGCCCAGAGAGAGGAAGCTGCATGGACCACTTTTATTATAATTTCTATGGGGGTAGGAATGTGGGGCTGTGGTAAAGTTAATTCCATGTTCTTTACCAGCAACATTAGTCATGTAATGTAACTTTGGACGCAGAGTATCTCATCTTCCATACTCCCTTGTAAGTCCCTGAAAGTCAGAACACATACACACACACACACACACACCCCTCGTGGTGCCCGGCCACAGTAGGTGCTCAGTCAGTTAGTGTCCATGAATGAGGACCCCCATGGCTCCCAGGGAACCCCACAGGCTCAAGGCTGGTCTGCCATAGTCCAGCCCCCAATTAGTCTCCTGGCCTCTTCTCACAGTTCTCCTTCCCAAGGCCCGCATGGCCCAGGCTGGTTCTCCCACTTTGTTTCACCAATATAGATCCTTACTATCTCTTGGGGGTCATTCTAAGACCCTCTTTCCCTGTGTGGTTTTCCCAGACCAGCTCATTCGGAACCAATTATCCTCCAGATTGCTACTGTACCCATTTGACAGTCCATCTTGAATGGCTTCACGACATGTTATTGATCTGTCACCCATTTTTTGCTTATTATACTTCATTTATCCAAATACGTTTTGGATTCTTCATTATCCAAATCATTTTGAAAATGTATATATTTAGCTATTTTAACATGCACATATGTAGTATGCCAGGCACAACTCTAAGCACTCTACAAATATGAACTCACTTAATTCTCACAACAACTCTATGATGTATTCAACAATATATAACAGGAACACGATTACTACTGCTGAGGCACAGAGACATTAAGTAACTCACCCAAGGTCACACAGCTAATGAGTGGCAGAGTTAGGATTTGAACCAAAGCAATTGCTCCATAATCCTTAATAAAATGCCTGCTGCAAAGTGTTTTGATACATGATTGCATTTTTTCAATGATCTTTTTACTTGGATAATTCTCACCAAATAATGACTTTGAGTCGTAAGGCTGAGCTACTACCCCAGGCAGAAGCTCTGGATAAGCAAAAGAGATGAAGGCAACTGAGTTTCCCCTGTTTACGAGTTTAACAGAGGTGAACCCCCTGTAAAAGTGTGCTGAGTAAATTCCAATTACGCTAACCCTCGTGCCTGGGTTACAGGATTCACAACCACTGCAGTTTCCTGTTGTCCTCCCAGACCTTAATTCCACACCCCCATATATTTTTCAAGCTGGCAGTTTGCTCAAGGGAGCGATCTGACGGGAGCTCCCGCTGGAATACTGTGGTTCTCAGTGGGGTTGGTGCTGCTTCTCAGGGGCATTTGGAAATTTGCTTTCTTGGTGGTCACAACGATTGGGTGACTACCAGCATTTAGTGGACCACTGCCCAGGACTGCTCTCACAATGAAGAATTGTCTGCATCCCACACAACTTTGCCCTCCTGAACAATCATGTTAGTGAAAAACCTGTTTTTAATCATCTGAGCCTAAAACTTTAACACAGAGTTTTGGGGGTTTTATTTTGTTTACGGTTTAATGTACACTTAATTTCCAAAGAATGCAGCCACTGTGTAAATCAAGGGAAGACTGTTGTTTATTTTGTTTGGAACATTATCATAGGACTATTGGATTTTTTGGTAAACACATCACTGACTGTGACGCCACTCATCATTTCTGAGTCACCCATGTAAATTACCCTCAGTCCACATTGGTAGCTGGCATATTCTTGGGGCTTTCACATGGGTGCAAGTATCTGAGCACTTCCTCACATCTAGGTGTGTGGTCATTTGCACGTTGAAATACACGTCATTTTATTGTGCATTACCTTCTTTATATATTCTGACCTATTTTTCTGAGTTTTAGGGGAAGACTGATGAAATTCTACACCTCTGACTTGATTTTACAACCATGGAGATGTTCCCGGTCAAACACATTATCAACAGCAAACAATTTTTTTGAGTGCCTAGATATTACCGTTAGGCAAGATATTGATTTACTTGAAATTAAGTATGCTTATAGGTTATATTAGCTATGAATTTCACTTCAGGAAGGTAAGGGGGCATAATAAGCAGTTGTTTTGAAAAAGATCACTGGGCCTGATGGATCAGAGAATCACCTCTCAAGAACCAGTATAGGAGGCAGCACGTGCACAGCAAATGCACAGCACGGTAGTGAGTGAGCAAAACAGGCAGGGACAAAGCCTGCTCCAATCACAGCCCAGCTTAATTACCACGTTGCAGATAATGATTAGGTTGCTGCCATACCCTGTGAGCAGCTGCAGGAAATCAGCCTGGTGGAGGGCATGCTTTCCTCTGAGTTGCTGGAGTCAACTCTGGCTTTGATTTACAAGAGTTGGCAATTGCACTAAGTATGTGACGGATCAACAGAAGTCTTTCCATTTGCAAGGCACCTGGGAAAACCTCCTAATAGACCTACTGCACGATTGGCATTTAATGAATATGTAACAGAAGTATAATTTGATTGAAGCAGGAGATTCTGGCCTATTTTTATGGGTTGTGGGGGAATGTTGATGAAATTCTACACCTCTGGCTTGATTTTCTAACCATAGAGATGTTCCCGGTCAAACATCATCATCATCATCATCATCATCATTATCATCATCAACAGTTTTGCTGAGTGTCTAATTGCTATTCATAGCAGCAGTGCATGAGTCTGCTCATCTTGATAGTGCTGAGTATGATCATTGCAATTTTTATTATCCAACTCCTTTATTCAGCATTCAACAAGTATCTTCCGAGTACCTACTCTGTGCCAGGCTGTGCCAGCTATGAACAAGAAGATGGACTTTCTGCTCTTGTGGAGTTCACAGATTCAGGGAAGAAATGGACATTGATAAATAATTATGCAATTATGTGTGCATTTATAGCTGACTTAATTATGAAAAAGCAGATAAATTACTTGAATACCCCATAGGCACGTGAACCTATCATTTTTGCCTCTTACTCTCAAGCTTGCTTCTCCCCAAAGTCCCAATCTTAGGTATCTGCACTTCTGTTCAACCAATTCCCCAAGTCAGAAAACTGAGTCATCTTAGCAATTGCTTCTTTCTCACTTCCCACCCCTGACACCCAGTTAATCACCAAGTACTGCGAATTTACCTCCCAAATGTTTTTCTAATGTGTCCCTTCCTCTCTGTCCCCACAACCCTCTTTATTATCAGCCTGGACACTCGTAACAGTTCTATGACAGATCTCCCTGCCTTAAGTCTTGCCCCAGTATCAATCAAGATTCAGGCACAGAGAACAGAATCCACTCTATCCAGTTTGGGTGGAAGGTGTTTTGTTAGAAACATTAAATGGCTTATGGAATTGCTGGAAAAGCTGAAGAAACAGGATGAGCTTTTGAAAACGGCTTTGAGAGCCACACTGCAGAACCTGCATACCCAGGGAACCACTGCCTCTTTTACAATCAGGAAGCTGCTTGCCAAATACAGAAGCTTGTGCCTCAGCTGCCAGCTCTAGAACCATGCCTCTGCTGCCATAATCAGGATGCCAGCTTGATCAGGAAGCCATGACAATTAGGAAACAGCCTTAATTAGAAGCAACCATGATCGTGAGACCACTACAGAAAACCCCAACACCTCCATGAGCGTGCTGGCCAGCACAACCAGCAGAGGCCGAGCATCTGCCCCGTTTCCACCTTCCGGATCTTGTGCAAATACTCTGACTGATAAAACCTTAATCATATTGAGAAGCCTAGCTGCAATGGAGTCTTAGAAGTGTAGTTTGTAGCTTTCTAGCCACTGCACAACTGCAGTATAGGAAGGATCTCTAGGAGGAAGTTAGAATAGATGTGCAAACCCGCCACATCCACTGCACTCCCCGTAAAGTCACCAGAGTGGTGTAGCTGAAACATACATCTGACCATGTCACCCGTCTGCTGAAACCCTTTCAATGGTTTTCCACTGCCCCTAAAATAAAGTCCAAGTTCCTTGGTCTGACCTCTCCTCTCCTACTATATCATAACAGTCATTCACACTTGACTCCAATAGCACCAAGGGGCATTCTCTGTGCTCTTTCGGCATCCTGTGTCTTTGTTCCTGCTGTCCCCTCTGTCTGGAGTGCACTTCCCACTTCACTTGGCTAATTTTTACTCATCCTTCCAGACTAGTTCAGGTGTACTAGGAAGCCCTTCTTGAACTTTAGGGGCTGTGTGCTACCATTGCAGCTTCCTGGGCATGCCTAGGACTTGAAATTATCTCATATTTCTGCGTATGCCATTAGATGTATGTTGTCTTAGAGCAGCAACTGAGTCTTAATCATTTTTGTACTTTCAGTGCCTAGCACAGTGCCTGGCCCCAAGTAAATGCTAAATAAAAATTTGTTAACCTCTAAACAATGGTGCGAAAATAAGCATGTCTTCATTTGAGTTCCCCAGGAATCAGACTGAGACAGAGTTTGCATGGAGGAAGTTTATTGGGAGTGCCCTGGGATCAGTCTCTACAGTGGTGCGTGTGTGTGTATGAAGGAAGCAAGACTGGGGATGGTGGACTATCATGCAGTCATAATAGACCTCAGCCAACCCTGTAGTGAGCTCAAGAGCTGGAAAGCCCCTTTAGAGTTGTCTCACTTTGAAGCAAGAGGGCTGGGCCTTTATATCCCCATGTTAACTAGTCATTGAGTGTGTTGAGACGGTGTCACTTTGGGCTCAGTGCCTCCCTTCCTCTGAGGGCAATTTCTGGAAGATGATTGCATTAATCACTAGGATGGATGGGTGGACAGAAGGATGGAGGGATGGATTGATAGATACATAGATAGCATTTATAGCTGGTTTAATTATGAAAAGGAGATGGATAGATAGATAGACAGATAAAATACTACATTTATTTATTGAAGGGATTTGATTTTATGCTATTGTGGGAGATTTTTACACAGTTTGTGGGAGACTGTTCTTTCTGTGTCTGGTGCTGGAGCCTGACCTTTACAAGACAGGTGGTCAGGAGAGAAGACAGAAGACAGAAGTGGAGGAAGCAGGACAAATTGGAACCTTAGAGGTTAAGCTGGAACCCAAGAGGATGGATTGGAACCCATGTCAGTCTCTCTAGCCAAGCCACCATCTTAGCTAACAGGTGTGTAGAGAAGCTGGCACCCTTCATCATGGAGCTAAGAGCTGTCAGCCACCAACTCTCCTAGCATCCAGGGAAATGAGTGCCTCAGTTCTGAAAGAGGGGATCTGGGCAGAGAGCCAGAGCAGACACTCTAAAGTGCTGTACAAAGACCACCACTCAGCAAGGTTCGTTCCCCCTAGGGCCTCACTACCCAAGGATGACAAAACCTGGCCTAGGAAAATAGGTAAATCACAGTCATTGCATATCAAATGATGAAGTAAAAATTGAACCGTTTAACAAATATCTTACATACATTCACTTACGGTGAAATTTGAGGTGGGAGGAAAGAAAATAAGGAACATCCAAGGGCCAGAGGGAATTTTCAAGGGGTTTACAAGATTGAAGGTGATAGTGAGAGGGAGATCGAGCTGTAGGGATAAGGACAAGGAAACAAATTATAAAAATGTATGACATGTTGTTGTTTTGATGGGGAATATGAGGAGTGGGGTTTGGAGGATGAAAGTCTGGGAAATACTAATATGAAAACAGCATATTCTGCCAGTTAGTTGCACATTTCCAGAGGAACTCTGAGAAATCTATTCACTCTTCTTTTCTTCCAGCCCTTCCTACTCCTTGGCTATTGTCTTAGCCAAAGATAGCACAGTGTTGCTCCTTCTCACTCCTTGCCCATGGCAGACATCATTAATCAATCATGGCATTCTTTCCTGATATACCCAAATAAGATTTCAGAATCCTTCTTAGCATAGCTTTCCAGATAGCCATACCAATTTACTGGATAGAACTGAATAGTCATCCCTGCCCATAATCCATTCTATTCATTTATACCTAAGTTACCATTTCCTCTAAAAATATCAGTTTCTCACACCCTCTTTACCTGCTGTAACAGATCTAGGAACCCAGGATTTTAGTCTCTCTTCTGTATTTCTGGCCTTCATATCAGGACAGAGTGAAAAGATTGGAGGCTTTTAATCCTGTTTCTCCAGCTACTTCACCATAGCACAGTCCTGCTTCTCAGGGACACGGATTTAGGACCCAGATTAGGACGAGTGAGAACAAAGGCAAGTGTGTGGGGGAGATAAGCCCACTAGCCATTTTCTGAATAGAAATTGTTCTTGAGAAGCAGGCATTGGAAAGAAGTGGAGGGAAAGGAAAAATAAAATTATATATGCAAAAATAATGGGGAAACTTCTGTTTTCATTAATAACAATTATGGAGATGATATATTTAGAGTTGTACCTTGCTTTCAGCAATGGATAGATAAGAATTGACTATTTTAAATCAACCTATTGGCTTAGATGATCATTTCAGAAAACTTGATCTCTGATTTATTACCTTAATATTTTAGCAATGCATTAATAGTGCATTCCTCTGGCCTTACTTCCCGATTAATTTTCTGTAGGCAAGCACTTAAACGTTAAGGAATGTTAAGGAATCTCTTTGTAAGGCAAACGATTCCTTTGTATTGTGAATAACCCCGTCAGTTTATCTAATATTGATACTACCTGCTGCTGTTATAGGAATTTGTATTTTTCCAAGGACTGCCATATTTAAATGTATTTGATCGTTCAGATGACTCTGTAGGGTAAGTGTGAGGCCACTGTTACTCCCACTCTCTGAAGAAGAAAGAGGAAGTGTGTGTTATAAGTGCTTTGCTCAACGAACTTTACATGGCTAGTTAGTGACTTTGTTCCATGTCATCTGACTTGTGGCCAAAACTGATTGTTTTCCATTGGAGTGTACTATGTCAGGTTACATGTCTGCTTGTTTCTTTTTCAAGGTGACACCAGCTGTATCAAGTTCTCTGAATTTAAGTATACTCCAAAATGATCTGCTTGCGGAGGAACTTATTCTTATTCTATTGACTATAGAACTATGGTCTTATTCAATGGTTCTCAATCTTTGGTGTTCATCAGACTTGTCTGAGATGCTTCTTAAAAATGCAGGTGCTGGGTCACACCTCAGACCTGTCAAATCTGAATCTCTGGGGTGGCAGGAGGGAAGATATCTGCATTTTAACAGGGTTTTCAGCTAATCCTAAAATACACCAATGTTTGAGAACCACTGGTTGAACTTCCCTATCTGTCTTCAGGTGAGCACATATGGCCATCATAAGCTTAGATAACACGGTAGCCAGGCTCAGAAAGTTAATGTGCAGCCATCAGCTATAGATTATACTAAATATGCCATTATGTTTAGATACACAGACTGATCTGGGATTTTGTACATCAGAGTATGGTGATGAGAATGACCAAAAGGATTTTTATTACAACACCATTTGCAACCACAAAACCATGAAATAGCTTTTTCCTCTACGCTTAGATACACACCGAGAGAAAAGGACGTGATCTTCCAGGACTTTCTTGAGACCTTCAGGTAGTAGGTTCTATTAGCATCTGAGGAAGGCCTTGGGGATCAACTTTTGGCGAACCCAGAAGTTTAATGTGGCAGGAACAATGCCATGGGCTCACCAACCTGATGAGCAGCATCACTTCCTGGCAGCATCACTAGGCTAACTCGCAGTCTCCTTGCATGTAGATGAATCCATGGGACTGGTTACCATCATTTGAACATGAGAGGAAGTGTGGTGTATTATCTAGGTGGTGAAAACAGGGCTGCCTTCTTCATATGATCTCTCTTCCCTCAACTGCTGGATGCGGAGGGTAGAGTGGAGAACTCCCAGCCTTGAGAGGCTGGGTCCCTAAATGACCAGGTGGATCAGAGCCCATCACCTTCGCCTCACCCTCCAGCCTCCAACCCCTATTGGTAATGAAGTTAGAGGGAAACAAAACTTGAAGGCTAAGCTGCCACTCAGCTTTGGGGTCGTTTCTCACAGCAGATTTCCTGCCCTGACCAGCATGGATAGATCCTCCTGGGTTTCATCCTTCATCCTCTTCCTGGCTCTCCATGTGGCCCCATGGAGGCAATCTCAAGACCAGAAGGATACATTTTTACTGTTTTATGCCCATTCTCTTCTCTATCCTTTTCAGTACTTACAGATAAATTCCTTCCTCTCCCCCTCCCTGCTTTTTGGAACCTACACTATTTTTCTAGTCTACAAGTGAATTTTGTCTAGAAAATCTTAACCACACTTAACTATCGATGCAAGGCCTGTTCATTTTCCACCTCTCTGCCAACACTTAAGTTCAATATATAATCAAGAGGGAAGAAAGGGGGAAGAAATCCCTCAAACATGGATTTCCAAGATCTGATTCCCAAAGTGTCTAAAGGTGGAAGCTAGATGAAAGCCTGTCTATTGAAGCGGATCTGTTTGGATCACAGTCTCCCAGGGTTGCCCTGTCATTCTCAGAACCCATCTTCAGTCCCCGGGTGGCCTGAAAGGAAGTCTCCAGACGTCAAATATCTATCATCAACTGGTGGCGGAAATTTCATTTGGGAAGGTTCCCCCCCACCCCCCGACTTTATTGAGATGTAATTGACATATACCATTGTGTAAGTTCAAGATGTACAACATGTTGATCTGAAACACTTATATTTTGCAAAATGATCACCACCATTGCGTTACCTAACACCTTTATCATGTCACATAACTACCATTTCTTTTTCGTGGTGAGAACATTTAAGATCTACTCTCTCAGCAACTTTCAAGTATATACTACAGTATTATTAACTATAATAAACATGCTGTGCATTATCTCCAGAACTTATTCATCTTAAAACTGGAAGCTTGTTCACTTGTTTGGGAAGGTTATTCTTGTGTTAACCCCAAACATTGCCTTCTCCAGAGATCTTAGGTGTGCTGTGGTATCAGACATGAGGTGGAAGGGAACGTGCTTGGTGGGCAGAAAGGGCAGGAAGAAACATCTCAAGCTCCATCACTTATGAGCTGTGTGACCTTGAGTGAGTGAATTAACCTTTCTGGGCCTTAGTTGCTGCATCTGTAAAATAGGAACAGTGTTAATACGTACCCCATAGGTCTGTTGTGAGGATTAAATGAAACAATGCCTGCAAAGGGCTTAGTGCTGGCACTTAGCCAGTGTCAATAAATGTTAGCTATTGTGGTGGTAATTGTGCTTGTGGTTGTTATAACATCTGGATTTCTTCTGCTTCTGTTTTTGGCGACTGTTCAGCTGCTCTACAGGAAGACCCTGTCCCCTGCTACAACTGAACTGCAACTTTCTAGATTTTTAGAGACAGAAGGGACCTTTGCAAAACCCCTCATTGCACAAGTGAGAGACCTTTGGTCCAGAGAGGTGAAGGGAGGTGCCTAAGTGATTTGACGGCATCAGCACGGGAACCGAGGCTTCTGCTCCACCACAGGGCCTTTCCTACAACCCTCAGCTTCTGGACCTGGACTTCCTGCATTCAAATCCTGCTCCTGCCAATCACTAACAGCACAGTCATAGGAAAGATCCTTAACCTCAAAGTGCCCCAAATTGTCCTCGTCTGCAGTGTAGAATAATAGCTCGTCCTTCATATGGTTTTAAAGAGGGTTGCCCGGCACTGTCTCTGGTTCATAGAAAGCCCTCAGTAAGTGTAAACTGTTTTTAGCAATCCAAGCCCATGAGACAAGGGTTGAGCCAGCCTTCACCTCTAGAACACTGAGAACTTCAGGTCGCCCTAGACCACAGCTCTGCTGACATGTCATGCTCCACGGGCCAAGGCTGACCCATGACCCTAACAGTCTTTAGCATTTCTAGTAAGTTTTCCTAGCAGCTCTGCTGAGTGGCACATCCTAATTCCGCCTGCCAGCTTTACAAAATCAATCTAAAACAACGTCATAAGGGTGACCTGCCAGGATTAGCAGTCATTTCTGATGGACAAGAAAATGGAGACCCAGAAAGAGTGATCGCCATGTCTTCTCGTGTGTTCTAAGTCAGTGACAAAAGCACAGTCAGGGCTGAGCTCTCCTGGCCCCTGCTTGGGAGCCTGGGGGCTGTTCCTATGAACCCCACTCCCACACACACCTCTGCCCTCACACTTCCAGCCTTGGACCCCCCTGAGGAGCTTGGGCTCCGAATGCCAAGCCAGAATTCCCAGGGCCTCACCTTGCTTTGATTTGTCACAGACAGAATGTGCTGCAGTCAAAAAACTGCAATGAAGTCCCCAGACCTCCCTGTCAGCAGAAAATCCTCTCTCTCTGCAAAGAACAAGGTAGAAGTGGGGTGAGTGGAGGAGAGGGAAGAAATCCTTGCACAAACACTCTTAAACACTATTTGTTAATGAGAAGAGTAAAGGCACCAGTGGTGAGACACATTGGTTACACGCCCCTGGGACCTGAATTTGATCCTTGCAAAGGCAGACTGGGTGGTCTTAGTCTGCTTGCCCAAACCATAAAAGCAATCACAAGTGGCCCCTGAGCTCGGTTTTTCTAAAGAGGAAACCAGAGACCTCATTTCTCATTGCTCTAGCCTGGGTGCTATTTCCCAGGCTCCTTCTCTCCCAGTTTTGAGTGCTGATTAAGTTTCCACTCCAATCACCGTCTGACCCCTAAGGGGAAGGCACACAGGGCCCCAACCAGGACCCCAGAATTTCAAGCAGTTCTCCTGTTCCAGATTTCCCCCTCTCTCTCAGCTTCAACTTGCGCAATGGGGTCGGCCGCCTTTCAGCCTCGTTGGGCAGCGTCTCTCAGACAGCGTCTCGCAGAGGGATTTGTGGCCTGTGTGTTTGGGGCACAATCATTAACGATGTTGATGATAACAGCCGGTGAGCACATCTCAGGTCTCCTGATCCCTGACACAAGACTGTTGGGCTGAATAAACAGAAACATAATGCTTGCTGTTTAAAACCTCAACAGTTCACCCTCCTCATATGGAATTTCAGCCTGACAGAAACAGCCCCAGACTCCACCCTGAAGTTGCCGCCTCCTACTCACCTCCCCTCTGAAATCAGTGCTTATTCTAGGCTGAGATCAGAGGTGGCATTTGTGCTGTGCAAGGATAGCCCCTTAACGTGTACATGATGTACTGGACCCTACCCTGCTGACACCCCCACGTCCTCTCCCTCCCTCATCCCCCTCTTTTTTTTTTTTTTTTTAATAATTTTATTTATTTATTTTTTCCCCAAAGCCCCGGTAGATAGTTGTATGTCATAGTTGCACATCCTTCTAGTTGCTGTATGTGGGACGCGGCCTCAGCATGGCCAGAGAAGCAGTGCGTCAGTGCGCACCCGGGATCTGAACCCGGGCGGCCAGCAGCGGAGCGCGCGCACTTAACCGCTAAGCCACGGGGCCGGCCCTCATCCCCCTCTTTTTAATCAGTGAGACAGGATTATAAGTCTGGTTAGAAATGATGTTAAGCCACGTGGCCAGTGTATCAAAGTAATCCCCAGGCTTCGATGGCAAAAACAAAGCAGTCTCCGAGGAGGCCTTGAAATGCGAGGCTGGGATGTGATCGGCAGTACAAGCTCCTTCCCTGGGCTCCCTCAATGCTGCCTATTGTGGACTATTTGTAAAAAAGAAGGGGAAAAAAGCTCACGACAACTGCAGAATTGTCTCGGTTTTGTTAGCAAAGACGAGATAAGCAAAACATTCTCTCTATAAAATTCAATTAATTTTTTTTCCTTGCTAATTCATTTAGGCTTGTTTATCACGGAGGCTGAGACATCAAATCTCGGTGGGCGCTGCTTACCCCCCCGCGATGTTGTTGCACAAGGAGGGAACAAGTCATCCTGACCAAGGTCGCCCATCAGTCACGTGGCACCACCAGAGCCACTGCTCCTCTGAGGGAGCAGAGCAGGCTCTCTGAGTCACTGCTCCTTCCAGGCTCCTGCGAGCTCACCGCTCACGGTCTCGGGGAGATTTCCTCTCACAGGGCCTGCCTTTCTGTTCTCTGCTACCCATCTTCCTTCCCTGCTGGGGTGCTGTGAGAAGATCTCTCCCCCTTTTTAATAAAGGATTTTTGCAATTGAAAACTAGAGTCTCTGCTCATAGAATTGTCTGAGAATATTGTAGCATAGAACCTTTGCCCAAGGCAACTGAATGTTAAAGACTCTAGTTAATTAAGTCTCAGAACACTCTCATCGCTGTCTATTTTCTCTCCAGGCCAGGAAACTAAAGAATATGCAAGCAGTCAAGGCCAGAGGAGACAGTGGGGAACAAAATTCCTCCGATCCTAGTATTTACCACCTTAAGTCTCCTCAGAAAGGGTTGGATTCCAAATTTAGGTGTCTGAGAGTGGGGCTGCCTTGGGATGGAGTGGACTGTATCCTGGACTCAATTCAGAAGATCTGAGAACAAACCAGGCTCTTGCCCATCCTAGCTGTGTGACTTTGGGCAAGTGTCCTAAATTCTTCGAGCCTCAGTTTCTGCACCTGAAGAATGGTGCATAGTGTTACTGGAAGAATTATCTATAGGAATGTGCATGAAAGTGCTGTAGAAATGTTTGTACCCACTGGGTCACATGGGCTTCAAAGAGGCAGGTGACTTGCTGAGGCTTCCTCCAGATTCCCTGGGTCTGGCTAAGAAGCAACAACAGAAGTCAACTGAAAACTCCAGAGCAGTCCAGAGCTAAAGGCCTTACCTTATGGATGGGGCTGTGGCAATCTTTCAGTCTCTTCCTTCAGAAAGTGACAGCAAATCTTTTTATGCACCTTAAAAAAATAACTTTCTGAGATAGAATCAGGTAAGTTTCTAAATTTGTTCCTCAATATTCGGTTTCTGAAAGTCTAATTTCTGAGGCGGATTTCTCTCCCTGAAGTAAGCTGAGCATGCTTGAATTTCTCCTTTTCTCTGCTCTGATGTGCCTCTGTGCAGCTGCTTCCACCCTCCACGGCTTGCACAAACAGCCTGCTGGAGATTACGAGCAAGTGACAGAGCAGGCTTTCAAGGTGCGCTAAATGGGAAATGTGCAATTTAGGCAAAGCATTCACATGTTTGAATGAAGGACAGGAATTGTTGAAGCTCCCGCCTTGGACAGGAAATTGATGTCCCCGTTACTATATACCTAGCAGAAATTAGTTCTCCACGATCAGCCTGAGCAAAAGGGACGGAAGGGCAGGTGGTTGGAGGAAGAAAGCGAATTCCCTCGAGAGGAGTTTCCGCTTTTCATTTGCACTTTCCTGGTACATCCCTTCTGGTAGTTTGCTTCAATCCCTTCTGGTAGTTTGCTTCATGGGTCTTTGCTGGTTACGCTTAGTAAATCTGATCCAATCTCCAATGCAGAGCATAAAGTAGCAGAGACATTAACAAAGGAGGGCAAGGGACACCCAGCAGAGACCCGGATCTCTCATGAGGAACTGAGATCTGAGAACAGGACGAATGTACCTTGAGCAGAAGGGCTTGGTGGGGAGAGGCAGCCTGTGACTCCTGGCAGGGGAGATACCCTGTGCTTGTATTAGGGCATTTGTCCCAGCCACACTTGGCAGAGAAGGAAGTGGAATCACTGCGGTTGGAGGAAGGCCCTTGGCACGGTCCAGCCACCCCCTGCTCCTCACAGCTCCCATCCTGAGACACAAGGAAGGCCCAGCGACCCAGCGAGGCTTAGGGCTTCCCGCTTGGAGACGGACCAGCTGAATCTAAATGCATGTAGGATAAGGCAGGGCTTGAGGGCTTCTGGTGGAGACCCCACAGTCCCTCCTCAGGGAAGCAGTGAAGCAGACACGCTTTGCTGCGATTACCAAGCTTAAAAGTCTGTACCTCTCTGTCTTGTTTCTGCGATTACCAAGCTTAAAAGTCTGTACCTCTCTGTCTTGTTTCAACAGCAAAAGAACGTTCAGCCTCAGTCCTGGCCTCATGCTTTCTCTGGGCTCTAGATCCCTTTGCACTGCCCTTTTTGATGGTGACTGTTTTGATATCTGTCCCTCATACGCCAGAAATAAGTGCCCCAGAACAAGCAGACCCTTATGAAAAAAAAATAGTGCCCCCAATAAATCTCACGTTATCGTTCAGTCATCACAACCCCTGGGTGTGTGTTCATTCTCAATAGATCTCGGCTTTTCTTGGTGGTGGTGCGGGGGGAGTTGTTCATAGGCCTCTTAGGAATCTGATGAAAGCTACAGATTCCAGCTACAGAAAAACGAACACAAGTGTGAAAATTTGTATATAATTTCAGGGAGTTCACACATTCCTTGAACTTTGGATTCACAACCCCTGCTTCAGTTGTTTTCAAACTTAGGGAGGTGCCTAGATCTCTGTCACCCATCTTTGGAGCAGGGGAATGTTGTACAGCATTTTGGTAAAGGCAGTGATCATCCATCCACACAGCTCCCTTCGCGTGGGCAGGGGAAGTGACCTCTTCGATGCTTTTCTCTTTGTTGTCTAGAGAAACAGTGCTTTTACCTGGTAACAGGAACCTCATCTATAAATAAAGGGATCCAGGGCATGGGGGTTGTGTGTGTGTGTGTAGGGAGTCATCAAGATAAAAAACCCACTCCTCTCACCCATCAAATAACAATGAAATCTGATGGAAATTGGTTTTTCTTTTGATTTAAGGCTCTTAAAATAAAAATAGAGACTATATTTTCATGAATCCCTTAAAAGCTCTCCAAGCGGTTTTGTACTGTCAGCACATCCAAGTCCACACACACTGTCGTATACCTACTGTAGGGTAGTGCCTTTTTCTTGAAGGTTAGTTCCCAAGCGAGTTACAGAAAAATGTTCGGGAAATACCCAAAGGGGTTGGGGTTTCTGTCCAGAGAAAAGGACTGCCTAGTGATTTCTTACCTGCCCCTACACCACTTTGTAGAGGAATAACTATTCAGCAACTCCGGTTAAGCAGCTATAGATTCAGAACTTATAAAGGTGAGGGGACTCCAGGGCTGAAGGCACCTTTCTAGGGCAGCTGTGTTTGAACTGGGTGCTCAGAGAAAAAGAGAAAGCTGAGGAAGAATGAACAGATCTATAGAGAAATGCAGAGACCAAGTTCCAGGGGGACGGGGGCTAGGAAGAGAGAGCAATCTCAGTGCCTGTGGCCAGCCAGGAAGATCCTGTGCAAAGGCAGCATCAACAATCCCCCCACCTTGTGTGCACACGCTGCTCTTCCCATGGGAACGGTGTCTGTTTACCCTTTCCTGAGGTCCAGCTGGCTTTATGATTTGCTTTGACCGGTAGCATGTGTTGAGAATGATGCTGGTGACTTCCAGGACAGGCCTTCAGAGGCCTTGCAGTTTCCGTTTCCAGCCCCTTGGAAGCCAATCACCAAGTAAAGATGCATGGGCTGGGTTACTGAACAATAGAAGACCATGAACAAGAGACAGTTTACATGAAGGGAAACTGAGGGCCCAACCCACGGCCACACCAAGCCCCGGACATGTGAGTGAGGCTGACTTGGATCCCCCCACCCCAGTCCCGCCACCCCAGATGATACCGGGAGAAGGGAGAGGTCCAGCCGCACTAGCCTGCCCATGTTTGGGCAGCTGAAGGCCCAGACATGGTAGAGCAGAGGCAAACCACCCATCCTAAGCCCTGACCCACAAAGTCATGAGAAAAGAAAGTGGCTATTGTTTTAAACCACTAGATTTGGGGGCAATTTGTTATACAGCAGGAGATAACTGCTCCCCAATATCCCTTCCTCTTTCTTCTTTACCAGCAGACACCAGATTGTACTCCAGGTAGCAATATGTCTACTTTAAAAAAATGGCTTCCGCATATTTCTTTCTTGACCTTTTTTTCATCTTTCTTTCAGGTGACCATCTGACTAAATTCTGGCAATGAGAAGTCATGGGGTGGAAACTCTAGGAGAGCTTTCCAAAAGGTAAAGATGTGTCCAACATTCCTTTTCACTTTAAGCCCTTTGCCCCTTTACCTCTTCCTCTTCTTCCAGACTGGGACACAGATGCTATGCATGGATGGGCAGCAGCTACCTTGCAACCATGAGGACAAAAGTCCCACCTCTGGATTCCTAATGACATGGATTACTGCCTACTTTTGAAATTATTTCATGAGAAAAATAGGCCTTTTGATTGTTTAAGACAATATTACTGGTTGTTTTGTTTTTTGTCATTGTTTTGTTGGTTTTTTGTTATTGTTGTTTGTTTACTCACATCAAACACATTTGAAATTTACAAATTATAAACTCCAGGTCCTCATGAGACCCGGCTGCATTTCTCCTCTTGGATTCTGTGAGATAACACTGTATCTTCATAATCTTGATTTCTTTTCTTCACCTAGCTTGAGTAGGTTTCTGTTGCCAGCAATTAAGCAATCCCTTGCCAAGACAAGGATGCTTGAATTAAGGGTACAAAAGAAGAGTTTAGCGAGGATAGTGTTCTCTTTCACTGATGAAAAGGCCGGAGACCATTTTTCGGTAGCAAAAGGGGTCAGGTGTATGACCAACTCAGGTCATGAGCCACTGGAAAGGTTGCCAGGGGTCTTTGAACAACCTCCTTCCTTGGAAATTGTCTGAACAGGGTTGGTAGCTGCCTTTAGGGGCTGGTTTAGTTAGGCGTGGCCCTCCCTGTAGGCAAGGGCATCAAAGAGCTAACCCTGAATGGGAGATGCAATGCCTTTATGTAATCAAGCAGTTAAGTCAAGCAAAGAGTTAAAGGCATGCCTTGGTCCTTTGTCTGAACTCTGGTGAGGCCTCAAAGGAGAAATCAGCAAGCTCGAGGGAGTGCTAGGCATGGTCCTTCTGTTGGTATTCTGTGTCCACAGGTTCCAGCGCTCTGCTTAATGACATAGAATGGAATCGGCCCGTTGATATTTAGTCGTTCTGGTTTCTTGGAATTATCTTCTCCATAAAATCCTCCAACTGCAGACTTCCCCTTTGCTGCCTTATTGAAGCAGTGGTCTGAGATTGTTAGATCTGACTTCTCTTGTCAGCTGCAGGGGAGGCTGATCCTGCATAAGACCACGCCAACTTTGCTCAGAACATGCAGAGACTCTGAGGACTCAGGGTCTGTTTCGATGTGGTCTTCCAGTAGCACCATTTCAGCCCTGCTGTCGTGGTTAGGGGTGGCCTTTCTAAAATCCAGGACCAATCCCCACCCTGAGAGGCTGGTGGATCCCAAGTTGCTGCTACGCCCCATAAGGAGAGGACAGTGTTCTCTGCTTTCCGCCTTGCAGGATCTTTTTGATTTAGAAAAGACCTCCAGAAAACACGAGCGTTCATTCCTTCACAGGACAGCTGAAAGCCTTCCTTTTTTGCCCCACCACTAACTTCCTTCCATCAGAACTATCGATATTTAAATATCATCTCAATGGTAGCAGGAATTTCTAAAATCTTAGTTATTTAGGGGGAGGGGGATGGGGAAAGATGAGAAGTAGAAAATTTGATAGTTCTTTTTAAAATGCCTTATATAGAAGCATTTTCTGAAAGATATTGGTTTGTTACTATTCAGCATTTGACCCCAAAGAGAAAATTGCATCCTGATAGAAAACTAGAAATTCATTCCTGAGCACTAAACTGTAGATATTTATCTGGGGCGATGCTCAGCATGTATTTTTAAGTGAAAAAATATGGGTTACAAAACTATGCATAGAATGATCTTAATTTTGCCTAATTAAAGAAAAGAAAGAAAGAGGAAGGAGAGAAGAAAGAAAGAGAAAGGAAAGAAGGAAGGGAGAGAAATCATTTTAAAGATATATTTACATATTTCTAAAAAAGACTGGACATTTTAAATTTTAAAAATCATTATATGATTTATTGGGGTGGAACTATTTGTGATTTTTTTATTTCTTTTACTTAATTTCTCTTTTTTTCAGGTTTTCTATGATGAACAAGTATTACTTTAATATTATTAAAAGTGTTGTTTTAACTGATATTATTTCTTATACAATTTCTAAAATCTTTATATTGTTGGTTTCTTAGAATATTAGCATACACATGGGTTGGTGGTTTATTTTCCAACTGTAGCTAATTATGCTATTGCTAATGTATGGGGAAAGAGTGGAACAGATAAACTAAAGCACATCAAGAATTCAAAAATATCATGTTAGAATTTCGTCTTCCATCCTCCAAGATTATTTGTAAGTTTTCAGTTGAACTTACTGTGCTTCTATTGCTAATCATGGCCCTTCATTCACTCAACTAATATTTTTTGAGCATCTACTATGTGTAGAGAGCCAGAGATAAACTATGGCTAAAAAAGACACAGTCTCAGGGCCGGCTCCGTGGCTTAGAGGTTAAGTGCGTGCGCTCTGCTACTGGCGGCCCGGGCTTCAGCGCCGCTTCTCCAGCCATGCTGAGGCCGCATCCCACATACAGCAACTAGAAGGATGTGCAACTATGACATACAACTATCTACTGGGGCTTTGGGGGACAAAAGGAGGAGGATTGGCAATAGATGTTAGCGCAGAGCCGGTCTTCCTCAGCAAAAAGAGGAAGATTAGCATGGATGTTAGCTCAGGGCTGATCTTCCTCACAAAAAAAAAAAAAGAAAAGACACAGTCTCTCTGGGGTTTACTCAGCATGGATAGTAAGTTCCATCCTGAAAACCAGCTTCTGCTGCTGGTCAAAGGTTGCCAGAGCGCATTTGGGGAAATGCTCTGACACCATGCATGAGCTCAGGGGAAAGAGTGCCATGATCTACTAGTAGGATCTGCCGTGGCTGTAGTAAGCAAAAATGGGGGCGATTGCAGTGGAGACTGACCATTCCTGGTTGATGCTCATGATCAGAGACAGAAAGAAAAGCAGAGAAAGAGCAAAAAATCAGATTAACCTATGTGAGAAATAATCCACCTTTGCCTAGGAGAGAGCCAGCCTCTACCCTGTGCCCACTCCCACCCCTAATGCTGCTGGTTTCCAATTTGCTTTTCCTATACACTGCAGTTCTTCACAGGAGCTGAGAGCCAGGCCTGGCTGAGTATTTGCTCTGCTCACCCCTTTTGTCCCATGTCCCCATCCAAAGGGAGCACCTTCAGAGGCAACAATCATACCAAGACCTGGATCCGTTGCATCTCCGCTAGCATCCTATCTGTACCTAGGATAGTATGGATGCCCATTAGAATCTTGTTTCTTTTCCATCGAGGAAAGCAAAGATCAAGGTTAAGTACTCTGTTTTAACAAAAATAAAATAAATTTGAAAATGCTGGAGATATGTGGTTTGCTGGTTGCCACCGCCACAGCCACAACCATTTACAAATCTTTCTAATGTTTTGTCAGGTTTGGATCCAATACCTTGCAGTCATGCAGAGATGCCCATAAGAGTTATTTATGTGTTTGGCTAGTTTATTTCTCCCATTCTGCTAGGGTCATTTATTTCCAAGGGAGGGTGATACGTACAATATTGGTTTTCATGAGGTGCTGTACTGACATTTTTGTACTGCAGGAGTGATGGGGGCTTAGGGAGGCAGACTGAGTTCAAGGGTACCCAGCTTAGGAACAGATCAGAGCCGAGGAGACTCAACTTTCCTCTCATTCCTTCATCCATGCCCTCTCCTTAAGTTGGTGTATTGTGGTTGTTGTTTTTGGCAAGTTCTAAGCATTTTTTTTTTAATCATGTGTACTTCGCGGAGTGGGGCCCTGGGAGTGCCTAATTTAGAGAGGAACTCCCTCACCTCTTTGCTGGGCCTCTCTCAGCTCTCAAACACTAGAGTCTGAAGTGGGGGAAAATTAGCAAAGGAAGGCTCATGATAGAATTAACTCAGTGACTTAAAGAATTCCTTAGGAAAAGTGCAAAAGCCACAGGGCTGAGAGGAATTCAGACAGGGGAAACCTCTCCCCAATTTGAGACACACCCAGTAAGATGGATTCTACCTCAGCCAGCTTCTTTAAAAACTGGGGTGCCTGAGGAAAAGGGAGACTTTTCTTTCATGCAGTAAATAAATAGTGTAGGTTAATGTTGGATGGGTTGTGTGAAATCCCCAGAAGTCTCAGGACATTAAAAAGCACAGTAGATTAAATGACATCAATTACCATTATATTACCGTGAGAGAATGATTAAATTGTAAACCATCACAATGAATCTGAGTGATCTACATGACTCAATCAGCAAAGCCGCCACACCATGAGAAGCTTTTGAAGCTGACAGAGAAGGCCCCCCCATGCCAAGTCGCAAAACATCTAAGTTACAATTCAACCTGCTCCAGGATCTCAGGTACTCTCAAGCCACTCGACATAAGTATACATCAATTCCTAAAAATTAACGCTATGGCATCCTAATAACTTACATTGGAATAGCTCTTTGCAGACACTCCATGTAGTAGTTTTCATTAAAAAGTTGACACATATTACTGCAGAGCATTTCTCCTCCAATGGTGATTCATCATAAGGATAGAAAACTCTCAACAGGGAAATGTCGTTATTATTAATAACCATTTATTATGTCTCCACAGCATGAGACTTGCTGAAGAGGATATAGATGTAGAGGGGGACTCTACACCCAACTAAATTAAAATCTAAATAAAAGAATACTAACAAAAATTATGCGTGAGGCTGGTTATGTGGATACACGGAGCAAGCACTGGTTATGAAAAGTCCAGCGGGCTCTCCAGTAGGTGAAGGCAGAACGAACTTGAACATGTACCTTCCATTCATAATGACAGTGAACAAGAATACCTACCCTCCTAGCTTATTTTCTTCCCATCCTAGTCCTGCAGGAATAGAATTAGAAATGCAACTGCATATAGAATTTTTCCATGTAGGCAGTTATTTCTAGGATGGTCTCTGTTGGCCAACCTGTCCTGGTGATATTTCTTGTAGAAACTGTAAGTGCCCCGGCCTCAATAGAGAGTCCTGATATTACCCAGGTGAACTGAAACACTGTGGAATCATTGTGTTCTTTCTATCTTACTTTAATTTCCTCAAACACAGCTCCTAACAAAGAGCCACCTATCACTCTGCCCAATTCTTCTGACCTACTTTGACCAAATGAAATAACATCCATGTTTGAAATGGTTTCTCCTCCTGACCAGGTAAATCCTCTTCAGAGGAGATGTGAGTCTGCACTGCAGTCTTTTTATATCTTTCATGCTATAACCTGTGGTCAGTCTTGTAAATTCAGATGATTTGGTCTAAGTGGACAGACCCTCTGGAGCATTCTCCTCATTCTGTCTGAATTTTCCCTCCGCTGTTCCAAGGCTTCTCCTCAGTTGTCTCAGAGAGTTCCTCACAAGGCAGGATGGCTTGGTGCAGAGGAAATGGATTTTAAAGACCAGTGGCCTCGGGGTGTAAGTCATATAAGTCAGGCTCTGCTACTTACCAGCTGTGTGGCTTCGGGTAAGTTACTTTACCTCTCTGGGTCTAGTTCTCCTACGTGTAAAATAAGCACAATAATTCCTCCCTCAAAAGGCAGTTACAAGGATTAAATGAAATAATACATGTCAAGCTTTGGACATGTAATTGATGATCAATGCCAATTACCAATACTATCTTGCTTCTATGATAATCCTGGGGTCCAGGACCTGGTTGCCTTGTGAGCACTTAGTTTCATCGCGATCAGTTATTGAGGTTGTCTTTTTTTGTTTGTTTTTTGTCTTTAAGTTAAGAATGCAACAGTTTAAAGTACATAAAGGATAAGTGCACAAAATGTGAATGTATCACTTCATTTCTCCATTTCAAAATATTGGTCTACTCTGTTTAACTATACATTAAGGGTGAGTTCTGAAGTGGGCTGAGAATTTAGTGACTGCAACAATTTTTTTCTAACAGAAAGTAATTTGTTTACTGAGACTAGGCTGGAAAAATGGTATCATCTAATATTACAAAGAAAAGAATGTTTTGATGCTACAGATGTGACCAACTGGGTGAATTGGAATGATTTTTAACAGTGTTTGTCAAACTTCAATGTACATGAGAATCACCCTGATATTCCCAGTGGGTGCTGAATAGCAACCTGCATTTTTGACAAGCCCACCATGTGATTCTGATGTAGGAGGACCACACTTTGATAAACACTATCTCAGAAGTACATGATTAGAGAGACCAGCAACATAACCCAGCTGCCAAGAAATATTTCTTGTCTCATTCTTCTCATTTACCTCCTTCATCCTCCTCCTCTTCCTCTCCTTTCTGTCTGTCTTTCTCCGTCTCTGTCTCTCTCTCTCTCAATACGGCTCAGCCATGAGGCTGGAGAAGAAGATACATAATTGTTTCCCTCATGTAAACAGTCAATGTGGGAGTAGAGAGTTCGGAAGAAGTATTACTGCACAGCACTTGCTGAATGAGAAAACCTGCGGCAATCTAAAGATTCCTTTCCTGGAAAAAGTTAAAATCTGCAGCTGCAGAAAAGCTACCAAATTTAACTATTTGGTGGAACTCCTGAAATTTCTCGAGTCCCAGTCAAGCATGGAGGGTGAGCATCTGAGAGGAAGAGAAGATAAATAAACCCTAGTCCGACCTAAGGCCACAGAAAACGATATTGGATTAAGCAGTGTTTAAGAAGAGTTAAAAATTAGTGAAGAGGGGCCTAAATCTACACACGCATTTATATCTCTCCAAAATGGTCATGTTCACACTTTCAAAAGCTGTGTGTATCTGTCAGGAAAGGTTGGGTTATGCTGCAGTGGCAAATCAACCTCCAAATCTCAGTGGCTTAAAGCAACAAAGGATTATTTCTAGCTCATGCTGAATATCTCTTTAGGGTTGGCTGAATGCTCTGCTCCTTACTCTGGGACCCACATTGATAGAGTAGCCACTACCTGAAACGTTGCCAGTGACCATTTATCTCAGTCTGCTTGGGCTGCTATAACAAAATGCCATAGACTGGGTGGCTTAAACAACAAATGTTTATTTCTCACAGTTCTGGAGCTGAGGAGTTCAAGATTCAGGTGCTGGCAGACCCCATGTCTGATGAACCCTCTTCCTGGTTCAAAGATGGTTGTCTTCTTGCTGTGTCCTCCCACGGCCTAGAGCAGAGAGAAGCAAGCTCTCTCATGTCTCTTCTTATAAGAGCGTTAATCCCATCATGAGGGCTGAGGGCTCCACTCTCATGATCTAACTATCTCCCAAAGGCCCCATCTCCAAATACCATCACTTTGAGGATCAGGACCCAACATATGAATTTTGGGAGGACACAAACGTGCAGTCCATAACACCATGGCAAAGGGAAAAGGCAGGGGGTGGGGTAGTCTGGAGGGTCTTACATTGGGAATTGTATGCTCAATGACATGCTCGTTGGCCGGAATTAGTCCCATGGCTCTACTCAACCATCAGAAAGTCAGGAAGTACAGCTCTACCACGTGCCTGGAAGCATGGAGAACCAGAATATTTGGTGGACAGCACTAATGACACCACACGTGGAACCTTTTTCATTCAAATAAAACATTATGCAAGACCCCACAATATGAGATACGCAAGTGGAGCTGCTCTGATTAAAGCTAGGGGGTGAGGTTGGAGTTCAACCCTCCCGATCCCCCCCTCAGTGGCCCCGACACATCTCTGAGGACCCAGCACTCCTGGGGACACTTTGACAACCACTGCTCTAAAACATGCACTGTATTGTACATCTTATTTAAATACTGATCTCTATTTATTGATGATTAATTCTTTTAATAAATGTTTTTATTTTAATGGAAACATTAGAATTAAATAGAAAAGTACCGCTCTGTGGCAAGCCTCTCTGTTTGAAAAGGGTAGTTATAAACAAAGCATTATTTTTTACATATCATAAATGCAGACCAAATGCTTATAACAAATAAGCATCTCTAAAAATAGCCTCTGGGCTTTACACTCAGCCCAATCAAATGAAGCATACACAGAAGTCGGTTTTAACAAGTGTACCCACACTACAACATGGATGGACCTTGAGGACATTATGCTAAGTGAATAAGCCAGTCACAGAAAGACAAATACTGTATGATTTCACTACATGAGGTATGGAGAGTAGTCAAATTCATAGAAACACAAAGTAGAATGGTGGTTACCAGGGGCAGGGGGAGGGGAGAATAAGCTGTTGTTTAATGAGTACAGAATTCCAGTTCCACAAAATGAAAAAATTCTGGAGATTGGTTGCACAACGGTGTGAATATACTTAACACTACTGAACTGGTAAATTTTATGTTGTGTGTATTTTAAACACAATTTCTTAAAAAACAAAAAAAATGTGTACCAATATTTCCAAACTCATTCTCAAAAAGCAAAAAAAAAAGTTTATTTTTCATTAGACCTGTTCACTAGCTAATAATTAAAACACTTTTCTTTCTCTTCTACGTCTCTTATCGAAATTAAATTTAAAAGTTAACCTCTTGACCATAACAATGAGAAATCTACTAAAAGTCCAGTCTTGGTTTGCTGGACTCTTCATTCCCCATTCTAAGTCAAAATAAGAGGTTTAACTCGTTATTCCGAGCTCTGCCTGGTGGAGAGGTAGCTTACCTACTATCAGCCTACCCAAGAGTGCAGTGAGCTTGTGCCTGGGTCTTTGGAGAATCTGTACTTTTTGAGCCTTTCTGGCCCAGATGGGAAGGAGATGCTGCCATTTCTAGCTCTGCCTGATGACAGCCTGGCATCTCAGGAATTTGCTGATCTTGCTTTTGCGGAGGCTGGCACACTGTGGAAGTCCTCCACCTGAAGACACGAGTGGGCTGTGGAGCAGGCGCAGTATGATGGTTGGTGGGTCCCCTCCAGAGGGTCCTGACAGAATGTCAGTCGTCCTCATGGGTGGGAGCACGTGCTGGGGTGAAGCACGTGAGCTGTGGGGTCTGAGGGACCAGCTGTGTGATCTCGGGCAGGTTGTTTAACATTAAGCTTCAGTTTCCCCACCTACAAAACAGGAATTAACTACCATCTCAGGATAAAGGAGAATTCATTCCCTTATTCAAAAAATACTTAGTGAGTACCTTATTATGTGCCAGGAGCTGGGAATGTGCCAGTAGACAAAACAGACAAAAATCCCTATTCTCATGGAGCTTAGATTCTTTGTTGGGGGAGACAGACAATAAATAAAGAAGTTCAGTATATGACATGTTAATGGAGGTAAGTGCTATCAAGATGAAGTGTGAGTGTGCGTGTGTGTGTGTGTATAATTTTAAATAGTGTGGCCAAGGAAGCCCTCACTGGGAAAGCAGTATTTGAATAAAGACTTGAAAAAGGCAAGGGAGCAAGCCACATGGATATCTGGCAAAGGGAACACCAAGTGCAAAGGCCCTGAGGCCAGTGTGGCTGGATCAGAGCAAGGAGGGGCATGCAGTAAGAGATGTGGTCAGAGCAGTGCCACAGGATGCAGAGGCAGATCGCTTAGGGTATGACACGCCACTGTAGAGACTTTGACTCTGAGTCAGAAGAGGGGACGCTGGGGCAGTGGGGAATAACATGATCTAACTCACATTTTAACAGAATCTTTCTGGCTGCTTGGTTGAGAGTAGACGGAAAGGGGCAAGGACAGAAGAAACCTGGTAGGAAGCTTTTGCAATTGTCTTGGTGAGAGATGATGGTGGCTTGGAGCAAGATGGTAGCTGTGGAGGTGGTGAGATTAAATTTAGATAACACCTGTAAAGCCCTCACCACTGTTTCTGGCACACAGCAAGAGTTCATGGGTGATCATGTGGCTATTATTATCAATAAAGTACTGGGAAAAGTGTGAAATTCGGGGCAAAAAGACACAACATTCTGTGTGCCAGACATTATCTGGATAGGGAGAAGGCAGATCCAGAAACCTGGGATGATGACAGCCTGGGCATCAGGCGTAATCTCAGAGGCACTATTTTGGGACCAGGAAAAAAGACTGTTCTAAGCTTCAAAGGCACCATGCAGGTGCTGCAGTGAGGGATCTGCCCCCGTGCCAAAGCCTCCAGAGAAGCAGAGAACTGAGAAAAGTCAAGGTCAGCTGGATTCGGGGACACAGAGAGACAAAGTGAGAGCATTTTAGTGTGTATATTTTTATGATCGAGATATACAAAGCAGAAACCTCGTTGGGAAGTTAGAAACTACATCAGCATCTAATACCCTATTTGAACACATTAATTTCTCTAAATCAATATAAAAAGGAGCAAATGTAAAGCGAGTTTTCAGAAACTGAATGATTCCTTGCTCTTTCTGTTTAGGGTAGATACTGGGACTTCCTGCCATGGACTGTGCTAGAAGGAGAACTCCATTTGAGGAAGTAAATGCTTTAAGGGCAACATATCTTTGAGGTATTTGAGACTGTCCCTCGGTGACCAGCTGGGTCACACCCCTGAATGTGCACACACGTTTGGAGTAAAAAGGACACTTGCCAATTGCTCCCAGGGCTCACTGTTGCCTGTAGCCCTCATGCCTGCAGCTGCATGCGAGGCTCCGGGTGTACAAAATGCAGGCACCAAAAAAGGGAAACCCAGGCGTGGGCCACCATCGAAACCCCCTGTCACAAAGCTCCTTCTCTGAAAAGAACACTTACTTTAGAATTGTAAGAAATGATTAGTGTGTAAAAATGCCTCTCTTTTGCGTCAATCTCCATGTAGGTAGAAAACGACTCTAGAACAGCACTGTGACTAGCTCTTTCTGCGATGATGGAAGCGTTCCACATCTGAGCTGACCTAGATGGGTGCTACTAGCCACATGTGGCTGCTGAGCATTTGAAACGTGGCTAGTGAAACTGAGGAACTGGATTTTCAACTTTATTTCCTTTTAATTACTAAAATTTAAATATAAAGAGGCACATGTGGCTAGTGATTACCATATTGGCTACCACAGCTCTGGAAGGTTTACTAACGTTCATCTCAAACCCACTCCTCTCAGCTCAGTAAAGAATGTAAGTGTCTCTGGGTTTGGGGTCTTAGTTTTAGTAGTTTAGGGAGCATGGGACAAGAGAGCCACATAGTCCCAAGAGGATTGCAATAGCCCTGGAGACGCAGGTACAGTTACCAGCAGCCACAGGACCAGAACGAGCCCTGACATCTCTCTGAGCCTCAGTTTCTTTACTATCTTCTTTGCAAGGAGTTGCGAGAATCAAACTACTCTAAAATTTGAAGATTTCTTTTCAAAGGGACCGTACTGTTTCTTTAACACTTTCCAGGGCGTCTGGGCATCTAAACAAATATGAAACCATTTAATGATAAAGACACGTAGAATATTCGGTATTCTTCACTGATTTCTAAATTCATCCTATCCTAAGGCAAGAGGAAAAACAAGTAGCCTTTTTTTTGGCCATATTCCCTCTATTAACAACGTGAAACCTCAAGGCCGATCATAAGCCGAAGTGGCAGAAACACAAACAGTGCCAGGCTCTGAAAATAGCAACCACAACAGCCAATCTGAGGCCCGAGGTTGCATTTCCACAAAGTGGAGTGTTGCGCTCTTGTTTACGTAACTTACCTTCACAATTAAAATCACAGGACCAGAGAGTGATAACCTTATATCAGTTACATGAGCTTTAAATGGGAAGGTAAATGATAAATATAAGAATCTATGTTAAAGTGAAAGTTTGTTAATATTACCGAAAAGTGGCTGATGCAGATACTAGCCAGGGTAAATACAGAACTGTGGCCTTCATCAACAAGGCTGGACATGGAAGCAGGAAATATATGTATGAAGCACCTGTTATGGGACAGACACAGGAAGATGCTTTCATTGACGTATCATCTCTTACTTGATCCTTTCAACAACCCTATGAGGAAGCTATTATTATTTCAGGAGAGGTTAAATAACAAGCTCAAGGTTACACAGATGATCAGTGATAGAGCTGAAATTCTAATCCAGAGGTGGCTTCCACCCAGGGCCCAGGTGCTCTACGCTCCGCAACAGAAGATGGCTCAGAATAACATTAAGAAGTTTTTATTTTTTTGAGTTAAGATTTGTATGCTCCTTACTTCCGAGAGACTTGAAGCAGCTCAAAGATGAAAATGCAGCGCAAGAGAAAGCATTTAAGGATAACACTCCTGCAGAAGAAAGCAAGAGGAATAGATGGTTTCAGACACCTGAGTGGAACAGATTCTAACACCGGACATTAAATCTGGTTCTAACTTTTCTGACAGCTAAGCCAAAAAGAGAAGCATATTGAGTTGCTTAGACTTTTGTTCTCTTGACAATATATAGCATACATATTCATCTACAGGGACAAAATGTTTTCCTGGAATTAAACTTAGGTAGCAATTCATCACACACAGGTCCTTGGATAAAGGACATTCAACAGCACAGAGAAACTTACTCTCCTCATTTGTAAAACGAAGGGGCTGCATTCAAGTCACCTTCCAGTGCGGTGAGTGTAAGAAATAGTGCTAACTCAAGTTCCGCAAAAGTGTAAGAAACACTGTTAAAAGAGCACTACTTTTATCGACCTTCTATAAAGATGGAAGACATAACATATTAAAGCATAGCTTAGTCAAGGGATTTCTATGAGGAGCTGAGGGAATATGAGGTGGGATTTTGCTTTATGGGGTCCATCAATGCAGGGAGAGACTGGGAGAATATCAATGATGAAGGGTTACCACGGCCATCAGCCCTCCTAGATATTACCTGTGGGGCTAATGGGACATTACATGGACAATGCAGAGGAGGGATCACTCTTCTGGCAGCAGGCATCTATATACAGGTTCAAAACTAGATATGTAAATGTATGTTAAATATTTATAGGCATTCATGTAAAAGAATTGAACAAGATTATATTTCAAAGCTGCATACTACTGCATACTATGGAGGATAAAAAGAATAGGAAGTATAGTTTCTGCCTTCAGGATGCTTATAATTCAATATAGGGTTTATCAACTTTATCTTCGGCTGGATATTTCTTTGTTGTGGGAGGCTGCCCTGTGAACTGTTTATAGCAGCATGTTTATAGCAGCATCCTGGCCTCTACCCACTAGATGCCGGTAGTACCCCCACAGTGCGACAACCAAGAATGTCTCCAGACATTACCAAATATACCCTGGGGTAGAGGTGGGGAATCACTCCCTGGTTGAGAACCACTGATCTATTGTGTAACAGAAAAGGAAAAAATCATACACAAAGTAGAAAATTCTAGTGCAATGAGTATAAACTGTTACAATGACCCAGAGACAGGAAAGCTCTCTCCCACTGAGAAAAGCAGTGGAAGGAAACCGAGGAGGCATTGAAGCTAAACCCTGATGGATGTGATTAGATTCTTTGCAGTGGTGAAGAGGGAAGGCATCCCTGAAAGAGAGAGGAGTCTAAGAAAAGGCATGGAAAAGAGAGATCATGGAGCAGGTTTGGAGAATCATTTCCAATGAGTACACAATGTATACATAAGGAAGAGATCGAGATAAGGCTGAACACTTGAGGGCAGAAAGAGGAAGGCTTTAAGATATCAGGCAGCAGATATGGGACCTGATTCAGTAGTCCAGGGGGAGCTTTGAAAGTTTTGAGCGGAGAACAGAATCATCTGTCCCGCCCCAAGAAATTAATAAATGGCTGTGTAAAGGCTGGGTAAGAGGGAGTGAGGTGAAAAATGGGGAGAGGAGGGAGGGTGCAGCAGTGCAGACAGAGAGCATGAGAGTGGCAAAATCAGCAAATGCAAGCCATGTGACACGGCAGGGAAAGGCAAGGGTGAGTGCCTTCCATCAAACACACACAAACTCGCCTCCAAAGGATTTTATAAAGACCCCACAGTTCCCACCCTCAAAAGTGTGGGCTTTCCCATGAGATCCTCTAAGCAAAGATTGAAGAGCGGCCCCTGAAGACACAGGGATTGTCTGTATTTGAGATCAGCCGCCCAAGACCACACATTAGAGCCACATTGAGAGTGCGGCTGCTGCCACATGTTGGCAGCTCTGGCCTTGTCTCTGTCGTCATTTACCAGATTGCCCCTCCCCTTTTCTTCCCAAGGGCTCCAAAGCTCTGAGGTGCTGAGGACTGTCTTGCAGTGAGAGCACAGAGAAGCCCCTTTCCTCCAGCACGATTCCAAGCTTCAGTACAGAAGACATTTTATAGTCTCTCTGTTCCTTCCAGGCCGCTGCTCTGTTGGGCTGAATAAATATTGACTAGCCTATAAAACACAAGGCCTTTTATTTATATGCCCTCCTGCTCCGAGGGCTGCGCTGAGGTCCAGCCTCGGATAACATGGTGTGTGTGTGGAGTGCTGGGGACCACCACTACAGAGTGACCAACAGCCACAGCTCTCAGGACAGGAACTGCCTTTTCTGGGGTGCAGCCTACAGCAGCAGGCACTGATGGAGGTGACCGTGGAGGTGTATTTGTTAGAAATGGTTATTTTGTATCAGATAAAAATGCTTTTGGTTGCAAACAGCAGAATACCCGACCACTACTAGTGGTGTAAGCAATAAAAATACTTAGTTATTCCCATATGAGAAGTGTGGAGACAGGAGTTCCGGACTCTGGAGCGCCATGAAGCGTGTGGAGTGCCTGGCTCTTTCTAATTCTTTGCGTTGTTTCCCTTAGCTATTAGATTTTCATCCCCAATACTGTTGTTTCATGGTCCTAAGATGGCTGCTGGAGCTCCATGCTAGAAGGAACTGGGTAGGGTAGTAATTTTCTCCTAGCCAATGGAAGCCCCCATAAGTTTCTCTTTGTGCCTTTCTGCCTTTTTCTGTCTCATTGGCTATGACCGAGTCACACTGGCAAAGGAGAGGGCGATAACCATGGCTGGCTTAGACCACTCATGATTCATCCCCTGGGCTTGGGGAAAGGGTCTACTTTGCCTAAGACGAAGAGACCTCTGCCTGACCCAAATCCCAGGTCCCAACAGCAGGAAAGAAGCAAGATGATGGCTGTAAGGTAGGCACTGAATGCAGTACCACCAGCTGCCCTCAGAAGGGGCCTGGGCAGGCAGAGGTGCTGTTGCAGATTGACATCATTTTTTCAGCAGCAAGGGCCCCCTCCCTGGAGAGTGACCACCTGGATTCTGTTTTCCTTCTCTACCATGAAGGGAGAGCCAGGTCTTCTTAGGGGGCTCAGTGGTCAGAGCTAACCCCCTCTCTCACAGACCTGCAGCCAGACAGACATCATGGGGGAGACGGTGGGTAGAGCAAAGGCTTGGAGTCAGCTGGGCCAGCATCTGAGCCCGGTCCTGCCACTTTCTCAGCTGTTTGACCACGATGCATAAGGCAGGGTCCAGTCAGGAGACAGGAACTACACCAGTTATATTGGCTGGGAGGGTTTTATATAAAGAATTGTTAACTAGAAAATCGAAAGAGTGAAAAAAGGACACTAAGGTATCATGAAGGTAGCTTTAGGAACTTTAGGAAGCAGCTACTGCCCAGGCTTGGGGGAACTCAGAGATGGAAGTAGTAGGAACACAGAAGCTTGGAGAAGGGGCCCCCGCAGAGGTGGGGCTCAGATCTCCAAGTGGGGGGTGCTGCTCGGCTGTGCCAGAGTCTCAGAAGGGGCGCGCCGAGGCTGGTCCTGCAAGTGTTGGAAAAGCTGCAAACTGCACTCAGTTGCTGCCACAAGAACAAACACCTACTACTAGACAGAAGCTGCAAGGAAACCCTCAGAACGCACCCAGGAGGGTGCAAGTCCCTTCTCCTCTCCAGCTCTCCAGCCTCTCTCTACTGCCCCTTATTGGTAGAACCTAGCAGCCGCAGCTGGAGAAGAAGAAATAAACGTGGCTTATGGAGTCTAGCTCTGGCCTCAGAAAGTACGGGACCCAAGGGGAGGCTGAGCTAAGAGGCAACGATTTAATAACAGACACATTGTGGCAAATACTTTACACGTCACAACTTAAATTCTCTAAATCTTAGTGACCTCACCTGTAGAATGGGGACAATACTATCCGTCTGAAGATCATTAGCTACAAGCTCCTTGGAGAGTGCACAGTTTATCTGCATGCTTACCACTATTTTTCTATCTCCTGGAACCGTGCCTGACGCATAGTGGGCATTCAAGAGTAATGGTAGTAATTGTCATTATTATATCATTGCTAACAAATGCAGATTCTAAAGACTTGAAATTAAAAGAAAAAATTTAATTAAAAAAAAAAGGAGGAGGGACTTGCCCAAGATTTCTAAGTCACCCAGCTGTATGAGCAGGTCCAAGAACAGAGCCCGCAGGCCTGTCCTGTACCCTGTCGAGGACATTATGTGCTAGTCATGGTTTCGTTCTTTAGAATAGTGATGAGAATGTTATAAAACAATTTAACCAGGCAGACGTGACGCATTGTCTCCTTTTCTATGAGGATGTTTGCTCCTCAGTTGCTACTACTGGTGTCCAGCACCTCTTGTGCTTATATCAATGGTGTGTGTCCCCGAGGTCCTCAGAGGCATTTTCCCCCAGGCTGGGTGTGTGGCCTCAGTGGTGCCGAGGAAGGGATTTGTCTTCTCTGGCTGCTCCAGGGCACTGATGCACTTTGTCTGGCTCAGCCCCTCTTGCTCCGTGTGCTTCATAGACGTTCCTGCCTCCCAGGCCAACATCAGTTTGCTTAGGGAGTGGAGACTGGTCTCCTCAGAGAGTGTGTGATGAGCCAGCCCAGGCCCGCTGTGGCTGTGTCCAGACTGTCTCAAAGGCTGTTGGACATTTGCCAGCGTCACTATGGGTAACTTTCCTTTCTGCTTTGTGAAAGAGCTTCAGGGGAGGAAAAATGGCTGGATAATCCTGAAACCTCTTCCTAGGGACCAGGTAGCAGAATTTGTTCCCGCCGCCTTCTGGAGGAAGTGAAACCCAAGCTGCAGCTACTCTGACAGCTAGTTCTGGCTCAGATGGCCCAGGGAGATGCCTCTCCTCCTGGGGCGGGTGACCAGAGCTTGGCTAACCCTCTTTGGGGCTGGGCGTGGGGCTTCACCCAGCAGGCATCTACCAGCACACCTGGCCACATTTTCCTCCCAGTTTCAGGGAGAAGCTTTCCCAGCAATATCTAACTCCAACTCAGCATGTTTCCACCTAGGCGAGAAGTCAGGAGATCTAAAGCTTGTTCCCCTGTCTCTGTCAAAAATGCATCTTAGAACAGAGAAAATCGGTCAGATGTGGGAGCAGCTGCGGAATACGCTAGGAGAGAGCAAATAGGCCATGAAGATGTGCATGAAGCCATCTCTGGTACCTTCTTTGACCCAGAAATGATCTTTACATCCTTGTGGTGACGGCACGTTGAACATCCTTGTGGTGATGGCACGTTGAAGAATTCCAATACTGGAAGTGGAGAAAGAGACTTGCTATAAAGCCTCAGGAGAAAATGAGTTGTCGCCGGGGTCCATGGCTTCCTGGGTTTTCTACTGGAACAAAGGACTGATCCCAGGGCAGGTCCCAAGTACTGTCCCTTTCAGGCAGTGTCACAAAAAGGGAGCACCCCTTACTTGGGGTTCCAGAGTCTTAGGTCTTCTCTCCAACCCCAAATCCCACTGAAGGTACAATATTTCCTAGAGGCTTCTTCAGAACCCTAGGATTTACCATGGGCTCCAGGGAGACAGGCCAATTCTATTATCTTTCCCATTCTCCCAGTTTATCTTCCCAGAGCAGAGTGTGGGGCTCATTGTCCCAATTGAACGGGCTAAAGCGCCTGCAAGGCCAGGTCTTGACTTGAGGAGACACTGTGAAGGGCTTCTTAGTGATGGAGCCCAGCTATGAATCGCAATCTCCTGATTCCAAATCAGCTCTGCCCTCAGGTACCGAGGTGCCTCAGCTACTTCTCAAGTGGTGGGGGCTGGAATGGCAGAGGAAGGAGAGCTTTCTGTTCCCCTACAAGCACACACATGCTTTCAAAAAGGCAGTTTCACTTTTATCTACTATACTTTGCCAGCAAGCCAAGAGTGGATTTCTCTCATAGGGGTGAATTCACCAGATCAATGTGATCAGGCTCCCAAGAGACTGATAAAACAGAAAGTCTATTCGTTTACCTTGAAAATTACAGTCATCTTATAATCATGTAAGCTGGTCATACACATTCTTTCCCTACAGGTAGAAACGTACGGGAAACCACATTCAAATCAAGGCATTGCTTGGTGAGTTGGAATCAGAGAAAGAGAATGAATTGAATGATTCAAACATGTAAGTTATTAAAATAATTCTCAGCTGATTGGTAAACAGCTTCTGCCCTGAGCCTCTTATATGCTCCTACTCACTGCCCTTCCCATACTAGCGACCCCACAGACTTCCAAGACACTAGAGAATAAATGCTGGGCATAGTGGGGACCGTAGGTCCCTGTTCCAGCTGTGGCTAAAGCCTGTTCCTATTTGGTTGGTGCCTGTGCCATATAGGTTGTTAACACTGTGGACTCTCATCCCTGCTTAGAGGCAACCAGTCATGATGGCCTGAAGCTCCTCCCCACCTCCATCAGAGAGATGCTGCCAGGAGAGGGCCCAGAGCCTTCTAACATGTGGGCGCCCTGGCCCCCCTCTTACCCCAGCCTTGTCTTGGCCACATCTTGAATAAATCCTGATGAGCTTACATCCCCAGCCTCCTTTGTCTACATGCCCGTGATGCTTCATCCCATTCTGACAGGCCCTTCTGTCCCTGGAGATATTCGTGCTGTCAATCCAGACTGCTCTGGTCTGATATCCATCCTGTCCATTTAAGGAGACTTTGAATATATCTTCTTTGATATGGTGCTGGCCGGTTTTATAATTCTTCTCTCAGAGGGAAATTACATTTCCCATTTCTAACTTCTTGGGGGATGCCTCACAGTCAACTCCCATAGACTACCTAACCTGAGGAGTTTAATTTTCACGGAATCCCACAGAGCTAGAGCTGAAAGAGACCTTAATAATCATTTAATTCAACTCTCTTGTTTTATAGACAAGGTAACTGAGGACCAGAGAAAGAATGGCAGGTTGAATTATTGTTTGTAATGAATATAATATTTACTACCAGTACAAATCACAAAGAAGACACTAATAAACTGATCCATACCAGGAAGCTGCTCACTCTGCTTTTTTATAGCGGTATAAGCCTGGTGACCTTCCTGAACAAACAGAGGCCAACGCCTCCACTGGGGGAATCGTCGGGGAGGAAGCAAAGGCCGGGGCGGCACCACAGGCAATAAAGAATCCAGGAGTGGAAGTCTCAACGCCCACCTGACAAAGAAGGGGAAGAACTCAAGAAAGAGGTGGTGGGGAGCTTTAGTCAATGTTTAATGAAGACAGAGCACAGAGGTCATCCAACCCAGCCTCCTGTTTTTCAAGCAAGGAAATAAGTTATGTGATAGATGTTTGTCCTTGTTTTGGCCTCCCACGTCCATTTCCTCTTTTGACAGCTGCGGATTTTCTCTTGAGGAATCACTCTCCCTGCAATTCAGGGTGGTCTTGAAAGGCTGTGAACCCTGGTCCCTGACTCCCATCACTGAGGCCAAGGCTCGAGACTCCTCCTCCTCCTGCCCCAGCACAGTAGTGAACCTGCAGGGCAGCTGTCCTCCAGGACTTTTGAGCTCACTCCTCTCAGCCTCCACACGCTGATGGGAGTGTTTCCATGACAGCGCAGTTCCTGGGCCTCCTGCTTCCCATCCCCCGAGGTGCTAGGGTGACTGCCTGGTTCTCCAGCCTTCCCATCATGTCAGTGTGCTCTCAATAGCATCCCATTCAATTCTCTTGTTGCTCAAGTGAGCCTGGATCGTTTCTGTTGCTGACAACAAAAGACTCCAACCACTACACACTCCAAAGGGCACTTACCCAGAGGCAGAGACCAAAGTCTCCCCTGAATCTCATACAGGGGCACTGTTATGGGCTGAGTTTGTACTTCCCAAATTTATAGGTTGAAGTCCTAACCCCCAGACTCTCAGAAAGTGACTGTAATTGGAGACAGGGTCTCTACAGAGGTGACTAAGGTTAAATGAGGTCACTGGGTGGGCCCTAATCCAATCTGACTGGTGTCCTTATAAGAGGAGGAGATTAGGACACAGTCAAGCACAGAGGGAAGACCACGTACGTGAGCACCCAGTGAGAAGGTGAACATGCACAAGCCAAGGAGGGAGGCATCAGAAGAAACCAACTCTACCAACACCTTGACCTTAGACTTCCAGCTTCCAGAAAGGGGAGGAAATGAATTTCTGTTGTTTAAGTCCCCCAGCCTGTGGTACTTTGTGATGGCGGCCCGAGCAGACTGATACAGGCGCTTTCAGCTGCCATGGTGCTACTCTTTTGGGACATCATGCCAGCTTCATTGGACCAGTCAGCCCTGAAGAAGCTCAAATTGGCTGGCTGTTCTTAGAACCAAGTTTCCTGGACAGGCTTCAAAAAACATTCTCCCTGGTGATACAGACATTGAGAGCCACCAAAACAACCCACGGCCTAACAGTGGATCTTTCCCTCTCTTCATTTCTTCAGTAATGGACAGTGCCCAGGAAAGCAGGATAGATGGCTCCTTGGAAGAAACTCTATCATTTCTTAATAAATAAATGAGAATTTAGGACCCAAGCTGACAAGGAATTTTATCTTGTTCTCCCAGCATCTGCATGGAGGAGGGGAAGCAAAGGCTTCATTCTAATATTGGATTGGAAGGGGGAGGGTGAAGATCTGCAAGAAAGGCCCCCTTTCTCCCTCCCACACTCCCCTCCTTGTACACACTCTAAGTAAGCAAAGCATCACCAGTTCCCCTTGCTGCAGGCGAATAATTCCAGAGGTCTTTTGGGGAAAACAGTCCTGTTACCTCATGGAGGGTCAGAGGGAAGTGCTTAGGGCTGAGGGAATTGGAGAGGGTGGAGGCCAAAGGGTTGAATATTAATGGCAGCTATCATCACCAGCCCTTAACATAATGGAAAATCCCTTTGCAGGGCAATGCTGGGGCTGGCCTCACACAGAAATGCAATCTCCTGGAACACAGAGTGGGCAGAGACAAGCACTTTATCTTCCATTACTCCAAGGCCTTAAATCATCATCAACCCAAAGCCAGCAAAGGAACCAAACCACTGACTCCAATGAGGATATTTCCTTATCATCCTAGCAAATGCAAATAGGCACAACATGATGGTACATTGTTATGGGTTGAATTGTGTCCCCCCTAAAAAAGATATGTTGGAGTCCAAACTCCCAGTATCTCAGAATGTGGCCTTATTTGGAAATAGAGTTTACAGAGGTAATCAAGTGAAAATGAGGTCCTTAGGGTGGACCCTAATCTAATAGAACTGGTGTCCTTATATAAAGGAGAAATTTGGGGCCAGCCCAGTGGTATAGTGGTTAAGTTCATGCACTCCGCTTTGGTGGCTTGGGGTTCATGGGTTTGGATCCCAGGCGTGGACCTACACACTACTTGTCAAGCCATGCTGTGGCGGTGACCCACATACAAAATAGAGGAAGATTGGCACAGACGTTAGTTCAAGGCTAATCTTCCTCACCAAAAAAAAATTAAAAAATAAAAATAAAGGAGAAATTTGGACACAGAGACACACACAGGAAAGCCATGTGAAGCTGAAGGCAGAGATGAGAATGATGCCTCCAGAAGATAAGGAATGCCAAAGATTGACAGCAAACACTAGAAGCTAGGGAAGAGGCTGGACAGATTCTCTCTCACAGTCAGAAGGAACCAACTCTGCCAACATCTGGATCTCAGACTTCGAGCCTCCAGAACAGTGAGACAACAAATCTCCATTGTCTAAGCCACTCACTGTGTGGTACTTGTCACAGCAGCCCTAGCAAACTAATACCCACAGGAAAACCCTAGTCCACTGAGGGAAGAGAAAGTTTTCCCATCTCATCATAAAATAATCCACAGAAATGGATGGAGAAGAGGGAGTCTGAGTCAGTCCTTCTGTCGTGGGTTTGCCTGGATGATGTTTACTCAACCAAGTGGAGGTCCCATATTAAAGTCATTTTTCAAAGGGGCATTTCCTCTTTTAAAGAGTGCCTTCCCAGCCACAACTCGCAGGAGCAGCCACGCCAGCTGAACTGGGGTTATAGGTGGTGGCAGGAAGTAAGGAGTTTTCTTTCTAAAGTGTCGATGGACCTCCTGGTAGGGTTGCCAGATTCAGCAAATAAAAATACAGGATACCCAGTCAAACCTGAATTTCAGATGAATGATGAATAATTTTTTTGTGTAAGTAAGTTCCAAATATTTGGGATAAAATACACCTATACCTGTGAGGGTATGGCTGGTTCCCCTCATTCAGCCTCCCTGTCCATTCTCTCCCTTTCCCTAGTGGAGGAGGGGGGTCTTTTGGCACAATAATGCATCAAGGTTGAGGTGTATGAGATGAAATATCAGCAAGAAGCAAGTTGGTTTATCTCACGGATGCTCCCCTCCAGAGGAACGGCCTCTGCCTCTGACCTTGGAGAAGGTTAAGACTCTACCCTGTGAGGATCCACCCATGAGGCTCACAAGAGCAGCCTTCACGGCTTTGACTGTATGGAGCTCCTGTGTGGGGGTGAGCAGAGAGCCAGGAAAGAAAAAAGAGAACAGAGCCAGGAGGAAGGGGGCTCCTGGGCACCTGTCCATAGCTGACTCTGTGGGACTACGGCGTCACCTTAAGAGACAGTTTTTGAACCACGCTCTGGACTCAAATGTTTGCAATGATTATCTACTAATCTTAAGTCTGTGATCTTTCTGGTAAGATCTGCTTCTGTGTGTTGCATCAGATGCCCAAACTTAATGGGGCTTTGTTTGCTCCTGGGCATGAAACTGGGCAGCCTGCCAATAGACTGCACCCTGCCTGGCGTACGCAGTGATGGTCAGTGAACATTTGTCAGGCAATGAAGGAATGACGGTCACTACAAAACAGAGTCCAGCCACTCTCTCCTCCTTGGAAATAAAAAGCCAGAAAGTTGACCCGGAGGGTCTCTTTTATCCCAGGCACGTTGGAATTGTCAGCCTGCTGAGTGCCAAGAGCCTGGCTTGGAGAGGTTGAGGATGCACTCCGGAGTAGGGACGTGAGTTAGGGTGTGAGCAAGGCTCAGCATTGGGCAGCTGGCCTGGTTCAAGGCTAAAAAAGATTTGCATGGGCATGTCAGTTTCAGTGTAGCCGGAGGGGAGTCTGATTTACAGGCCCAAATGTCCAAGATGTCTCATAGGCCAGAGAGAGTACACTGGTGGGCCTCTAGTGGAAAACAGTGCCGGGCCAGCCAAACTCCTGTGGTTTGAAATCCAAACAAACTACCTCAGTGAGAATTTCTTTTTTAATTTTTTAAAAGTTGAACTTGGAGCAATTGAACTGGAGCCTGCTACACATGACAGAGAATGTCATCCTGCTTCAGATGCCATGTATACACAGAGGGCAACAATTTGGAAGGAAGGAGGGAAGGAGAGAGAAAGAAAGGAGGAAAGGGACAAGAAAGAGAATTTGAACAGAAATTTAATCTGGCCAATATCCAAATCTGGTTTCTTCCTCTCAGCACGGAGTGCCCTGATCGGAGAAGGAATTCCGTGCAGGGCCTTTCAAATTGGCTTATTTCTTTTTAGAGGACAAGGTGCATTTGATTAGCTGCCCAATAAATCATAGGGAAGGGCTGCGTGGGGAAGGGAAGAGCACAGTTAGAAGCTGGTAAAGTGAGAATAGCTTCCCTTCTGAGGCTCACAGGGCTCTTTGAACTCATTGTTCTCCTGTTAACAAATCCCAGTGCAATGAGAACAGTTTTAATTCCTGAAATCCACCTTGACTGATGGATGGATGGATTCAACAAACATTTATAGAGCCTATTAGGTGTGAGCAGGCACCATGCTGGGCCTTGGGGATGCTAAGGCAAATGTGGTAGAGACCCTATACCCAAGGCCTTCCCAGCCAGGAGGGGCACACTAGTACATTTAATAAAACAACATGTTCAGCTGTGCATAGGGATTACTCTATGGGCATGTGAAGGGGCACCTGACTCAGCCTAGGGACAGGTGGGGGGACGCTGTGACACAATCCAAACGCTTTTAAATATCACAGAATCCGAATACCCTCACCTCTTTTGGGACTTAAGGCAAAGATGTCAACACCGTAGACATCCTGCCCTTTCCAGCCAAGTCTGCCATTTGTCTTTCTACTCTGGTTATGCCAATAACCAGACTGGTTAGTAATGGTGGTAATGGGCCAATAGTGACTATTTAATGGTTATGAGGTTTCTCTTCACACAGTGTGTGTTATATACACCACAAAATCCCTGTGCACTGTATATACTTGACTGTGTTAACGAAATTTACAATATGAAATTCCTGACATCTCCCCATGTTGCATTTCCTTGTTCCACTGTCATCGGTGAGTGAGGTGGGATTGTTCTTCCTTTCTGTTTCCATAAACACCTCTAATACATCTCATGAAATTTCATTCATTCATTCAGTAAATACTCATCTGACACTTCCATGTTCCAGATGCTGTGTCAACGTGAAAGATACAATGATGGAAAAGGTAGATGGGGGCCTACTTCCTGGAGTTTATAGTGGCTCTCAAACTCAGCTGTGCACAACAATTACCTAGGGAACTTGTTTCAAAATGCAAATGCTCAGCCTGATCTTGAGAAAAATTTGATAAAAATGTCCCAAACAAGGAGACACACCAGTGCACAGTGTGGGACTGTTAGCGTGATGAGCCCCCGTCATCTCGCAAGGGTTGTGTGAAGATCCAGTGGATTCCCGAGAGCCTGGGTCTGCAGGAATGTGGGGATGGGGTGAGGGGGCCATCGATGTCAGTCCCCTGGCACGTTGTCCCAGCATAAAGGCCCAGAAGTGGAAAGGAACGTGCAAAAGCACGGCCCCCTATGTGAAAACTCCTTAGTGCTTTTGCCTGATTATTATTCCATTTTGTCTAATTGCATTTTAAAATGCTCAGTGGAGAGGAAAAAAAAAACCAAGTCTTTTAATAAATTAAAAGCAGGTCTGCTTTTTAACCTGCAGCAGGTTTTTAAAAAGTCCTGCTGAGGGCATGCTGCTCAGAGAGATGCGGACTTTGCAGATGAAGGTAATTAGTGAACACCTTCACCTCTGGAGTCGGGAGGGAGTGTGAGGGCATTTGGTTGCTAGAGTAACCTCCTCCTGATCCAGAGGCAATTGGGCATTACAAAGGATGCCTAAAGATTCAGACACTACTTTCTCTTGCAGCGAATCAGGAGCAGAGTGTATGTGGGAACTAAAAGCTCATGGGACCGCGGGATGCGGCTTTTCTTGGTTCTGATACTGAGAGATCGTGTCCGATGTTTCCTCTCTGACGGGCTGTGATCAGGGACACTTGGGTGACCAGCAGAGCCAGATTTAGGGGCAGAAGAGCTGGGCAGCTGTCCCAGTTACCAATCTACGAAGGGCACTAAAAGATCATGGAAATAAATCAGAAATACTGAGCCAGTTAACTCAGGTTTCCATGCGTGACTCCTGATATAATTGGCAAAATGCAAACTCCAGCCCAAGTACCCCCCACCCTGAATGGAATCTAAAATACACTCTTGATGGGTGCAGGAAAGGATGGGAGGCTTTAGAGCCTCGAGTCTTGGACCCAACCTGCTCGGATTCAAATCCGGGTTCCACTACTTACTCATGTGTGACCTCAGGCACATTATTTCACCTCCATGTTCCTATTTCCTCATCTATAAAATGAGGATTACAACAGTGCCAGTTTTGAGGATGAAATGTGCACACGTGAAACACTTAGAACCCAACCTGGCACGTAGCAGTGGTAATATAAGGGTTAGCTATTTGTCGTCATTTTTGTGACTAGCTCAAGCAAGTTGCCCAGTGCTATTCAAGTCTGCACCTCAATCTGAGACCCGCCAGCTGAAAGTTTCCAGAAGACGCAGGCTCCCTTAGCCAAAACTTTGAAAGTAAGTCCTGCCTAAGGAGCGTTTACTATGTACAAGCGATTAATTTTACTCTCTTAAAAATTTAAACCCCTTGGTGTGTTTCTAAAGAAACCATCTGATTTAGAAAATACAAGAGAAATCTGAACAAAATCAAGCATTACAGAAAAGACCAAGGCTTGGGAAGGTATCTCAGCATTAGATAAGATATGATTGAGAACACTCAAGGCCTGCTTACAATTCACTCTGAGATGTTTGTATTTCCTTTTAAATTACATATTTACTTAAAATCTATTTTCTGCAATGTACTTGTGGGTGACTGATCTGCCATTATACTCGTTATTGAGTAGTTAATTCTTTTGTTTTATTACAGTTTTGTTTTAAAATGTAGATTAATTTAAATTTTTTTCCACTTTAAAGGTGATACATGATTATTTTCAAGAATGTGCAAAATAGAGAATTGTATAAAGAAGACCAGAAAAGTCACCTACAAGTCACCAGCCAGAGGCAACGACAGTTAATCATTTGGTATATTTCCTTCCAGTCCTTTTCTTCCCCCACTATGTGTAGATCATTTTTCCTTTTCTAGATATATTTATTTACGTACAGAGTTGGGACTGTACTGTTTTCCGGCCTGATTCAACCATATAATATTGTAAGCATTTTTTTTCCTGCATTGCGTCAGTTGGAGTCCTCCAGGAAACAAGTTTCCCTCTATCCTCCTGAGGACGGGTGAAGAGACCAGGAGGGGTGCTGAAGAGCACCTACAAAGAGCAAAGCACCTGGAGGAGGTGGCTCTGCTAAGCCTGCAGGGTCAGGGAGGGGGCAGTCACTGGAACCAGAATGGAGGGGTGGGAGGGGAGGATGAGCTGCTGCCTAACACACTCCTCCTGCTGTGGCTCCCACTGGGCAAATCCAGAGGGAGTTCAAGGGCAGGGGGCCTGGTTGTCACCAAGTGGATCTGGAGGGCAAAAGGAGAACATCCGTGATGCATATCATCAAATATGTCTTAAGTACACTTAAAAAAATGGGGGGTACTGCCTAGTATTCTCTAGTATTCCTTTCTAAGAGAGTGTCATAAATTATTTAACCGGGTCCCTGGGGATTCTTTCTGATTTATTTTTACCTTTATAACTAGCACTGCAATCAACATTCTTATACATACATTTTTTGGCTGCATCTCTAATTATTTTCTCTGGATAAATTCCCAGGGGTGGAATTACTGAGTCAGGGAAATCTACATTTTTAAGGTTTTTGCTATAAATTGCCAAATAGCCCTCCAAAATGCTATTATACCAGTTTAAATGCCCACAAGCAATGGGTATAGAGTTACTAATCTGGGGAGAACCTGATGGTTAATCTTTGATGCAGAAACTAAAAGCACCACCTTGGCCTGGAGACCTGGTGATAGCTGCCTGGCTTGGAGGAGAAGACCCTGGAAGGAAGAAGCAACCTCCCCAAGCCTGCCCTGGAGACCCAGGCGCGTGAAAGGTCACACCTCCTGAGCCATGAAAACTGACCTGTTTTCAAGACAGAAGAAGGCTTCAGAGTCAGTTCACTTGAGGGTCAACGGGAGTATCTGACAAAGGGAAGCGAGGTGATGGCCACTGGGTTGGAGTTTTGTTTCATTTGACCTCATTCACCTCAGGCCAAATGTAGAGTAAACAACAGTGGATGGTCATATAAGGCTCTTTGCGGAGTTATTTCTTTGGGGAGTAGCTCCACCCAGCCAAGACTGGGTCAAGGCGGGACTCGGGTACAAACGAGAAGCCAGGACAAGTTAGGACACCAGGGTGAGAGAAGAAGGAGGGGGAAGAGAAGGAGGAAGAGGGAGAGGGGGAGGAGGAGGGTGAGCCCAGAGCTGGGGCTGTGCGCCAGTGAAGCTCCTCTCCCGTGATTACAGCCCCCCACCTGAGTCCCTAACTTGAATGGACAGGGGCGAGGAGAAAGGACAGCGGGGAAGGGAGCAGGATCCCTCGCTGAGGAAGCTCCCGGCTGGACTCTATTTTCCTTCCTTCAGGGGAATTCATAAGTGTTTGAGGGGCCAGAGACCATCCTTTTCTTTGTGCACCAAGAAAAGGGGTTCAAAGTTCTAGGGTTCCACCGGATAAACAAAAGGATAATAGCATTGCGAATGAGGCTGTCTGTATTTGTTCCTTGGCAGATAAATAACATGAATATTTGGTGATTTATAAATTCAATACAAAGAAAAGATAAGCCAAGTCCAAGTGGGCATAGATATATAGATTTAGAGTTTATTATTGATAGGGAAGAGTAGTAATATTAATAATAGCCAACTTTTAGAGCATGCTCTGTGCCCTTGGTGCTAAGAACTTTACAGATATTAAGTAATTTAATCCTCCTGATATCTGGAGACGACTAAAGTAACCTATCCTGTCCCAGCCCGCTCTCACATCCTGAACCTGCTCCTGACTATTCCCTTCCGCTCCCACCCCCCTACTGGAGGCAAACAGGGAAGGACTGGAAACAGGCTGTGAATAAGTGTGTCCTGATTGCCAGTCAGACATCCATTCATAAGCAAATGTTCATGGGCCCAAAAGGCACATGGATGCAGGAGTGAACAAAACAGACAGGATCCCTGCTGTCAGGAAGCTCTGCCAGGAGAAGGGAGAGAGGTGACATTTTTTTTGTCTCAGGTTCTTTGCACTTGGGATTGCCTTGACCTGGAAGGCTTTTCTCCTGGGTATCTGACTTGGCTGCTCTGTCACTACATTCACACCTCTGCCCAATGCTGCCTCCTCCAAGCTGTCTTCCTTGACCACCCTATCTAAACCAGAGCCCATTCCACTCTCTACTCCTTTATTGCACTTTATTTTTCTCTTATCACCATCTGATATATATGTGTATGTGTGTGTGTGTGTGTGTGTATAAACATTCTCTTATTTGTTTATCCTGTCTCTCCCACTTGAAGAGCAACATTCTGATTTTCTAGCAGGAGGGTGAATTTTACACAGTGTTTGCCTCTGGGTCCAGTTGAGCCCACTTCCCAGGTCCTGATAGCTTAGCTGGTCTACATCGTGTCAAAGTTCGTGGCTGCAAGCAACAGAAACCCAGTCCCACTAACTTGGATGAAAGGCCAATGCATTGGGAGACAGAAAGGCTGGAGCGCCAGGCCAGGCCTAGGAAACACATAGAAAGCAAGGGAGGCCGGGGAGCTGGAACCAGAGCCCGGGTCACTATGGCTAGGACGCTGCAGTAAGATATCCCTACACTAGACACTCAATGCTGCTGCATCTAGACTTTCAACAACTGCCAATAATTTATAAACCACACTTGTTTCATTCTGCCTCTCTTGCAAGATTCAGAGTGCCATGTGATTGACTGAGCCTGAGTCACAGGCCCACTCCTGCCTCCCCCACCCCAGCTTTGGCTTTCATTATGGGAGGCCGTACCTTGATACCCTCTAAGATAATACACATTGGGAAATTCCTTCTAATTGAAAAAAGGCCTGGATGCTGGAAGGTCGAAACTCTCCATAAATAGCTACAACATATATCGGTGAGAAGTGGCCTCATTCTCAAAATAGTGATGGAGACTTGCTAACCTCCGTTGGTAACAGGAAACTTATCCACATGCCCAAAATCTGGACTCTGGAAGTTTCTCCATCGGCCAGGAGCTGGTCAAAGCCAGGGCATATGTTTTTTTTATTATTATTATTACTTATTTATTTTCTTTTTTTGTGAGGAAGATTGGCCCTGAGCTAACATCTGCCAATCCTCTTCTTTTTGCCAAGGAAGACTGGCCCTGGGCTAACATCCATGCCCATCTCCCTCCACTTTATATGGGACGCCGCCACAGCATGGCCTGCCAAGTTGTGCATTGGTGTGCGCCCGGAATCCAAACCAGTGAACCCCGGGCTGCCGCAGCTGTGTCCGCCACTTAACCGCTTGAGCCACCAGGCCGGCCCCCAGGGCATACGTTTTTAAACCATACACAGGCAGATCTAGCAGGATCTTGGAGGCTTGGCCATCACGGGGGATCGAGGAGAGCAGTCTGGGATGGTGGGGCCATGCTGGTCAGGGTCACCTGTGAGGAGTCAGGGGACATTTCCATGGCAGGCAGTAGAAGCCTTGCTCTTCCTAAACCAGGATAATCAGCTGCCTCCCTGGAGTACTATCGCATCACCTACGGGATTTTTTTCTCTTTGGTTGCCTCTCCTGAGGAAAGATCAATTAACTTCAAGTCTGTCTTCAAAAGGAAAGACTCTTTTCTCTTCTGAGGAACAGAAAGGAGACCTGGACGCTGACATATCCCTTTGTTTATTCTTCATGGACCTCTGTCAGGGTCCTGGAAAAGCAATGCTTCCTTTACAGTCACTCCAGGGTGGTCCCTAAAACCGGACTCAAGAATAGTCTAGAAACCACCATGTCAGTGCTTGGCTCCTTGGGGTAAGCTGCGCCGGGCCTTGTTGAAGGAGGGGTACAAATACAACCCGATGCACAAATACAACCAACTCCTCACCTGCTACAGTGAGGACACATACCAGGATTTCTGGCTTCAGAGGGAAATATACAAGCACCCACAGGAGATCCCAGCTTTTGGCTCCTTCCAGCCTCCGTAGTCTGTCTCCCAGATACCAGAGAGGAGGCCCTTAAACTATCCCCAAATGATGGGCTTCAGTACTATTTTTAAAAGCTCTCCAGGAAATACACTTGCTGCCTATACTTCCTCACCACCCACTCACCACCGGCTTCTGATCTGCCTTCCGCCGCACCTCTCTCCTAGTGGAGCCTCAGGAAGGACCCCAGGGACCTCCTCCTCAGCCACAGATCGGCAACCTTGTCCCATCCTCATCCCTGGCCAGTTCAGCATTTGACAGGAAATCTCTCCCTTCTTGGTTTCTGTGTCGGGAGACTCTCCTCGCTTCCCATCTTCTTAATGAGCCCATCTCCTCAAGGACCTGAGCTTAGCTCCCCTCCTTCTCTGTGCTGCCTCCTTCACTATCTCCCCGACTCTGGGGCCTCACCTGGCACTTCCATGCAGATGGTCCTCACATCCAATCTCTTTTGTCAACACCCACTCTGAGCGCCCATGCCCCTGCAGGACATCTCGTCCCAGGTGCCTCTCCTGGACACCTAAATATCCCAAACTGAACTGGTCATTTTCTGCTTCAAATCTGCTCTTCCCTTCATATCCCCCTCTCTTAACGGCACCACCACTCTTCCAGTACCTACTCTTAAAATCTTAGCATCATCTGTGGCCTACTCATTGCCCTCACGTCCCAAATCCAACCAGTTGCCAAATTCTCTCTTTGCAATGTCTCTCCTACAGCACCATCTTTCTGGTCTCATCAAGTGCTTATTTTCCACTCTTTTCCAGACGACTGCAATAATCTCCTAACTGATCCATCTCTACCTGCTCCTCCTCACACACCTCTCTACCCACAATTTCTATTCTGTGTTTCTTCAAAGATACTCTTCTTATAGTCCAATCAAGAAGCCATTATCTTGTCACTCCTCTGATCTAAAACCTTCAATGGCTCCCAATGCCCATAGTATAAATTCCCAACTTCTAAGCCTGGCATTAAACTCTTCGTAACTCAAGGCTCTCCAGGTCTACTTCCTATGACATCCCTTTTAGTGCAAATTTCTGCAGTTGAACTCAAATTCCCACTCATCTCTGAATACTTTGTGTCTTCTGATCTCTGGGCTTTTGCTCATGCTGGACCTTTCTCATGTAATGTCTTTTCTTTTTATTTGCCTCTATCAAAATCCTACCTTCCCTTCAAGGCTCATCTCAAATGCCGCTTCTTCCTTGAAGCCTCCCTGGGTTTTCCCAGCCAGGAGTGCTTTCCCTTCCCTGTGCTCCCGGGGTTTACTGTGTTTCTCTCACCACATTCATCATACATGACCTGATGTCACAGCATTTTGAGTATGTGCCTCATGGTCCCCACTAGGGCCCCTTGGGCAAGGATTTTGTCCTACTAGAGGAGTAGTTTGCTCACAGATGATATTTGTTGAGTTAAGTCATCAGGGTAGAAAACCATACACTTGTTTACTTTTCACTGCTTGAAAATACATGTTTAAAGTAGATCTTCATAGGGTCTACATCAAAGTCAGAAATATGGAAATATGTTCTGGTCACATCCATGAGTGCAAATCAAAAAAGGAGATCAAAACCTAGTTTTTGAGTGACTTGAACCATTGCTGGATAGACTTTAGTTAATCTTATGGAAAATATTCAAGGGACTTAAGGAGCCTGGGAAAGGAGGAGGGGCAAGGCAGAGGGAGCCAGAGCCGCTGCTGTCAAGAAATGCTTTCTTCCTGTAACCGTATCCCCCGGGGCCCGGCCAGTACCTCTGCTTAATCTCCCTCTCTGTGGTCACTCAGGATATGATTACTGGCATCAGATGCAAGCACATGTTTCTGTTCCATTAATCTGAGAGAGGCTGAGACACTGAAAAGGGAGCCAGAAGGGCATTGCTGTGTTGGTCTAGTTACCACCTCAAAGAGGAGCCGGAGAGAGGGGGAGAGGAAGGATCTGGCAGATGGGCCAGCCGGGAGGCCTTACGGAAGCAAAGGGAGATGAGAAAACCACACAGAGAACAAGTTCCTGTAGCGGTGAGCCCGATTCCTTTCAGCTGTTGCAAGATGGGGCCTGAAGGAGGCCTGTGCGCGCACGCGAGTGAGCACACACACACGCGCGCACGCACGCGCGCACCCACAAAGCAACTGATAGACTCAGAGCCTCTCCACCTCAGGACTTTGGCAATCGGTCTGGCACACCTTGGTGAGCATTGCTGCCTGGGGCGTCCAGTAGCCTACGTAATATAAATCTGTCTCACACTCAGTAACAGGCTAAATGGGAGGCTGCAGCACAGTAATGAAGACGTGAACAGCTGAAACGCAATGTCAGATGGCAGTGGTGACATCTGAAAGCCATAATTTGTGGCTCAGCATATTTTTGTTCCAGGTACCAGAGCCTGCACAAATGCTCAGCGACTTGTCTCTCTCGAGCAGCATCTCCGCTCAGCTTGGCCGGGGGCCAGGCGATCTTGGCCTTGCCAACAGGTTTCTGCTATGGAGAGCTCAGGAAGCCTTTCCTCTGCCATCAGACGGGCTAGAAATGGAGGAACAGAGGAGCTTTAAACACACGCCTTCTTCCTAATGTGCGGGTCTCTTAAATTACCCTTTTCCTCTCTGTCCAATCGAGATGTCTTGGCCAATCATTTTGAAGGGTGGCTGGAAAGGACCAAAATAATTTTAACCAAGTCAAGGCTTGGGGGCAACTGGAAAGGAAAGAGTATACATTATAGAGAGAGAAGTACCCAATTCAGTTCTTCAGCTGTGACTCTCCCTTCTTTTAATCTGTGACTGCTCCATCCTTCCTTTCTCTTCTCCTCCATCTCTCTGCCTTCTCATTGCTACCTCCCTGGAACCTCAGCAATGCAGACAAGCAATTTCTTAAAATACAGGCCTTCAAATTAATGGTTACAATTTCAGTTCTGGCTAGTTACCTGGCAGTGAAGAGACTCAATGCATGAGTAAAAGTTTATACATGCCAAGGAAGGGGGGCTCCACCGAGCAAGCAGGGTTATGCTTAACCCCGAAGGAAGCAGAGAAATTCAGCTTTCTGGGCAGAGTGGGCTTTTCCACCACCTTAACCTTCCCTTCTGGGCCTCCACTCAGCAGCCCGTGTACATCTGTTGACCCGTGGCTCTGCCTGCCTTCCTGCCAGGCTCAACAGAGTGGGCGGAGAGGATAAAGTGACTGTTAACAGGAGTCTTAACTCCTGGCCTGGGTCCCTGGAAGCAGAGACTGGAAAACAGTTTGAGCTGTCACCAAAACACCCATCTGGTGCCTCTGGGACACTTTCACTTGCACTGAGAGTTTGCCTCAAGGAACTCTGAGTCACCCTTAGAAGGCTGTGCATTAGAAGGCTGCTCTGAACCCCTCTTACAAAGGCTAAGCCCTGCTATATCAGGGATACCCGTGGGAGTAGGTATGGAGGGCACTCATCCTCCACTGGGCACTGGTCTGAAGGCCACCTGTAAGCATCAGTGAGGGGAGCAGGGTCTGGGCCCAGGACCCCGCCCTGCTCCTGCGAAAGCCTGTCCAGGGCCTGCTTGCGGAGAGATTAGCCCCTGACCCTTTGGATCCCAAGCATTTTCCTGCCTAGAAAACAGCACACACTCTTCATCAGCTGTAGATGGCAGAGCACTTGGGGAACTGGGGGCTAGTTTGATCTTTCACTTTTTGTTGTAAACATTTTAGAATTTTTTCACATTTACATTTTATTGGGATATAATTTATATACAGTGACATTTACTTTTATTACCACACCATTCTATCAGTTGTAACAAATGCCTACAGCCATGTAACTATCACCACAATCTGATTTCTGTCCCTATAATTTTGCCTTTTCCAGAATGTCATATTGTTGGAATCATACAGTATGTAGCCTTTTGAATCTGACTCCTTTCATTTAGCATGATTCACTTTAGATATACACACGTTGTTTCACATATCCATAGCTTGTTCTTTTTTATTGCTGAGAGGTATTCCAATGTAGGGATGTACCACAGTTTATCTGTTAACCAATTGAAGGACGTTTGGGTTATTTCCATTTTTTCGGTGACTATTAATGAAGTTGCTATAAACATTCAAATGCAGGTTTTTGTTTGACCATGAGTTTTCATTTCTCTCTGGTAAATACCTAAGAGTGAGATTGTTGGGTCATTTGATAAGTGCATGTTTGACTTCATAAGAAACTGCCAAACTCTTTTCCAAAATGACTGTTCCATTTTACAATCCCACCAGCAATGTATGAGTTCCAGTTGTTCCACATCCACACCAGCACTTATTATCAGATTTTCTATTTCAGCCATTCTAATAGATATATAGTTGTACTTCACTGTGGTTTTAATTTGTATTTTCATAACGGCTAATGATATCGAACATCTTTTGCGTGCTCATTTGCCATCCATATAGCTTCTTTGGTGAAATGTCTATTAAAATTTTTTGACTATATTTTATGAGATTGTTTTCTTATAACTGAGTTGTAAGAGTTCCATATATTCTTTTTTTTCTTGAGATGTAATTGACATACAACATTATATTAGTTTCAGGTGCACAACATAGTGATTCAATATATGTATATATTGTGAAATGATCACCACAATAAGTATAGTTAACATCTATATTCTAACATCCATATATTCTGCATATAAGCCATTTATCAGTCATGTGCTTTACAAATATTTTCTCCCAGTCTGTAGGTTGTTTTTTTATTTTCACAACACTGTCTTCCAAAGAGCAAAGTTTTCAATTTTGATGAAGTCTAACATATCAATTAGATGCTTTTTTTTTTTATTTTGGTACCTAAGAATTCATTGTTTAACTTGCGGTCACAAAGAATTTTCTCCTAAGTTTTCTTCTAGGACTTTTATAGAAGTATGGGTTGATATTATTATTATTGTTGTTGTTAGGTGTCTAATTCATCCAGCACCATTCATTGAATGTCTATCCTTTCTCCATTGGATTGCTTTTGCACCTTTGTTGAAAATCAACTGAAGATATATGTGTGGGTCTTTTTTGGACTCTATTCTATTCAGTTGACCTATGTGTTTACCTTTTCACCAATACAAGAATATCTTGATTATTATAGCTTTATAATAAACCTTGAAATGGGTGGCATGGGTTCTCAAACTTTTTTTAAATTAGTTTGACTATTCTTGTTTCCATATACATTTTAGAAGAAGCTTGTTGATTTCTACAAAAAAGTCTTGCTGGGATTTTACTTGGGATTGCATTGAATCCATAGATCAGTTTATGAAGAATTACCATCTTAACAATATTGAAACTTCCAACCCATAAACAGTAGATCTCTCCACTTATTTTGGTCTTATTTGATTTCTTTCATCAAAATTTTGTAGTTTTCAAAATATAGATCTTACACATATTTTCTTAGATTTTAACCTAAGTAACGTTTTTAGGTGCTATTGTAAATGGCATTTTATTTTAAATGGTGTTTATTTAATTTCAGTTTACAAATATGAATTGCTAGTATATAGAAATACAATTGTTTTTAGCATGTTAATCTCATATCTTTGTCCTCCACAACTTTACTTACTTATTCTAGTAGCTTTTTTTTAAGGATTCTTTGGGATTTTTTATATGGAGTATCATGATATTTACTACTGGAGACAGTTTTATTTCTTCTTTTCTAACCTAAATTCCTTTTATTTCTTTTTCTTGCCTTATTGCACTATTGTCCTAGAACTTCTAGGACAATTTTGAATACAAGTCACAAGAATGGACTTCCTTACATTGTTCCCAATCTTGGGAGGAAATTATTCAGTCACTCATCATTAAGTATGATGTTAGCTGTAGGTTTTTGGTAGATACTGTATCAGATTGAGATATTCCCTTCTATTCTTACTTTTCTGAGAATATTCTTACTTTTCTGAGAGTTCTTTTTAATATCATGAACAGACTTTGAATTTCATCAAATGCTTTTTCTGTATCTATTGAGATGATCATATGGTTTTTCTTCTTTGATCTGAATGTTGATCTAAAATGTTGAACAAAACTTGTACTCCTGGAATAAACTTCACTTGAGCATGATGTATGAAAAAATTGCTTGGTTCAATTTTCTAACAATCAGTTGACAATTTTGCATTTATATTCATGAGGGATATTGGTTTGTAGTTTCCTTTTCAGGCAATACCTTTGTCTAGTTTTGGTATCAGAGTAATGTTGGCATCATAAAATAAGTTAGGAAATGGTTGCTCATCTTCTATTTTCTGAAAAAGTTTGTGTAATATTGGTATTATTTTTTCCAAAATCATCTAGTAGAATTTCACAATAAAGCCATCTGAGGCTCGAGTTTTCTTTATAGGAAGGGTTTTAACTGTAAATTAAATTTCTTTAATAAGATATAGGAAGATTCAGGTTATCTAAGGCTTCTTGAATACACCTTTTAAGAAATTTGTCTTTTCATCCAAGTTGTTGAATTTGTGGACATAAACTTGTTCATAATATTCCCTTATTAGCCTTTTTAATGTCTCTCTGATTTGTAGTGATGTTCTCTCTTTCATTCCTTATATTGGTATTTGAGACTCTTTTTTTCTTGATGAATCTAGGTAGAGGCTTATCAACTTTATTGATTTTAAAGAACCAACTTTTTGTTTCCTTGCTTGTCTGTATTGTTTTTCAGTTTTCAACGTTATTAATTTCTGCTCCTATCTTTATTATTTCCTTCTTTCTGCTTATTTTAGGTTTAGTTTGTTCTTCTTTTTATAGTTTATCAAGGGGAAAGCTTAGGTTATTTATTTGAAAACTTTTTTCTAATTAGGTGTTTACAGTTATACATTTCCCTCTAAGCACTGTTTCAGCTGCACCTCAAAAATTTTGATATGCTGTGTTTTCATTCCATCCAAAACTCTTTCTAATTTTCCTTGTGACTTCTGCTTTGACTATAGGTTATATAGAAGTATATTATTCAATTTCTAAATATCTTTGACTTTTCCAGATATCTTTCTGTCATTGATTTCTAGTTTAATTCTATTGAACTAGAAATCTGGTCAGAGAAAATACTTTGTACTGTTTCAATTCATTGAAATTTGTTAATATTTGTTTTATGGCCCGGAATATGATCTATCTTGTGAATGTTCCATGTGCACTTAAAAAGAGAATGTATGTTCTGCAATCGTTAAATGGAATGTTCTACGAATGTCGATTAGGTTAAATTGGTTGATAGTGTTGTTCAATCTTCTATCTCATTACTGATTTTCTATCTACTTATTCTGCCTATTACTGAGATAGGAGAGTTGAAATATCCAATTATAATTTTGGATTTGTCTATTTTTCTTTTCACTTCCATTAGTTTTTGCTTCATGTATTTCAAAGTGCTATTGTTAGGCACATATCTCTCTAGGATTGTTATGTTTTCCTGATGATTTTACCCGTTTATTATTATATTACATCCTTTTGTAATCCTGGTAATATTCCTTGTTCTAAAGTCTACTTTGTCTGATATTAATATATTCACTTCAGCTTTCTTTTGATTAGCATTAACATGGTATATCTTTTTCCATCCTTTCACTTTTAACTTCTCTATATTTTCATATTTAAAGTGAGTTTCTTATAGAGCCTGCCCTGATGGTCTACTGGTTAAAGTTCAGCTCACTCCACTTCAGTGGCCTGGGTTCAGTTCTCGGGCATGGAACCACACCACTCATCCGTCGGCTGCTATGCTGTGGTGGCGGCTCACATAGAAGAACTAGAAGGACTTACGACTAGGATATACAACTATGTACTGGGGCTTTGGGGAGGAAAAAAAGAGAGAGTGAGGAAGATTGGCGACAGATACTAGCTCAGAGTGAGTCTTTCCCTGCAAAAAAAATAAAAATAAAAAAATAAAGTGGGTTTCTTGTAAAAAGTATCTAGTTGGATCTTGCTTTTTCATCCAATCCAACAATTTCTGTCTTTTAATTGATGTGTTTAGTCATTTACATTTAATGTAATTATTGATGTGGTTGGACTTAAACCTGTTGTTTTGCTACTTGTTTTTATTTGTTTCATCTGTTATTTGTCTCTGTTCCTCTTTTTCAGCTTGCTTTTAGAGTGAATACTTTTTATTCCATTTCATCTCTTGTATTGGCTTATTATTTATACCTCTTTTAAAAAAATTTTAATGGGTGCTCTAGGGTTTATAATATACACATTAACTAATTACTTTCTACCTTTAAATAATATTATAAGGCTTCATGTGTAATGTAAAGACCTTATAACAGTCTGATTCCTTATAACAGTTCCAATTCCTCCTTTCCATCTTTTGTTCTATTATTGTCATACATTTCACTTTTACAGATATGATAAATCCACAATGCATTTCTACTATTTTTGTTTTAGAGAGTCAGTATCTTTAGTTTTAGGGAATGATAAAAAATAATAAAAAAGTACTTTTACATTCATTTTCATCATTTTCAGAGATCTTTAATTTTGAGGGGAGTAGATCAAAGTTTCTGTTGGACATCATATTTCTTCTCCTAGAAGAGTTTCCTTAATGTTTCTTGAGGTGCAGAGTTGCTGGTAGTAAAGTCTCTCTTCTTTTGCCTGACTAAATAAGTATTTATTTCACCTTCATTTTGAATTTTTTTAAAATTTTTTTATTTAATTTTTTTGTGAGGAAGATCAGCCCTGAGCTAACATCCATGCTAATCCTCCTCTTTTTGCTCAGGAAGACCGGCTCTGAGCTAACATCTATTGCCAATCCTCCTCCTTTTTTTTCTTTCCCCAAAGCCCCAGTAGAGAGTTGTATGTCATAGTTGCACATCCTTCTAGTTGCTGTATGTGGGACACAGCCTCAGCATGGCTGGAGAAGCGGTGTGTCGGTGCACGCCCGGGATCCGAACCCAGGCCGCCAGTAGCGGAGCGCGCGCACTTAACCGCTAAGCCACGGGGCCGGCCCCTCACCTTCATTTTGAAAGATATTCTCATTATGTATAGAATTCTGAGTTGATAGATTTTTTTTCTTTCAGTACTTTAAAATTTTCATCCTATTGTCTTGTAGATTGGGTAGTTTTAGAATAGAAATCAGTTGTAATTCTTATCTTTTTCTTTATGTATGGTTTTCAGGAGTTTACATACGATGTGTCAGGTGTGTTGTCTCCTCCTTCTCCTCCTCCTTCTCTTCCTTCTCTTATTCCTCCTGCTTGGGGTACTCTGAACTTCTTGAATCTGTCAATTGATGTTTTTCTTTATTTTTGGGAAATCCTATGCCATCATTTCTTCAAATATTTCTTTTGCCCTGTTCTCTTTCTTACCCTTTAGGATTTCAATTATAGGCACATAAGATCATTTTATATTGCCCCATGGTTCTGTTCTGCTTCTCTCATTTTTATTTTCTTTTGGTGTTTCAGTCTGGGTAATTTCTATTGACCTATTGATCCTCAGCTGTGTCAATCCTACTTGTGAGCCCTCAAGGGCATTCTTCGTCTCTGTTATCTGGTTTTGTTTGTGTGTTTGTTTGGCTCTTTCTTAGAGTTTCCATCTCTCTGCTCAAATCCTCCATCCTCATGCATGTTGTCCATTAGCCCAGTAGAGATTTTAAATATTAATCATAGTTACTTCCTGTCTGATAGTAACAGCATCCATGTCATCTCTGAGTTTGATTCTGTGGAGAACTTTGCCTCTTAACAACGAGTTGATTTTTCTTGCATTTTAGTCTGTACCATAATTTTTCGTTGAGTACTAGACATCACGTGTAGGTGGGTTTGAGTTTTATTATTCTTATCGCCACCTTCAGTGCACTACTAGCTTCAAATTTCTCTAACACAGTGGTTCTCAACCAGGAGTGACTTTTACCCCCAGGGGACATTTAGCAATGTCTGGAGACATTTTGATTGTCACAGCGGGGTAGGGGGATGATACTGGAATCTAACGGGCAGAGGCCAAGGATCCTACTAAACATCCTACGATGCACAGGACAGCCCCCCACAGCCAAGAATTATATGGTCCAAAATGTCAATAGCGACAACGTTGAGAAACTCTGGTTTAACTTTGCCTTATGCTTAGGGTTCTGGGTACTCTACCCTCATTTTTCCACATTCCTTATGTACCTGTACCTCAAAGAGGGTCACTTTCAATGCTCTTGCCCTCCATCCAGCAGGAGACAGCTGTTGCTTGTTACTTGGGGTTTGCTACCCTGGTGGTGGAAGGTAGGGGTGGGGGGCGTCTTTGTTGTCCTGGCTCACCTTCAGGCTTAGGCAGGCTCTGTGTCCTGTGTCTCAGTTTTGGGGATTTTCTTAGTGATCCTGTCCCTCCTCCCTGTGACAGCCAAACTCTGCCTTGTATCTTTGGTGAGTCTTATGTGGAAGAGAATTTTCTGCCCTCCTCCAGTAGTAGGAGACCTCTTACGGTATTGGGGCAGGATCCTGGGCCCAGGAGTGTCCTTCTGATCAGAGGTAGAGGTGTTCCTTCTTTACCCTTTACCTGGGTCCTGTGGGTGTCAAGGCTGTTGCCCACATTCAGGAGCTCAAGGTTTTTGCTCCATAGTGTGCCTTTCCTGCAGTGGTGGTTGCTCCTTCCTCCAGGTCTGCTCTCTCAGGTCTCCCACCCCACCCTCAATCTTACCCATGAGTGCCCAGAGAGGGTTCATGGAGAAAAGCCTGGAAGTGGATGCACTGTCCCTTATGTTTGTGGCTCCCTGGGTTCCACGCTCTCACATTAGCCCACTTCTTTTTCAGCAATTCGTTAAAATTTTAGCTAAACTTTTCTAACCCACGAGTACAGCTTATAACATCTCTTCCTCCCATGCTGTGCCATAGGAGAACCAGTGTTCATGCTTGTCTTCTTGGGGATAAGCCCATCTTTCCTTTGATTTTAGGCTACCTGGCTACTCTGCAACCTCAGCTCTCCCATGGTTGAAGAAAAGCTTTAATTTTGTAGTTTATCCAGATTTTCCTTCTTGTTTCTCTCTCCAGCAGTCTACAGTGTAGGCACTACATTTACTGGGCCTAGAATTTTTAATACAATCTGTTCTGTGGCAATGCATGCTTCTTTAATATAAATGAGCTAGCAAGCGATCAGCAAATAGGGGATAAGGTCAATATAATGCAGAAGTTGTGTTGGTTCTTTGGCAATTTTCCCCAACATGTTAACACTGAAACAATCTGAGGCAAGTATTCTCAGAATTAAAGTCTTACAAGTGTATGCCAAACTTCAGGAAAAAAACAAAAATCTACAGTCTTGTCTTTTCTTTAGTGCATGTATTGTCTGGTTTAGTGGTTTCCAGTACCCTGTTTCCACCATCTTATGCTATTTGGGGTAGACTGAGAGTAAAGATAAAAGAAGGTGCAAATATATTACGCCCTGTGTTAAAACAACAAATTAATGAAGAAAGCTATACCCAAAATCCAAGTTTTAAGATTGATAAAAATGTTCTCTATTGGAAATGAATGCTCTCCAAGACAAACATTTCAAAAGAGGAAGTATGAGCCCCAGGCTTCGTATGCCTGTATGTTTACCTATGCCACTATTTTTATTAGGATTGCTATATGATTTTTGTTAATATTCTGTTCTCAAACTTCCATAGGTTTGAGTGATTTGTCTTAATCCTATTTTCTCCATAAGCTCTGTTATTTTGGGGGCACAATTTTTCAGAATGGAAATTTTTAAGAATGCAAGAATGGTAATACAGCAAAGATGCCTGTAATATGCATTTTTTTTCTGATCATGAAAGCAATACATGCCCATTATTGAAAAATTGGAAAAGGAAAAGGAAAAAAATCCAATAACCAATAATTATCCCATTCAGAAACAACTTTCAATTCACATATACTTATTGTAAACATAATTGGAATCAAGATGCTACAGTTTTCAAAACTGAAAAATGCAAACCATTTAAAAAATAATTTCTGCACCAATGAGAGAGAGAATACAGATAGGGAAACTTAACATACACACATACATACCAAAAAACAACACTCCTACCCCAAGAAAAAAACTCTTTATGGCAGAGGATGGGCATATTCATACTTTAATCCAATTGAAGTTAAAACAGATGGAATCTAGTTTATGATGATTTTTAAGCACTTCTCAGTTCTCCAAATCTGTTGACCTGGAAATTTGGGAACTTTAAACTTTAAAAGGCATTTTCCTGAATCACGGGTATAAAAATATATGATTCATCCAGAATCAATTAAAACTTTTTTTGGCACGTATACTATGGGAAGTAATCCATGCTTCAGTTTTACAGCACAGTTCCAACACTAATAGTGTAACTCTGTGTTCTCAATGACCATCGTGCTGAACCTGCTTAAGGAATGATCTACAATGCTCTCTACTCTCCACTCTTGTACTCGGGAATTCTGCAAAGGACCAGAAAGAAATGATCAGGTCAAAATATCTCGGGTAATTCAACAGGAACATGATGTATGTATTTCATTGACATAATGGTCTACACTCTGCAAATGGGTCTTTGAAAATATTTTTTGGCCCACAGGGAAAGATCTTCCCTCCCTCCCTCCTCCACCATCAAAGAACGAAGGCTCACAAAACAGAAGCAAATACTCTGAAAACTCTCTGGCCTGCAGATGAAGGCTAATGAAAGTTCCATTTCTTAATAGCAAAATAACTTTCAGTCAACACGCTTACATGGATGGACAGGAATAGGCACACACAGTTATTACTAGAAAAAGTACAGCTGTCATTGAGCATAAAAACAAACAAACAAACCGACCACTAACCCATAGGTCTAAGGCCAATGCTGTGGTGGATAAGTGCATACAACCACTAGGCTTAGACGGTCTATTTTTGATTGCCTTTCTAATTTACTTTGATTTACTAGAACTAATTTGCAATAGTAACTGGCAGTCAGCCCTTGGAAAGGGTGCTTCTAAATTTAAAATTCAATTTTAATTCATTTCAACAAGAGCTTATTGAGCCCTTTCTAAGTGCCAGGTAATATGCTGGGGCCTGGGGATAGAGATGCGAATAAGAAAGAGGTGGCCATGCCCACAGTCTAGCAAAATGTCAGAATGAAAGTTCTCCACTGATTTCCTCATAATACATCAACTCCAAAACCCTTTCTGGGATTCCAACCCATGCCCTCCACGTAGCCAATCATCTGGGGCTGCCTCACAGGCCCAGGGACCCTGAGGCACATCCTCTGGTAGTGGCAGGGTTTGCGAAAAGATGGAGCAGCTGGTCCTGCAGTACTGGTGCTGATGGCGTGGATGGGACCAGCCACAGCCCAGCAGCATCAGTGCCCCCACCAGGCAAGCTCTGCAGCATGACAGTGGATATTGTTCTCAACACGCAGGCCCTGCAGAGCCTCAGCAACTCTGTGAGCTAAATGTAGTAGCTTTAGTACAATCCTTTTCCGCTCATGTCAGCCGGAGTCTGTTTCTGTTGCACGCAACTCAAAATCCTGACAATACACATGGTTAGAGTTCTGCTCCCTGAGAACATTCTGTTCCATTTCAAATCACATGTAGAAAAATAGCTGGAGAAAAATTGGATTATGTTCTATATGGCTCCGATATATTTTATGAAATTAAGAAAGCCCTCTGAACCAGTGGTTCTCAGCTGCTGTACTGTTCACGCAGTACCATCATCAACTGTAGGTGGTACCTCTATAAGTCTGTTACAAATAAAGAACTAAAGTTTAGGAGTTTTATTTTATTTTTTTATCAAATTAGAACAGATTTAATGGTACCACTGTCACTCATTTGCATTCATGCATGCTTCTTGAGTTGGAGAAAAACAGTGGGAACTAGGGCACTGGGAATTTTTTCATAAACTACAGTTTATTCTATTTGGGCTGCAGGTAGAGAAGTGTCTTGGTGTAGATGACATCTACATTCAACTCTGTAGAGTCTTTTCCGTGTGTGTGGGAGAGACCACTTGCACACACTGAGCAAACACCACTTCCAGGAGGCCTGTATTTGCAGAACTGGGTCCACTCAAGGCGTGTTCCTAATGGTACCCACCATTAGCTTTGGTGGTCCTGGTGTTAACCAATCCATCAGTGGCCTTTCATATTAAGTTACAGAACACACATCACGGGGGCCCAATTTAACTTGAGAACAAGGAAATGTTTTAAATTCTAGAGCTGCTCCAAGCCATATGAGACCAGTCATGTTGTGTAACCTTTCTTTACTATTTCTATGCACACTCTACGCACAGCTGTTGCAAGGTACGATATTATACTTTGCCCAGACTCCAGCACCTGTTGTAGGCAATTTGAAATAAAAACAAGTTGGTGAGGAACATGATAAGATATCTGAGAGCACATTTCATTCACTCGGAATACCCCTGCAGACTATTCCATTTCAGTAGACTCCACAACCATTCTTCTTTGTCAGTATTTGCCAAGAGAGGGAAAAAAAATAACACATCTCTTTTTACAGAAAACAAATTGGCAATTTGCTGGTTCAGGAGCTACAGACACAGATCTCTTTTGCCTACTGTCCTGCAGCCTTTTCTCCTCTCTCTTGTTTGTGCTGGTATTTCCTCCACCCTTTCAATTTGTCACAGTTGCCTTTCCCAAAACAGCTTTCATTCCTCTTGTTTCTCTGTTCTGCACGCCCTCGCCCCTCACTTTTTATGAGAGGACATTGAGGCCCCTGCAGACCAAGGAAAGGAAACAAATTAATGCCACAGACCCCTCAGGGTCAGACATGTCTGGCCCCATGAAAAAGGGGAGGCCCAGCATCGGCGTCCACCTATGTAACCCTGAGGCGTCCTTCTCCGGAGCTCACCCATGCCCCTCCCACCTTGAAATTGTCTCCTTGACCATGGCTTTACTTAGGACTGCTTTGAGAAAGAGCTTGGAGGGCAGCACTATCTACCAGGATCGTAAAGGAAGGTTTGGAAAGCTTCTGTACTGTTGACCCCGCTAGAGTCTTCCTGATTCGTCTGTTGATGCCCAGACTTTGTTTTGATCTTTTCATTTCTGTTCTGAAAACAGGAGTGCTATACCTAAATTCTTTATCAGCTAACATCGTTGTTGACAACGTGTTAGGAGCTGGGACGTAGGGGCTTGGCCTGAAGCATACAAAACCCGCAGTAGGACACAGAACAAAGAGATCAAGAGGGGCAGACTATGTCTAAGAAAGTGTGGCCCAGGGAATACGTGAGTGGTCTGCTAAGGAAGAAAAAGAAGGGGGTTTTGAGCTAGACATCCCTAGGTTCAAGTCCCAGCAGCTCTACTTGATACGTATATGGTCTTGGGGAAGTCACTCTGTTTCTTTGAGTTTCAATTTTCTCTCCTGTAGAATGTGGATCACAATAACCTCCTTGCAGGGTTATTGTATGGATTTAAATCAATAATGTGTATACAGTGCCTAGTGCAATGTCTGACTATTAATAGCTGCTCCATAAATTAGAGCAAATATTTTCAGTACATATAATACCATCGGAGTAATGGCCAATCGGAGGAGTGATTCTGGTTGTAATTTTTCATCTCCTTGAGCACCAACATCTGCCTACTGTTAAGGTATCAATTGATAAGCCTTAGCCTGAACCCCACACTTGAAGTAGGTCAGCTCTGGGGTCTGCATTGAGCATGATTGTTCCTGGGGATCTGCAGCCTCATTACCACAAACACCACAGCAACATCTGTTAATAAAAAATGCAGACAGGCAGGAGGAAGGAGGAAAGAGGCCCTTTGGGACCTCACCTCCACAAACTCTCCATCTCAGGGACCCATGACAGGCAGCAACAGCCTCTTCACTTTGCAAGCTGCCCTGGTTTCCCCCCCTCCCTGATCTGATTTCTCTTTCATGCTTCTCTTCAGCTGAGGCGTTTGGTCTATGTGCGCAGCTTCTCCCCAGGGGGGCCAGTCTCCTCCCCACCACCTGAACTCTTGCTCACCTTCTCCACGCACACGGCTGCCACTCAATTCCATGGAGCTTCCAGCACACGAATGAGGAGAAAAAGCATCTAGAGAGGGGCCCAGAGAAAGGCTCCTGCCCGGAGTGCTGGCTCAAGTGTTGGAATCCTTGAAACAACCAGGAGCTGTGTGTGGAACTGAGCAAAACAGAAAAGACTAATTTTACATCTTCGCCTGCCTGTGCCTCTAGAAACCTCATTATGCCCAAGTGTCTGGTAAATAGAAAGGACCTACTGACATGACTTGCGGGGTTAGTGTAGAAACATAAACCTGCAAAGTTAGCTGTAAATTTGTATAGAAAAATTACTCTAGAGAAAGATGATTAGTATTCTCATGTTAAAAATTTCAGTTGAGAAGGTTCAATCTCTTTTCCTCCTGTTTCTTTTTTTTTAACAGCTTTATTTACATAGAATTGAGGTACAATAAATTGCACACATTTAACGTGTAAATCTGATGAGATGTGACATGAGTATACACTTGTGAAACTTTCATCACTATCAAGATTATCAACGTGTCCATCACCCCTAAAAGTTTCCTTGAACTCCTTCCCACCTATCACCTCAGGACAACCACAATATGGGTTTTTTGTGTGTTGTTATAGATTAGTTTGTATTTTACAAATTTTTATAAAAATGGAATCATATATCACATACACCAATTTTTTGTTCTAGCTTCTTTTACTCAACAAAATTATTTTGATATTCATCCATGTATTTGTATGCAGCAATACAATAGTAATTTTTGTTGTTGAGTAAAATTCCGCTGGATAGGCATATCACTTTTTTTTAGTAACTATTCCAAACTTTTGTTTTGTTTTTAAACACTATTCCCACCTGCTCTTCAGTGAATGAGATGGTGGACTTGCAGTCATAAGAGTTCTCATACATGGAAGGACTCCCTTTAATGTGTTTTATTTTTGTGGCAAAGAAGTGGGCTTCCTGTGTTCATCCAGGATTTGGCAGCGCCCGAACCCAAGTCAGGTTTCCAGGCAGTGGAGCAATGAGCCGGGACACACAGGGACTTTGGTGTGTGGAAAAAGAGGAACAGAGCATGCGTCAGCCTAGAGCTCTTGGAAAGAACAGAAGTAGTCAGATGGAGATGCTACTCACAAAACATTGCTTGAAAAAATGGTAAATTTGCCAGAGCTTTTCATGAGTGGTTTTAAAAAAAATATTTCTTTTAGTCCTAGTATTCATGAAATTCAAGGACTTTTATTTTAATCCTCCCACTGTTCAAACATAATTTCCATTAGTGTTTTAGCAAAACATTAGAATTCATTTTATTTGGAACACAATGCGATAGAATGAATACAAGTAGGCAAGAATACAATTCAAGAATTCAAATATCTTCTGGTCTAGTCCAGGCTCCTTTAGTACGCACTTTCACTATTTTCTTTTAAACATTAACATTTTATTTGAAGCAGAAGTAGCCCCACACTGTCCCTCTCATTGCTCAGGTTGTATATGGATGTTTTCTCTCCAGCTTACATGGACTGGATTTCTTCATTTTTCCTGCAGACAAAAACTATCATGTAGTAGTTCAGAGGAAGCCTGGCTGTTTATGATTGTTCCTTTGTGATGAGAGATGAATGGTCAGGTTGAGCTGCGCAGGAGGAAGGGAGGATTAGGAAGTCATGAGCTCAGGGAACGTTGGGAAGTTCAGCTTGAGGAGGAACAAGTAGGAGATGGGGTGGAAGAATAAGGAAGTTGAGAAAAGACTGAAGCGAAGGAGTCGAGGGTCTTCCAGCGGTTGAAGTTGTCTTCCTCAGCCAGAAAACCAGTGACAGAGAAAAGCCACCTGTTGAGAGAATCCCCCAAGCTAGACACCTGGGAGCCACTTCAGGTCTTTCTTGCTCTCAATTTAATTAGAAACCAAGTCCTGTTGACTTTGTTTCCTTAGCTTCTCTCCTGCCCTTTCCTCTCCTCTCTCCCCACTGCTTTGGTTTAATGTCCAACATCTGTCAACCACGTCCAACCTGATGGCAAGTGCAAAGGTGCTCTTCTGATTTTGTCCTACAGGACAAAGTCCAAGTCCTAAGCTTGGAGTCCCAAATTCACCTGACCCCCACCCACATCTGCAGCCTCTTGTCCAGCTACGCCAACTCTCCAGCCATGTCAAACTCCTCACAGTTTCCTGTAACAGCACAAACACCCAGAAAGCTTTTTGAGAAAGATAAATTCCCAGGCCCTACCTTAGGGTAGGTTCTGATTCAGTGGGTCCCAGGTAAGACCTATGACTCTTTTGTTCAAGATGCTCCCCAGGGTATGGGGAAGGGCTGATGGCCCACTAGGTTTTGGATCCCTAGACTGTACCAGAGTATGAGGATTAACTAGGTCAATGTCATGAAAGCACCTTGTAAACTGTCACTCTCCATGCAGATGTCAGCCAGTGTTACCGAGGAGAGGAATTGTGCTGAGGGGCAGGCGTGCAGCCCTGAGGTCAATGCAGACAGGAGCGCTCCCTTCTCTCCCAGCAAAACTGGGCCAGCATCAGCAAAACCGACTGGCAGTGAAAACCACCCCAAGGCCAGCCCAGGAAAACTTCTCAATACTCCCAGAGTTTTCCCAACCAATTTTTCTTTCAGTAGCAAAATTGTTTTACGAAATGACTCATATAAGGAGCCCAAATCCTCGCAGACACTGTTAGTAGAGTCCCAAGAGTCTCTCTCTCTCTTATGTTCATGCTGGCTGAGCCCAGGTTTTGTTCAGGGTCTACAACTCCCCTCCACAATTCGGGAAAAGCAATCATGGCGGGCCTTCTTCTTGCTGTGACTGGTTTAGACAGGTCGTGGGTAAAGGAATTCCCTCAGAGGAGGCCTGCTCAGGGGCTTCTGGGAAAAATTACTTGTTCCTAAGAAGAGACATTTTGCCCTTTTCTTTTTCTGGATATTTCTATACGTGCACGGGGTGCTTGGAACTATGAGGGGAGTTAGCCCAAATATAATACCTTGAGGAAAGCAAAACAGAAGATGGGAAAAAAAATAAAACATAAAAAAAAAAAAAAGAAGATGGGAGGAACCTGGGTCCTCGATGATGTTGCTGAGCCGTCAAATCAACCAATCCTGGAGTTTCTTCTTATGTAAGATGACAAATCCTCTAATTGCTTAAGCCATTTTGAGTTGAGATTTCTTTAATTTGCAACAGCAAGCATTCTGATACATTAAGGTATAAAACAGGTTAAAATTGACAAATTATTATTAAACACATTTTACAGGCTTTAATTCGTAACTTTTATTTATTAGAAGTCAGTCAAAGAGATAATGGAGAATCTCTGTGACATACAATTTGAAATGGGGAGTTAGAGATGTAAATTAAAGTCATACCAGTCTAAGTATTCAATTTATTTTAGTGTTTTGTTTTAATTGTGTAAAAGTGAGGAAAGTCTGATTCCCACAGATGAATAGCTGCAAATGGTAACAGTTTTTGAAAAAAACCATTTGCTTTGCAAACTCAAGACACTTTTGAGTGAATAGTAGTGGCAGGAAAAGCTTTATTCCAACATCTGGGCTCACACACACAATGGTAGGTTGACAGGCACAAGCCAATGTGCTGATTGTTAAAAGTTGATATATAATATATTATTTGTTTATAATTAAAAACATATGGTATTTTAACTTTTTAAATAAAACATTTGCAAAATTCCCAAAAGATCCCCACAGAATCTTAGGTTCCTCAGAACACACTTTGAAACCTTCTGTCCTAAGTGTAATTAACTTAAGTTAATCATGTGTAATTAATTTAAAATCCAGGTTTCAATGTAGTAGACAAGATCCTTCCCTCCTGAGCTAACTCCAGTTTCCAAGAGCTCAAAGCCAGACCTTGTACAATGTCATTCAAGTCTGGCAATAAGACAAACACTCCTTTAGCATAATAGGCGATGTGCACCCAGGAGATTATGATTCACAGAGGAAAAGAGCTGATTGTGGGACCAGACCACAGGGCCTCTCCCTCAACTCCTCCTCTCTCCAGGTCCAAAGAATTCCTTACCCCCATGTCCACCCCCAGCTGCAGAACCACACTGAGCAGGGACTGACAATCCATGCTGAGGCCAGACAAGAGAACACAGGCACTGGACGGGTCACTGTGGGGTTGCTGGGGCAAACGAGTCAAGGACCAGAATGGAAGGGAAAGAAGGAGGAAGGGAGTTGGCCCAGGGGACACTGTCTTTGCCAGCTGTGCATTTGGCTTCATGATGCATCTCTGGAATCCAGGACTAAGGCCTCTGCCTGGAAAAAGATGATTAAATAAGAAAAGTCACTAATTTCCCATATTCATTGTGATGATTTTAAAATATGTCCATGAATTCTTTGTTCTCCTTCCCTTTAAAAGGTGGAATCTAATTCCCCTTCCTTTAATTGTGGGCTGTGTTTAGTGACTTACTTCTAACAAATACAATGTGATGGAAGTCAAGATATAAGGCAAGTGAGATTAGGACAGAAAAGGCATTGTGGCTTCTTACTTGTTTTCTCTTTTGAATCACCTACTTCAGGGGAAGACAGCTGCCACATCATGAAGACACTCAAGCGGCCTCAGGGGAAGCCCATGTGAGAAACTGAGGCCTCCTGCCAACAGCTGTGTAAGGCAGCCATCTTGGAAGTGGATCCTCCAGCCCCAGTCAAGCCCTCAGATGACTGCAGCCCTGGCCAACATCTTGGTACCTCCTCATGAAAGACTGTAAAGCAGAGCTATTGTGCTAAGCTGCTCCCACATTCCTGACCCACAGAAACTATGAGATAATATATGTTTGCTGTTTTAAGTCACTAAGTATGGGGTAATTGGTTATGCAGTAATAGATAACGAATACACCATAAATATCAGATATCACTGGAACCTGAAGTAAAAGACTCAAAGATCCTTCTCTGGGAGTTCATGTACGAGCTGGCTGGCAAGACCATTTTCTTATGTAAGTCCCCCCCACTACCCCCTCTACCATAGTAAGTGCTGAGCTGGGGTTACACAAGTCTTTTACATAAAAAGTGTGGTGTGGCAACCAGAAGCCTACAATGGAATCGCATGGGAACATTTAAAAGGTATACTGTCTGGGTCCCTGGCCCAAAGATTCTGCTTTAATAGGTCTGGGAGTGGCCTGGGCTTTGGGAGGCATAAAGTCTCTCAGGTGTGCATCATGCTGCCAAGGGGAAGAACTCGGGTGTGGTGTGAACTGCTCCGGCAATGCTCCCCTCTCTGGTTTGCATCCCCCGACCTCACTTAAGCTCAGGCAGTGCATCTCTCAGGTGGTCATATTTCACCTGCTGGGGATTGGACAGAGTTTGATAATTTCTTCTTTGAAAGGTGCCCGGGAGATTAAAAGAACTAACCATTAATATTATTTTTTAATGGAATATTTCTTCCTCAACGAAGTAAGACCAGAAGGCAATAAAGAAAATAGGGAAGGAGGGAGCAGATTGAAAGACCCAGCATTCCTTTGGGCACTGGGCATTTTTCAGATTGTCAGACAAATAAATAATCAGCAGATGCTCAGTATGCAAAAAGAGAAGTAGGCACTTGAGTGACAGACCCCTGGTAATGAGACAAGGAGAGGGGGAATCGTGCTTCTTAGTAGCAGAAGCATAACTCCTGCTGAGGGGCTTGTACAAACATTTTGCCACCCCCAGACAGATGTGAAATCTGAAGCCCCTCCTTCCTCCCTCAGCAGGTAAGGATGCAGGTACCCATATCTGAGGATCAGTGAAGAGACGCAGGGATCCAGACAGGGAAATTTCTGCTCTCAGTGATCCCTGATAAAACTCTTAAATTAACTCTAATCAAACGGGTTTAGGTTTAAGTTGGTGAAGGGGATCAAAATGTACAAACATCTACTTTATAAGATAAGTTCTGGGGACGTAATGTACAGCTTTGTGACTATGGTTAACAACACTATATTGTATATTTGAAATATATATTATATATAATATATTGTATATTTTACATATATATTTAAAAGTTCTCATTACAAGGAAAACAATTGTAACTATGTGAGGTGAAGGATGTTAACCAAACTTATTGTGGTGATCATTTCACACAATATATACATATATCAAATCATTACGTTGTACACCTAAAACAAATACAAGGTTATATGTCAATTATATCTCAATAAAAGTGAAAAAAAAACAGGTTCACTTGAAAATGGTGAGGCAAGCTAGTGCTATGAATAAGGGCTCAGGCTCTGGACTCCTTAGGTTCGACTTCCTGGTCTGTCTCTTGTGACCTGTGTAACGTCTACTCTACCTCAGTTTTCTCACCTGTACAATGGGGGTAATAATGGCATCTGCACCATAGGCTGGTTGTGAGGATTTAAGGAGATCTTTTTTCACACTGGTAGCATCTGATGACAGTATAGGGCACAGGTGGTGACAAGGCCCTGCCTGGCTGTGTCCTTACTGGAGAACCATGGCTAGTGCTTGCAGAGAAGAGGCTGCAGGTAACTAGACTCATGCTTGCCTGATTTACTGATCATTATAAGGTAAATCTGCTTTATGTGCTTACTAAATCTGGCTAGAGTTTTCCTCGTGTTGCATTATTAAGGATGGCAAACACAGAGCATACTGGCGGCTGCTTTCCACCCGTCCTGGCCTCAGAGCATCTCTTCTTTTCCCGAGCCCAGTCTCGCCAGCTCTTGCCATTGTCAGTGTGCCCAGTCCCACCCTCTGTTCTGATTCTTTCAGAAGGAGACTTTTTTTTTTTTTTACCACTGACTCTCTGCCTGGTGAGATGGACTTTTAATTTCTCTCCAGAAGTCCCTATGTTCAGGTGGGACAGTTCTGGCTTTGGACAGAGCACCAAGAGTGCAGCTTACCCCAGGGAAGGAAATTGATCTCCCTGTGAAGTCTCTCTTATTTAAGGGCTCCTCGGTTCCAGGAGAGCAGCCACACTCTGAGGGCTTTTGATGCCCAGAGAAGACCAGCAAGTACCGCTTCTGTGAGAGACACATGGGAAGACCAGGGCTGAGGTGGGGCTGTTACTCCCTCTGAGCGCTTTCTCCAAAATATGCGCCTTTCCAACAGTCTTCCTTAAAGATGGTGAAAGGTCTTAACGTGATATGTTGCTATGACAGTTGTTAAGAATAAGATAAACAGGGGCCAGCCCGGTGGCGCAAGTGGTTAAGTACGCGCACTCCGCTGCGGCAGCCCGGGGTTCGCCAGTTCGGATCCCAGGCGCGAACCGACCCACCAATTGTCGAGCCATGCTGTGGCAGCGGCCCATATAAAGTGGAGGAAGATGGACACGGATGTTAGCTCAGGGCCAGTCTTCCTCAGCAAAAAAAGAGGAGGATTGGCAGCAGATGTTAGCTCAGGGCTGATCTTCCTCACAAAAAAAGAAGAAAAAAAAAAATAAGATAAACAGACCTTAGAGGAAGCAGCACAAGTTATGAGATGATTGTGTTAGTGGCCAGACCATGGGACAAGTGAAAAAGGTCTTCAAAGGGCAGAGCCGTTTTTCTGTGCTCGTTCTTCCACCAGTCCACAGGCTTGCCTGCTAAGCTCAACCGCCTGTAGCCCCAGCCTCCCTCCCTTTGTGGCTGAAACCTGGCCGTCCCTCTGGTTCCTCTGCGTACACTTGCTTATTTTCTACCTGGACACAGCTAACAGGGCAGGCCCCTGGCAAAACACTGAAGGAGACTGACTTGGTCTTTAACTTATTTTCTCTGCGACCTTTTCCACTTCGGTCCCACTCCTACCACCCTCCACACCGGGCTCAAGGATTTCCTAGTCTCTAGTCTCTTCAAATAATCCCAACAGGAAAGGATCTGGTCTCCATGTTATTCTTAAGTTAAAACACTCTAAAGTATTTACTTATTGAAGGAATGAAAGAGCAAAATGTCTTTTGAAGGACACTGAGACACTAGTCACAGACAGGGAGATTGAAGGGAAAATAGAGAAATCCTTTGGTCCTGGAAAGCATGTTACACTTAAGAACTTACATCATTTTAGAGCCCTGGGGACTGGGTGAAAAGGGACAGAGAGGCCTCTCAGATAATCCCTTTCCTAAGCACTAAGCTCTCCATCTCTCTCCCAGATGTCGGAGATCCAGAAATGTGAGTCACTGCAAACAGATGTGCAGTGCACAACCTATACAATTGTACAGGGCGGCCCTGCCAGCATTCTTTCCATTGTGCCTTCTCAAAGCTCTGTGCCATCATTCTCATTCAGCAAACCCTTATTAAATGTCTACTATGTGCCAGGGACTATACTAGGCATAGGACAAATCAAGATAAATAAAATTCACCCTTCAGAGTACATGGTCTAGTGGAGAAGATAGATATCTGGAGATAAATATCTAGTGCTAATCAAGTTATACACAAAATACTATACAGAAAAAGAAGGAAGATTTAAAGTTGTCAAGAAAGGTCAGAAAACTTCAAAGAAGTGGTGATATTTGGGGCAGACTCTTGAAAAAAGAAGAGTAGTAAATTGCTAGACAAACAAGAACATTCTAGACATAAAGCACAGACTGGGCCAAGGTATGAAGACATGAGGCAGGGTGACTTTTGCACAACTCTTTGGTTTGACTTCTACCCTAGATCTCTCCGCCACACTTAGAGTCCCCTTAGTTCCTCTTCCCTCACAAACTCTCAGGCAACTCTGCTTTCCCTCATCTCAAGTTCTTTTCTCTCCAGGACTGGAAAGTCAAGGAAGCGATTCTTCCAGTATATGCAAATCTGGGGGTCCTGGAAGAGGAACGCTGTTTGCTTGGCTGAACATACCCAATGGTGTAGATGAGCAGTAAGCCCTTATCTTCTACAACAGACTTCCTCTAACTACATGATATTTCTATTCACTCATTCAGTTAACAAACATTGGGTATCCTTTATGTCCCAGGGGCTGTGCAAGGAGATGCACAGATAAATCAAGCACATGCATTCGCCCACAGGAAGCTTACTGGTGTGTTCCATGGTATATTTCATGATACGTTGCATCTCCCTGGACCCAGAACAGTGGCTGGCTCTGCTGAGGCTGAAAAGTGGAAAAACCATTCCTTCCCAGCCCAGGAGCAAACTCCACCTTCTTTATCAGCTTTAAAACTTAAAGAGTACCTCCCAGAACTCCTGAATGTGTTTTAGAGACCCCTATGTGTTTGGGTAAGTCCAGATGGGACAATAGAGATAAAAGGAAGGAAAGAGAGATGGGAGGAAAGGAAAAATAACCACTGTCTTGCATAACTTTGCCAGCATCTGTTAAGAAAATGAAATGTGACTATATTCGCATCCATAGGCCTCTATCTTCAACCACACACAGGTCAATACATGTTTATTGCCATGGACTTTTCTTTTTGTCTATTTCTTCATTTCTCCTCATTATGTTTTTCCCCTTCAACTTTAAAAATAATCTCTTCTTTTACCAGAGAAAAACATGTTCGTAATTTAATTCTTATAAATCGCATTTGATACATGGTTATCCAAAGTTTGTGTTTTATTGAAATAAGAGGTATCAGTAAGTTCTAGGTCAATAAAAAGGGAAGATGTGATTCGTTAAAATCAAATGTTTTTAGAGTATGACATGATGTTCCCTGCGAGGTAGCATGGGCAGGAACCCCACAGGCCTATGGCAACTCAACTGAGGCTTCAAGCCAGTCTCAAGTGAAACAGTATTGAAAAGTGCTCATCATTACCAGAAGAAGGAGGAGGTGGAGGTGAAGAAGGAGGAGGTGGAGGTGGAGACGGAGGAGGAGGAGGAGGAGGAGGAGGAAGGGGAGGGGGAGGGGGAGGAGAGAGGGAGGGGGAGGAGGAAAAAAGGAGAAGCAGCAGCAATTGCCAAGAGACAGTTTTTCAATCCAATAAAGTAATGATATGTACAGGCTCTAATTATTGTATTTGTAAAACAATACATGTATAATTTGTGGACATTCCCCCGCCTCTTTCTATCACAATAAATGATTCATTTCACGAAAATCTTTTGTGTTTTCTTTAGAAGATTTGGACAAAAACAATGCATCTTTAACTCTGAAAACAGAATAATGGATCCTGGGGAGAATTATCTGAAATCAACTGCAGTTGTCATTCTAGATTGATAATCTTTGCTATTCATTATCATATTCAGCCCGTCATTTATATGCAGATGACACTATCATTTATGGTAGTAGATTATGCTGGGAGAAAGCTTAATATTATCTTCAAGCTGATTTAAATGAGCTTTAAGATCATCTGGCACAATCTAAATTACTCCTAAATATTAGTGAAACAAAGATCATGTTATTTGGCTCAAAACAAAAAGTTGGGAGAACTGAAAAATTGGCATGCAGTGTGACCTTGGGAAGAGTAGACAAATGGCAAACATTCAAGATTTGGGGCTACATCCTGCCTTCACCTGTGACTGAAAATATAACTGATTAGCAATGAAGGATAGAAAACTCCCAACTCCTTATTCAAGTACATATACATCTTTCTAAAGAAAAAAAATTGTTTTCCATCTCTCCAGTGTCCCAGTTATGTGCCTTGGGTTTTGTTGGTTTTATTTATCTGACTGCAGCTCAACAGTTGTTAGCCAAGTTAAAGATGCTTTATCCTCTCTATCTGGACAGATTTGCCTTGAATTATACATCTCGTAAACGTTACCGTCTGTCGTCTTTTAAACAATTGGCTAAAAATTAGAAGGCTCTCAAGATTTTGTTGGCATAATAGCTTCCCTCACACTCTATTCCCCAACATCAGAACACTTAACTCTTCTTTTTCAGTCATCCACATTTTCTCAGCAAAAGTTAGTGAATGGGGAGAAAAAGCAATAGCTAAGAGAAGCAATCCTTTGACAGCCCATAATATTCAAGTTGTGTGTGTGAGCATGCATGATTGTGTGTACATGCATGTACTTAAGTGGGAAAATGTCTTAAATTATGTAGATGGCCTTTCTGGACCCCTTTTACTCTCCAATGTCTCACTATATGGATGAGAAATCCCTCAGCTGCCAACCAGGGGTGTGATGGGGCTCGTGGGATGCTACAGCGGAAGCAAGAACATGGCCATTTTCTTGGCTAGTTTCCCTGGAGAGAATGTCGATGAGCCCCAGGCCTGGCCAGGAGAGACAGCTCAACCCTAGGCCAGTGATGGAACAGAGCCATCTTCAAGGTAGAAACTGGGGGTTCTCAGGACGAAAATGACAAAAGTGTTCTTGAGACAGACATTCATCTTTGTTGTTGTTATTATTGCTAATGGTTCTCCTTGACCACAACCTGCCTGACTCTTGAAAAATTCATCCAGTTATCAGTGTAATTGCCTCATCATACCCATTAGCAGTAACTGCTGCCTTTTGAGTCCAGAGATTTCATTTACCAAGGACTTCCTGAAAGCATTGTCTCTTAGATGGTGTGTGTACATGTGTCTCAAAGCTCATGTTTATTCTGTACACTGCCTCTCACTTGCTGATGTTTCTCTTCTAAGAGAAGGGAGTTGAATCAGAGAAGGGTTGAATGTGTGGGTAAGTAGGTGAATGGATGGATAGGTGTTGACTACATAGAGCAAGAAATTAGGGATGTGTTTTGTTGCTGGTTCAACAGACCTCCTCTCCCTACCTTCAGAGAGAAAAAAATGCAAATGAGGAGAGGAAGAATAGCTTGGAGAAGGCATGGGGATGATACAATCATCTCTCCAAAGGCATGATAGCGTGACAAACTTCACATGTACTAGAGAAGTTTGGAAATCCACTCACCTACTGGCAGAGCTTAGCTAGGCCATGCTTGTGTCAAGTGACTATTTTTAATCTTATTTTTCAAGGTTCAGTTCAAAAGTTATCTTATCTATGACACTCTCTAACTCTCCCCAGAAGACTTTATCACTCCCTCCCCTGTACTCCCATGGTGCTTTATTCATACCTCATTTAGAGCCCTTATTGTTTGTGTGTGTTAGTATTGCATACATGTTGGAATCTCTACTGGGCCAGTCCTGGTGAATGGCTGCCCAACAGTTCTTATCACCCTCTTCTTTCTTGGCAGCACAACCCAACTGAGTTCAGCGTCAGACGCCACGTGCTTCAGGAGGTGAACACTGCTCTCTCTATCCTGTCACGGCAATTGAGTTATATATCCAGTGCAGAACCAGCATGTGAGGTAACTCTTGTCAATGAAACAGAAGGAGAAATGGTGGGGCAGGGGCAGGGGAGGCTTCTAATAAGTGTTTCTTCTTAGCAAAAGAAACAGAGGAAGAACATTCTCACAGAATGCTGTTGTGGGTAGAGATGATTGCTGCAATTATCTTGCGGCCATGGGGGAACAAATTGAGAATAAAAGCCAAGAAATTGAAGAAGGCAGAAAGGAAAAGTAGAAAGAACCTGACTTGATAATGTTTGTTATAGAATCAACCTAAGGACCACCCCATCTCTAGACTTCTTGTCCATGCTGAGTTGTGTCTTTTGTGACTCACAACCAAAAGCATCCTATACCAAATATCCTCTAAACCTGTGCTGTCCAAAACAGTAGCCACTTACCAAATGTGGCCACTGAAATTTAAATTTGAATTAATTAAGATTAAATAAAATTTAAAATTCAGTGCCTCAGTTGCACTAGCCGCATATCAAGTACTCAATAACCATATGTGGCTAGTGGCTACCATATTGGATAGTGCAGAATTATAGAACATCTCCAAGTCCTCAGAAAAGTGCATTGAACAGCACTGCTCCAAACTGCAGACTCCTGGAAGGTGGAAACCAGATTGTATTAATCTCTATTCCTAGTTCCTAGCAGACTATCATGCAAAAACAAATAATTAAATTGCTAAATAAAGGAAGAAATGGTCTAGGTATTGTCTATTCTGAAGGAACTGGTCCTACTGGGTTCTGACTAATTTTTACCCCATTGATTCTTGAGTTCACACAGGTGGCCATGTCTGTGGTCACAGTCGCTGCTCCCACTCACTCCCCACACAAGAAATAGCTCCCTTCAAGCTGTTCCCTTTGCTCCTCCTGCTCCAGGAGTCTGACTTTTCCCAGCCTCTCTTAAAACCTCTCAAGCTCTCATAAACTTCTGCCTCTGAAAGACATACCTACAAATAAAATAGCCATTGGGTCCATGTTTGCTCCAGTCTTCAGAGTAGTGTAGACGTAAGAATGGTGTCCATGTGGACAGAAGTTACCCAGACACTGGCCAGACATGACAACATTCCAGCCCAGCCTGTCCAGAGCCAGAGGCTCCATGGGGCAGCATTCCTCCACACTAACCTGATATTCATCCTGTTGCCAAGATGCTTCATCACTGAAGCCCGAGGCATTCTCCGGCCTCTCAGGGTAAAGGCATGCACTTGGAATAAAGCCCAGGTGAAAATAAAGTCACATGTTCCACGAAAACTTCTGCAGAAGCATCCTGCTGCTCCTTTAGAGTCCTAAAGCAGGCTTTACTGCAGTGGCCTGGGTGAATGGCTGCCCTCTCCTTCAGACTTGCGTTTCTGGAAGGCACTCCACCCTTCTCCCCCAGAGAAGTCCACCTTCTCTTGTTTGAATGGCCTGAGGAAGAGTCTCACCTGAGCCTGATATTTCCTAAACTAGGGTTTCTCCTGCCCTTTCCCCACTCCTACCACCCACCCCAATGAAGTACTACAGTTCTACACCCAATTGCAGTGTGTGTGTTTTTAACATACCAAGCAGTTCTCCGATACCAGCTGGGTGTCCCAAAATTTAACTCAATTCTGACACTGTGTACCTGGAGACAGCATCAGATCCCACAGGTTAAGGGCTCAGTCTCACAAGACTGCTGCCCTGTTTCCACCAATTGAAAGTCTAAGCTATTACCTGTGCTTCGGACAGACAGGCTATAGATTGGAAGTTCCCACAACCCCCTCCTTGGGTTCAATTAATTTGGGAGAGTGGCATACAGAACTCAAGAAACCAGTTTACTTACTGGATCACCAGTTGATTATAAAGGGATATAACTCAGGAACAGCCAGATGGAAGAGATGCATGGGGCAAGGTACGGGGTAAGGGCACGGAGATTTTATGCTCTCCGAGTGCCAATCTCCCACATCTCCACATGTTCACCAAACTGGAAACTCTCCAAATCCGTCCTTTTGGGTTTTTTATGGGGGCTTCATCATATAGGCATGATTGATTAAATTATTGGCCACTGGTGACTGATTCAACCTCCAGCTCCTCTCCCCTCCCCAGAGGTCTGAGGAGGGACTGAAAATTCCAACCCACTAATCATACAGTTGGTTCTTCTGGCAACCAGCTGCCATCTTTAGGTGACCTGGGCACTTTCTAAAAGTTGCCTCATTAAGATAACAAAAGACACCTTTGCTGCTCTCATCACTTAGGAAATTCCAGTGGTTTTAGAAGCTCTGTGCCAGGAGACTAAATACACATATCTTATTATAAATCACAATACCACAGGTGCATATGCACTTTAAATAGTAACTCTGTTTTAGAGGTTTTGCTCTTGTAGCTGCTTAAAAGACTTGGATCGTAGCGTAGTCCACCAGAGGAGGCTGAAAAATTAAGCCCTTTGGGTTTGTCCCAGCTCTTTTAGTCTCTCACCACTCTTTCCAGCAGAACTGCTATTTTTGTATCCTAACTCTTTGCATCAACTCTCCATCCCTAACTTACATACACACCTCACAGGCACATACAAATGGCTCACATGGGCCAAGCGTTGCTCGGCAGACCATGTTTTAGATTCTGACGAGTTTAAGCCAATTGGACGTAGGTGCTGGGATACTGTTAGAATCTGAGGGGTACCCAGAGATTTATGATCTGCTCCTCTTTCTGTGTGCCAAAGAGGGCTCCCTGCTGAGATGCCTTAGACCAGGCTTCATATGGTTCAGATAGTAGCAGAGGTTGGAGAGGGGGTCGTATGTGTACCTCAGGGGCCTAACTCTATTGACCCGGAGGTTGGAAGAGGTGTCGAATTAAGCAATGTTCATATGCTTGGCTTCACAGTGCACTGATTCCATACTTATAGGCTTGAGCTTATAAGTATGAACTTTGAACTGCAGTGTGTCATGTGTGAAGGAGAAAGGTTTAAATTCAGCGAAGCCATAGGTGAAATGTCCATCAGACAAAGACAGCATAAAGAGAACTGAGGTTGTGTCCCATTTTCACTTCAGGCCTTGTGCTCTCCAGACTACGACCAACCAAGCGGCTGCACAGGCAAACGTCTAATGGGTTCGACCAGTAGCAAGTCCACCAACAGCCTCCCCCAGGCACAAGGAGGTGGTTGCAAGCTCTAGCTTCAGAGTCAGAAAGACTGGGGTTCAACACCAGCCCTCTTGACTTATTAGTTGACTTAGGACATGTTTCTTAGTTCTCTGAGTCTCAGTTTCCTCACTTCTTAAAATTTAGATTATAATAATAGAATCACTCCCTAAAAGCAGCTGTAAAGAGTTGAAGAGAAAGTGCATATATAGTATTAGCACAATTCCTGGCACCATCCTAAGTGTTCAATAAATTAACGATGCAGTTCTTTCAAAATGTAAGTCAGATTGTATCATTTGTCTGTTCAAAACCTGGCAACGGCTCCCCGTCTCACTCAGAGTCAATGCCAAAGTTCTCAGGATGCCTACAACACCCATGACCTGGGACCCTCCATGACCTGGGACCCCCACCCTTCCCTTTATGATTGCTCTCCCATCATGCCCTCTGCTGTAGCCACAATGGCTTCCTTGCTATTCCTTGAATGCCTCAGGGTCTTTGCACTGGCCACTTTAGAACTGTCTCCCTAGAATACTCCCCCCACCGTACCTGCATGGATTACCCCCTCACTTCCTTTAAATCTTTGCTCACATGTCACTTTCTCAGTGAGGCCTTTACTCACCATCCTTTTAATGTTCTAGCTTGCACTTCTCCCTTGGCATGCTGTACCTGCTCTCCTGATTCTCATGAGCACTTACCACCTTCCCACATACTAATTAATTTGCTTATTCATTAGGTTTAGTTTCTGTCTCCTCCTCCCATTAGGTTATAAGCCCCATGAGGATAGAGATTTTTGTCTGGTTTGTCTACTGATATATCCCAGTGCCTAGAACTCATGGTGCCCAACACGTTGTTGATGCTCAATAAATATTTGTCCAATGGAAGAAATGTTATTTGTCATAGTTATTGAATAAGGTCACATGACCTCAAAGGGCTTTGTTGTTTTTCCTTTGTATGGATCATCCCACCCTTTCTACCTGTTTTAACTTATCATTTTAACTTTTTTCTTTTACTGGAGTGATGATGTTTGTTTACTATACAAGGGACTTAGCAAATACCTTCTAATAACATGGTTTTTGTACATTGTCACTTCCAGATAATCAGGAGTTCAGGGCTCCATTCGGCAGTGTCTGGAGAGCCTGGACTGGAGTTTGGGGACAACGTTGTACGGCAGGGTCTTCCAGAATGTCAAAGTCACAGGCCAGAGTTAGATAAGCAAGAGCTGGGTTGTCACGTCCAAGTGAATGAGAAGAGAAGGCCTACGAAGAAGCAAAGCTAAAGAATCAGAGGCCATGGGGTGCTGGTGGACAGGGAGGAGAGCAGCTGGAGGCAGACACAGCCTGGAGGGTCCTGGAGTTCTGGGCACCACAGGAAGGGATGTGGCCTGAGAGCTAAGGGAGGGATGGAAGAGTAGACTGGATGGAAGTGTAACGTTCCAAAGAAATATTTGAGTGCCGCATTGGTTTGCATTGGACCCCATCCAAAGATGGAGATATTACTGCCAAATTGACCCCATAATGAAGCTGGTTTTTTTCAATCAATAATGTAGTGGGGTGGGGGGAGGAGGGCTGGAGCACGAGGCACTTGTGGAAGGGGAGGTTTCACTGTCATAGAGAAACTGCTCATCTTGTCCCAAACTAAAAGGATCAAACTGGAACATGGCAAGGGGGGCTGCAGGCCAAAGCTTTGAAGTGGACTGTTCTTAGGTTTTCTCTTTTTTCTTTCGTTTTTTGGTTTTTGTTCACCTGTCTGTGTGCATTGGTAGGTTCTTTTGTGTTTTTTTCTTGGTGCATTTTCCTTATTTTTGAAGTCAATTTCCCTTTGAAAATCTCGGCTTGTCTGGGTTGTGTGAAAGGGAACAAGGGAAAGGCACTGCGGCTTTGTCAGTGTTGGACCCAAGAGAGAGAGGTCCTTTGAGACTAGGAGTGGTGACAACAGGGCCTCCCTCAGGGAGTCAGTCTCCAAGGGTGGAAAATGGCAGGCTCTACCCACACAACAAGCTTCTGCCACCAGGAGATACTTCTTTGAGGTCTCCATCTGCCCAAACCTTGGAGGGCTTCCATGTCCTTCCTAAAATGCAGGCAGTTCCCTGGGATGGAGCCCTGTTTTAAAATACAGATTTTGTTATTATTCAGATATGGCAGGACCAAAAGATCAGTAAACAATTGCCATGGAAAAGATAGTTTGTTATATGCACAGATCCCAAGAGGAGGGGCACGCCACGCCATGGGGGAGCCATATGGGGAAGCACCAGGGTCACCAGGCAGAGGGGGAGAGGGAACCTGTGTCAAGAGCCTTTATTGTGGTTTCCACAGGAAAAGATGGGCAAGGCAGGTAAGCAGGCTTAGGATTGGCAGGCTTGAATAATATCAGCAGGCTCTGGGGCATAGTGGCTGTCCCTAGTTGCCTGGTACCTAGCCCTGGGGTATTGTGACATATGGATAGTGGCCTGGATTGTGAGAGCCTGATATAGGAGATGGTTGGGGGTGTGGGCTCTGGATTGGTTCGTTTGTATATGAAAGACATGCTTATAGGCTAGGTGAGTTGTTTACTATCTCCAAGAATTAGCCCTGGGTGGGGCAGTGTCTCTGGGTCAGCAAGGCCCCAATGTGTCAAAGCATCAAAAATACAGAATGAAAAGGCATTATTAATAATACAGTCCTGGGGGCACTTAGAGCAGGGAAAATGTGCACTGGCCTCAGAGTCAGGAGCCACTAATGTTGCATTTAACCTCTCCTTTCTCCTGAATATTGAAGCAGCTATAGATCAGGAATCGGAGCACTTGCATCGTGAATATTCTATTATCTTCACCTAAACCAAATCAATGACCATCCAAACTGACATAAGAAAGAAAGGGATGAGGAAAGGGAGACCAGGTGGGAAGCCAGAGGAACCCATCCTTGCATCACTGGATGGGTTGGAGGATACGACAAGAGATGAACAGAAAAGTCTGAATTAGGTCATTGAGGCAACAAAATAAGAGATAAAGTGAAGGCTGATGAGGTGAGGTGTTTCAGGAGCCAAGTCTCCCACATCAGTGCCTTCCAATCCACCTTTTACATGACCTGCCAGGCCAAGCCCAGGCAGACAGCCAGGATGAGACGGAAAGGAAGAGACAGTTGTGAGAATCTTTGCATAGAAAAATCTCAAAGTACTTGGAAACTGATTGGACTAATTCTCACTAAAGTGATAGTGACTTGATATATATTTCCTTCCAGAAGTACTTTTATTTGGAAATAAGACACCAAGAAAGAGAGAGAGAAAGATCACAAGAAAAAGCCAATGCCTAGCCTAGCAATATTTTGCAGGCCCAAGCACTAACCCACCAAAAAAATGAGTTGACGATTATAGAATATTGGGAAACTGCTGCATACTCTCTTTCTTGGAGGTTCATCAATTAACATCATCACCTTAATAGCTCAGAGAAGACTTGGGGTAAGAGAACCTGTTTAGCCTTGTTTAACCCAGAATTTCCCAACTGATTTCATCATGAAACCCTTTCCCCTCTCCAAGTAAAAACTATTACCATCCCAAGCTTTATACCTCAGACTAAAGCAACATATCTTTAACGGTGTGATGTAAGGTACCGTCAAATAAACAAGGAAGATCATCGCCATCTGGGTACCACCCCCACACACATTAATTGACCCAGGCAGAGCTACTGCATAGATTCAGAATCCTGGAGAGCCCAGGCGAGGGGTAAGAGAGTGAAATCTGGTGCAAGGCAGCGTGTGACACTAGGGAGGTGCCCGCTGTTCCAGCCGAGGGTAAAACTTGAAGTTCAAGGACAGCAGCTGGATATGGGAGACAAGAATGGGACACAGGACTAAGACCATGAGATAAATTTTGACAGCTTGCTCACAGTCTGAAGTGGGTTTTATTGTGCCAGTCCCCTGGGTGGCATCCCCGGCCCTCTCTCAAAAACACCACATGGCCTTGGAGAGTGGTACTCCCAAGGCAGACCATACAGCCAGTCCCATGTATAATTACGTATTTGTTTAGATGCCCACAGTCACCAAAAATAATAATAAAGAACCGAGTAATGACTGCTGTAACGTCACTGTTCATAAATAAGGGACTACTGTGCTATTTTCAATCACATAGAAAGTTAAGCTCCTGGACAACAAGGCAGTTCACTTTGCCACATGGGCCAGAGCCACACCGTTAATTAGAGTACGAGATGATCCTCCTGGATGAAATAACCCTGTATGGACCCATTCTTCCAACCAGATGTGCAAGGAAGGGTGAATTATCTGACTGGCCAGTAAAGATCAGATTGTCTTCGATGCAGAATTGGGGTGGCACAGACCTGTCAGGATGAGAATGTGTCATTGTCTGCATGCACAGTATTCACTATCATGGAGAAAGTGGATGAAGAAGTTCCACAAATCTCCCAATAATAGGGACTAACGTTTGTTGAATGCTCACCCTGTGACCAGTGCTGGGCTAAGCACTTTACTGGGATTATCTCATTTAATCCTCACAGCAGCTCCATGAAGCTCGGAGGTTAAGTAACGCGCCCCAGGCCAGGGTGGCTTAAGGACAGGAACCCGCCTCTTAGCCCTGGCAGTTGATCTCCAGAGCCCACGCTCAAACACTGGGTTCTTGCTGTCCCTCACTAGGCCCACTGACATTCTCCGTATCTCATGGCATTCGCCGTGTCCTCCCTTCCTTCCCCATGCAGCATCCTCTCCCCACAACCCTAGCCCACCTATTTTTGCTGATGGTTAAGTCCCTAAACCAGCACTTCCTAATGGATCTAACACCCAATAGGCTATCAGTGAGCTGAGATTTGGTTCCCCATCCTGAGGGACAGTAGGGTGGGACCTGGGGTAGCCAGACACCTTGGGCTGGCAATTCTGGGTGCCAACTATTAAACTACTGTCCCCAGGCTCCAAAGCCACCATCTATACTCTGCTCTGAGATGCTGGAGCTGGGGAGCTGCAAATATGTTTCTCCTTTTACCGTTGACTCCCTGGAGGGTTCTATCTACAAGGGGCATGAGAGGGAGCCTGGGAGGCAGGAGGAAGAGAGGACTTGCTCCTCTCTGTTTGCTGGCTGTTCTGTCAGCGATGACTAGCATTGGCTCTTCGTCTCTGCAGCAGCAGTGGGTTCCACTTTCCAGCTTTCGTTCACCCTTCCAGAACACGTCTCACCGCCCATCAGAAGAACCAGCAGCTGCCAGGCGGTGCCCCTCCCTGAAAGTGGATTCCCAGCTCCCTGGCTTCCTCCTCCAAGCTCCTAAGATACCAACAGCTGTGGACCAGCAACCCTCCTCAGAGGACTGGTCCCAGGCCTTCAGGACCCTCTTCCAAGCTCCAGGTCTGATAATCCCACCTTCTCTTTCCCCCAGCCTAGAGGTGGCAGTGACGATTCTTCCATATGGGTTACCTTCTCAGTTCTAATGCCTGTTTCACCAATTCCCTATATTCAACTCTCTCTATTACAATAACCCAAGCAGTTTCTAATTTCCTGAGTTGGATCGTGATTAACATACCTGGTTATCCCAGCGTGCCCTCCAAACATCATTTTCTATGTGTGTCAGAATTTTTGGAAGCACTGCCCCCCAGCTCCCAACACGAGCCCAGGAAAGGCAGCCAATAGAGAGTACAGTCAGAGTTCATTCGCTACTATACACATGCAAGAAAATAATTCCAAAATCAGAGTTGAAAGGGGTGCTCGTGAGCATTTAATTGTTCTAGACACTTGCCTGAATCCTCCTAGCATTGGACACACAGACCGACCATGATTGTCATTAACTCAGAGTTAGAGGCATTCTTGAATGGCAGGGGGTGTCTTCTCTTTCCTGCTCCAAAGTTAAGCTATTATGACACAGGAAGGCTTAAGTTCAGACTTCTTTAAATATTAAAAGCAAAAAGTCTGGGATTGCAGCCCGCAATCAGCTTATCTTTTTCTATTAATCAATCACCCAGTATTTATCGAGTGCCAGTAGATGCCCACCACAGAAAGACACGCACTTGCGAACGAGTGCAGAAGGTCACCTCTAGATGTGCATTTATTTCCCTTTACAGCCCTACTGGGCTTTCAGTGACTGCTCAAAATCACTTTTCATAATTTCCCATTGTTGTTGGGCTATTTTTATCCTTCCCGTATGAATCAAAATGTGACGTACTGTCCCACAGTTAAAATCCTTATTCTGGCAAAACCATTATTATTTATTTGACATCTTCAAAAAAAATTTTGTGGCTTGTTCCCCTACCCCAAAATAAAATTTAAGTGATCTCATCACTAAATACCTTATGCTGACTGCACGGAAGTAAATGATATAAGTAGGCAGAGAATTTACAAAACCAGCAACTTGAAAAGCCAGGTCAGCCCACACTCCCGTGACCCAGACTCCTTTTAGAAGGGAGGTGCTGACGTGCTCTTAATACCAGGCTTGGGCCAGAATCGGACGGTTCTGTGCAGGAAACTGGGAGACCAACATTCCAGGTGGCCTGACTAGAAATTATCGTTTAGGGCAAAAGGCATCCTAAGTAATGGCAATCTAATAATAATAATAGCACTTAGTAATATTTCAGTATAGCTCAAAGTTCTTTACTCATATTAACCCATTGTCATGAGGTGAATTGTGTCCCCCTAAAATTCCTATGTTGAAGCCCTGATACCCAGTACCTCAGAATGTGACTGTATTTGGAGATAGGGTCTTTAAAGAGGCAATTAAGTTAAAAAGGGGTGACTAGGGTGAACTAGGGTGTGCCCTAGTTCAATCTGACTGGTGTCTTTATAAGAAGAGATTAGAACAGAGAGAGAGGGGTGACACCAGACCCCTGCACACAGAGAGACAACCGTGTGAACACGGGATGGGGAGACCATCTGCAAGTTGAGGAGAGAGGTCTTAGAAAAATCAACCATGCCTCTGCCTGGATCTCAGTCTTCTTGCCTCCAGTATTGTGAGAAAATAAATTTCTGTTGTTTAAGCCACTCAGTCTGCAATACTTTATGACATCCTCAGCAGACTAATATACCCATGAACTTTCAAGAGACTCCCTAACATGAAGGAGGGTTTAGTCAGCTATAGATCTTTTCCCTGTTTTTCAGTTGGGTAAAAGTGGGGCAGGAAAAGACTGGTGGGCTTTGCCTGGGTCTCTCCATTCACCCCTGGATGGATGGGACTTAGCCTGACCTTCTCCCTTGTCTGCAGGCCACAGCTCTGTTCTCCAGCTCAAGTGACTGAATGGGAAAACCAGTACTTTAGATATTTTCAAAGAACAATCAACTTTAGCATGTCCATTATTAGTGTGGAATAGAGCCTACACAGAAAATTAAAATACGCATATATTTCAAAATCCAATATTAGCCATTAATGTCAACCTGCTCAAATGCTTCAGACTTCATCAACCCCTGCTGTTTTCCTTTGAGGAAAATCCTAGAGCAGTGTTATGAGTTCATGTATTAGCTTTAACTATTCATAAAATATCTTGGAGTTGGAAAAGCTCAAACTTCTCTTGATAAAAACATTCTAAAGTTTATATTTATTCTTATGGGGGAAATGGAACTTTTCTATCCTTGACTTATGTTTAAATTGCAAATGTTAAATTAACATTTTGTAAGATGGATCTGACATGCAAAACGGTCGGTGTAGTCTTTAATAATCCTCTGTTTGGAAGAAAGGAAGATATATTTTCCTAGGTAAGCCAACTAGAACCCACTAAAACATTATCTTAAAATCACAGTGCTAAAAGGGATCTTATAGATCATCTAATCTAATAATTTTCTTTATCTTTTTTTTTTTAGCAGCAGACCTCTCTTTTCAAAAACAACCTTTTGCATAAATGTGATGTGTAAAAAAGCTGAAAGCTGAGCTTCTCTGGTTGACGTGGGCATGGCAGATCTTGAACCTTACCCACTAAGCTTTCTTCTTGCCCCTTGATCCTAGGACTCCAAGGAAAACAGCATGAAAATCACAGGCCTATTCCAACCCTTTCATTTTACAGATTTGGAAACTGAGGCCCAGTTGGAAAACATTGCCATGGCCAAGGCTGAGCATTTGATAATGACAGAGCCAGGCCTGGAACACAGGTCTCCTGATTCTGTGAACTTTGCTTGCATCACGTTGTGTTGGTCACACTGACTTTGTCTTCCTGTATGAGAAGTTGGGTCCAAGGACAGCTTCAATTCCTCAGCCAGTTACTGGTCTCACTGCCAGGAACACACCTGTGTGGGAGACATGTAGTGACATCAGTTACATTAAGGAAATCTCTTAAGTGCCCAGAATTCACAGGCAGATTTTCAGACATCAGGTCCAAAAGCCTGAGGTTAAGGATATTTGCCTGATGAAATATTCCCATAGTCTAAGTCTATGCTTCTCCAAATTTAGTGTGCCTTAAGAATTACCTGGGGGGGAGAAGGGGTGTTAAAAATACAGATGCCGGAAATTCTGATTCAGTAGGTTTAGGGTACGACTCCAGAATCTGTGTTTTAACAACGATCCCAAGTAGCTCTGATGAAGTGGTCCCCAGACCATGCTTTGAGATAGATGGCCTTAATTGTTCTTTATCTTTAAAGCCTTCCTTGGATGACTAATATTTGTTCAAATTTCAGGAACCACAAACTTTTAAACAAATTTTCAATCTGACAAGAGCATCGTCCCCGCCTCCCCAGATTCAGAGCATCGCACCTCAGAGGTCTCTTGCTCTCACAGTGGCATCCTGGTGATTTCCACAGCAACTGGACCTCAGCCCAGGTGGTCACACTGGGAGAAGCAACAGGAACAGATGTAATGAACAAAGCTCTGTTTTCATGCAAATAGTTTCCATAGAAAATTAAACAAGCAATGAAGACATACAAAAAGGTATTGTGTGTAACAACAACAAAAAAGTCTCTTAAGGGATAGCTCATCTAAACTTGAAAGCAGCACTAGCTTTCAAAGGTCATGTGCTCAAAGAGTGTGGAGGTCAGGTAAGGAGCTGGGAAGCCAGGCAAACATTAAGAATCCAGGGTGAAGATCAAATCTTGCACCGAAAAATCCTCGTGTTGAGCTGTGCCAAAACCAGATGTTTTTACTGGTAATTATTACTATGATAATTCATTTAACTAGGAATAAAATAGGGCATGATTGTTTACTGCTGCCTGTTTCCCCAGACATGCAGAGAAATGAGAAGAAAAATCTCAGAGGTTTTACTCTTGGTTAAATGGAATAATTCTCTCAATTAACCAGGAATAAACGCAGCAACAAAATAATTTGCCTTTACATTATACAATGGTTGTAAATAGGCTTCTTACACTTCCTTGCTTGGAAAAGTCAAGGTGGAGACAGGCTGCCAAGGAATTAAAAACATCTTGAGTTTAGTTTCCATCTGAAAAGCCGCAGTCCTTAGAAACCTACTCACGTTGTCAGCCTTGGCATGAGCCTTTCAAATGCTATTCTTGGTTTCTCTCCTCCATACCGAACCTATTCCAAGGCCATGAGATTGTGGGTTGAATTGTGGTAAGATAAAAGATGCTTCTAGGTGCTTATGGGGAAAGCTCAGAGGGACACAGAGGAGAGCAGAGCACATATCTGAGAGGAACTAGACAGTACAGCTGGGTTTTTAGATGAATCCTTAATATAAACTAGGAATCGATGGTGGTCAATGAACAGTCTCATGATCATGGCAAAGCACACCCTCAGTAAGGGAGCGACTCAACTGTCACTGTCTCAGGCTGATGGAGCCCAGGAGGGGGGCACAGCAGCATGTGACACCCTCACACACATCCCAGAGGAAAAACTATTTGTAACTGTCAAATTTACATGAAATCAGCCAGATATTATGTAAGATAAACCACCCTGCGACAAATAAGCTACAGCCATATTTCTTCAAGAACAGGGCAGAAACTGATTTTTTTCCCTTAAAGATGATTTTTAAAAAGAGAAACTGTGAACACTTTTCTCCAAATAAAATCTCTTTTTATCATTATAAATAAAAATCCTTTGTCCCACCCTGTAGTTATATCTTTTTGACGCCCTCTCTCATTCTCTGCTGCTACCGCCTCTTGCTTGACCTCACCCAGAATTTCTGGAAGAGACTGAACAGGAGATATTAGCATCTCCAGGTTAGGAGATGTGACCGTGTACCAACATGTCATGACGTTTGTGTTCAGGACCAAGGACAGTGGTCCACGTGCGGATGCTGCCACTGCTCCTAACCTCCTTCCTCTCCCCACCCCCACATTTTAGTCATATCACTCCTGTGAGCAGAGTAATGTAGACCATGTGGTTCAGATTAGAAACCAAAATAGGGTTGAATTACCATATAAGAAAAGGTGCTTTCTCCACCGGAGTCCCTTTTTTATCAGCCAACAAACACATCTGAGGCCAGGGATGGGACCTGTAAAATTCAAAGTGTTCATTTACTACTTCCTTGGGTAACTCTCCCCTGCTGACATAGTTCCAAACATGGTAGTTGCAGACTTGGGGGAGAGCATGGCTGAGTACCTTTGCTTGAGCTCCACAGCCACAGTGGCTGCTGCGTGTTCCCCTTGGTCCTTGTCCCACTGCAGGGCCAGCTCCGCCCCACCTCGTTTTGTTTCCAAGATTATCATGGCCTTTTAGAGAAGCTCAGTCTGAGGCATAAGGACTCAACACACAACCCCATTGGCCAAATCTGGTTCCACCAATATACTGGAGTTAGAGATTAAACTCTCAAGGAGCCGTAAGTGGTGGGAAACTTGCTTCTTTTTGCACCTTCTGGAGTAAGGTCAGAGCACATGCATCTCCTGGGATGATGTGCTTCTGCAAGATAGAGCAGAAGGTACAGAGGATATAAATACCCTACAATTCTGTTAAATACCTTTATTTATAGAGACGAAATTTAGGAAGTAGGATTAATTGCTGTAACAGGAAGAAAGTAGAAACTAATTAAAAATGAACATTTTAGCATGCTCTCAAAGGGTTGGGGCTCCCTTTGAAGGCGCCCTTCACAAACAGAAAGAGGTTACAGCATGGAGGAATTATTCTTTTCCTGATTTAGTCACCACGTGTTTCTCTCTCTCTCTCTGTCACACACACACACACACACACACACAAACAACCATATACCTCATTATGCTTAGAATACTGAGGTCAGAGGAGAAAGATAAAAAGATGGCAGATCCTAGCTAACCCCAGCTTACTACATCCATTTTCTCCATTTCAAGGGTGAAATGACAGAGGAGGGAGTTCAAATGAATCTAGAACCTACATCAAACCTAACAAGGCATCCTGGTGCCAAGGGTCATGTTCCAGGTCTCGACAGGATCAGACAAAACTAACAGCAAATAGTCACCACCCAGTAGCATTTGGGGGAAAGTGGCCCATTTGGAGATGCTAAAGGGAGAAACAGTCACGGCAGCCTAAAGAGCCACCCCAGCTGGCCGGGCACAGCTTTACCCTTGAACCAGTCCAGGGTTACCATTTACTCCTTGGAAAGCAATATGCATTGGCCATTATGCACCGACACCCAGGTTATAGCAAGAAATAAGAATGGAGATAAATGGAAAAGGAGCCAGACAGGGACAACTGCATGCCAGGGTCTTTTTATTATTACTTTAATAAAGAAAATATTAATTTGAATAATAAAGCAAAAACACTTTTACAAACAAAGCCCATATTGTCTGGCTAATATAATCATTGACAATAAAAATTGACCCATTATCTTTTGCCACTGCAAAATTCTCCTCTGTGACACCTAATTGCTCTTAAATTTACTTCTCCATATTCCCAGGCAACTTTATTCACTGCCCCCTTGAGTCTGTTCTATCGGATAACACAATTTGGTCTCTTGGGTTGAGAAACACTGACTTTCATATTCCTCCCAAACAGAAAACATCCCTCACATTTTTCTTATCCCCTTCCCCCAAATCTTTCACAAATCCCAAATCTCAGTCTCTCACTTTGGTTCTCCTCCCTGAAAAGATTGCCCTCCAGCTAAACAAGACACTACACAGTCTGCTTGGGGGAAGTTGTCAGTTCTTTGCTTTTTCTGAGACTTATTAATTTGGGCAGGACCTTAGGAAAAGGGAGAAGGGACTGGGGCCAGGAATTAATATGCTCTGAGCTGTGATGGGTCTCTAGAGGGGATCTGGCACTTGGTTTGTTTAAATCCCTGCTGTTTCCACCCCACAGAGGGTCTGTCTACTCTTGCCAAATCAACCATACTAAACAGAGTTGGATTTTTAGCAATACAATGCTTGCATCTAGAGTATCTTTGTGCGTGATAAGAAATCTTGCTATAGATTCGCCCAGGTACTCAGTGCATAACATTAGTTGGATTTCAATATTTTCATGAAAAACCATGGTCTTCTGGAAATGCTTACGTAGGTATCCCCTCCTAATGGATCCTGGTTACCTCCACAGAAGAGATGGATTTCCTCCCCTAGGATTTGCTTTGAGTAGTTTCTCTCAAGCTCTTTCCTTAAGAATCCATCTCCTAGTAATGGGTTTAATCAAAGCCCAGTCATACTTTTTCTTTCCAAAGGAAGATGTCCCCCTTGGGCCGCCAAGGCACAACTAAAGGGTTTATTTTAGAGAGGGGAAGCTAGGTTTCAGATGGTCAGTCGTTTTTCCTCAGAGAAAAGCTATTTTCAGCCACCCAAGAAGTGTTATAAATATATATACACAGGTATGTATATAAAGTTTAAAAAGCGCGTGAGGAGGGGCCTCTAACACCTCCTAGCACAACCCTATGATACTGCTGAGGGGACAATCACAGGGGAGCAAAAGTGATCTTTCCCTCAGACAAAGCCCAGTTCTGACCACACACAAAGTCCGTCTCTCTGAAGCCTCAGAATTCCCACGTGTGCCTTCGCCTTTGCTCTCTGTCATTCGAGGCCCTCTCTCCACCACCAGCAAGCGCCCTTCATGTAGTGACAGAGATACATCACCATCTTGGGAGAAATGATTTTCAACTATGCCGGCACAGCCCACAAATGATTTTCAGTTGGGTGGAAGCTCTTCCTAATCCCAAAGGGAATTAAATAAGGACCTGTGGAAAAATCAAAATCCTGGATGGCAGCTGTGGGGGCTGAAATGAACCAGCCTATTACCCAGCTCCCCTCTGACGGTGAGGGTTAATTTATCCCAGGGAATCCAATCACTTGTTATAAAACCAGTGCAGGTTTCATTTAGTTTGATGAGGCATATTGCAAGATTTCAGAAAATCAATTTTACTGAGAGCCATATTAAGCCCCAGGGAATATAACACTACATGTACCTCACATAAGTTGTTGTTATTGCTCAGAGGATCACTGGGGAAATTATACCCTTAGCCCGACAAAGGGTAATGGCTACCTTCATTGTCTTGGGCAGCTCCCACCCTGCTTACCTCTGTGAAATAACAAATAAAAATGATCAGGCTCCAAATGGTACTTACCTAAGCTCTGCAGAGCCTGAGGCATGATAGGAGTAAGAAAAAGTAACTTGATATTTCACAGATGCTAACCACGTACAGTATGGGATATGACTACCGCACGCTAAAAACTAACAGGCGTCATGGATACTGCCTATTTCAACAAAAGCCCTATTCTGATGGAGCCCTCTAATTTGAATTCTCAGATTAGTATTTGCAAAGGAAGCCACAACAGGCTCAAATTTGCTTTCAACCAATCTGCCAGGTTAATATGTCCAGAGAGGTATATTTCTTAGTAAGAAACTTTTACACTGTGGCTAAGGAACATTCCTATCTATACTCATCTAGTCTCTTGGAGACTTTTGTATACAAGGCAATAAACCAAGCTAGCTTTTTATGGGGTCCCCAGCTTGAAGTTAGTGGTAGCGAGTAAATACCCCAGCCAATTTTTGCAATATTTTCCTTCTCCAAAGGCCATTCAAATTGATAGCACAGGGAATGGAGAGTATGTGTGTTGGGGGAGGTGGGGGGTGGTGGGGAGGTGTTCCAATCCTACTGGATCCCACAAATACCAAAGCTGCTCTTATTTATCTTCAGCCTAGGACTGCGCTGTTCCATATGGGAGCAATTAGCCCCATGTGGCTATTTAAATTTAGATAACTTAAAATTAAGTAAAATTAAAAATTCAGTTCCTCAGTTGCACTAGCCACATGTCAAATGCTTAATAGCCATATGTGGTTAGTGACTATTGTAGTAAACAGCACAGACATAGAGCATTTCCACCATCACACAAAATTCTGTTGGCTATTGCTGGGTAGCCATCCAGTCTAGGGACTTGGCAGGTATTACAAGGACCTGAGAGTTTAGTTCAGGCTGAACTCATTGTCCATCTACCCCAAGTGTCCTCATGTTCCAGATCCTCTTTCACCAGCATAAATTGAGGCCATACAGGACCTCTTTATGGTCTTCAGGTCAGAGAAACTCTCTTCCATCAGACCAGAACCAGCCTCAGGAAAAACTCAGAACTAGGTTTGGAAATTAAGAAATGAGGATGAAAAGTGTAAGCTGTTGGACAAAGCTGGTATTTGGGAATCTGGAAAAACAGTTTTCATCAGTTTAATGGACGCCCTGTACCAAGAACAAATTTCCCTACTGTTAAGAGGGGAATTGTATTCCCCCTAAATACATATGTTGAAGTTCTAACCCCCAATATCTCAGAATGTGACTATATTTGGAGAGAGGATCCTTAAAGAGGTGAAATGTAAAAAGTAAAATGAAGCCACTGGGGCAAACACCAGTATGACTGGTGTCCTGATAAGAAGAGAAAATTGGGACATCGATGTGCAGAGAGAGAAGAACATGTGAAGACAGAGAGAGAAGATGGCCATCAACGGGCCAAGGAGAGAGGCCTCAGAAGAAACCAAGCCTGCTGACACCTGGATCTCAGACTTCTGGCCCCCAGAACTGTAAGAACATAAATTTCTGTTGTTCAAACCACTCAGTCTGTGGCACTTTGTTGTGGCAGCCCTAGCAAACAAATACAGCTACCACGCAGATTCTCACAGAGCAAACGAGAGGTCTATGCAAGACAGACCATCAAGATTTCTTCAAATCAAGCTGGAGATTTTTTGAGGATACATTGCCCATCATCATAATTTTTAACTCCAGCCTAACAAAGCAGCTGTTTTCACAGAGGATTACTGTTCTGCGTCTTTGCCTTTAGGGAAATTCAGGCTTTGATGCCACTCACAGAACCAGTGGGCCAACATCAGGAAGTGATGGACAAATTACCCACGAGAAAGGACAGAACATTTCAAGAAAGTGTTTAAAAAATCATTTTGCCTCCTCTGATATTGTGCTGTGACATCCATTACCAATTTTTATATGTCAACTCTAAATTAGATCGTGTTTGTTTACACACACTGAATAGAGTTATATACACACACAATATATAGATTTAGCAGCTGTTCATACAGTCGCTCCTCGTCAAGGTGTTTAACAAAAATTAATTAATGCTACATGCAACTTACCATATGTTCGATGTAACATGCAACAACCCACAGGGAATGTGAAGCAAATTTTAAAACAAAGTGAGGTTCTGAGGCTAATACTTTTTGTTTGATAGGATTCCTAGAGGAATTGCTCAGTGGTCAACTACGAAAAGGAGATTTGAATATCTAGTTAAAAGAGGGGCTTAATATTATCCAATTACTCATCTGTAGAGCCTAGCTTTTATCAGTAATAGAAATTTTTAATCTTAATCTTTTTTCCTATATTTTTCTGGCAGCATTGCAATATTGCATTTTAAAAAATTTTCTGCCATATTAAGCAAAAGCAACATCATTAAAATAACAGTTTGAAACAAAACATTTGTATGGCATTTTAGAATTACAAAATGCTTTTATAGCCAAATTTTCATTTGATGTCCATCAGATTTTAAGGTTAGGTTATTACTTCCATTTTACAGATAGGGAAACTAAGTATCAGAAAGGTTAAGTGCCCTTCCAAAACTTTCACAGTTAGTCAATAGGGAACCAAGCCAAAATTTAAACCTGGGATTTCAACCAATTTCTCACAGTGTCTCCAAATACCCTGCTTCATCCACCACAATGCATCACAAACGATAGCCAACCTGCCACAGAAGAATGTTAAAATGGTGAAGCTGCCATTCTTCACCATTGGGGCAGCTTCACAGAGAAGCTGCCCCTCTGCCTTTCATTAGTGGTTCCTCTCCTGCCTGAGAAGATGGCTGCAAAGACGGATGGGTAAGTCCAGTGGGACACACAGGGTGAGACCTAACAGCATCTCTGTAGAGTCCAGAGCCTGACCTCAGCAGCTCCTGCCTCATCCCACCAACCTTCTCCTTATGAATGAGGTGGGGCCAGGGATAAGGGATCTACAGTGGAGAATGAGCTTCTGGAATCCGCGGGTAGGAACAAAGAGGCAAAGGAGAGAAAAGAGGAGGTTAACTAACCTCCTGCATCACCTGCAGTCTTTACCGCCGGCCCAGCCCATGTAGGGTTAGCGATAGGCTGTCTTTCACAATGCTCACACACCCGACACTGGGGAAAATCACAGAGGTATTCTGGAGTAGGGTCCATGACATAGTAACAGCCTGCTAAACCCTCAGCCCCCTTCTGAAGAGTGCTTTTCTAAAGCACAACGTTCTTGTGTCTGCAGCTTTGTACTTTTATTTAGTGGATCAATCATGTTACCTGGGCCACAACTGATTATACGCAGGACTGGTGCCCCAACAAATGCAGGCTTGTCATGAGAGTGGTGAACCACCTCTGAGGTGGCTTGGCACAGACTCAGCCCAACAGAAGTCCTGTGTATTGGATGATGACAAGCTCATCCAATCAGATGTCTCTCTTGGAGAATATGAATGCTGGATGTGTGGGCTCAAACTGCCCCAAATGACTCAGATTTTCCACTTTCCAGCCCTGACTGGGCTAGATCCAGAGTGTCTCTGGCTAAGGAGGAAAAGACATCATATTTCCTGTTCTCTATACCCTTTCCTTGTATCCTGGAAGTAAGCCCCCATCACCCAACAAGGTCCAGGTAAGTCTCTTCTTGGCAACTTTAAATAACCCACCTGTTGGAGAATGATTCCAATTTCTTCGAGGTAAGTCCCAGGGGCCCACATAGAAATGTGAGAGACACAAAAATAACATCACCAGCTCACCAGAGGAACACTGGCCCCAGACAGCAATTGTTAAGCTATTCTTTCTCATGTTTTATTTTCTGCTTCCTGCATCATTGGACTAAGGAAAAAAAGTATTGAATATTCTCCCCAAAAGACTCCGTGGAAAGTAGCTAAAAACTGTCAGAACAGATAAAGCAGAGATTATTGCTTTCTTTAAGGTCTGTTGCCTGATTTCCCTTAGGGCTCCTGCTGTGGACAGTGGGGATCTGCCTAGAAGTCAGGCATGTGTTAATTTGCATGATTGTGTTAACTAACCATCAGCCACTCCATCCCAGCCCCACTATAACCTAAATTAATTCAATAGGAGCAGGTGGTTTAATTTGTACATTATTCATATTTGCTAATAAACAAGCAATTTGGGTTTTAGCTAGAATTTTCTCTTGGGGACAGAGCCAAGGATCTTTGCTCAGGATTTGGCCTGGGGAAATTCATACTGTGTGTTCCTCTCATCTCAGACACCAAGGCTGACCTACCCTTCAAGCTTTCCATACTGAGAAAATAAGGGTTGGAATTCTCCTCCACTCTTCTATTCCTCAGGATCCCTCCTGACCATAGAGGTAAACAGCCCTGTCTAACCCATGGTACAGTTCAGGTTCACTTTTGTTACCAGCGGGCCTGGCTGTGCCTTTGCTCTAAGAATTGAGCTTCCACTGTGCTGAAGCCCAGAGCCCTGGAGTCCTCCTTCTCAGATGGGGACTCTGCCAGGGTCTAATTCTTCTTGGATTCTTTCTGGCTATCTGCCTGCTTTCTCTTTTTTTTTTCCTGAATTAGGACCTGTCTGCTCTGGCTTTGCTAGTCCTGTTTTCTGAGACAGATACCTCATTGTGAACTTAGTCCAGGAGCTACCAGATGACCACTATCCTTAAAAAGGGATCCATGGAGTCCCCACCACTGCATTTTGCTCACCTATTGAATACGACAACAATAACAATACTAGTAATAATAGCTAGCATTTATTGTGTTATTTCTATGTGTCGGGAATTTTGCAGAAGTTAATGTTAATGTTCACACAACTGGATAGTTGAGGAAACAGGCTCAGAAAAGTTAAGTGTCTTGCCCAAAGTCACACAGCAAGTAGTGAAGAGCTGGAATCTAGCCCAGGTCTAGCAGGACTCAAGGCCCACCTTAATAACCATGTTCGTGTGGACTCTGCCTCCCATACCTGTTTGGTGGCTGTCCAGTGCCACCTCTTGACCTCATTTCAGGTCAGGGAGAACAGGCATGGTTGGCTGGGTGAGTTTGGAGGTTCAGGAACAGGGTTGTGCAGCGGGAGGCTCCCAAATGTAGCTACAGCTGTGTGGAAGCCAATGGTGAATATTATATCCAGTCAGAGAGAGAGGCCTGAGTGCCAAAGCCAGAGATGCATGTTGATCGGCCAAAATATATTAGAGACATTCCCCAAGCTTATGTGGAAAGGGTATAAGCATCCAGTGAGATCTGTAGCTATACTATTAGAGATGGGACGAAAGGCATGTTCTCTAAATGGCCTGTGATGGCTATTGAGTTGGAGAGTCTGGTTGTCTGATGCCAACTCGAAGACAATAGTATCCTGTTTCCAGGTTATTGTCACATTCACCTCAAATGAACCATCATCAAAGGTGATGGTTAAAGCACTTGAGGGGACAATTTCTGGGAAGTCACTTAGCTTTCAGAAAAGGTTGTATGATCTGGCTACTAATAAATGTAGTGAGGTTGTGGGGTGTTATGAACCTCACCTACCTCAAATTGCTTATTATCCTAGGAACCTAAGAGTCGTGCGTGACCAAATTGGTTTGGGTCACTTCTCAACACATTTCCTTTGCATCACCTTAGATTTGGTCCCTGAGCTCTAACACCTTCACTTTAGGGATGTTCATAAGAGAAAAGAGATCAGCTCCATCCAGTGCAGCTCCACGAACTGCCCCTCCTTCTCAATTCCTCTTCTCCAAAAGGACATGGAGCCTCCACTTTGCAATATCCCCCAGCCCTGCTCTTCATTACAGTTTCTGGGGGCCAGCAATGGGCTCTTGACCCAGGGGAAAAGCCGATGATAAAGAGAAGAAGGAAAGGAGCTGCTATGGACTGAATATTTGTGGCCCCTGAAAATTCATATGTTGAAACCCTAACCTCTAGTGTCATGGTACTTGGAGATGGGGTCTTTGGGGGTAACTAGGTCATAAGGGCAGGGCCTGGTCTGATGGGATTCGTGCCCGTATAAGAAGGGACACAGAGAGTTCTCTCTTTCTCTTTCTCTGCCACGTGAGGACACTGAGAGAAGGCAGCCATCTACAAGACAGGAAGAGAGTCCTCATTACAAACCAAATTGGCCAGCACTTTGATTTTGGACTTCCCAGCCTTCAGAACTGTGAGAAAATAAATTCCTGTTGTTTAAGCCACCCAATCTATGCTATTTCGTTATGGCAGTCCAAGCAGAGATCTGCAGACAGGAGCAGTAGAAGCTGAGAAAACCCAGTAGTCAGCATTAATCAAAATGTCCCGCCTATTCATGAAAAGGCAAAGTTGCCCTGGTTCCACCTTTTCATGACAGACTTTTTCAGGCAATTCCTGCCATATTTACAGGCAGAAGAAGCAGCTGCCTTCATTGGGTGACTTGAAGGACTCTGAGAGTTCCACCTGCTACATATGTTTCTGTGCCTCAGAGCCATGGCTACCTGCCCCTTCCCTGGCTGGGAATTTTCCCCATGGAACTTGTTAATAGGTTTGGAGAAAAGAAGGCCCCTGGGAGACTGACCCTCTTCTTCGTTATGGGGATTCTCACTGTGCTTTTCTTTGGCTACAAGCACTTTTCTTTGGTGTAATTCAAGCGAGGTAGGAGCTGGTTGGCTGGCACCTTGGCAAGATCACCAAGGTCTTCAGATCTCAAGGCTCAGGAGCTCAATTTTGCAAGTTCATTGAAGTTCTGGATGATTGGTTCAGGCTAATCAAACTCATGAGACTGGCTGACAGCTGCTGAGTAAATTTTTTCCTAAAGTGGAAAGTATTTTTGAAAAACCAAATTACTAACTCAAGGCAAGGTCATAGAGCAGGGCACAGGAAGATTTTTAATGGTTGGTGTTGTCAAGTTCTAATGATCCTCTGCCCTAATGAGTGGGACCCACCGAATGGGCTAAAGACCCCCAGAGCCAGTCATGGTCCCCACCTCTCTGGACGAGACCAGAGAAAATGGTAACTCTTTAACTCATTCTTTATATTTATTTTTGTTAATACGCCAAGCAGAGCAATTACTCACTTCTGTCATTAATGTGGCACTGTTTCCATGATTACCATTTATCTCAGATAAACTGCATTCAGATTGAATCTTCGCGATGAATCTGGGGACGCTCTCTAAGCTTATCTGCAGTACACTTCAAGTCATCTCTTCAGCAGATGGCTAACCTCATCTATGGGATGGTAGGTCTTTGGGGCTTCATTTTCAGATGGTGGCATTTCCAGACCCTGCCTCCATTCCATTCTCTTTGGGTTACAGTATTGAAACTGCGAAGTTGATAGGAGATCAACATGGAAGAAAACAACAATTGGAGAGATTCTGGCTGGGCTTGAGGTAGGTCGATCTGACTTCCTCTCATTCCGGTCTGGAACTGGGACCCACAGTCTCTCACTGGGCCGAGTTGGGTCTTACTGCTGATGGATCCTGCAAAGCTACAGTTGGAGTGGCCATTTTCCACCTTGGTGGAGAGAAGAGAATGAAGCAGACATGCAGAGTTGAAGAAGCAAGAAACCCTGCACTTTCCTTACAAACAAATGGCCACTTCCACCAGTGCAGCCGCACAAACAGCCTCCAGGTGAGGGGATGAGCGTGTAATTTCTTTTGCGGGTGTTCCTGTTCTGGTTTCAGGGTCACATGAGGCATGGCTGTGCTATCTGCTCTTGGAGACTATGGCATTATCTATCTCTCTCCACTCAATTTCCTTGTTTTCTTGAATTAGTTTTGGTGGATTTCTTTTTCCTGCAGTCAAAGGGCCTTGATCAGGACACCTTGCAATTCTTCTAGGCCTCTCCTGTGAGTAGATCAGGAAGGCGTCAAATTGGTTAGTTGACACATTAAATGAGCATAAGACACAGGTAGGGTGATTTACGAGACAGGAAAGTCTCGTAGGTAGGACTTGGGAGCCAGCAAGAACAGATCTGAGCAAGGGAGTCCATGGGAGGAGGCCATGTGAGGTTCAGAGACAGCACTCAAGGTAAACTTGACCTAACGCATAACACAGCTGGATAGTAGTCAGGTCTACAGGAAGTGATCGACATTAAGGGGACGGAAAGCACCGGCTGTTTCACCCTCAAAGCCTGGCAATTCCAGAAAAAGTAGGCATTTTGGAGCCTGGATTATTTAGACTGGCCCTCAGCACTGATCACATTCTCTGCATCATTGCTCAGCTCCCCACTTCGCTGTACCTGTGTAGATTGCTCTCAGAGATGTTTAAACTTCCATAATTTTGCTACTCCTGTGTTGAATGAGAACCAGAGAGATTTCTTTTTCACTCCAGACATCCTTTCCTGTAAATGCCTGTCTATTCTCTGAAAGTATAAGTGGACTGAGGGATTTTTGCCCCACCATAGCTCCAAGAAAAACTCAGTATTTGTTATTCTCAGAGCTTAATGCCTGCTCATGGTGATTTTAACGCTGCTTTTTAAAACTGCTGTGGTATTTTAATAATACAACATTCATTCTGATATTGTTGAAACATTACATTATTCAACGTATCCAATTGCAATACATTTTTCTCTGCCCTCGTGGTGCATTATTACTGTGTACTCTTCCCAGAAGTATAATTTGGGGAGCAATTTTCTAGCAAACCACTGAAGGTGTTGCATTACAAATGTGAGGTGATGTGCCACTCTGCTCATGGGACCACATTACAAGGCCCTCCAAGAGCCTTTTTTCAGAGTAAACAGTGTTTTCACGCAGTGATCCCAGTGGGACCCACGCCTCCCACCTTGCTCACCTTCGACCTCCTCGCTCCACGTCAGGGGTCTGACTTACAAATTCAGCATCTGGTGCCCAAGATGCATTGCCACATACAGGCCTCTGCCTGACTGACACGATCACATTCTTCCTGAAGATATTTTGTCCTTAGAGCTGGATTTCTCCTCGGTGAGGTCAAGTTGGTCATTTCCTTCAACTGGATTTGGCTTTCTCGAATACAGAACTCACACACTGGTGGTCAACAGATCGCCTTGGACCCACCACTGTGGGGTTTTAATGTTTTTTTAATTTTAAAATCTGATAGCCATTTTTTAAATAGTCATGCAAATTTAAAACTCAGGAGTTTTCACGTAAAAATCAGGACTTCTAGATTGTCTTAGCAATCAGTGTGGCACTAAGTCAAGGTTTTCCTCCTTCAGGAAGTCCTATTCTCCCCAGTTCACCACAGATCCCACTATGCCCTACTAACAAACTCTGGAAGATTCACTGAGTTATTGTGTCTGACTATCTTTGTAGGCATTTGAGACTGCAACTGTGTTTTCATAGACCTGGAAGGCAGCATTCTAAGATGCTCCCCCAAATTCTTGCTACCTTGTGTTCACAGCCCTCCCTTTCTTAAATCCTCTCTCCTTGAGTGTGGACAGGATCTGTGAATACAATGATATATCCCTCTCTGATTTATGTCAAAGGGACTTCGTGGCTGTAATTAAGGTCCCTAATCAGTTGACTTTGAGGGAATCAAAAGGGAGATTATTCTAGGTGAGCCTGACCTAACCAGGTGAGCCTTTATAAGAGACAGGAAACATCAGCAGATGCCCTCCTACTGGCCTTGAAGAGATAAGCTGCTGTGCTGTGAAAGGGCCACATGGCTAGTACCTGAGGGTGGCCTCCAGAGGACTGATCCCCAGCCAAGAGCCAGTGAGAAAACAGGGATCACAGTCCTACTAGCACAAAGGACTAAATTCTGCCAACAACCTGAATGAGTTTAGAAGAGGATCCTGAGCCTCAGATGAGATCTCACCCCCAGCCGACATTTTGACTTCAGCTGGTGAGACCCTGAGCAGAGAATCCAGCTAACCTCTCCTGGACTCCTGACCCACAAAAACTGTGAGATAATAAATCTGTGTTGCTGTAAGCCATTAGCTTTGCAGCAACTCATTATGCAGCAACAGAAAACTGATACAATAGCTTATCTGTTGGATCATTTGCTTTCATACTTGTACTTATATCCCTAACAAAACCAGAATCATGTGACCTGCTTTCACATAAGACCAGGAAACATATTATAGAGAATGCTCTATTACCTCATGAGACAGCATAGAAAATATATATATACTGGTCTCTGCCCCAGTTCCTGGCACAGAGCTCCTAAAACTTTTGTAATTCCCTAAGTGATAGGGGCACTAGGAGCTTCCCTTGTTCTAATATTTGGTCTTTGATTCCATCCCTGACACAAGGCTCCTGAAACCCTTGAAAATTCCTAAGTGATGACAGCACTAGAAGCATCTTTTGTTCTAATGATGCAACTATGCAGCCTGGATGAAGGCTGGTCACTAGAAAGACCAAGACTGGAATTTTCAGCCCTGCTCCCTATTCTCTTGGGAAGGGAGAGGGGGTGGAAATGGAGTTAATCATTGATGATGCCTATGTGAGCAGGCATCATCCCAATAGTAAATCCCAATAGTAAGGGGTTTGGAGAGCTTCACATTGGCAAGCAGATCCACACGGGAGAGTCATACACCCCAACTCCATGAGGACAGAAGCTCCTGTGCTCAGGACTATCTCAGACCTTGCCCTATGTATCTCTTCATCTGGCTGTTCATTCGTATCCTTTATCACATCCTTTAATAAACTAGTAAGTGTTTCCCTGAGTTCTATGAACTGCTCTAGCAAACTGATTGAACCTAAGGAGGGGATTGTGGGAACCTCCCATTTGTAGCCAAACGGAACAAAAGTTGTGGGTAACCTGGGGACCTACTTCCTGCAATTAGCGTCTGAAGTGAGGTGGAAGCAGTCTTGCGGGACTGAGTCTTTAGTCTGTGGCATCTGACACTATCTCCAGGTAGATAGCATTGGAATTGAGTTAAATTGTAGCCACCCAGCTACCCACCTGGTGTCACAGAGAATTGCTTGGTGTGGGAAAAATCCCCCACACATTTGGTGACCAGAACTGTCAGAAGTGAAAAGTTCTGTGTGAATAGTGAAGGAGACTCACAGGAGGGGAAGAACTGGGTTTTCCCTACTCAGAAAGAACTGGGTTGTTTTCAATACACCTCAAAGGGAAGGTTGAGGAGTTGCGAACTCAATTGTCTTAAAAAATGCCTGGAGGACGAGCAGCTTGATCTAAGAGAGAACCAGGGACTATCAATGCTGTAAAATGTTCTTAGATATTACCTAGTCCAGCCCCGACTCCCATTTTCAGAGGAGGAAACTGAGGCCCAGAGAAGTTGAAAGACTTATCCAAGGCCCCACACCTTGATGAGCCACACTCACATTTCCTATAGTTGGCATAAACCTTATGAATTCTTGAGGAACAACTCCTACGTCTGGCGGTAGGTAAACATGAGGAAGTTTGAGGAGGTTGGTTAAAGAAAGTCACCCTTCTCTTGAGGAATCACTATGGAAGCCCTTGATACTGTATGAAGTCCAAATGGTTGTTAATTTAACAAATATCTATTTCCCAAGGATTGTCAGGAAGAGCCGAGAAAGTAAAGAAGTAGGATGTGTGGTCGCTGCCTTTAAGGCATTACTAATCTCCATGAGAAAGCTCACTGCTCTCAATGTAAACAACACAGGGGCTGAACAGCAATGCAAGACAAGCAACACACATTTGACATATGTTTTCCTTTGATAACTTTGCTAAAGACTGGGATCCCTCAGCGCCCCTGCACCCCCAAACTCCCTCAACTCACTGCAGTGCCTAAGAGTCAAACACATATTCCTGGTCTGTTGTTCTGCCTTGCACCATGTTTTAAAATGCGAGATACAACTCAGTAATGGTCACGAAGTGGGCTGTGGCCAGCAGTTTGAGAAGCACGGATCCAGAAAAGGGTAAGACGTGGGTTGTGCTGAAGAGGAGGTGGCGATAAGCCTGTAGCGGACACTCAGCAGATGTCCATGGCCAGTGGAGAGAACCAAGATGTGGGAATCTTGCCTGGAATGTTGATGGCGAGAGAGATTCCAGCCACTGCCTAGCAGCCACCAGCTCCTGCTTGTTTTACCTTCAAGATGTTCAACCTTCTATTTGAGAAAGAACTATTTCATTTAGCTCCCTGGTTTCAGGCAGAGCCACACCCTAAACAACAGTGACAGCTGCTTCTCTATTATTAAACGTCTCTAAGGATAGAGACTCTAAGTCTCCCTTGGCCATCTCTTGTGTCTGCTCCACCCCAGCACACCAGCTGTCCTCCTGATTTCCCCATTTCCATCATGGCTCCACTGTTTCCTGACCTACCATCTCCAACCAATTGTAACAAATAACCACCTGTAATTCTCTTTAACTCTGTCCCTAGGTCTAAACAGTGACACAGTTGGGTCCATTCTGTCTCTGAATTACTCTGGCATCTATCCTTCTGCTCTATAGCTGTCATGGATCATAGGTTACCATGGTCACCTCAGATGGTAGAGGCTCCCCAATTCTTCAGCATCATTCTCCCTTATTCCTTTCTGTACTAGAATAGACCCCCACCCTCAGGAGTTACAGCTGGTCATATGCCTTTTCAGCTCAAGTCTCTATTACTCAATCTTTTACTCAGCTTTTTGGCTCAGTCTGGGCCTGTGGCATATAAGTAGAAGTGATGTGTCCATTTCCAAGTTGGTCTCAACCTAAAGACAAGCCATTCGCTCCAGATTTCCTCCTCCCTCATCCCCCCCTCCCTAGACAGCAGAGATGGAGTTACATGTTAAGGACAGCTCAGCCGACTGCTCACAAACAGAGCTGTTACCTACCCACCTACCTTTGGACTACTATGTGAAAGAGAAATAAACATCTATATTTTTAACTGAGATATAATGAACACTCCAAAAATGCACAGATCTTAGGAGTTCCCTTCACTGCGTTTTGACAGTTTTATGCCCCCATGTGACCATCACATCAAACAAGAATAGAATACTACATCTATGTTATTTAAGCCATTGTATTTGGGGTCCCTTTGTTACAACAGCTAACCAATAACCTAACTAACACACCTCATAAATGATCTCTGTCTCCAGCCCTCTGATATTTCTTCAACTAGATCTTCCTTAACAGCCAAGTTAGGTATTTTGCATTCGTGCGCAAAAGCCTAGAGACACCCTCGCTGCTCTCATCAAAATGAACCACATGATCTTTAATAGGATTATCCCTTTCTTCTCTTAGCTGGCAACTGTCTTTCCTTATGTTGGATGGGATGGTTTCTAAATTGATCTCAACCGCAGTCAGATTTTGATAGAGTTCCAGGAGGTCTTTGGTCAGTTACTCTATGTGGTCCTGAAACTCCCTGGAACCACACGTTTTAAGTCTTTCTTGGGAAAAGATGGAAGGTGATGGAATTAAACAATCGAAACTTAAGTTTATAATTGTTCTGCATTCATGTCAAAATTTGTATACACCTATCTCTGAAGCCTAAATTTTATGTTGCTGAGATAAATGGTATATATGGTGCTTAGAAATTTGATGTGAGAAATCACAGCTGGAAAATTGCTTGCTGTTTAACGTTGCGACAAAAGAACAGAAAGTGACCTGCCCAGGAAACCCTTATTTGAAGTAATGGGTTATGATCGAATGCCACACCCACCAATTATTTCTGCCCCAAAGGTGACAAAAGGGGTCGGATACCTTGAAGGCAATGTTCCATTGTGGTCAAAACCCGTGTATTCACCATCCAAAAAGAAAGGGAGGGGTTAAAATTTGCTGAGACTTATGAAAAAAAATTAAACTCCTAAATATCCGAACAATTTTATCATTTTGTTTTGCCTAGAGAATAAACGGGCAGAAAGTCTGTTATATATAGGTCTCTTGGAGTCGTGAAATTTCTTAATTATGGCTTAGTACGAAAAGAACCAACTAGTAGGCCTGATGCAGAGAAAGGAGTCACCCACTGACTCTAGAAAGCACCCAATCCAGTAGGGCTACTGAGAACACAGAGAGGGGATCTTATGCCATCTCTCTGGTCCTGCCTGGCTCCTGGCTTGGGGCTTTATCCCACAACTGCCTCTGCTTTCCATAAAGCAAACCCACGACTCCACTGTGACCAGAGTTGGTAACAGAGCTACATTGTCTCTGGAGCAGGTCTATCCCAGCCTTGCTTCTCTGCCAGGCTGGCAGTCAGAGTTGAGCAGAAAGCTTGCTCCTGGCCTAGACGGAGGAAGGGAGCACACTGCTACTGCATAGCTACTGCACACTGTCTGCACAGCTGTTCTTAGAGACCAGCCTGGATATGCTGTGGGCTGCTCCCGGGGTAGAACTAGGGCACCTCGATGGATGGGTCCAAAGCACATTTTAGCTCATACAGAAGAATTTCATATCATTCTGAGAGCCTGAATGATGAAGGAGTAAATGAGCCCTTGTCACTGGACATGTCCAAGTAGATGCTACATGATCTTCTGCCAGGAGATTTATAGAAGAGATTCTTGTACTGAGTAGGAAAATGGATTATAATTTCTAAAACCTCTCCTTGCTAAGAACAGCCTGCCCCTCTACACCAGAATCCCTCCTCCCTCAATCCTGGAATCCTTAACTCTCACTGGGGCACCCACCCAGGCTCCAGGATGAAATGTGACCCCAGCCCAGCAAGATTTCGGGAGCTCAAATCCAGCACCCTAGGACTTGGAGTGAAGGAGCAGAGCCGCTAGGCCAGGCTTGACATCACAGGCCAGTTGTGACGTCTGGAATGCTCCCTTGTTTCTGAGATCAACTCACCCTTGTGAACCTCAGTTTTGGCCATGGAATCCCGGTCCCATTTCTATCAGATCCCTGGTGGGGCCAGGAGGGGAGCCTGTGCAGGGAAAGGGGAGAGCACATACCTTCAACCTACTCCGACAATAGAGGCCAGGGACGGTCAAGAACTAAAACTGAGTCCACATGCCCGCTTGTTACACACACACACACACACACACACACACACAGAATCCATCTGCCAAGTCCAGGCCCTGGGTCATGACAATCTGGGGGAGGTTCCACGAAACCACTGAGACTCTACTAGTACGATTTCAAAAGCCTAACAGTTGAGCCCAGCGGCCAGCAAGCCAGAGCTGAGAGAGGGAGCCAAAGCAAGCTGAGTCCCGACAGGCCCAGGCTGGAGAAGTGGTGTCATCTCAGGATCAACAATGGGAAGCCAGCCAGGGCTGCCTAGAAATAGTTCTGAGGCTGACAGTGACCAGTGGCCTCTGGCTTACAGTCAGCCCTCACACAGTCCCAGCAGGGAGACGCATGTCCCCAGCCATTAAAGTCCCAGCAGGGAGCTGACTTTTCTCTAACCCTCTTGGGTCCCTGTTGGAACAACCTGTCTGGAACCCCAGGCCCCCAGGCAACAAAACTAAATGCAGGATGAAGGGTTTGGACCAGGCTGTTCCTGACAATGGAGGGATAAAGACACAAAATTTTATATTCAATAATGTACATGTGCACAGGCAAAAAACTAGAGGAATAATGGTGGGATTATGGGTAATTTTTATTTTTCGTCTGCTTTTCTGCATATCTCAAATTCTCTGCAATGAATATGCATTACTGTTATCATCTGTAAAAGGTTAGTTTTAAAATTCATAAGAAATTACTATTTTATGGAAGTCATTTTGCAATCAAATCTATTTTGCTTACATGTAAAATTCTTGTTTTTACTGTTCTCCTTTTATGCTTTTCCCCATCTCTATTTTTACTGCCCTGATTTCAATGCTCTACGAGGCCAGCTATTCCCTCCAGTCAGGCACTCCGTGCATGTGGGTTTGAGTGATATGTGTGCACAGAAAACAATTCCAACGGCACGGAAAGTGCAGGTGCTCCCTCCTGACCCCACGTGCCCTCTGTTCCATAGCCCTTCATGCCATTCCCTCAGGCATGACAGGCTTCACCACTTACCTCTGACAAACCCAATCCTACACTTTCTTCCATTCTCTGTTGAAAATTCTGTTCCTGTTAGAAAACTTATACAACTCAGTTCATTCATTCATTTGCAAAATAATTATTGAACATCGTCTACACACCAGGCGCTGTGCTTAAGACTGTAGATACAGCCACAAACACACCTGGCCCCTGTCCTTCTGGTTTAGAATAGAGTCTCCCAAACAGCATGCTGTGGGGGTTACAGGCAAGCCCGGGTATTGAGCCATCAGCCCTGGGACTGGCTGCAGCAGCTGGCTCGGCTGGGGAGCAGGGGTTACAGTTGAGGAGACGCTAACCAGTAATTATTGCAGCAACAGCTAAGATTGTTATATCACCTGACATTATGTATTATATATAGTGTATGTATACATGTATGTATGTATGTATCTGTGTGTGTACATACAATAAATTATTGCAATTATTTTAACAAGTAAGCATTATCCTAACAGTAGTTAACATTTATTGAGGACCCAGTACCTGCCAAGCCCTAGTCTAAGCATTTTTACAAATATAATCTCATTCATTCCTCACAACATTATCCCCATCTTACAGACGAAAAAACAGTGACACAGGGAAGGTAAACAATTTACCTCAAAATTACCAAACTAGTAAATGACGAGACTTGGTTTCAAGCCCAGAAGGTCTGACTTCAGAGCTCTGCTAACTTTGTGATTCCCAATGCCTGCCACTGAGAATGCTCTGTAGTAAGAGTGGGCCAGGGAAAGTTCCAGAGCAATGGGGGACCTGTAGGGAGTACTAGCCCCTTCTCAGGGAGTTAGAGGAGACTTAACTCTAACTCAGAGTCTCAGGAGACTTAGAAGGGATGAAGCCTAAGCCAAAACTGAAGAATTGGAGGTAAGTAGGCAAGGGGGTGAGAACATTGAGAGTGGAGAAAAGACCAACTGTGAGGGGAAGAGAAGCAAGCTCGCTTCTTGAGGAACCGGCAAGCTGTTCTGCCTGGGGTGCAGAGGACGGACTTTGCCTACCAAGCTAAAGGGTTTGGGCTTTTTTCTTGAGGTCAAGGGAAACCCCATAGACAGACCTACATTTAGAAAGATCCGCTACTATTTCAATATGGAGAATGGGTTGGAAGGGGCAAGACTGCAGACACAGAGATAGATGATCTCATGATGCAGTGATCCCATGTTAGATTGATCCCATGTGGTCATGATCCCATGACACATCCATGTCACAGTGATCCAGAGAGAGAGGACAGGGGCAACGAGGGTAGAGAACAATCGTCTTCCCTTATTTGCGTTTCCCCTGCATCCTGGTTTGAGGGATCTGCCATGCTAACTTGCTCTTGCATAAATAATGCCTTAGAGCTAGTTGTTCTCTGGTTGTTCCTGTTTATATGTCTTGTCTCAACCAGACTGTAAGATCCCCCCGAGGATAGGGACCGCTTTTGACAAATATATCCGTCAGTGCTCAGCACGGCACTGGGCATGGAGATCAACTATTTATGCTTTGAATAAATAAATTATCATGTTTGTTAGCTCAGTGACCTTACAATCAAGGAATGTTATAATCAAATGCATCTTGCTGAAATCGAAGACCAGTTCTGTAGCTCTTTCCTTTGGGTTTACAGGCAATCATGCAGAGTGAAATCAGGCAACTAAAATAAGTAAAATGCTCAGTAAAACAGCGCTAAGGATCAGTAGGAAGAATCAATTACATGCACATGGGGGGGGTGTGTGTGTGTGTGTGTGCGTGTGTTTGTTTACGTGTATTGAGTACACAGGGCACTATAGGATACGTTATCTATATTGGCATCAAAGCAATTTTAGCTTCTTAAAGCTCGTTTCTCTCTTCTTTAGGCCTTCTGAAGGATTCATGCACCAAATAACTAAATTATGTCTTGGTAGCTAAACAAATTATGCAAAATTATACACCATGAATATTTTATAATTCTAAACCCTGAAGCCAGACTCCAGACAGTTTTATGTCTGCAGCAACCAGTATCATACCCAGATGAGTTTGGCTAAAGACAAATGGCTACTCGCAAAAACTTAACTTTTTTTTCTAGTTGCATTTCTCTTTAAGCTTGTCTCAAAGGTTTTATTGTACGGAGGTAGTGATAGCAAATGCACTCCACCTTCCTCTTAGCTGGCTAAAGCAAGAGATTGTGCCTAGCATAACTTAACTCTCGAAATACGCACAAAATTGATTAAGGTTAGGGTGGCCTATCTCAGGCATGCATTAAACAGATTATGAATCAACAGCTGACGATTGGCCAAGGTTCAACTGGTTCCACATACTTCCTTTTGTCTTAGAATGTTGCAATTGCCTACAAAATACATTTTTCTAAGTAACGAGATTTTAGTCACCCAGGAATACGAGAGAGGGGCAGCAGTGTGCCATCTCAGCATCAAGGAAGCTCAGAACTGCTTGTGTGTTACACTTGCTTTCTTTCTCAATTACCTTTGCTAGTTTTGATCCTCCCCTTCTGGTTTTGAAAGAAAGAGCTACCCTGCAAAGGTTCATGGCTGTGTTCTCAAAGAGGCCAGTAGAAGAAAATGAAGACACTGTCAGTGAATAAGTCTGTGCTCACCCCTCTCCTTGGCTCCCAGAATGTGGAGTCTTGCAGGTTAATGCCTCAAATTGAGCAACTTCAAAATGGCCGTGAATTGGAGGAGGGCAGAGGGAGATTGTCTCTCCTCACTTCTTCCGACTTTTTTGTAAGCTCGGAGAGGAACCAAATAGAACTGGAAAAATTGCTCACGCCTCCAGCCAGAGGCTGACAAGGAATGCCAAGAAATGGAAATAGTTGATTTTGTCAGGATGGTGAAATCCTAGGAGACTGATTTTTTGTTGTTGCTCTTTCTAAATTTCTGTTAGTCTTACAATTTCGTTTGTGCAATAAACAAATACAATTTCTTTTTCAAAATATTGCTGATTCATGGTGGCACCATAGAAGTCATAAGCATCTTTTCTGCCTCATCAGCAGACTTGGTTTCCAGAGATAGCATTCCCATCTTCTTTCCCAGAAAAGGGCAAAGGAAAAAAACAGAAACAAAAAAGACTTGTTCCTCAGAGGCCACTGGGTAGATCCCTAACTGCCCTCTCCTCTGAGATGGCCTGATTCTGGGCACCAGCCCCAGAATGTGTCCAGGAACAGGCTACACCGGAGGTTGGAAAGCACCCATGTGGAGGGATCATCTCTCATCTCTCCTATCAAGCCAACCCTAAGCTGGAAGCTATGAAGGCAGGGGGCGGGAGTGGCAGCTATGGGTAGGTGGAAAGAGCTCAGGGGCTAGGGATGTGGGGAAGAATCCCGGTGCTGCCACTGATCAGCCACATGACCTTTAACCAGTTACTTAAGCCTGGCTGAGCCTCAGTGTTTTTATCTTTAAAATGGCTATAAATTCTACTCACTTCCCATGGTTGTTATAAGACTGAAACAAAATAATTGTTTGACAGCACTGAATACAGTGTCCACAGCAAGGTGGGTGCTCAATGGCTGAGGGGACTTTAAGGATCAGCCCCATCTTAACTGATTCTGTCCCTCCCGTAGTGACCCCATTGTCCCCTCGCTAGGAAACACACACCCACTGCCCACGTGATCTTCTCACCAACATTCCTCTCTCTCCCCTCATTTTCAGAAACCAGCTCAGAAAAGGATTTCGTAAAAGCATTCATACTCAAGAATGAATGTCTAATAAAGTTTCCCTTTTCTAAGAGTATTTGCATTTTAATTGGGAATCAAAACAAAATTAGGTCTAGCAGTGCAATTTTAGGTCTCAGTAACCTAATAGGGAAGGCATGTTGTTTTTGTTTGTTTTGTTTATTTGTTTGTGGGCAGAATGGATAATAAGGAATTCTTCAGTGAACTCTTAAAATTATGCAAATAGGTGTCTCTTTCAATGGCTGGTTGAGCCGCTGAATTTAACTACCAGTTTACAGAAAACACAGAAGATAGAGGAACATGATAAATGACACTAAGAGAATGCAACCAGCAAAATCCAGACTGTGAGGGCTTCTATAGGACAAACAATATTTTTAAAAAATGAACTGCAAAGAAGAGAGAGAAATGTTGGGAGAAATTGTAGATTAAGAGATGAAAAACACATATTTAACCAATCACAAGTTGTGGACCTTAGCTGGAAACTCAACTAAAATAAACAAATTGTAAAAATGAAAATTATGACATTTATGAGACAACCAGAAAGTTAAACATTAATTTAATTGGATATCTGACAACTTTAAGATAATTGTTAAGTTATTGTGACAATTTTATGGCTATTTTTTTAAAACGTCCTTATTTTTTATATACATACTGAAATAGTTACTAATGAAATGGTCTGTGATGGTTAATTTTATGTGTCAACCTGGCTAGGCTATGGTGCCCAGTAGTTTGATCAAACACTAGTCTAGATGTTACTGTGAAGATATTCTTTAGATGTAATTAACATTTAAATCAGTACATTTCTGAGTAAAGCCAATTACCCTCTGTCATGTTGGTGGGCCTCATCTAATCAGTTGAAGGTTTTACGACCAAAGACTGCGGTTTCCAGAAAAGGAAGCAATTCTGCCTCAGGATTCCAATATATAAAAAACCCTGCCTGAGTTTCTAGCCTGCAGAATTCAGACTCAAGACTGCAATGTCAACTCTTACCTGAATTTCCAGCCCCTACAATTGGATGAGCCAATCCCTTAAAATGAGTCTTGATAGATAGATAGGTAGGTAGGTAGATAGATGATAGCTAGATAGATAGATAGATAGGTTGATTTATAGATTGATAGATTGATAGAGAGAGAGAGAGATCCTATTGGTTCTGTTTCTCTGGAGAACCCTGACTAATACATGGTCTTTTGTCTGAAATTTGCTTCAGAATGATCCGAGAAGTGATGGGGAGTGGATCAGTGGATAGATGGGGCAAGACTGACCATGAGTTAATGGTTTTGGGGGCTGAGTGATGGGTACTTTTTAAAATGGGAGTAATAGTATCTAATTTTATGTATGTTCAAAATTATCCATAATAATAGTTTTTTAAAAAACCTCTCTTGCTCCATGTAATTATTCCCCAGGGTCACTTGCAAGGTGCCAAGGGTTACGTAAGCAGATTTTTAACCCAGCTCTGTCCAGTATTTATAAGCCCACTCTCCCGTCCTCCCATGTTGTATCTTGAGCAGCCAACCCCAATGGGGCCAACTCCCCAGGACGGCTGCCTACAGGGCCTCCTGGGATGGCTTCCACAACCAAAGGCAGCTAGACTTTGGCAAGATCAGGGAGAACCTCCATTCCAGAGGAGGGACCTGGGAAAGGCAAGGGCTCCCTGTAGGTCGCTCAGCTGCCAAGAGAGGCAGAACTGCTTCTAGAATCTTGTTCTCTGCACTTCCATCCAGAGCTGCCTCACAAACACTCTTGTTTCCCTGAAAGGGCACTGGATTACGGTTCAGGAGGAGAGAAGCCATGGTCTCTCCCCTCCTGAGATGTTTCCTGTCACCCCACCCGATCGCCAACGAACAGCAGCCCCAGCTCTCCTCCGAGCCCCCCTGCATTTTTTAATGAACAATTTCAGGGACACTAAATAATAAATCATGGGTAACTCCCCATGAATTTACCACCCAGCTGAAAAAAAGTAAACATTAGACTCAGCTGAAGACTTTAAGCCCTGCCATGACTCACTTCCCTGCCCCCTCCCCAGAGGTAACCACCCTCCTGAACTTAATGTGCGGCATTATCATACATTTTCCTTCTTTCCTTTAAAAAGGAAAAAAAAAATAGATCTGTTAGGGTTATATTTTTTTATTACCATGGATTTTTAAAATGCTCACGCTGCATATATGCCATCCATAAACAACGTACAGTATAAGTATTATTGATGTTTTAAATTTTTACAAATGTTTTCGTATAGTAGGTATCCTTGTGCAACTTGCTTTCTGCACTCGGCAATATGGTTTTGAGATTTATCCACTTCAATACGCATAACTCTAGTTCGTTTATTTTCACAATGCTGAATTGTATTCCATTGCGGGAATGTACCACAATTTATTGATCCATTTCTCCTGTGATAGACATCTAGGTTATTTTCAATTTTTCTTTTTTATAAACAAGGGTGGAATGAACATTCTTGCAGTTTACTCATGCACAGTGGGGCCTCTATTTTACTCCATCATTTCCCTCTGGCCTCCACCCCTCCAAGTTCATGGGTGAAACCCTGAGTGTACTGGCCTGTGTCCTTCCATGGGTTAAATACTTGCTCTCTGCCTCCCTGGGCAGAGGGAAGGAAGCGCTGAGCAGTCATCTAATGAATTCAGGCGGGCGTCACTCGATAACCCAACATTTCCTCACAGCGTCTTACTTTAAGAATAAGGTTTGAGGAACTCAGTTATCTGAATAATTGCCTTGTCTAGACTCAAACACCACCTCCCTGAAGTTCTTGGCAGTATCCAAAAGGGGTCAGTGCTAACAGAGCACAGTTAAATATAGACATCTAGGAATAAAAGGCCTAATTAAGAACCAGGAAGTTGCTCTTGGGAAATTAAAAAAGTTTGCCAAGGCGTCCTTAGCTGTGCCAGAGCCTAATTTGGCAGAGAAATGCTGATGAGAGCCCCAAGTTGAGGGGGGAAAAAAAGCAGATTTATCCCCCAAATCACTAGGGCTTGCTGGCTGGCTGCTGCTTGTGTTCCCCCCAAGTCACACTTTCTCGAACAGGGAGGAAGGAGAACCACCACAAGGCAATGGGGTTAGATTTCATCCCATGTGACAGTCACTCTCTCTAATTTCTCTAAACTACTAATTTCTCAGAATGAAGAATTTCAGATTCTGAAAAGCCTTTCTAATTCAAATTGCATTTCTGATCATTCAGACTGGGGAAGATCTGACTCTTACCTTTATGCCACCTATGAGGAAAAATTCACCTCCCTATGTGAGATCATACGATAGAAATACCTTTTTCATTCTGATGTGAGGGAACAGGGTGCAGACCAGTAGTCTAGCTTGTCAGCTTTTAACGACCTCTTGCTATATTTGATTAATATAGTTTGACAAACTCTACATGCTAATCTAGGTATGTGGCCATGTTTCTAGTAGATTCTCGGGGATTAAAAATAAACTTGTGTTAGGGATGTTTATTCTTCATACAAATATAAATGAGATTCTTAAAACTCCGTAACGTGCCCTTGATACAAAATATAGAGTTGTCATTTTCACCTCCCCAACATCAGGCCTATGGAGGCAGTATGGAGCAGCACAGGCCTGGTTCTGAACTGTCTCAGACTGTGCTTGTTCTGACCTCACCTGTAAAATGAGGTTGTCTGTCTCCTAGGGTTCCTGGGTGGATCAATGGAGATAATGTACTGGAAAGCACTTTGAAAAATACGAAGTGCAATTCAAATGGATTATTGACAGCCCTTTGTTAAGTGTTCGTTTGATTGCCGAATGTCCTTGAATGCAATGAAGCATCATTTCTTATAAACCGTTTTATAACTCAGATCTTTTCACTAATTCAGAATGACCTTCCCTCCAGTCAGGTGGGCTCCCGTGGTTTTACTCCAAAGCCCAGGAAGCTGCTGCATAGAATCTTGTAGAGTAGAGGAAAGGGCTTGAGAAGTCACCTCCTGTCCCCGCCCTGTCCCACTCCCCAGCGGGGATCTCCTCTACCTCCCCCCACTACCACCTCTGCTCTGCTTGCGAATCTCTGGTGAGAACCGCTTCCCAGGGCAGGAGCAGCCCCTCCTACTGAAGGGTAGGGTACTGAAGTGAACTCGTCCACGGAGTCAAAAGTCCCTTCCACCCACGGCTCCAGGCCTGCTGTCCAGAGCAGGGGTTGGCAAACTGTGGCCGGAGGGCCAAACCCACCCCAATGCCTGCTTACAGTCTGCGAGCTAAGAATGGTTTTTACACTTTCAAATAGTTGAAAAAATGCTTAAAAACAATATTTCATGACACATGAAAATTTTTTGAAATTCTAACTTCGATATCTATAAATAAAGTTTTATTGAAACACAGCCATGCACATTAGTTCTCATATTGTTTGTGGCTGCTTGCACACTACAATGGCAGAGTAGCTGCAACAGAGACCTCACAGCCTGCAAAGCCTAAGATATTGACTATCTGTCCCTTTACAGAAAAATTTTGCCAACCCCAACTTTAGAGTTACATTGGCAATCCTAACCCCTCCTTAAACGTGTGAAGAATGTTTTCATGTCATTGACCCACTCTAACAAAACTTTTTAAGGGCTTATTATGATCCAGGTACTGGGTTGGGCACTGGGCATGTTTTTAAAAAAAAAAAAAAAAAAACCATAAGGGCCAGCCCATTGGCGGACTGGTTAAGTTTGTGTGCTCCGATTCAGAGGCCCGGGGTTTGCAGGTTCAGATCCTCGGTGTGGACTTATGCCCCACTTATCAAGCCATGCTGTGGCAGGCATCCCACATATAAAGTAGAGGAAGATGGGCATGGATGTTAGCCCAGGGCCAATCTTCCTCAGCAAAAACAGGAGGATTGGCAACAGACGTTAGCTCAGGGCTAATCTTCCTCACCAGAAAAAAAAAAAAAATAGTAAGAGACTAGATCTTAAATGTTCTCACCACCAAAAAAAGAAAAAAATATATACAGAGAACAGAGACACTGTAAGAATTCAGAGGAAGGGAAGGGAGCATTTCAGAAAGATTTCACACAAGGAAATTTGAACTTGAACTTCAAGAATGGGATAGGTTTTGGAGAGTTGGAGAGAATTAAGAGTCTTTTAGCAAGCAAACATCCTACCCAAAGCCATGGAGTCAAGAAATCTCAGCATGTGTTCAGAGAACCCAGTCGTTCATTCACTACATATTTAGAGTGGTGACAGTGTGGCAGGCGTGATTTGAGGCACCAAGATACGTTAGTGGACAAAACAAGGATTTCCCCTCCCCCACCCCCGCTGTACATTACATTCTAGTGACCCCATGCCTGGAGTACAATGTTCACAGAGGAGAAGAAAGGACCCAAGGTTGAGAGTGGGTAACAGGCAGAGTGGAACACCCGCTGAGGAAGCGCCCCAGTTCTGCTCACTCAGGAGCACTGGAATTATAATCAGAAACATGTGGTACCTGGCCCCGCCCTTCAACACTGCCACAAACTCTGGCCTTGGGCATGTAACCTTTCAGCACCTTTAAAATTAGGGGGGAGGACCAGATCTAATTCAAGAATTCTATGATGGTGGTTACATCTTGGTTTTCAAATAACAAATTTTCTGGGATTAGAAGGGAAAACAATCTAGATAGCTACTCATTTTGGCTTCATTTACAAGTTGCAATTGTGTTTATTTTTCTTATTTTGGTAATTAAAGTTCTCAAACTGTGTGTTTCTTTAAAAAAATAAGTAATATTCCATAGTTCCTAACTTCAAGGATCTGCAGTCCGGTGGACAACAGAGAGGATGCACACAGTGGTTAAGAGCATGGGCCCTGGAGGCAGATTGCCTGGGCTTTGATCCCAGCTCTGCCTTTACCAGCAGCGCCACGTTCACTAGGGGAGTCTCCTGACCTGCCTGTGACTCAGTTTCCCAGTGAAGTGGAGGGAGTAAGGGTATTGACCATAAAGGTCTGTTGTGAGGATTAAATGAGACAATACATGTAAAGAGCCTAGGATAGTGTCTGGCATTTACTGCCATGTGCAGTAAATGCACATGGGCGTGATTATTATTATAGGCAAATAAACAGGTGTGATAAGTGTTGTTGAGGCAGTGATCAAAGTTTGGAAGGGAAGAATTGGGATACAAAGTGGGGAGCGCTTCCACCCGGCAAAGAAGAGGGTTAAGGAAGGCTCCGTGGGCGCTGGAGTGTGGGAGGATAAGCAGGTGTTTTCCCAGCAGACAAGTGGGATGGTGGTATTTTAAGGAGACGAACCTGCTTGAGCAAAGATGTCCCAAACTGACCTCATTTCTCCCCGACCCAAGGCTCCTTCTCCTCTGCTCCTCATCTCCACGAATAGGACTCCTTCCCTCTCCACCCACCATCACCACTAGCTCCTCAAGGCAGAAACACAGGGGTCTTCCTTTTCTTCTCCCTCCAGCTCATCCCCCCACTGAGTCATGCTGATTCCACCTTCCATGCAACTCTCAAGCCATCTTCTCTATCTCTGTATTCCTCCATCTCTCTATATCTCTAGATCTTTCTATATCTCTATATCTCCATATCCCTCTAGTGGTTTCCCCTTGCTCCAAGGATCAAATCCCCTTCCTGAGCCTGTAGGGTCAGTTCCCTTCCTCCCCTCTGCATCCCAGCAGCATAGCTTTCTTTATTATCCTCAGATGCTTGCTGTTCTCTCTGTCTGGAATGTTCTTTCCCGCTCTCCTCTTCCACTCTCCCTGTAACTAGCAATACTCACCTTTCAAGTGGCAGTTTTAATGCCACCTCCTCAGGGACACATCCCTGACTCTCGCATTTGGCTGGTACCCTCCCTGGATTCTCTGTATGCACCACAATCAGAATTGACCCATACTTGTGTGCTTGTTGTGTATAATCTGTAAACTCCACGAGGGCAGGGATTTTTTTCTTTTGCACTGATGCCCTGATATGTCCCCAGCACCTGAAGCAGTGACTGACAGATAGTTAGGCACTCAAAAAATATGTTTTAAATGATAGTCTTTCCTCACTAGACAGAGAGCTCCATTAGACCTGGGCTGTATCAATCTTATATCCACAGAGCCTAGCTCTGCCCTCGGCTTTTACTAGACGCGCCATAAATATTTGTGGGACAAATGAACAAATGAGTGAATGACTTCAAAATGTACCCCCAAATGTGTTCCCAGACTGGTTTTGATCCTCCGATTTGTGGTTTGAAGAGCAGGGAGCAATGCCTCCTTTGCCTCACCATGTTTCTGTTAGCCTGGCCTAAAAGGGCAGGAACTTTTTAGCAGCCAATCCCACTAATCCAACCACAGCATCTCAGAAATGGAAAGGACCTTTTGGGTGATGGGATTCAGTCCCCATTTGATGTTCAAGTCCCTTCTGTACTGCTCTGGTCGTGCCTTCATTCAGCCTAAGCTTGAATACTGTGAGAAGCAATAACTCATTGCTTCCGGAGGAAACCAATCCCATCTTTTGTCACCTCCACCTGATACAAGCTCTTTGTGATCCTGAAGCAATAGCTGGCACCTCGTAGCTTCTATCTGTGGGTCCTCACTCTAGCCCCTAAGACAGGGATTTTTAAACTATGAATTTCAACCCATTAATAAATCAAGTTTAATGAGCTCAACAAATTTTTTTTAATGAAAATGAATAAAATAAATAGAATAAAATAGAATAGAACAGAAAATATCAAAGTAAATTGAACATAGTAAGGGTAATAATGTTTTCTGGAATGCTTATTTCAGTTACGCATGTGTGTTTACACGTATTTTGGGTTGAGATATAGAATATAATTCTTGCCATAGGTAACAGCCAAGCAGGTTTGAAAGACACTGTCCTGGAGAATTAGTAGGCATGTGCTGTTACATGATGGCCCTTTCAGCGTGTGAAGACCAGTCAAGATGTCCTCTGAAGTTGTGTCTTCCGAGATGAACATCCCCGGCTTCTTCCTTCTCTTGTTCCCTGTAGATGTGGTTGTTAGTTGCTTTCCCTTGGAACTTTGTCTACATCCCCACTGAAGAGTGGCTCCAGGAAATGACAGAGACATACGCTGCTGCCACGTTTCTCTCTCACCAGTTGACTTCTTAGGACTTTTGGCCCAAGAATACCAAAGGAAAAAGGAGGAGGAGGAGAAGTCCCTTGTCACCTGTCCTGTGGTCTAGTCATCACCATACTCTCTTCGAGGTGCTCACAAATTAACCCTTCCATAGCCAACTCTTGTCCAAGATGGACAACAGGCCTACCTGCCTGTAGTCTATAAAATCGACTTCCTCTCCATTTCTAAAAACAAACAAATGTGCTCACCAGCATTTTTTCCCAAGGAATCTTCTTTCTCTAAGATTTTCCTGATTTCAACCAGTGCCAACTGCAGAATTTCATCTGCAGATTGCCTCAGTACCTTGTAGCATCGTTCACTCAGTCCAGAGATCTGAATTCATTTAGAGCAGCTATGCATTTCGTAAAAGCTCGGCAGCTTCCACTGTCACTTGGCAGTGCTCATTTTTTCTCTGCATTCTGTTCTACCATTCTTCTTGTCAGAGAAAACAGACAGAAGTTGGTCTCACAGAACTCTGCCTTCTCTAGGCCATCTAGCTACAATTTCACCATCAACTCCAAGCTCTGGGTCTGTCTCTCCCTCCCTGACCTTCTGGCCCGGAACATCTGTAAGCCCTCTTTGTGGTCTTTAGAAGCTTTTTGCATGCCTCAGCTCATTTTAGACTTTCACTTTCCCAACTCTCCCATTGTCATCACTCTTGGTAGTGTGTTTTTCTCAATGTTCTGCAAAAGTCTTTTTAAAGCTTGAGCTCATTAAGTCCATCACAGCTACCTTGGATTCTTTAAATACTTCCCCATTGCCTACCTCCTCGGAACCTGTGGTGATTGCAGAGACTGAGTTCATTTTTGAGAGCATCTCACCGGCCGCAGAGGTCCTCCCTTGTGGGGTCACATTACAGAAGTACACACTGGGCCTGCTTTCTCTCCAGTTTTCCTGACATTTGCCTTCCTCATGGTATGTGTCCAACCATATCCAGGTTGTCTCTTCTTGCCTATCAAGAACCCTAGGATGACACAACCACTTTCTTCTTTTGGACAGAATATCAGGTCTAAAGTAACACTTTGCCTTGTTGCTTCCCATCCCTTTGGGACACTAGTATACAATCCAATGAGCTTATAAAGAAAACTGCTGACTGCACCTGGGCAAGCTATAAAATAAAGGTTTGGAATCTTTCCTTTTTGCTTTTCCTAAAAGAACACTTTCTGAGTAATAATAATAGTTGTTAAATCTTACTGAGTACTGATTTTTTGCCAGTCAAGTTTCTAAGCACTAGAAATGTATTATTTCATTTAATCCTCCAACAACCTTTTTAGGTAAGACCTATTATTACCTCCATTTTACAGATGAGGACACTGAAGCACAGAGAGGTGGAGAAATTTGTTGATGATCATAGAAGAAGTAAACAGCAGAGGCATGATTGGACCATGGGCCTGCCCGACTCCATAGCCTGCATTCCTGCCCACCAGGTCACATCCATGGATGTCCCTGATCTTGTCCACTGGTCTTTTTAAACCTATTCTGGACCATATACCTGTATCCATTAAATATTATCCCTGCTAGTTTCACCTAGGACTTGAGGTATACAAATGTCTTCTTGAATTTTGATTATCTATAAATTCATTAAACACTTCACTTTTATGCTAGAAAGTTCTGCTCTCTATATCTACCTTTATTATGCTTCTTATGTCCACTTTGCACTGAAATAATTTGTTTACATGTCTGTGAGCTCCCTGATATAAGGGGCTGTTACTTACTCATTTTCGTGTCTGTTGAATGAACGAATGAATGAACAAATGAGTTCTATGTGTTCATTCACAGGATCAACTTTAAACATGTTGAATAGGCTGACTCTAAGGGGGAAAAAAATAGCACCTGTGTTTTTTCAAGAACTATGCTATCATTTTCTGGTGGGGTTGACCTTTCCAAGTAGTCTGCCTGGTGGAATGTCATAAAGCTGCTTCTTCTCACAAATTCTCACACATTCCTACAATTTCATGATTGAAGATTTATTTCTTTGACCTATGTCTTACCAGCCATTTGCACCTTAGTCTCCCCTCCTCCAAAGAAGGGAGATTTCATAGAGCCTAGAGCAGGGAGCATGAGGACCACAGGGGGCCTCCGAGAAGGGCCCAGAGCCAGCCAGGGGTGCTGGTGACAGAGACCATAAGTCCCACAGGCAGAGACCCTTGAATAATATAATAAAGGAGCCAGAAGTGTCCTGTTAGGTAACTCAAAACACTTTTCAATAAAATGTAGGCTCATAATTCTAAAGTAGGGAAGAAATTTAAACCAAATCAGCTTCTTCAAAAATGAAAGTCTTTATCAAAGCAGTTCTTTAAGATGATAGCCTCAAAGGCCTCGGTAAAAAGCTGAGGAATTAACCAGATGAGGTCAGTTTAATATGTGTTGTGTGTATCTATAAAGATGTGAACCAAATTGAATTGTACTTATCACAAAGCACTGAGTCGGCAGAAGAGCCCAGCTGCCCCCCAAAGTGCCCACTTCTGAGAGCCCATCTGTGCCTTTATTCAGGCCCCGTGCCCACCCCTCTCAGCATGGTGCTGACTCCCCAGCTATCCACACCCAGGGCTGGTTTAGAGAGAAAAGGTTGCTGTTATCTTAAAAGAGCGAGTAAGCCCTTATTTAGGCATTTCTGTGAAAAACAGCTTCCATCAGCGTGCTGGGTGACAGCATTCCATCCTCTGTCTGGCTTTTGGTGCAGACTCTCTCTGGGAATCTTGGGTCAAAAATTTCAGCTCCCTCTGCCTCAGTTTCTGCATCTGGGTTTAGGGATTTGGGGCAGGGAAAAGGAAGTGACTATTTCATTAGCAAAGTGCTTTATACCATTTCATTACTCCATTAGCATCTTCCTTCCTTTCTTCCTCACTGGGATATTTTGAGAACTAATGAGATAATGGTCTGCAAGTGCTTGGAAGCCCCTCAGGGGGAGAGTTAGACAGTACCCAGGACACCGGCCCCACTTCCTCCTAATGTAATTTCGGTGATCAACAATGCTCACGTGTTTCGAACCAAGGAGTGACCTCACAGGGCGGCGGCAAGCCACACACGTTGCCTCACAGTCAGGTATCACAAGAAACATCCACTTATTTACCAGTTTCGTTCTGATCTTCAAAGCAAAAGGGTAAAGTAAATCTATAGCAATTCTGTATGAGACCAAGAATTTCATACTTTAAAATGACAAATAGTAAATAAATGAGAAATAGAAATCCACTCAATTCTGACCCAGAAGCAAGAGGTTGCACAATGTATTTGCAGTAAGTGTGCTAAAAAAAAATCCAAAATCACGTTGAAAAAAGTCCATTTGCGTGCAGGATAAAATATTAGTAAGGAATGCTTGTCTTCCTGGATAGGTGCCGCTGGTATGGACGCCGCAGTAAAGGGAGTTCACTGGGAACCTCATAACATGAAAGGCAAAGACCTAGTTCTTTGAAAAGCTCATAGAGATCAACTTAATTAACTAATCAATTTGGAGTAGGGGCAGATTAGAAAATCCATTCAAGTATCTGTTTGATGAAATTGACAGGTGAGTTTGGTGCAAATAGGTGGGGAGAAGAGAGAGAGAGAGAGAGAGAGAGAGAGAGAGAGAGAGAAACGAATCTCAAGCAAGCACTTCCTTCCAGATTTCTGGTTGGTAGATTTTGAGGACAGCCCCCTCTCCAGTTTCACAGCTTTGCAAAATTTAACCGTTTCTCTGTGTTCCACTGAAATACTCCATCTCAGATTCCCACAGAATGATTTTGTCTTCTTTTCATTTGTATTATGAATTTAGAGACTGACATCTGAGCAGCACAAGCTCTGGGAATTAGGGAAATAATGTTACAGCAATTTAGATTTCTGCTATTCATTCTACAAATATAAGGGGAAGATTTTAAATATTAGATGGAGGAAATAAAATATGAATAAGAGGTATTCAGACTGGGTCTTTATGGAATGATAATTGCAAACCTTTTCCAAGTTTTTCTCTAAATTGTGTCTCCAATACTGAAGCTGCCTCTTTAGTTTTTATGGCTACGTTCACCTCTGTAGGATTACATTAGGCAAAGAGTTGTGAACGCCAACATCTCCCGCTACGGCTCTCAGCCCCAGGGTCCTGACAACTAGGAAGTGTGTGGCAAGTAATTTATTACAAATAGTCAAGAATTGAAGTTTGTTAATGATTTATTATACAACATATAAACAGAATATTTCAAGGTTATTACCATAAGGATACCTCTCACTCACCGAAATTACAATTTGATTTGACTCCTTTTCTTCTCTTTTGGATCACAGAGTTGACTCAATTCTACTCTTTAGTTCATGGTGCACTCATCAATGCATAAAAGGCCCCTCTTTTATCTTTTTGTGGTTTCTCCTACTTCCTGATCCCTACTCTGATCTCCCCATCTCTAGACCCCCTCACTCCTATCTTTATGTAGACATATGTGTAAACTTGAATAATAGTTGGTATTGCTTTATGTGTGCATGTTTAATTACAAAAGACAAAGTGCTATAAATTTCATTCTCTTTCTTATTTTTTTCATCCAACTCTATGCTTTTGTAATCCACCCTTGTTGTTATGTATAAATCTAATTATTACTGCTGACGGCTTTACAGATAACCACATTGGCCTTGCCATTGTCCTAGCGATGGACTCCTGGTTGACTCCAGCTCTTGGCTGCCACAAACGGTGCTGCAAGGAGCAGGCACAGAGCTGTCCCCTCACAGATTTGTGCAAGCCAGTCTCTGGGGTCTACCGCAGGAGTGGGATTGCTGAAGCACAGGATATTACACTCCCACCAGCAGTGCTGGAGGGTTTCCATTTTCCTGCATCCCTTTCACTACTTGATATTAATAAGATTTCCAATTTTTAATAATCTGATGATTTTAAAGTGGATCACATTTTAATTGAAATTTGCATTTCTCTGATTGCTAGTGAAGTATCTCTTCATATGTTTATTAGCAATTTGGATTTCCCCTTCTATGAAGCGCCTATGTCCTTTGCCCATATTTTTCCTATGTGGATTTGCTATATTTTTCTTGCCAACCTGCAGGAGTTCTTTGGGGGCATTAATTCTTTATTGATTTTAGACGCTGCAAACATCTTTTCCCAATGCCATCTGTCAGGGAGGTTAACTGTTTTGAACTGAAATCTTTACTTTTGATGTAGTCATATCCATCAATTTTCCACTTAGGGTTTACATTGTTTGGGTCTTGGTTAAGAAATTTGCCCAAACCCCAGAGCCATAAAGATATTCTTCTACATATTCTTCCATAGATTTATATATTTTACCTTCATACTTAGGTTTTTAATCCATTTGGAATTTATTTTTGTATATGTTGCAAGGCAGGAATCCCACATTTTTTTTTTTATTGCAGTGACATTGGTTTATAACGTATAAATTTCAGGTATACATCATTATACTTCTATTTCTGCATAGATTACATCATGTTCACCACCCAAATACTAATTACAACCCATCACCACACACATGTGCCGAATTATCCCTTTCACCCTTCTCCCTCCTCCCTTCCCCTCTGGTAACCACCAATCCAATCTCTGTCTCTATGTGTTTGTTTGTTGTTGTTATTATCTACTACTTAATGAGGGAGATCATACTGTATTTGAGCTTCTCCCTCTGACTTATTTCACTTTGCATAATACCCTCTATGTCCATCCATGTTGTCACAAATGGCTGGATTTCATCGTTTCTGATGGCTGAGTAGTATTCCATTGTATATATATATCACAGCTTCTTTATCCATTCGTCCCTTGATGGGCACTTAGGTTGCTTCCAAGTCTTGGCTATTGTGAATAACACTGCAATGAACACAGGGGTGCCTATATCTTTATGCATTGGTGTTTTCAAGTTCTTTGGATAAATACCCAACAGTGGAATAGCTGGATCATATGGTAGTTCTATCCTTGATTTTTTGAGGAATCTCCATACTGCTTTCCATAGTGGCTGCACCAGTCTGCACTCCCACCAGCAGGGTATGAGTGTTCCCTTCTCTCCACATCCTCTCCAACACATGTTGTTTCCTGTCTTGTTAATTATAGCCATTCTGAAGGGCATGAGGTGATACCTCATTGTAGTTTTGATTTGCATTTCCCTGATAGTTAATGATGTTGAACATCTTTTCATGTGTCTGTTGGCCATCTGTATATCTTCTTTGGAGAAATGTCTGTTCAGGTCTTTTGCCCATTTTTTAATTGGGTTGTTAGTTTTTTTGTTGTTGAGATGCATGAGTTCTTTATATATTTTGGAGATTAACCCCTTATCAGATGTATGGTTTGCAAATATCTTCTCCCAATTGTTAGCTTGTCTTTTCATTTGGTTGATGGTTTCCTTTGCTGTGCAGAAGCTTTTTAGTTTGATGTAGTCCCATTTGTTTATTTTTTCTATTGTTTCTCTTGCCTGATCAGACATGGTGCTTGAAAAGATGTTGCTAAGACTGATGTCGAAAAGCGTACTGCCTATGTTTTCTTCTAGAAGTTTCATAGTTTCAGGTCTTACATTCAAGTCGTTAATCCATTTTGAGTTAATTTTTGTGTATGGTGCAAGGTAAGGGTCTACTTTAATTTTTTTCCATGTGGCTATCCAGTTTTCCCAACACCATTTGTTGAAGAGATTTTCTTTTCTCCATTGTACTTTCTTGGCTCCTTTGTCAAAGATTAGCTGTCCATAGATGTGTGGGTTTATTTCTGGGCTTTTGATTCTATTCCATTGATCTGTGTGTCTGTTTTTGTGCCAGTACCATGCTGTTTTGGTTACTATAGCTTTGTAGTATATTTTGAAATCAGGGAGTGTGATACCTCTAGCTTTGTTCTTTTTTCTCAGGATTCCTTTAGCTGTTCGGGGTCTTTTGTTGTTCCATATAAATTTTAGGATTCTTTGTTCTATTTCTGTGAAAAATGTTGTTAGAACTTTGATAGGGATTGCATCAAGTCTATAGATTGCTTTAGGAAGTATGGACATCTTAACTATGTTAATTCTTCCAATCCAAGAGCACGGAATATCTTTCCATTTCTTTGTGTCTTCTTCAATTTCTTTCAGAAATGTTTTATAGTTTTCAGTGTACAGATCTTTCACCTCTTTGGTTAAGTTTATTCCTAGGTATTTTATTCTTTTTGTTGCAATTGTAAATGGGATTGTATTCTTAATTTCTCTTTCTGCTACTTCGTTGTTAGTGTATAGAAATGCAACTGATTTTTGTATGTTGATTTTGTATCCTACAACTTCACCATATTCGTTTATTACTTCTAAAAGTTTTTTGGTGGATTCTTTAGGGTTTTCTGTATGTAAAATCATGTCATCTGCAAATAGTGAGAGTTTCACTTCTTCCTTTCCAATTTGGACTCCTTTTATTTCTTTTTCTTGCCTGATTGCTCTGGCTAGGACTTCCAGTACTATGTTAAATAGGAGTGGTGAGAGTGGGCATCCTTGTCTGGTTCCTGTTCTTAGAGGGATAGCTTTCAGTTTTTCACCATTGAGGATGATATTAGCTGTGGGTTTGTCATATATGGCCTCTATTATGTTGAGGTACTTTCCTTCTATACCCATTTTATCCAGAGTTTTTATCATAAATGGATGCTGTATCTTGTCAAATGCTTTCTCTGCATCTATTGAGATGATCATGTGATTTTTATTCTTTATTTTATTAATGTGGTGTATTACGTTGATTGATTTGTGAATGTTGAACCATCCCTGCATACCTGGAATAAATCCCACTTGATCACGGTGTATAATCTTTTTAATGTATTGTTGTATGCGATTTGCTAGTATTTTGTTGAGAATTTTTGCATCAATGTTCATCAGTGATATTGGACTTTAATTTTCTTTTTTTGTGTTGTCCTTGTCTGGTTTTGGTATCAGGGTAATGTCGGCTTGGTAGAATGAGTCAGGGAGCTTACCTCCCTCCTCAATTTTATGGAAGAGTTTGAGAAGGATAGGTATTAAGTCTTCTTTGAATGTTTGGTAGAATTCCCCAGGGAAGCCGTCCGGTCCTGGACTTTTATTTTGGGGGGGGGTTTTGATTACTGTTTCGATCTCCTTATTGGTGATTGGTCTATTCAAATTCTCTATTTCTTCTTGATCCAGTTTTGGAAGGTTGTATGATTCTAAGAATTTATCCATTTCTTCCAGATTGTCGAATTGGTTGGCATATAGCTTTCATAGCATTCTCTTATAATCTTTTGTATTTCTGAGGTGTCTGTTGTAATTTCTCCTCTTTCATTTCTGATTTTACTTATTTGTGCCTTCTCTCTTTTTTTCTTGGTGAGTCTAGCTAAAGGTTTGTCAATTCTGTTGATCTTTTCAAAGAACCAGCTCTTGGTTTTATTAATTTTTTCTATTTTTTTTTAGTCTCTATTTCATTTATTTCTGCTCTGATTTTTATTATTTCCCTTCTTCTACTGATTTTGGGCTTTCTTTTTTCTTCTTTTTGCAGTTCCTTTAGGTGCATTGTTAGATTGTTTATTTGAGATTTTTCTTGTTTGTTGAGATAAGCCTGTATTGCTATAAACTTCCCTCTTAGAACCGCTTTTGCTGTATCCCATAAATTCCGGCATGTCGTATTTTCATTTTCATTTGTCTCCAGGTATTTTTTGATTTCTCCTTTGATTTCTTTGCTGACCCAATCATTGTTCAGTAGAATTTTGTTTAATCTCCACGTATTTGTGGCTTTTCTGATTTTCTCCCTATAGTTGATTTCCAGTTTCACACCGTTGTGGTCAGAAAAGATGCTTGGTATTATTTCAATCTTCTTAAATTTATGCAGACTTGTTTTGTGGCCTAACCTGTGATCAATCCTGGAGAATGTTCCATGTACATTTGAAAAGAACATGTATTCTTCGGTTTTTGGATGGAATGCTCTGTATATATCTACTAGGTCCATCTGTTCTAGTGTGTCATTTAAGGCCAATGTTTCCTTATTGATCTTCTGTTTGGATGATCTATTCGTTGGTGTAAGTAGAGTGTTAAAGTCCCCTACTATTATTGTGTTACTGTCTATTTCTCTTTTTATGTCTGTTAATAATTGCTTTATATATTTAGGTGCACCTACATTGGGTGCGTAGATATTTACAAGTGTTATATCCTCCTGTTGGATTGTTCCCTTGATCATTATGTAATGCCCTTCTTTGTCTCTTTTTACAGTTTTTGTTTTAAAGTCTATTTTGTCTGATACGAGTACTGCTACCCCAGCTTTCTTTTCATTGCCATTTGCATGGAGTATCTTTTTCCATCCCTTCACTTTCAGTTTGTGAGTGTCTTTAGGTCTGAAGTGTGTCTCTTGTATGCAGCATATATATGTTGTTGTTTTATCCAATCAGCCACCCTATGCCTTTTAATTGGAGTATTTAGTCCATTGACTTTTTTTTTTTTTTTTTTTTTTTTTTTTTTTAAGATTTTATTTATTCAGTTTTTCCCCCCAAAGCCCCAGTAGATAGTTGTACGTCATAGGTTCACATCCTTCTAGTTGCTGTACGTGGGACTCGGCCTCGTGTTGGACGGAGAAGTGGTGCCTCGGGGCACTCCCGGGATCCGAACCCGGGCCGCCAGCATCAGAGCGCGCGCACTTAACCGCTAAGCCACGGAGCCGGCCCTGTCCACTGACTTTTAAAGTAGCTATTGATAAGTATGTACTTACTGCCATTTTTTAACTTTTTTTTTCTCAGTGTTTTAGTAGTCCTTCTCTGTTCCTTTCTTCTTCTATACAGAATTGATGGTCTCTTTAGTTTGACCTCTGTCTGAAAGCTCTACTCTTTAACTCCCCTCCTCCCTCATTTTATGTTTTTGATATCATATCTAACCTCTTTTTTGTGCATTTGTATCCATTACCCTCTTATCATGGAAATAGATAATTTTTCATGTTTGTGGTCTTCTCTTTTCCCCTTAAATCAGTCCCTTTAACATTTCTTGTAGCACTGGTTTCTTGGTGACAAACTCCTTTAATTTTTGCTTGTCTGGGAAATTTTTTATCTCTCCTTCCATTTTGAATGATAACCTTGCTGGGTAGAGTATTCTTGGCTGTAAGTCTTTTCCTTTTAGCACTTTAAACATGTCATACCACTCTCTTCTGGCCTTTAAGGTTTCTACTGAGAAGTCAGCTGATAGCCTTATGGGGTTTCCTTTGTATGTAACTTGACTTTCTCTTGCGGCTTTTAGGATTCTCTCTTTATCTTTAATTCTGGACATTTTGATTATGATGTGTCTTGGTGTGGGCCTCTTTGGGTTTATCTTGTTTGGGGCTCTCTGTGCTTCCTGTACCTGGATGTCTGTTTCCTTCCTTAGGTTAGGGAAGTTATCATCTATTATTTCTTGAAATAGATTCTCTGCCCCTTTGTCTCACTCTTCTCCTTCCGGGACACCTATAACACGGATGTTAGTGCGCTTGATGTTGTCCCAGAGGTCCCTTAGACTGTCCTCACTCTTTTTAATTCTTTTCTCTTTTACCTGTTCAGCTTGGGTAATTTCTTCTAGTCTTTCGTCCAGCTCACATATCCGTTCTTCTGTATCCTCTACTCTGCTTTTGAGTCCCTCTAGTGAATTTTTCATTTCCAATATTGTATTCTTCATTTCTGATTGGTTCTTTTTTATATCTTCCATTTCTTTGTTGACATTCTCACTGAGTTCATCTATTCTTCTCCCCACATCAGTGAGCATCCTTAACACTCTTGGTTTGAACTCTTTGTTGGGTAGGTTGCTCATTTCTGTTTCACTTAGTTCCTTTTCTGGGGTTTTGTCCTTTTCCCTTACTTGGAATGTATTCCTTTGCCTCCTCATTTTGCCTCTTTCCCTTTGCTTGTGTCTACATATTAGGTAGGTCAGCTACGTCTCCTGCTCTTGGATAGGTGACCTTATATAAGTGATGCCTTAGGAGACCTGTAGTGTGCTTCCCTCAGTTCTCAATGTTACAGGGGTGACCCCTATGTGGGCTACTTGTGTCCTTCTGTTGTGGCCTTTTTGCTCTCCCTGTAGGCGCCCAGGGAGGCCGAGTTATGCTCCTGACCAGCTGTTGTAATGCTCAGCTGCTTGTAGTTGTTGTGGGCCCTTCATTCTCTTTATCAGGTGTGGGGAGCCCCAGCACAGTTGGCTGCAAGTTCTAATACCACATTTGTGTTGCAGTATTTCTTTTAAGTGAGTAGGCCCCCAGTGTGGCAAGTTGTTAGGCTGAGGGGCTTACAATTGCTATAAGCCTCCAGCCTTTAGGTCTCCTGTCAGCTCTCTGAGGATTGCAGCTGGGTGGGGCTGGCCTCAGGCACAGGAGCACCCAATTGTTTCAGGCTTTGGAAGGTGGGGCAAACCCCCTATGTGGGTCTTTGAGAAGCACAAGTCTTCTGCAGCTGACAAGCCCAGCTGCTCACAGGCCCACACACACACAGTCAACACAGTCCTGCCCCATGTGTGCGCCCCAACCTCCTGAAGTGGACCTAGTCTCTCCACGGCGGGAGCCCCACACACTCCACCACTGCCCCACACTCTCCACCTGCTCCTTGTGCATGCCCTGCCCCACTGAAGTGGGCTCAGTTGCCAGGCTACAGAGAATCCAGTCACCAATGTATGCAGGCCCACAAGTTGCCTGACGGCTTGTTGTTGGGTGGGGCCAATCTCTAGGGTGGGCTGCCTGCCCTGGCTGAGCTGGATTAAATTGGTGCTCTAGTGGGTGGGGCAGACCCTGGGCTAGCAGGCCCCAGGGAGAACTCCAATGGCCTCTGTGTCAGCATGCCCACACCAGGCCACAACAGTGGCCACCGCCAATGTCCCAGTCCCTGGGGAGGTCTCACCTCTCACTGCAATGCACTCAGAGCCTATCAGGTGAGTCTCTTTTCACCAAAGCACTGTGCACCTTTCTTTCTGGTGATTTTAGGTTGCTTTCTGAACTGGTTGAGTTTGTACATGGGCCCTTTAAGAGCCGGTTTTAATTTCTTTGTCAACCAGCTTTTCTGGGGGTACTCCCCAATGTTTTAGTAGCAGGCAAAGTCAGATATTCTGCCACTCGTCTCAATTGTGCCAGGTCCACAAAATGCCCACAGTGGGGGAGCTCCCCGGCTCATGGCCCCGCTCCTCCAGGGAGGGCTGCGTACCTTTGGGCTGCTCCAGGGCGGCCGTGAGGTGCTGTGGCTTGTGAAGGCGGCGTTTTTCCTCTCCAAAAGGGAGTTTCTGCCTCTTCCACCTTGATTAGGATTGTCCTTTGTTGCAAGAGTTCCTCTTATCCAGTTTTCAGTTCTGTCTCAGGCGTAATTTTTCCACGAGTAGTTGTAAATTGGCTGTGTACGTGGCAGGAGGTGAGTTCCGAGTCTTCTTACACCGCCATCTTGACTTGGAAAAAAACTCAGTTGCCAACATTTTTTTTTTCCACAGTGAGTCAGTTTTCCCAACATCATCCACTAAATGATTCTTCTTCTTCCCACTGGTTTGGGAAGAAGCTCTATTTTATACCAGTCTCTCGTGGATATATGGTTTGGTGTCTGGGCTCTCTTTTTTCTCTTTGGTCAGCTTGTCTGTTCCTGCACCACTACCCCACAGTTTTATTATGGTAGTTTTGAAACATGTCTTAGTCAATATGTTTTCTCAAGTGGGAGAGAAGGGTAGGGTTACAGTTAGTAGACTGGGAATTATACTTAATCCCACAGTCTCGCTTATCTTTGTCCTAGTCCATAATCCCCATACTGGGTCACCCATGGGAGGGTATCCTACATGTAAATGTCATCTGTGATGTATGTCAGCATGGGGATAAAAAGACTAAAACATGTAAGTAATCATTTGTTTGCCCCACACAATTCTTTGGAATTAAAATTGCATGTTTTTCAAAATAAGAGAATCAATATTTTTTACTCTTAAATTTGAAAGTTAATACCTTGAGAAACTATGAGACAATTCATCTATAGAAATTAAAGATCTTCAGGAATGATTTTATGGGGTCTCCAAGAGTTACTACAAGGGCAATACGTATTAGGCAGTTGAGGGGCAAAGTGATAGTTATTTGCTCCACTCCAATAGCTAATCTGTAGTGGAATGATAATTAGAACCCAGATCTCCGAGACTTCCTTGTCAACTTTACAAACAAGCATCCAATGTCCCCAGTGTGCTAGGCATCATTGCATGAAGTAGAAAAATGAGTAAACAAATGTGGTCTCTGCCCACCTATTAGTCAATCAGCTTGCGTAGTATCTGGGTCTGTGCCCTCACTCATGGAAGAATAGGCCTATTACGAAGTTGGACAGTTTTTAGCCCATCCTATCAGCAAGAGGCCAATTCAAATCCATTTTACACAGACCAGCTGATAACCAGCTAAAAATTCTAAATAGATCCTGCCATGGTCATTTATTGGCCAAATATAGACCAACTCTATAACTCAGATAAGACAAAATGGCATGCCAAACAAGTTCTTCCAGAACAGGAATGAGATTTAAGCTACATTAGAGTTTCTGGATACTCACAGTTGATGGATTTCCAGAGGAAGGAAAGGACAGAATATGTAGGCTCAGAAAAAAAGAAGGAAGGAAGGAAAGGTAAAGAAAAGAAATGAAAAGAAAAGAAAAAGCTGGTGTTGAGTCGGGAATAACCTGAAAAAACAGATAGGGGGCTAGCCCAGTGGCATGGAGGTTAGGTTCGCGTGCTCCCCTTCAGCAGCCTGGGGTTTGCGGGTTCAGAGCCCGGGCACAGACCTACATACCGCTCATCAAGCGATACTGTAGTGGTGTCCCACATGCAAAATAGAGGAAGATTGGCACAAATGTTAGCTCAGGGCCAATCTTCCTCACCAAAAAAAAAAAGAGAAAGGAAAAGATAATATATAACAAGAAAAGACATTCAAAAAGAGTTTTGTCCCTTCCAGCTCTCTGACTTCACCAGAATCTCATTTTGAGCCTGAATTATTTGTGAATAAATATCAACACGTAAATAGCACAAACAGAGAGTGGCTGACACACAGAAAGTGCTCAATAATTATTAACATTTTATTAAGTTGACAATTATCTCTTAGAAAAATGGAACCAAGGAGTGTATCAAACTATTATTTACAAGCATGAAATAAACTGAACATTGTTGACATTGTTTATTCATTTTTTGCTTTCCCTAAGGTCATATTCCTGAAGGAATTATCTCCTTTAAAAATAATCTATGTGTTGTTGATCATAGCAAAAAATAAAATAAAAGTAAAGATAGGAAAAGAAAAACCACTCTAATTTTTGGTTAAAAAAATTTCAGCATATCCATATTTGGGAATTCTATTCAATCTCCATGATTATTCAAAACTATGTGGTGTATTAAGAGTAATATGGAAAGATATTGAGAGTTTGTTAAATTTAAAAAGCAGGTTAGATAATAGTATAACATATTATTTAAGAGTTCAGAGGTGAGAGCCAAACTGCTTGGGTTCAAATCCCACCTCTTCCACTTAAATAGCCATGAGGCTTTGGGCAATATTTTTAATCTCTCCATGTTTCAGTTTCCTCATCTGCAAAATGGGAATAGAAATTAAACCCACCTCATAGGATTCTTGAGATGATTCAATGAATTAATATATGGAAAAACAATCTGAACAGTGTCTGTTATATAGTAAGAAGTCAATAAATGTTAGTTATTATTAATATTATTATTATAACAGTATAATCTCATAGCTCATATCTATCTATCTATATAGAAAAGTCTGTAAAGATACATCATAAAATTTTAACAGTGTTTGTCTCTAGAAGGTGAGATTATGGATTTTTCTTCTTCTTTCTGCTTATTTGCATTTTTCTAATTTTTCCAACCATGAAAGTATTTTGATTTTCTAATAAGGAGCAACAAGTTATTTTTAATTTTTGAAAAAAGATCTATGAGGTGAGTAGGGGTGAGGAAGAATGGCTCATCCATATAATCAACTCCCTACAAATAAACAAGTAAGTCTAGCAATGAGGCAAAGTTTTGAGTTAAATCTCAAAATAAATAGGGGGTTAAGGGGCTGATGAGGGGAAAAATGGAAAATGAAGGACTGTGATATTCTCCCCCTAATTTTTTATTTTGTGCTCAAGGGTAAAGTTTAATACAGCAGCAAAATGAACAAAGAAATGAAGTGCCATGAGAGGTCATGGGGACAAACATCGACTGGCTCTGGAGTTTTGAAAGGCACTGGATAATTTCATGACCATTAATAACATCTGCAGGCCTGCTGGGCAGACTAATGGCAGGGGTAATTAGAGCCTGTCCTCTAAGACAGATGACTACTTGTCAGAGCAGGAGAGCAAGCCTACCCCCGGGACCACGCTGCCCATGGGCAGGCAGGGCCAGGAGGGGGCAGGGCCTTGCCAGGAAGGACTCTACCTGATCATAGCAGAGGGATGACCCGGACTGGCCTCTGGAGGCAGATTCTTAGCTCACAAAGGAAATAGTGGGTGCAGATGCCATTCAGGGCTTGGGTCTGGATATGAATCTGGCCCACACTAATATCCTGCAGTGAAATGTTTTGAAGCTACACGTACCCAGGATTCAGGCTTACAAAAATGCATTTGGTTCAAACAAGTTGTGAAATCAATAAATTTTGTCGTTAACCAATAGTTACCCAGCAGTGATTACGCACTGGTGGAGTGATTTTCCAGTTACTCAAATTAAGAAGTTGCCATTTCAAGACGTAATCTTTCCTCACCGACAAGGAGAACAATGGGTTTAATACGAATATTTTCGTCCTTCCTTATCTTTAAGCCACCTTAAGTTCTTTTGTTCTTTAACCAAGAGGACTAATATATGTCTTCTAAAAGTTTTGTTCTGAAATGAAAATATGTATTTTCAAAGTATAAGTTTCCATCTAGATAAGTCTCGAAATGAAGCCTTCTATCCACAGGATGGTTCACAATAGAGAATGTCACAGGACAACACTTGTAATGCCACTTAGGAATTTGTCCCAATAATTTGACCTAAGCAAAAACTGTATCAAATGACTATTTCAGTAGACTTCTGTACAAATTTCCTTTCTTGGAGATAGTAGACCTCCCAATGCAGTGTTACACAATTACAAAAAAAAAAATTCTAACCAACTTCCATTTAAACATTTCAGATTGAACAAAAGTGTTCATCTCAAATTTCTCCTGGAACCCCTCTAAAATGGCAGGAAAGGAACTGAAAATGTTTAAAATCACAAAAAAAAAAAAAGGAGATGACAGCAGACCAGTGATGTCAATGAACAGGATAGAAAACATATGAATGGGATTTTGGACTTCTTTTTTCAGCAGTATGACAGACTAGACATTCTAAAAAGCTCTATTGCCAAAATATACTGAGATCCTAGGTAAATTACTTGCAACAAACATAAAGAGACAATGACATGGAAAATATGAGGGAGAGGTTAAGAAAAGTGGAAGACAAAGTGAGAAGATGTGATAGAGTCTCACAAAATGGGAATAGAAAGAACAGAGGAAATGCAAATGTTACTCAACTAATGGAAAGCATGAATCTACCAACCCAGGAAACAATCTATCTTAGGAGAAATTCACTCATATTCATAATCTTCTACTTTTTTTTTAGTTGGGTGGTATATTCATGGGTGTTCATTGCATTATTATGCTTTTAATATACATATATGTAAACATATTCTTCAAAATATATTTCAAATGACATAATTTAATAAATTAAAGTATTTGGATAAGCAGGAACCACTTAGGCTTCAGCTTTGTGGACTTTGCTAAGTTTCTATAAAAGGGTGGAGAAGAGTCTGGAAGCCAATAAGAAGCAAGTCTATGCAAGTGCAGGATCCTAGAAAGTCTCAGAGGCTGTAGGCACCACATACATGTGAAGGCAGGTGTAGGGGATGAGGCTGAAAACCAGAAGATTGGTTAAAATTCCATATAATGAATAACTGGATCCGGATTCCTCTTTCCAACATACTCAGCCAGAAGGCTATCCCCCCTCTATCCCAGAATACTGAAGTCTTTCTCTCTGGAGAAACAATTGAAAGGGTCTGGCCTTGGGGATATCAGACTTAGCTGAAAAACTTACTGAAAGCCCCTTGATTTAAGTGAATTCCCTTTCCCTCCCCCGTAACCTCTTACCTTGTTTAGCTCCCACAATTCTAGTTTTCAGAGTTATACCCACTCCCACTCTAACTTCCAGAGGAAAGCTTAGAGAATTGGTGTCTGAAGAAATGGAGTGACCCAAAAGAAAATATCTATAGACTCTTATCTGAGGGATGAGGTGACTGTTCTCCAGTGAAACCAACAGGTCCCCACCTACCCTTCCGGATTAGTCTGCTTGGGCTGCCATAACAAAATACCACAGACTGGGTGCTTAAACAACAGAAATTCATTTTCTCACAGTTTTGGAGGCTGCAAATCCAAGATCAAGATGCCAGCAGGTTTGGTTTCTGATGAGACCTCTCTCCCCAGTTTGCAGAACAGAAGATGACTCCACACTGTGCCCTCACGTGGCCTTTCCTCCGTGTGCAGGCAGAGAGAGATCTCTGGTGTCTCTTCCTCTTATAAGGATACCAGTCCTATCAGATTAGGGCCCCACCCTTATGATCTCATTTAATCTTATTTACCTCCTAAAGGTTCTATTTCCAAATACAGTTATATTGGGGTTTAGGGGTTCAACATTTGGATTTGAGGTAGACACAATTCAGTCCATAACACCATCCTATTATGAAGGAGGTCCACCTCTCCATAACCCTTGCCCCATCCCACCTAGAGCTTCCCATCATCTCTTTTGTGTCTCAGTATTAAGTGTAAACAGATGGCTACATGTTAACATTTGAGGAAAGCTCCCAATATGAAAGTCATACACCAAACTAACAAACAAAAACAACAAAAAAAGGAATTGGAGAGAATGAAACAAGGCAGGAACACAGGAAAACTATAATGACAACAAACTATAATTAATATTCGAAGATGAGAGATAATATTGCAATTATGAAGAACAGAATGTAATAAAAAGAAACAACCATAAAACAAGAAATAGTTCTTTAAAATTAAAAATATCATAGCATACATTTAAGAATTCAATAGAAAGAATTGGATGATAAAGTTGGGGAACTCTTACAGGAAGTAGAACAAAAAAGATGGAAAAATGCACAGAAAAGATAATAAAATGTGAATACCAATCAAGAGTTCCAACATACAAATAACAGGAGTTCCAAAAGGAGAGAAGAGAAAAACATGAAGGGGAGAAATTATTAAAGAAATAACACAAAAAATTTCCCCCAAATTGAAGTATACAGGTATCCGATTTGAAAGGGCCCGCTGAGTGCCCAATAAAATGAAGAATACAAAAATCCACCCCAAGTGACATTGAGGAAAATTTCAATAAAATAAGGATAAAGAGAAGATCCTAAAATCTTTGGTGTAGAGAGTAGAAGGAAGAGGTCATATAGAAAGAATCAAGAATGAGAATGTTGTCAAACTTTTCAACAGCCACAATGAAACCTCACAGACAGTGGAGCAATGCTTTAAAAAAACTGAAGAAAAAAATATTTCCTACCTCAAGTTTTATACCCAGCCAAATTATCAATCAAATTTGAGCATGGAATAAAAGCTTATTCAAACATGCAAGTTTATTTTGTATGCATTCTTTGTTAGAAGCTATAGAAGCTGGTGCTCCTGTAAAACGAGGAAGTAAACCAATACGGGAGCTAAGAAAACGTGGAATCTAACATAGGAAAGAGATAAAAGAAACTCCTAAGATGATGGAAAATCAAGCAATTAAAATAGAGTTATGTTATTTAGAAATTTGGGGATAAATATCAGGAAAAAAAATAGCTGAAAGACTTGAAAGTGGTTGCCCCAGGAGAACAGAAACTAGGGTTGGGTAAGGGTGGCATGATGGCTCTTTTTCAATATGTCTTATAATACTATTTGATTTTCAAAACTCTATATGCATATGTTGCTTTAAAAATTTTAAATACTTAAGTGAAAAAAAAAAATCTAACTCAAATCTAATCTATGACACCCAGGAGCCTAGTCCTAGTTTTATTTTTTCAAGTATCAACTATAGCTTTTTTTCATACATTCAGGTTTTCCATTTAAGCAACGAAGCACATTAGAGAAAAATCGGAAATAATAAAGAAATGGAAAAAAAGAAATCATATTACCCATAATCCCACAACACCATTCTAATCATTTCCTTCACAGGCTTTTCACATGTAAATTTTATAGTTACAGTCATGGCTCCCATACAGTTATATCCTGCTTTTCTCCCCACAACATTTTACTATGACTAATTTCCAGCTTGCTGCATAGCTGTATAAACATCTCTCTTAACGGCTTGACCACTTTTTGATTTGAGCGTCCCACTCAATAACATGAATTGCCTCCCCTCACTGACTCCCTCCGTTGTTCTTTTCTACGTTCTTCAGACTCTCCAAGCCCGTGCTCCTCCAAGCGCTTGGGATGCTCTTCCGCAAGATGGCTGCCTCCCTGTCACCATTCCTGATTCGACTTAAATGCATCTCTCACGAGACTTTCCTTTACCCCCCAGATAAAATAGGCCCCTTTTTTCACATCCTGTTTTCATCATGGCAGTTTTCACTCCCTGCTCCTTTCTTTTTCATTTCTTGGTTTATTTATTAATGTCCTGTCTCCTCAACCGATTGCAAACTCCATGAAAGCAGGAATTACATCTGTCTTTTCCCACTTCATGTCCAGCATGAGAACAGAGCGTGGCACAGAGAAAGCACTCAATACATATTTGGGGGGGGTGAATGCATGAATTAATAAGTGACTGACCAATGAATGAATGAAATACTCATGGCTTCAGTCCACAGAGAGAAACCTGAGGCCAAACAGGAACAACGGAGGGTTTGTTAAACAGTGAGTCGGGATATCTGCCTCTAGTCCTGGCGCCACTAACCAGGCGCATGACTTGGAGTAAGACACACTTAACCTCTCTGTACCCAGTTTTCTCACCCGTGAAATGAAAGGGTTGGAGTAGGTGGCCTCCATCATCCGTTTGAACAATAAGTACTGAGGTCTGCACCTTTGAAAGTCCTCACTTTGCTAAAGATTTCTGTTGTGAGTTTTGGAAAATAACTTTTTGGTTCCATTTCCCAGGATGATGGATGAGTGGAAATTTCAGTCAAACAAGTATCTCTTTTTTTCCTCATGACAACAAGCAATTAGTTTTAATAGCTCTTGTCTCTGTCTTTTCTCTTTTGAAAGAGGACACAGACTCATTGATCGGGTAAATGGAGCAGCTGGAAATTGAAGAATGCCCTGACATACAGAAACTTTCTTGATAGGCAATGATCTTTGAAGGAAATAGTACAAAATAGTGGTTGTCTTAGTCCGTTTGGGCTGCAGTAACAAAGTACCATAGACTGGGTGGCTTATAAACAACAGAAATTTATTTCTCACAGTTCTATAGGCTGAGAAGTCCAAGATCAAGTCACCAGCAGATTCAGTATCTGGTGAGAACTCACATCCTGACTCATAGATGACCACATTTTCACTGTGTCTTCACGTGGCAGAAGGGGTGAGGCAACTCTCTAGGGTCTCTTTCATAAGGATACTAATCCCATTCATGAGGGCTGCACCTCATGACTTAATCACCTCCCAAAGGCCCCACCTCCTAATACCATCATTTTGGGGGTTAGGTTTCAACATATGAATTTTAGGGGGACACAAACACTCAGTCTAGAGCAGTGGTTGAGAGCACATAGTCTGATGTCAGACAGACCTGGCTTCAAGTAGTATCTCTCCATGTATGAACTCGGGAGGTACTTGGACAGAGAGGGTCGTGTAGTGGTGCTAAAGGCTGGAGCTAGACTGTAGGGTTTGGGTCCCAGCTCTGCCACTTACTAGCTATGAAACCACACGTGTCTCAGGTTCCCATCTGAAAATGGAGATAATAAAGTTCCTACCTCATAAGGTTGATGTGAGGATCAACAAATTCGAAATTCATAAAACCCTCTGGACAGGAGGCACTGAGAACATATATAGTCACCACTATTTGGGTTTGCTGCTGTTGTTGTGTTGTTGTTACTTAAACTCTCCAAATCTATTTCTTCATTCATTCATTCATTCAATGAATATTTACAAATGCTTTTGAAGAGGAATCATATCTCTTCACTAACTTAAGATGAAGCTTCTGAGCCTCAATTATAATGCCATTAGCCTATAAGACTGGGATTAGGTGTGCTAATCTCTCTTGCAGTAGTTCTTGAACATGCAGCCCTGGCAGTATATTTGGGGGAGGATTGCCCCTGAATGTACTGTCAACCGTGGGAACACACTTCACCCCTGTGCAGCATTCCCTCTCCTCTATCAGAGGTCAGACCTATGTGCTCAGGGTCAACTCTCCTGATTCCCAGCCTGGGCCAGAACAGGGATGGAAGATAAATGATAGAGAGAAGAGGGAGAGCAACTCAAAGGTGAGAAATATGTTCAGACATTCAGAGAAAGAAAGAGATGGCTGACAGGGTACCAGAAGTTATCTCATCCTAATATAAAGGACAACAGGCAGAGATGAATTTGGGATCTGGTGCTCATCTCTACCCTCACCTTCTCTGTCATTTCCCTCATTTCCATTCCTAATCAAGTGAGAATATTTCTGGAGTAAGGATTTGGATCAATGATAGTGATTAAAATATAAAAAGTTTAGAAGTAAATAATTGCAACTTTAAGAAAAATAGTATAAATGTTGCTGAGTGTATTTATACACTTGCACATAGAAGAATTAAAATTTTAAGTTCACAATTAAATGAAAGTAAATCTTGAGATTATAGCCATTGAATAATCCTTGGATCAATAGCTGAAACTTATCATTGTGGAGTATTTCTATTTCTCCTATTGACATTCAAAATTAACATCGATGGTCATGTTCTATCCAACTGCCTTAATAGGACTTCAAACTTCAAACAGAACTCATAGCTTTCTCCGGCAAGCTTGGTCTTCTTCCTTGTTCCCTGTCTCCATCTCAATAAGCCATAAAATCCAGGAGTTATTTTTCACATTCCTACTCCTTCATCATATCCAAAATATCAGCAAATCCTATGAATCTGAGTACACAAATATCTCTCAAATTGGTTGATTTTTGCTTCGTTCAAAATAGCTATGCTTAGGATGCTCAAAGAGATAAATAAAAAATAAAATCTATAAAAATGAATAAGAAATCATTAAACAGAAACAGGCAATACTATAATAAGAATAGGTGGATAGAGAAAAGAACCAATTAGAAATCTCAGGAATTAAAAAAAAGTCATTAAAATATAAAAAATCAGTAGATGCAATAAAATTTAGACTAGATGTAATCACACAGATAATTAGTGAGTGGAAAAGCAATAGTGAAGAATTCATCCAGAATACAACACAGAGAAACAAAGAAATACTAAATGTGAAAGAGGAGTTAAAGAGACATGGTGTGGTAGCTCCTCTCCAAAGATGGCCACCATTAATGTCTTCTCTCCTGTGCATACACACGACTCTCCTATCAAGAGGTGGTGTCTTCCTCTCCCCTGGAATACCAATTATTTCATTGCTTTAAAAAGATAAAAGATCCTAAGCAAAATAGTAAAATGTTAATTCATTAAATCTGAATGATGGGTACTTTTGTGTTTATTTAAATATTTCAAATCTTAAAACATTATTCACCAGTAACTTATGGAAATCAATTCCATTGTTTTCCTTTACAGTCACATCCCAAACATAGCTCTGCCTGTGTCTGTGTTAGTGATAGCTCATTGTTTGGTTTGGCCCTGTTGGAGGAAGAGCGAGATGTCACCACTCCCTGAATTTATTCATCTGCTTTTGGGTCTCTGATGCTGCCAGACAGAGCTGGCCTGTGCCCCGCCCCCGCCTCACTCACAAATTTACATAGGGCTGGGAGAAGAGAAAAGATACACGACTATATTTGATGAACCAAGTTACCAAATGAGGCCAAATTGCATTTTTTTTTTAAATGTAGTCCTGAGAGGAAGTTTACTTAAGGAAGGTGACTCGTACTTGGAAATTGAAGGGATGTGCTGGACCAGGGGTAGAGAAATTTGATGCCCAGGTAAATGGGCAGAGATCAGAAGGAGTCACAAAGGAGCAAACATGAACGTGAACGTGAATCTGGGTCTACCAGGGTTTCTCCTGACAAGCAACTGGACGGCAGAGCCAGCAGCCTGCTAGCCAGGATGAGGCCCAAGCAGGCTGGATGTCCCCAGCTCCCAGGGACCTGTATTGGTTCCTTCTCCAAGATGGTGGCAGCAGGCGGGCAAAACGGGGACTGATTGATGGACAAGTCTAATCCATCCCGGTGATTCTCAGGGATATCTTGGGAGGGAAACCCCAGAAAAGTCTGAGCTTTCTCTTGACTTGACAGGTGGGGCCTGGGCCTTTATGATCTGGGCGTTTGAGAGGAATCAGTATCTTATTTTGGAGATAGAAACTGATGAAGGCAGGGCTTTGGGTTACTGACTTTGTCTCTATCACCCACACACTTGGTGAAGGGGAAGCAAAGGTAGAAATGTTTCAAAACAGCAACTATCGCCAAACCATAGTAGGGTCAGTGAGGCCTTCCTTGAACCCTCTATTTAATACTGTACCCCACCAGCCTAGCACTCCCCATACCCTCTCTGCTGTATTTGCCTTAGTAGAATTATGGCCTTAATTTTAAAATGTTACTTAATATTTTTTCTGTCTCTCCAACTAGAATATATACTCCATGATGTGCCAGATTATCTGTTTTGCTCACATCTGCTCTGTAAGGTTTAGAGTGATGCCTGGCACAGAGAGGAGCTCAGGAAGCACTTGTTGAATGAATGACTGAAATTGTGTAGGTTTCGGAGTTGGGGCAGACATTGCGTACGTCACACACATCCTCAGACACACAAACTTCTTCCCTGTGGCTCAATTTCACGGAAAAGAGGAAAAATCCTATCATGGATAATGGATATGTGACCATAAATAGTCACGTCAGGATGTCCTAGGTAAGAGTAAAAGCTTACACAGTGGCCTCCCAACAGCTTGCCCCTTCTCAAGCCTCAGGGCTTTATACTTGCTGCATTTAGGGGGGATCTGGAAAGTAGGAGTGGCCAGAAGGTGTGAGAATTGAGCACTATGTTTTTGGTTTTAAGAACAAGCTGTAACCCTGGTGGGGTTGGGGGGAAGCAGGGCCTGCACCCACCCCCAACCTTCCCTAAGGATCAGGAATGAGCCAGAGCTGAAGTGAGGAGCAGATCCCCCTCCCTTGGGACTGGGGATGGCAACCCAGAATAGGGGGCTGGGTTGGGATGATGCCCGGCTCTCCACTTCTGCTCTCTGTTGCCCCTGGAGGAGTGGTCTTGCCTCACGTTCAAATCCCAAACGTCCAATAGCTTCTCCAGCTCCTTCCAATAGGCCAGGAAAAAAAAAAGAGTTTGGGGAGGATAAGAGGAGGGAAAGGGAGCAGGCAGGCTGGGCTGGTGAGTATCTGCCCAGATGCGGGCCGGGTAGGGGGCGGTGGGGAAGCAGCGCTGGACTGTGCTAGAGCTTTGATGCAACGGATGGAAAGTCCCTTTGCCTGGAGATGAGGGGCTGGGAGCGGGGATTCCTCAATGTCCATTGTGGACTTCCGAAGCCTGGCTGGGGCCCCCGATTCTGATAGGGTTGGAGTTGTAACAAAGAACTTGGCTGTTTTCGTGGTGATCCCTGGGCCACATTATCTGATCGCCTGACCTTCAGGAGGCCAAACAAGGTGAATTATTGGCCTTGTCTCAGCTTGCTCAACAGGCCAGAGTTATCAGGAGGAGGATCTGCAAGGGCAGGTTTCCCTCCCTTTTGGTATTTCCTACTGTACACGCTGCCAGAGGCAGTACAATGGGGGAAACTAATAAAATCTATGTATAAGCTTTTCATTCTGATACAACAAATAGAGGTTATGAGTTTCCCTCCCTATTTTAATTCTCGCTTAAAGACTTTTCTCCTCCTCGTCTGTGGAATTCAGCAGTTGCCATGCTTAAAGGCCTTCTGCCTTTTGTTCAGGCCAAAAAAGCACAAACTTCAATGACAACACTCCCTCCTTAGGGCATTCTTTCTCCTTCTTTCTGTTTCTCTTTCCATCTGCCTCTCCCTCCCCTTCCCTTCTCTCCACTCTACCCCCTTTCCCAAACTCATTTTGTTCATTTGAAATTACCAATACAGCATTTCCCACACTGACACTGGCAACCTGAGTTATAGATTCTGAGTTTCCAGTCCACTGCCCAAACAACTCACAGTATTTATTTTATGTGCTTTTCCAGGCAGAACAGGTAGTAAGAGATCTTATGTAAAATGCAAGTTTGCCACAGTGAGCTCATATTCTGCATGGACTGATTAGACCTACGTAATTAAGTGCGTATAGATCTTCCCCAATTGGGGGTGTTGGCCCCTGGTTTGGGGGTTGGAGACAAGGCTGGCAGGCAGCAGAGAAGTGAGGAAGGCTTGCCAGGGATCCGCACCCCTCTTCTTGGCCTCCCTCTTCTAGGGATCTTTACCACCTGCCTCCCAGTCTCCATCAGCTTGGCAGCCAGGCCTCCTAGCATCTCGTGCCCTAGGAAGGAGGGAGGTAGGAAGCAGAAAGGGCCGTTGTCTTGTTCTGTGTCTCTAAAAGCAAAACTACCTTAGTTCCAAGCTTAAAAAAATAATAATACTCTTATATGTAGGCAGCACATTTCAATCACTAGTAAATTATTTCCTTCCTCCTTCACAAACATATATCCAGTGTTAATTGAGATGATCTTCTGACTTATGAAGTAAGAACCTACAAAAGAACCTTTAGTTGTAGATTTCAGTTAATTTTGTCACAGATTGCTAAGGGATAGTAGGTGACTTGCAAGAATGATAATTCCTCATTTTAGACTGAAACCACCAGAGAATTATGTGAGTAAATATAATATTTGTCTCCAATAGCTTAGCTCTTCTCGACTATTCCATTAATGATGATTAACCCTTAGACATCCCCATGAAGATGGGAGCTATTGGTGACTTAAGTGCTTTTATTTAAAAAGAAAAAATGTATTGAAATACAATACACATGCAGAAAAGTGCACATAAGTGTAAGCTTGATGAATTTTTCCCAAACTGAACATACCTGTGTAACCAGCATCCCAATCAAGAGACAGAACATTGCCAGCTCCACAGACACCTGTCTCATGTCCCCTTCCCAGTCTCAGATTCTTTCTTAGTGCTTCACAAATAAATTTTGACTCTACATGTAATCTGCCTCCAAATCTGTTACCTAGGCAAATTCGCAAATAGTTCCCACCTGCGTTTTAATGAAAATAGGAACAAAATAAGTGATTTCAGGGAACTAGAAGTGGTCCTTTATGAGAGGAGAAAGAGGTTATCAAACACAGAAGAGATACTCAAGAGTACAAATAAAAGAAGAAACGTCTTAAAACATGACAATTATGACAGCGGTCAACAGTATCCATTGAGTGTTCCTGCCTAGATGTGGAAATCAGTCCACTACTGAAAGGAAAATTACAGCAATCAGATACATTTCCACTAACACACACACACACACACACACACAGGGACATGATTCATTTCAGTCACTGAACTAACTCTTTCACTTAGAGAAAAACAGATGTTTAGGGTTTCATGAGTCATACAAACTCACCCAAACAACATTATAAACACAATATAACTTCTTTGAAAATGTATTTGTAATTCCCATATCAGCTTGTCGAGGAGTCATTGACAGATCTGCCTTCTTTTCACTAGCCGTGAAAGCAAATTGTAGAGCCTGGTTCTACACTCTGGAATGGCTCAGAGGTGGGAGAGGGGTGGGGGTGGACTTTCCTTGGGATGTGCTAGGATTCTTTCCTAGGGTGGGAGAGAGGATATGAATTTTAGATCTGGGAAGGACTTTAGAGAACATGCAGTGCAAACCCTCCATTTGATAGATGAGAAAACCAGGCCCAGAATGGGGAAATGAATTGGCAGGTCACACAGCCAGATGTGGCAGAGCCAGGCCACACCCATGTTTTTTCCACCACACCACCTTGCCATCCTTCATGCTGTGCCCTGCGCTGGCAGCTCCTGGATGTGGAGTTATCTGCACTCCCTGGTACCAAAAGCAGGGGAGACAGAAGGAACTGTGCCCACAAGTGATTCTCCCCCTGGCCCAGCCCTGGGCAAGGTGTGCGGTCAGCCAAGATCACCTTTTGCCCTTTTTGGACCTAGGTGCAGGGAGCTGAGGTCTCCAGTTCAAGCCACACCATCCTCGTCCACCTAAGCCAGTTCCCTCTCTTGTTTAGGGGAAGTCTTTGTTGTTTTTCTCCTCCATTCCAGCCCCCACGTGCATTGCCTTCCTTCCTGTGGGTGCCCACCCTAATGAATTTGATGTGTACATATCCTCAAATGTCTATGTCCTTGTAAAATGTGTGGTTTGCCTTCGTGAGTGTATAAGGTTTCTAAAATCACATCAATGGTGTTGTGCTGTAGATTTCACTCTGCTTCTCCCCTTTTTTACTCACCTCTGGATTTTTTTCATTCTATCCGTGCAGCTGTATATACACTCCGTTCATTGGTTCTAACTGCTGCAACGTATTCAATGGCTGCATGGACTGCATTTTACTTATGAACTCTGCTAGCAAGGGTGAATTTGTTTTGGCAGTCCTCCCAGCCCCCCTCCTAATGGCCTCCTCAGCGGGCATCCTCTTACTCCCTGGCTGCCCAGACGCCCTGGCCCTGTCTTTCTCTACGTTAGGCTTTTCCTCACCTTCTCTATCCACTCAAGGCTCCCATCAAGGGTCCTGTTCCTCAGGGGCCTGTGAGGCAAGACAAATCTGATTGATTGTGTCTCGGATATTGAGGCTGCCTCCTTTTTGTTTTTATGGAGACACTGAGTCTACTCACACATTCCCACTGCCCCCACCTGTGGGTAGGCCTCCATCTCCTTACCCTGGTATTGACTTCTCTCTCTATCTCTATTCTCTCCTCATTGAAGACTTATATAATATACCACAAAACTAACGTTTCTAAATTTCTCCTTTTCACATGTTCCTCCTCTGGCGAGTAGCTGCTGTCCATGAGAGAGAGTAATTGCCCTGACTGGCCCCTGTCTGTGTCGTTGTTAGGAGAATGAGCCAAAGCCAGAATCCCAGATGCAAATCCTGTCTCTACCGTTTACTGGCTGTGTGACCTCTGGCAAACTAGTTCACCTTTCTATACCTCAATGAGAATTAACATGAGTTAAAACATGTCAAACATTTAAATCAGTGTCTGGTGCACATTAAGTGCTTGGTCAATGTTAGCTGTTTTTATTGTTACCATTCAGCCTACAGCATCCCAGCACAAACTCTCTGCTTTACCCCCACTGAGTTCATATTGTCTTCTATGCATATTCCCAACCTTTTTACTTTGCCAGTTTAATCAACCAAATCTTCTGCATTCCTCAATATTAAATTCCGTCTCCTCCACCAGGCCATTCCCATTTCCAGCAGCCTTGAGCTCCTAAACCACCAGAATACACTTTGCCCATATTATTTTTTTTTTTTTTTTTTTTTGGTTCTTGATTATATCTTGCTTCTATCTGTTATATAACCTGAATAAAACCCAGAATGCCACATGGTCCATTCTCAGCTCGGTGTCGTGTTCACAGAACCACAATCCAACCGTTTAAATTAATTACTCATGCTTCAATTTTTTCCTCCCTCTCTCTAGCAAGGGAGGAAAGAGTACCCAGCAAACATCATTGAAAACAAAACAAGGTTTCTCTCTCTCTCTCTCTCTGTTACAGCCCTTCTCGATAGCTTCCAGATGGAAGGTGAAGGTTTCTTTTATCACCATCTTCTCTTTTGCTTTTCCTCAAACCAGATGTGACCACCAGCACTTCCCTTCTGCTCAACCACCATGTTGGATCACATCAGGGTGGGTGGAAGAAGGGCAGCTTCATTTCTCCCAGTCCTTCTTCTCTGTGAGTGGACAAGCACAGAGACCCCTGGGAAGTCTAATTCTATCAAACCATTTCTCTGTGGAAATCTGATGAATGCAGTGCTCTGTGTTATGACAGTTATTTAACTTTGTAGCAGTCTTGTGGTTTGGGTAAGATTGACCCCAGCCCCAGCCCCACAGGTGGACCTTAACTGGCCTCATCCATGAGGCCATGGTTAAGGGATGGGCCTGAGCCACTCATCACGTGGCCTTCCCTGTCCGTAGTAATTGGTTCGTCCAATCTGAGTGAACTGCAGGACTTTGTTCATAGTTGGGAAGACAAGAGCCTTTCTTGCCCTGATTCGTATGTAATGCAGACATGAGGCCTAAGGCTGCAGCAGCCTTTTTGTTGCTATGAGGGAAGCCAGTCCGTGGATGAAGCCTGTGCTTGGAGGAAAAGCAGAATCTGGAGAATCAGAGACACACAAGGACCTGACAGAACTGTCCCTGAAACCTGCTGTACCTTGGGACTTACCAAGTTAACTTAGCCAATAAATTCCTTTTGTTGTTTGAAACAGTTTGAGCTTGGTTTGCTATTAATTTGCAACAAAAGGTATTCTAAGCTATATAGACCAGCAATTTAATTAACTTTTCCAACCTTAATTTCCTCTTTTGCAAAATGGGATTTTTAGAAATTACCTCACCTCACAGGATTTTTTAAATTACCTTCATCTCACAGGATTACATGAAATACCATATGCAAAGTGCCTAGCATTATGTCTAACACTTAATAAATATGCGCTTTGTAAATGGTTTTCTTTTCCATTCCTCTTCCCCCCTGAAGGATTGGCAATTAATAGGAAGGATAGGAGTGCTACATATGCATCCCAATTCATCGAGAAGAAAGAAGAAAAGGAAGGAGAAAAAGAGTATTGTTGTAAACCAAACTCAGTTGTAGGAATCTGACCTCTAAGCCAGGCAAATGGGGAATGGGATCCAGCGCGGTCTCTTTGAGATTCCTCAAGTCACATTGCAAGGAGCCTCCGCTTTCTACTTCCACTTACAGAGGGCCCAACTCCCCTGAGCAGGCTGTTGTGTCAGCGGGTGATTGTCCCCAGTCAGTGTTCGGGTGGCTGGAACAGAAAACGTGGAAGGGAATTGTCATGGGACCCACTCTCACAAAGAGAAAATGATTCCTTTACACTCACTGTCCTACTTGGGGGAACGGGTGGAGGATTCTTAAGTAAAGAACGTAAACGCAGCATTTTTTTTTAAGGAAAACTTTTTGTTACAGAAAATTTCAAACATATGCCAAATAGACACTAGTATGCTGAACTCCCAAGCATCCAGGACCAGCTTCAATAGTCATCAGTGCCTGGTGGTCTTATTTCACCCAGGTCCCTCCACATTTACCCATGTTCTACATTCTTTTTTAGGCAAATCCAAAACATTATATCATTTTGTCAGGAAATATTTCAATACATCTTTAAAAGACAAGGATTCCTTTTTTTTTTTAAGCATAACTATATTACCATTATCACACCTAAAATCTAACAACATAAAGACAAATTTTCTACACTTTAAATAGTGTCCAGACCTGGTCACTCTATGCTGTCAAAATGTTTTACTGCCACCTAATAAGTAGACAGTAAATACAAGACTGACAAGGAATTTCATTAGATGAGGATAAAGGATTCATCAACAAAAAATATTACTTCCGTGAATTTACTACACCTAGAATAAAGCCTTTAAGAAAATCTCATTACCAAGCTTTAAAACACAGAAAAGTAATGTGTTAAAAATTAATCTGATTTAGGGGTAACAATGGCTGTTGGATAAACTATCAATGAAAGATAATATTTCTCTCCAAACAACTTATTAGAATTTTCCACTTAAGGTACCCATCTAATTTTATATTTTCAAGGATTTCACAAGAGGTGAAGACAGCAGCAAGAACGTGCCATCGCTTGCTTTTCCTTCCACCTCCCATCTTGGTGGGAGAAACATTCTTGCACTGTGGCTGTTTCTGTACTCAGTCTACTGCAGCTGATTGAAATGTGGTGGAGGGTAATGCATATTTCTTTCACTTCTCCCAGCTCTGGGCATCTGTGTATAAAGAGACTTCATATTGTGGTTGTATTTCCATTCTCCCAGATGGGTACTTATTTTAGGGGGAGAAAAAAAATCTTTGCTTTCTTGTAAGTTTTTAAAATGTAAAGTTGAAGAGCTACTCATCTTTATTTCCCATTCCCAGGAAGCCTGCTTTATAAACTTGGGGGGTTTCACATTCTTTTCTATTAAAAAGGGTATTACTTTGCCTTGAAATAATTTTCTGAAAAATCATTTGGGATTTTTATATAGCTATGATGTACTTCTCATTTCTTAATTTCTTTCTCGAACATGTACCTGTTTTGATCTTTGATTTCCTTTAAACTTACAGGAAGGCAAATGTACTCTCTAACCATAACCTTTGATGCATCCCAAATTATACCCCTTGGAATTGCTTCAGTATTATTCATTTCAAAATGGTTTCTCAACATTTCTTGAATTTCATTTATACAGGTAAAGTCTTTAAGCAAAAGGTTATTTTGAGGCCAGCGCTCACAGAATCCTGAGCATACTCAGCCTCCTGAGATGATTTCCTTTGGAACCAGCCCAGGAAAGAACTCAGGTTGAGAGCTACAAAGCACAATAAAATGGGCAGAGAATTAAATATATATCTGAATGCATTTGCACTTAACAAAAACTGGACTGGAATGCCTGATTTTTTTCAAATACCTATTAGACTGATATGTTTGTTTATTTTGTCATTTAATCTTTCAATTGCAAATTTAATATCCAATTAAATCCCCTTTTTAAAACAATGCTGGCTTCAGAGAATAATTAGCATGTTAAGAAAAGAAGCTTGCTCGTGATTTGGGGTCTGTATAGAGCTCAAACAACAGCTGTTGACCTCACTCAAAAGATGATTTCCAGTAGCCAAGTAGATGATTGGCGAAGTAATTATGTTATTTAAGGCCCTTCTTTAGCGTTGAAAAATGAATCACATTTGCATAGGTGAAAACAAAGCTCAAATGGGAGAAAATAAACCAAAGATGTTTTGCAGAAACAAAGAAAAATAATGCTTCAGTGGTTTCTCCTTCTGAAACATTTTCCTGTTACTGCCAATCTATGCAGGCTGGAAACCAAATCCTCAGTGGGGCCTTGAGCATGACCCTAGGAATGTTCCCGAGGCTCCAGGTCCCCACAGAGTAGCTGCAGCATTATTGTGTCCTAGGTAAAGGTTCATTCAGTGATGAAGGAACCAAGTTTAAAAAGATAATAAATTGTACACCCATGTTCACAGCAACATTATTCACAATATCTAAAACGTGGAAGCAACCCAAGCGTCCATCAGTGGATGAACGGATAAAGAAAATGTGGCATATACATATAATAGAATAATATTCAATCTGAAAAAGGAAGGGAATTTTGACCAGTTACAACATAGATGAACGTTGAGGACATTATTGGAAGTGAAATAAACCAGTCACAAAAGGACACTGTGTGATTCCACCTAAATGAGGTACCTAGACTGGTCAAATTCATAGAGATAGAAAATAGAATGGTGGTTGCCAGGGGCTGGGGAGAGAGGTGAGTGAGGAGTTATCATCTAGGGTACAGAGTTTCAGTTTCACAAGATGAAAAAGTTCCAGAGATGCATGGTGGTGATGGTTGCACAATGTGAATGTTCTTTTTTTTTTTCTTCAAAAATTTTTTTGTGTGTGTGAGGAAGATCAGTCCTGAGCTAACATCCATGCTAATCCTCCTCTTTTTGCTGAGGAAGACCGGCTCTGAGCTAACATCTATCGCCCGTCCTCCTCCTTTTTTTCCCTTCTTCTCCCGAAAGCCCCAGTAGATAGGTGTATGTCATAGTTGCACATCCTTCTAGTTGCTGTATGTGGGACGCGGCCTCAGCATGGCCGGACAAGCGGTGCGTCGGTGCGCGCCTGGGATCCAAACCCGGGCCGCCAGTAGCGGAACGGGCGCACATAACCGCTAAGCCACGGGCCGGCCCTGAATGTTCTTAATGTCACTGAATTGTACACTTAAAAATAGTTACAATGGTAAATTGTATTATGTATTTTACCACAATAAAAAAATGCATGTTTAAAAAAAGACAAAAAAATTGCAGGATTTAAGCAGATGGACAGCCCCTCTAAGCTGTTATTAAGACGTGGCAGCGCACATCTGCAATGCCCCTCAAAATATTTAGACCCCCACCCACTCCCTTCAAGCTGTGGTGTTGACAGGCATTGCCGGCATCACCATCCTTACCTGAGATCAGGGCCAGCATCACAGACTTGCAAACAGTGAAGTTGCACAGAGCCCCCGACTTGGGATTTAATGTCAGGCAGTCGTGTCTTGACAGTCTTACTCATTTCATCTGTGAATTTGTATTTTGTCAGTGAAATCTAATGAGACAATGGAGATGCGTTGGGGGCTTGGAATCTCCGCTGACACATGGTCTGGCCTCCTGCTGCCCAGCCTCACCTCCACGGCCAGCCTACACCCCAGCAGGCTGGCAGCTCCACCCGGCCTTAGAGTGGGGGCGAGTTGGCCACATTGGTCCAGCAGCTGGTGGCTGGGGAAACCAGACAGACATCAAGCCCCATGTGCCCCGACGTGTCCCCAGGCCTTCCTTGAGGGTCTGCATTTGTCCCTGGGCCCACCCAATGCCTAACAATGCCTGAGGCACGCTCTCTTCCTCCTTTCAACCTTTCTGAGTCCAGCTTTTTTGTGTCCTCTGGCCAACTGAAGGCACCCTCCAGGGACAAGCCAGGAAATATGAATGGTGTAATTCCAGTGGTTCTGCGTACAAGTTAAATGCTCTTATATTTGCATTTAAAAGAGAAATTGCGGGGCGGCCTTGTGGCGCTAGCAGTTAAGTGCTTGCGCTCCGCTGTGACGGCCTGGGGTTCGCCGGTTCGGATCCCGGGTGCACACAGATGCACCACTTGTCAAGCCATGCTGTGGCAGCATCCCATATAAAGTAGAGGAAGATGGGCACGGATGTTAGCCCAGGGCCAGTCTTCCTCAGCAAAAGGAGGAGGATTGGCAGATGTTAGCTCAGGGCTGATCTTCCTCCCAAAAAATAAATAAATAAATAAAAGAGATATTGCACAATGTAAAGATGAAAGGTAAAATTCATGCTAATAATTCGAATTATTTTTCTTTACTTAGAATGACATTAAATAGCATATAAAAGAACATGACAAACCAAGAGAGAGACCACAGAAGGAAAAGGCTTTATATTTTAGTACCTTTAACAGCACTTTTTTCCTGCTTTTTGAGTGAGGGGTCCAAATTTTCGTTTTGCACTGAGCCCCCCAAATTACGTAGCTGATCCTGCTTGGGAGTTAGCATGTTAGGATGCCAATATGTTATCACAGGCAAGTGTGGACAGACTTTTTCTGTAAAGGGTCAGAAATGGCATTTTAGGCTTTACTAGTCATACGGTCTTTGTCACAATGACTCAACCCTCCCACTGTAGCAGAAAAGCAGCCATAGACCATGTAGGTATATTTCAACAAAATTTTATTTACAAATAGACGTGGCCTGTAGGCCATAGTTTGCCAATTCCTGTCTTAAGGGGCCCACCCATGCCTTCCCTCAATCCTTTTACCAAACCTGCAAGGTATCGTCTTAGAAAGTAAGTGTAGGACCCTGATAGGAGATATAGAGATAGGTCCTCACTCAAAAGTTTTGTTTTAGCAAGAATCACCTGTGAAACCCTGAAAACAAAGAGTGTATTGTAGAGCTTCCATAATTCAAATGACGTGGTATTGGTACATGAGTAGACAGATAGATCAGTGATACAGAAATAAGCCCAATCACACGTGGAAATTTAATATATGATAAAGGTGGCATCTCATACCAAAACGAAAAAGATGGACTTTTTAATAAGTAATATTGGAGTAAATGAAAAGTCATGTGGAAAAAGATAAAATTGGATCTTTTCTTCATCTAGACACAATAAGATAAATTTCAAATGGATCAGAAATTTAAATGTAAATAAAAATGAAGCCATACACATATTAGAATAAAATATGGATGAAGTTTCCCATAACATGAGAGTGGGGAAAACTTTCCTATGACTCCAAATTCAGATGAAATAAGGAAAAGATTGTAAATCTGACTACTTAACAATTTAAAATAAAATAAAACACTTTTGTATGGCAAAAAGTACCATAAGCAAAATAAAAAAGAAAGAAGAAAGGAAATAAACGACAAGCTGAAAAAAATATTTGCAATGAATTCACAGATAAAAATATAAGATGGATTAAAAATCCTGTAGCCATGAATTTTAATTGGAAGTATCAGTATGAACTCAAAATATATTTTATATTTAAAAAATATATATCTACCCTGAAAAGGCCCAGAAATGAAAACCAGTCCTGTACCAATGAACATACTAGTGCCCAGATTGTGGTCTTGAGATGCCATTGCCACTAAGAGAACCCAGAGGAAAAAGCTGACTTCTGTTGGAGAAAAAGCTGACTCTGGGTCTAAGGTAGGAAATATACATGATGAGCCTGGAGCATCCTGTTATATAGACAGCAAGGAAGGCATCCAAGACTACTGGAGCCAGGTCACAAAACTCAGCTTGAAGAAGTTCCCAGGAGCCAAAAGTAGAACACTGTGATCATCAATAACAATAATAACTGCAATGGATTGAAACACCTCAAATATATCTAAATCCGTGAGTTCAGAATAACCCTTGACAAAGAAACTCGTTGGTCGTATTTAATGGATGCCAGAGAACAAACAAATAATTTTAAATCAAACATTTATCTTGCCTTTCCAATATGAACTATAGCTCAGGGTAACCAAATAGTTGATGAGAAGTTAGAAGTAGTCTTGATAATAAATGAGGGAGGAATGATAGAATTAGGACATCACCATTTTGCAACACCTAATGGTCTAATGGACCTGGGCAATGATCATCAGTGACTGCTGACATCACAGAAAGGGAAACAGAAAAACACTATGTGCCTCTTGATGGGGGTGCACAGTGCTGCCTTTAAAGGCTTGCCAAAAAGTTGAATCTTAACCTGAGTGAGACTTGAGTCTGAATCTAAAAACCAATATAAGGAAAACAGAATAGATAAAGGAAAATTTTAAATAACAACATAAAAATGTGGTCAGCAAAATCCAGACTGTGGAAAACTACCAGACAATGACTCTTTCTTCAGCAGATAACTTGCAGGAAAAGAGAGAGGAGAGAATGAAAGAGGGAAAGAAGGAGAAGGAGGAAGAGGAGGAACTTATAAAATAAGAGACGTATCAACCATTATAAGGTGTTAAGCTCATTTGAAATGTGATTCAAAGAAAGAAACTATAAAAAGACATTGATTAGATAATTAGGGAAATATGAACACTTACTGGATATTTGACAGTGTTAAAATTATTACTTTAATTTAGTTGTGATTATGGCATTTTGGTTACATTAAAATTTTTTCTTTTAGAAATACTCACAGTAATATTTTGAAGGAAATAATACGAAATCTCGGATTTCCTTCAAAATCATCATGAGAGAAGAGGAGATAGGGGGAGTTAGGCGAATATAGAGATGAAACAAGATTGTCCTGAGTTGATGGGTCCTGAATCTGTGTTGCGGATATATAGGAGTTCATTGGATTATTCTCTCCACTTTTTTATGTGTTTGGAATTTCCATAATAAATCTTTTTTTTTAAAGATCTGTTTTCTTGCGTGAGGAAATGACTTTGAGGAGCCCTGATTAGTTGAAGTACAAGAGAATCATCCCACAAAGCACTTAATGAGCACTTACTGTATACACAGCATAGTGAGACCACCTAAGAGGATACTGCAGTAGTTCAGATGAAACACAATGTAGAATTATGGTGACAGACTTGGAAACAAGGAAAAGAAAAGGATGGAAAAATTTACTAGGAAAAATGTTTCTTTACTAGGAAAAATGTTAGCCACTGTGAAATCTATGCAAACCCTAACAAAGGAACATTCACATGTGTTTTATTTAATGTCCTTGGAAGGACTGATGAACAAGCCAATTGTCTAAAAAGATAATAGATTTCTCTATTTGAATGGAAGTTTAAGTTCTTTGAATTTCATTAGAATTAAATACCTTGAGAATTTACATCTTTTTAGGCATTTGTGCTCGGAAACCAACATTCTATTACAATTTACAAGGTCTGCACTGTTACGTATATAATAAATGGATAACAAGATTCCTTGTAGAATAATTAACAATGCTCCATATTGTTGCTGCTACTTATCAATTCTGACCTTTATTTTACCTATTTACTCCAACCTCTGCTTTCTTACAACAGCCCACACTGGGCTTGAGAGAGTCTCTTATGAGTGCCTAGGAAGGGTTCTGTCCTCAAGTTGCCTCAAGGAACAGGGTGTCTGTTGAAATATGTAAAGACTGTGTCTGGAACTAGAAAACCATCTGAAACCAAAACAGCACCCAGAATTAACTAGACTCTCTGTCTCTCTCATACTGACTCCGCTTTCTCTGTGTAGTAGGCTCTCTTCTCCACTCCCTACAGCTTCCTCTCCTTTCTCTTGGTTTCTGTGCAGTTTTAACTTTAGCTTGCACAAAGCCCATTAGGGCTTCTTCAGGCCCGTGCCTTGGCAGTTTCCCCACTATTTTTTAGTTGCAATTACTGAGTGAAGAAATATGACTGCCCATGCCTAGCTTCTGGTCATTGGGTAGGCCGAGAACTGTCCCTGGGCCAAGGACCTATGCTTGTCCAATCAGCTGTGTTCTAGGCAGGAGGTGGGCTGAGTCGTACAGCATAAAACACAGTTGTCCTGCAATGGCCCCTTGAGCAGGGCCTGTGGATAAGGCAGATCTTCTTATAAGGGACCTTGGGTAGACTAGTACTGTGCAGATTTCTCATGCATTCTGCCAATCCTCGGACTACTGCTGCTAATTTTGATATGAGTCTCAAAACCAACTCGGGCCTCTATTTACCAAACCCCAAATTCTAACACATCTCAAATGAAAGAGGATTCATTAAGAGTTCAACAACCAACTCAGTACAACCCATCAGGAAATGACCTTGGGTCCCAGGGACAAAACCATTATTAACTCCTGCCACTCCCTCAGCTCCTTAGAAGAAACAAATGGAACAAACAACCATCTTGGCCACTAGGGAAAATGCTTGGGGTGTGGGTGGGGGTCAGTTTTGCTCCCTCTGATATTTATCAATGTTTAAGGCCCCCAACAATTATTTGACTGGCTGCAGTGGGTTGTACATGTGTTATGTGCCAGGCAGTGTGCCCGGAGCTTTTATGTGTGCCACCTCATTTCATTCTCCCAACAACAATAGACACTGTTTCTATTTGACAGATGAGTACACTGAGGCTTACAGAGGCCGAGTAGTTTTTCTAAGGTCACACAGCTTCTGAGTGGCACATTCAGAATCTGAATTGGGAACTGACTCCTTAATCAATGTGTTATGTTGTCTTCTGTGCTGTACTCACTAGATTCGTTGCTGCCCGGTGACCACTGGTCATGTCAATTAAGTCATTGTGCCTCATCATTTCTTCAATGAAGAGGAACTATCTTTTGATCATTAAATGTTTTTTCCCAACTTGTTTGCACATTGATGGTTCCCAAGCTGCAGTGTCAGAGAGTGACCTAGCTCATTCCAGGGACAAAAGTCCCTGATTTAGCAAACTTATTCAATGGCCACAACATTTTCTGATAAGGGGGTCTTGGCCTGCACAGCATGCAAATACATTTCAAAATGAACTCATTTATGAGCACATTGATAAAAACTCCAACATAATGAGTTTCTGTGGCCTTGTTTATGAAAAGAGAACTTTTAGATTCTGCAATTACCCAAAGCAGCAAAGAAAGCCAGCATGTTAAATAATAATTGCAAATGTTATATAAATGAAAGTGGTTTGATTGAATTTATTAGATATGTGTTGCTGGCATTTTAAGATATAAAGCATTTATCACAAAACGATGATTTCTTCACTTAAGCTCATTAGGAAATCACACATCAATTCACACATAATTACAGAGGAATTTCTGCTGCTCCCCACAAATCATTACCACGTTAGCTAAAGTTGAATTGGTTTTTACATGATTTGGAAAGGTGGGTTCTCAACAGGAACCTATGGAGAGAAGAGTACACTTCACTAGGGGCCCAACCTCCTTCAATCAGTCAGAGGAAAGAGTGCCCCACGGACTCTAGACAGGAGATTGGGACTAGTCCCAAAGCAAGACCTAAGGCTTTCTCTCTTCCCATCATAATCTCACTATGCGGATCGCCCTGCTCCAGGTACTTAATGAAGAGTTAAGAGTCTAAAGATTATTATTTGCACCAGACAAATGACAATCACTATTTGACAGTAAGTTGGAAGGAAGAGAGAGTTACAGGAAAAACAAAAAATAAGGTGGTGTAAATATAAGTTTAAGAAGTTTGTTGAATTGAGGCATTAATTTATAATCAATGAGCAAGATACAAGGCCACCAAATGTCCATCAATCCACCAAGAGGAAGAACGGTCTTTTGATACTGATATAGATGCCAGGTAAAGGGCCTTTCTGGCTTCACATTTTCTTTGTGTACATCTTGTAAAATATATACTCACTGGATATTCAAAAGTATACTTCCTTGCCAGCTTGACTCTTATCTTTCCTTCTTCTCCTTATAAATAAGATAAAGTAAATATACAAGAAAGTAGTAGGAGAGACAGGATGGAAGAGATATATATAGAGGTGATATATAGAGCAATAACTGATTGTTAGAAGTAAAAAAGGGTGGGCATTAGAAGGCACAAATCATTGATCCATTCCCTCAATATATAAAGAGCTTTTATGAATCAATAAGAAAATAACCAACAATTCAATAGAAAAATGGGTGAAGATCATACAAAGGTAGCCCAAAGGGAAAGAAATACAAAAGGCCTTCCAACACAGGAAAGATGTCCAATCTCATTTTAAATTAAATAATTGTAAATTAAAACAATAATGAGATACAACTTTTAACCTATCAGGTTGACAGAGATCAAAAAGTTTGGTAATACATCCTGTTGGTAAGGATGTTGAGAAATACATATAATTGCTAAAGTTTAATGTGATACAACTCTTTTGGGGTGTGAAATTTGTCAATGTATATCAAATGCACATACTCTTCGACCCAGCAATTCCACTACTACAAACTTATTCCATAACTACACTTACACATGTTGATGATTTGTCTAGGGATACACATCGTAGCAAGAGACCGCACCACCTAAATTGTCTAACAGTTAGGAACTAGTTAAAGAATGCCATGTAACAGTTTAAAAAGAATGAGATAGGTTTATTTTTATGTATTGATACATAAACTTTTATTTATTGATACAAATCCAAGAACTATCACTAAGTTTTAAAAAGGGAAGTAAACTATATAATATGCCAGCATTTATATAAAAATAAAAGGATATGTATGTATATGAATATAGGGCATATTCATATAAAGAATGTATGAAAAGAGAAGTAAACTTTTGCCCATTGAGAATGAGTGAAAGAGTTTGTTATCACTGCCCATGCCAAACCAGCATTAAATACTATAGAATTTATTCAATATAACCCTGAAGGCTTTTTGTTTTTCTCTGTGGGAAAATCAATCTTTGAAACATAAACTCTGTGTGTGTGCGCGCGCGCGCACGTGTGAACATACAAACACTTATATGCTTGTAAATAGAATATTTCTGGAAGGACACTAAAAAAAGTACGGTAGCCTCTGGGAAAGGAGGGGTCTGGGGGACTTGGAGTGAGCAGTTTTTATAGTAAATCCATTCATAATACTATACTTTTTTTTATCAAGTTCCTATATTACATGTTTAATTAAAAACCAGCCTATGGGGGAGCTCCTTGTGATATAAATAGAAATGGCATCTGTGAGAATGATTTAAACCAAGGAAAATGACAAGTTAGGTGGGCTCAGAGGGCCCTCATCTTGAGAAGACAGACAAGGTTAGGTAGAGCAGCCAACCCTGAGGCTGGACACCACCGGTCATCGCTGGACACATGTGGGTTTCAATCTCTCTGCCTCTAAAATGGGGCAAGTGAGGGAGAAGGAATAGGCTCTCAGCCCTTCCCCCTACCTCTCAGAAGCTGTTTCAAGGCTGAAGGAACTATTATTATATGAAGTGCTTCCTAATGGCTTTTCTACAATATGTTTTCTCAGAAAAGCTGTGGGAGATAAATGACAGACATCAGTATTAAAATTCGCCTTCAGAGAACAAACCACCCTTTGGAGGGAAACTGCTTTGGAAAGTAAATGATCTTCTTCAAGGAATTAATGCAACTCAAAAGTCAAAGAAAATCACTTAACTGAAACCTCAAGACCTTTTCTTATAAGTGGTTAGGAGAGCTGGAATTTCTCTTCAACTTGCCTTAGGCCTCATATGCATTTGGTGCCCTGGATCCCACATCTCCACCAGCAGGGAAGAAGCAGTGGGTTAAAGAGCACGGCCATTTGTCCTAGGACTGCTCGGAAGTCACGGATAAAACATTCCAGGTACCCCAAATCCTTCAGTGCTCTAAAAGTATGCTGTGAATGACAACACCCCACTTCCCGGACCTTACCTAATTCCTAGAAGCCAGAACTGGAGTCTCTCTCCGACCTCCTGGAAGCACTTAAGGTTTTGAATGATTCCACCCCAATTCCAGCGGCACCAGATGCTGACTAGGGCATGCCATTTCAGAGCTGTAGGAGGTCAGTTAAGAAAACAGATCCAAAGCTTTTTTAAAAAGCTCTCTCTGTGCTGAGACCCAGGCCGTTCAAGGCATTTTCTCCCGTGGACGAGCTTTGCATAATGAGCTCAGCGTGCTGCTAGCCTAGGATCTGAGTTGCTCAAATCCAAAATTTGCTAGCCTAATAGCCAATAAAAACAAACAAAAAGAAAAGAAAAAAAAAAACCCAAAGTCTTCTTGAAGGATTAGCTGAAGAATTATAATCTGCTTTTTTTTAATGCTCAAATCTCCAGACAAGTGAGAGTAGGAAAGAGTTCTCTTGTTAAGAATAAAAAGGGGGAAAAAAATTCACCTCTCTTCTCAGGTGTTGAAGGAGAAAACCACGAATAGAAAAGTGAAATGGTTTTCTCCTTTTTGGGAAAGAATAGTTTTAACCTTCAAGTAAGTGCAGAGGTTGTTGGAGCTTATACAAGGAAACTCTTCAGAGAGACAGGAACATGAATCACGGGTCGTTTTATCTCCACTTTAAAGCACTTGAACATTCAAATTCCCTAAAGAAAAGAGAGGTGGTGGTGTAAACGACCCAATCTAATGGATTTATTAATATCCCCAGCACCAGCCCAGGAGGTTCCTTAGTTTCTGTTGGTGACACCAGCAGTGTTTTTTCCTGAGTTTGAGTCACAGTTTCCCTGGTCGTGGGGCTGAGGTCACTGGAGAGGGAAAGTATGAGCCACGCTGGGTGTGCTTTTTATTTTTAATGTACTAGTGAGAAGTCGGCAGGACCCGGTTACAGGAAGTCATGTGCTGGAACAGGGCTGCTTGATGCTGGGAGTTTGACGAATGTCTAAAGAATGTTCTCTTAACAATATGAAGGTTCCAGATGGCAAACTGGAAGGAGCAATCCAACTAAGTGCATTTCAAAGGGCCGTGTGCAGGTTGCCCTGTGTGGTACCAGGCCCCTCGAGGTCAGGGAAGAAATAGGAATGGATGGGAAGTGGCTGGCTCGCCTTTCCCGGTGATATATGAAGGATTACAGGGCAGAAGTCTTATGATAGGAATTTATTTTCTCTGGGAAAGGGCTGATGCATTTCCTTTTCCAGCAATATACATCAGGGCCTGACATTTATTTGACATTCTCTCATCAGATATTCATGAGCACATACCCTGAGCTGAGCGTTGGACTTGGAATAGTGTGGTGAACACAATGGATGAGGCCCCTTCCTTTGGGATGCTTGCAGGCTCCCGGGTGGTACCCACAGGAAAGAGGCAACTACATAGTGTGTGGTGAGGACCACGATGAGGCTAAGCACTCATGCTTGTGACACACAGTAGGGGCATTTGGGGGTCAGAAAAGGTATTTTGGAAGAAGAGGGAATCAGCTCTAGCAAAACGTGAAATAATAGAAAATATATATATTGGTCTCTGCCCCCAGTTCCTGGCATGGAGCTCCTAAAACTGTTGTGATTTGCTGAGTGATAAGAGCACTAGGAGCATTTTTTGTTATAATATTTGGTCTTTGACCCTGGTTCCCTAGGTGACAGTGCCTTTTGTTCTAATGAGGTGACTCTTGGTGGACTCCTGGATGGGGGCTGGTCACCAGAAAGTTGAAGTCATGATTACAAGATTGGAACTTTCAGTCTCATCCCCATCCTCCAGGAAGGGGAGTGGGGCTGGAAATTGAATTAATGATCAATCAAGCCTTTGTGATGAAGTCTCCATAAAAATCCTGAAAGGACAGTGTTCTGAGAGCTTCTGGGTTGGTGAACACATCTTCATGCTAGGAGGATGGTGCCCCCCAGCTCCTCAGGGACAGAAGCTCCTGCACTTTGGACCCTTCCAGACCTTACCTACGTATCTCTTCATCTGGCTGTTCATCTGTATCCTTTGTCATATCCTTTATTATATAAGAAACTGGTAAACAAAAGCAAGTATTTCCCTGAGTTCTGTGAGCTGTTCTAGCAAATAAGCAAATCTAAGGGGAGGTTCATGGGAACCTCCAATTTGTAGCCAAGTCAGACAGAAGTTGTGAGTAACCTGGGGACCTACTACTTGCAATTTGCCTCTGAAGTGGGGGGCAGTCTTGCGGGATTTAGCCCTTTGCCTGTGGGATCTTTGCTAACTCTGGTTAGAGCCAGAATTGGGTTGAATTATAGGACACCGAGGTGGTGTTGCAGAGAATTGCTTGGTCTGGGAAGAAACGCACACATTTGGTGTCAGAAATGTCATAGTGTGGTAGCAGTGTGAGAGTAAAGGAGAAACAGCGGGAGGAGTGTAGTTTTTTCTTTACATAAAACAAAGAGGAAGTGGCCCAGGTGGAGAAAGCAGGGTTTGTAGCATGAACAGCAAGAGAGAACAGAGACCCCGTCAGTCCCTTGCCATGTTCTTATTATTAATCTTCTCTCTCATCTTGCTCCTTCTGAATTTTGGCCTCCATGCCCTTCAGAACCAAAGCAGCCTCACCCATCTCTGCCCACACCTCGCTTGTCTGCTGTACATAGGACTCCTGGTCCAGCAGTCCCAGCTGAGAGCAGCCCAGAGCTGACCTGATGCCCCATCCCCCCATCTGACGCCAGCTCAGTCCTGGTTGTGGCCCTGGATTTTTGATCTCCTGCCTCAGCTACTACTCAAAGCTGTCTCCCTCTCCCCTCTCTTTCCCTCTCCTTTTCCCTCTCTCGTTCAATGAAAAAGATGAAGAATGTGAGGGATGATGTAGAAAGAGAACTGGTGAAATGGAATCCATGAATGGTTTATGCCAGGAACAAAAACAAAAACACAAAACTCCTTCAATTAAAATGAGTTCCTCACACGGGCTGGCCCAGTGGCATAGTGGTTAAGTTCGTGCACTCCGCTTCAGGGGCCTGGGGTTCGCAGGTTCAGATCCCAGGCACGTACCCATGCACCGCTTATCAAGCCATGCTGTGGCAGCGTCCCATATAAAGTAGAGGAAGATGGGCATGGATGTTAGCACAGGGCCAATGTTCCTCAGCAAAAAGAGGAGGATTGGCAACAGATGTTAGCTCAGGGCTAATTTTCCTCACCAAAAAAAAAAAAAAAAATGAATCTCTCACAGAGACACTGGAATGCAATTCCATCCTGCCTTACCCCACCTCAAGCCCTAGTGGGCAATACCATGCAGACAACAAAAAAGGAGAAAATTTTTCTACATGCTGTCAAATGTCCCTTTTGAATGACTATTCATTAGATTGCCCAGATATTTTCATTTTCCATTATAGATCCTTAGACATATGTGATATTTTCAACAGAACCCTAGTAGATTTTCATAATGGTTTTATACGTTTATATCTTTTTATTCCCATAGTGCCTAACCTACTCAATAAATTAATTTTGAGTGAGTGAATGACTTAAATTGTCCTAAGTTTGAAGTTGTTCAAAGACAAAACCCCAAAAGAAAACCTCTCTCATTCAGGCAAGGCTAATTTACTTTGTAGAAATCATAAAAGGTTTCCATTACTCAAGAGATAGAGGAAGGGTGAGTCTTAACTTTTCTAACTCACAGCTAATCAGATCAATACCCGGTTGCTCGCTATGAACAGAATGTATCCAAATAATATCAGTTAAGCAAACTCTGCCCAAAGGTGTTTCATCTGTTTAAACTTTCCAAGGTCTTGTTTATATGTCAGAAACAGAACTGTGGGAGAGAGAGAGAGAGAAATACTTTCTGGAGCAAATGTCTGAGCTAATATCGTAGGGAATTCGCCCTCTCCCTCTGCCTCTTGTCTAACAGGCCCATCACTTTGCACAATTTGTAAATCAATCCACTGGTTCTTCCCCACAGCCCAATTCGCCATAATGTGTATTTAATGGAATTTGGATCTGGGACCCCTTCCAAAATCATTATCAGAAGGACCAGAGGAATCCCATTAGGACATTTGCATCCGTGGTATAAATCCACAACAAGTGCCCCCAAGACTCCCTGTATCTTATGTTTGAGACCTCAGGGTCCTTCCGGTTTGGGTTGCGGGGGAAGGATATGCTTGTTTCGTTGCTTGTTTTACTCTTCCATACTTTCTGCAGAAACTGAGAGACAATATGGTAAACTTGTAAATTATGAGACTCTTAGGACTCCCCAAATTCATAGTCTCCCCTCAGAAACCCAGTAAGTGACAACAACAAAGCAGGCCTGCCGTGTGGGTGCCGGGCAGCCTGGCAGGCTCCTTCAGCCACCAGTGCCTCAGTGACATTCGGTTTCATACCTCAGCAAAATGGCAAAATCCACATGCGGTGGACTTTGGGTTGGAAAACAAACAAATGAACCCTGAAAGTGAGAATATTAATCTGTGGATGCCAAGACTGTGGATGCCATAAAATAACCTCATAGATTTAGGTGCTTCACAGTTTAAAACAACTTCACATCATTTTCCCTGATGATAATTGAATGCAGACTGAGAAAAACATCCTGACGAGTCTGAAAGGAGCAAAGGTCCTTCACTGCATGAGCAGTTACAACAAAAGACCAAACCATCAGGGAGAGCCGTCCCAGGCACGCTCTAGCTTTTTCTGAATTTTGGGGAGGAAAATTAAAGATACCTGGAGAAGGAAAGGGTACACAACAGAAGTCACACCCACAGGAAGTGCCTCTGACCCTTGTGGGAAACAGAGCTGGGCTGCTGGCTCACATCTCCTTGCTTGGCAAAGCTTCCTGTGAATGCTGAGCGGTGGGAGGTGCTTCCTGGCCAGAGGCGACAGCTGGGTGCAGAGGTGAAGAGAGCAACAGTGGGAAGCAACTCTGCCATTTCACCCTCACGTTTTCCCTTTTTCCCAGGAATGTTCATTGCTAACAAGGCCAAGCATCATCTGATCCTGTAAATTAGATGAGAATGGGGAGTGTGGAAGGGAGGAAGAAATGTGGCTGCTTTTGAGCTTGCTATCAACGTCCCACCACACATGCTCATCAAGAAGCTTGTTTCCTCCTGGGTCTGGGGCATTCCCACTAACATCACTGGTTGGCGTCTCAGCAGATACACAGCCTTCCTTAAAGGGGCCTCTGCATCATTCCACACAGGATAGGGCTCAAACAACATGGTGCGTACCACCATGGGCCTAAATAGGCCAGGCGCCCACAGGCCCCTGGGCCAAGGATACCAGCGCAGTCAGGCCAACTTCCAGGAAGGTGACGGACACCTGGCTCTCCTCCTCTGAACACCAGAGCCACAAGGAGAGGACCACAGATGTGTCCTCTTTACCACTTCCTCCTTAGTTCATCAAGCAGCCCTTCTCCCAAATATCACCTTCAGCAAAGGCAGCGTCTCCCCAGCTCAGAACATGGGAACAAGCCATTCATCTGCCACCAAGGACCCAGTGGCCCCAGGACCCAGCCGCTGAGCTTGTGAGTAGAAATTACTCAGCCTGGCAGCATCTCTCCTTGACACCCAAACGGGTATAAACTCATGCCCAGAGCCCGAGTCTCTTCACAGAGGCAGCAGGCTCTCCCTGGGGCCACAGCTGACCACAATCTAGAATCCAACTCCCTCGGCCTCTCCCTCAGCTCTGCCTGTTTCCCTGGGCTGTTGTCTCCCCTTCTTTCTGAATGAGGATGAGCAATCTAATGGGCCTCTGTTTCCCCATGACCACGTGAAAGTGGAGTTCCCATTGGCTGTCACACCTCGACTGTGTCCAGGGCACTTGGTGCTGGTGCTGGGGAGAGATGCTCTGAGCGCATTTCTAAGACAGGATTTTCTTCTCCCCTTCCTGTGCCAGTGTCTGGGGGCTCCTTATGCACAGCTTCCATCACAGAGAGCTGGGATCTAGCGAGAGGACCAGCGCTTTCAGGGAATAGAATAAAGAAATAGGGAGGTAAAAGAAAACTCAGAGAAGAAAAGAGAAAACACAAATTTAAATATGCAACTGCATATAAATATATGTCTGTATATGTACATATACAAATAAGTCAGTAAATATAAAGGCAAAAAGGCAAGCCGTCTTTTTGGCAGAATCATTCACTTATTCAATAATATTTTTGGGGCCTTATAATGTGCCAGATGCTGCTCCGATTATCCCCCATGCCAAAGGGTGTCAGACTGTGGAAGGGGGCTCTGTGGGCATCTCTGGGGTGCTCTTGTGATTGTGGTCCACATAGCAACCACCTTTCTCCACCCTAAGAGCTTCAGAGGAGAAAGTCTGGCTAGAATCCCCATGTGGAGGCTCAGTGTCTCCTACAAAGGCCACAGTGGACACGACTGGACAGGAGAGTGACCTGTGCCAGGCCAGAGGCTGAGGACGAGTCATGAAAGCTTCTTCAGTCCCCCTCTGGCTCTAGGTCACCTGCTCAGTTCAGTTTCCTCCATGTGGTTCATCAAATCCCCTCAGATCAACAGAGCCAGAGACAAAGAATATGCTCCAAGCTGGAGCCTATACCAAGAAGGTAACTTCCATCAGTATTGTGAAGACAGTTGAGGTATGGGAGATCCTATGTAGATGAAAATGAAAGGATTTCATAATTCAATAATATTTTCTAATATATTAAGGCATTTTTATAGGGCCGTCTGTGCTGTTAACCATAAAGAATATTAACTGATTTTACAGATGTTTGAAGAATGGGTGTAAAACAACCATTAACCATCATTTTTTTTAATAACAAAAATAAAATAAGGTTCTGTGTGTACAGTGTACTATATTCAGCTTTCATAGATGTACTTGCCTCTTTCAACTCCAGACCACTGCCCCTTAGCTACACAGACAGAAAGATCTGAGGATCTCCCTGTAGGGTGGCTTGGGGCAGGAGAAGACACTCTTAACAAAGAGGGGATGATGATGAGGTTGAGGCTGGTGGCAGAGGTGGTGATGATAGTGGTGGGGGGATGATGGTAGAGATGGTGGTGGAGGTAGTGATGGTGGTGATGGTATAATAGAAGCAGGGAAGTAAGTAAGGTAAAACAGTTACAACAAGGGGCTATTTTAATATTTTTAAACAATATCCTATAGATAGTTTTAGGTGCTCAATGAAAGATTAAATTCCACCAGCTAGTCTCAGCCCTTCCAAGTTTTCTCCCTGACACACCTAGAGGATAAGCAGCCTCTCACAGGTCAAATCATAAAGGTAAATTATTTATATCGCCAGGTGCCAGGGTCATTTCAGGATTTAAACTGACTTATTCTGCTCCAGGCAGAGGAGATTGGCCCCTTGTTCTTCAAGGCTTCCCCAAGGATATCAAGTTCTAACTTATTTATAAGCCGCCTATGTACTTGTTAAAGATACTCTCCTAATGATCTTGGCATTTCTCCCTTTTCTTCTGGCCTCCAAGATATTAAGTCACCAAGACCCAAAGCAAACCAACTACATGCAAAAAAGAAACAGCTAAACAAAGCTAGAAGGAGAATCTAAGAATTATGCCTTTGCTCCGTTGCACATTTGATAAGAGAGCTTCCATAACACTCCTTCATTCATTCCTCATTCATTTATTCAACAAATATTTATGCCTAGCACTCTGGGCTAGGGCCTGGGGAAAAATGGGAAACAAAAGACTCCCATCCTTCCCTCTGGGATCTTAGATTCCAGAAGATACAACAAACAGAATATTCCAACTGGAAAGAACAGCCAGGGCTGGGAGGGCTCCACACACTCAAGGAATATGGGAAGAAAACATGAAGCAGTTTTTGAAAGAAGACTTTCTAAACGCCCTGTGGCAATCTTTTTAAGATCTCCCTTTAGGACTCCAGAACTCCATAACTAAGAAGCTAAAGGATATTTCTCAAAGTTCGTCCACGGACCACTGGCATTATAACCACGAAGCGCTTGCTAAAAAGGTGGATTCTGGGATTCCACTGGAGGCCTACTAAACCAGAGTTTCTGGGGGTGGGATCAGGGAACCTGCTTTATGAAGATGCCCCGTAATGATTCTGATGCATGCAAAATCACTAAGCAAAATATAAGGAAAGGGACTGAAAAATTGAGGTCAGGATGGGCTTTTGGTGACCGAGTTATGAAAATGAAGATGCCAAAGAACAGTTAAATGGCCACTGCTTTTGAACAGCAGAACGTTTGAGAAACTCTTTGGACTGGGAACCAAGAGACCTGGTTCCAGTCCTGACGAGCTCAATAGTCTTTGCCATTTCATTTCTTTTCTTCTAGTATGCAGCCCCTTCGTCTGTAAACCGAAAGGCCTGGTCTGGATCTGCGCTGTCCAATACGCTAGCTACTAGTAATATGAGAATATTGGGAGCTTGAAATGTAACTATTCTGAATTAAGATTGCTGCCAGTGTGAAATATACACTGAGTTTGAAGGATTTAGTGTGAAGGAAACAACGTAAATGTCCCAATATTTTTTCTATGTTGACTACTTGTTGAAATAATAATATTTGAGATATACTGGGCAAATAAAATTAAATTAAATCAAAATTAATTTTATCTGTTTCTTTTACTTTTTGAATGTGGCTACTAGAAAATTTAAATTACATCTATGACTTGTATGTGTGGCTTCTTGGATATTTAGACACGATTATGACATGATGTTGGACAGAGCTGGTCTAGATGATCTCTAATCCAGCATTGATATTCCATGAAATTTTTAGATGGATTAATAGAGAATTGACACCAAGTGCCACTTGAGTGGGTCCTAGCTCAAGGCTTTGGTCCCTGGACAGGAGCCAGCCCACCTCTAGCAGGAAGGCCTACCCACCCAGAACAGGAGGGATCTGCAGAGAGCGGAGGTAAACTCTGACGAGCTGGCCCATAGAACAACTTCAAACAATTTCTATGACAAATTCAGGCAGTGTTTAGCTATTTTTTAATATTCATTGTCATTTTCCATCCCTGGGGCTTTTGTTAGATCCCCTCTGATCTCTGGCCGGCACACACGAACTGAAGGTTTTCTGGACAATTTGACATTCCTGGAACGATACTTTTGAAGTGAGTTTTCTTTTTTCTGTGCAGACTTTATCTTGGAGACCCTATTTGACCATATTGAATATTGAGGACCTTCTTTTGACTTGCCAATAATGAAAATTAATTTTATTTTCCTCTCTTCTGTAGGAGTAAAAATAAAATTTTTTAAATTTCAGCGCCATCTTCACTAATGGTACTGCGTTAAGTATGCCTAAAACAAATAGATCAGCTTCTTAGAAAGTTCTCATACACTTCTAAGTCCCTATGATTTTGCCTTTTTAAAAATTGTTTTGGTGAGGAGGCTTGGCCCTGAGCTAACATCTGTGCCCATCTTCCTCCATTTTGTATGTGGGACGCCACCACAGCATAGCTTGATGAGCAGTGCATCAGTCCACGCCCAGGATTTGAAGCTGCAAACCCCGGGCCGCCGAAGTGGAGTGCATGAACGTAACCACTACGCCACTGGGCCAGCCCCCATCCGTGATTTTGTCTGTGTTTCCAATAGTGATACATGTCAGGGCCTCCCTCATTCATCTTGGCATTTGTCCCTCTCCTTCTAGTCCCTGGTTATGACCTCGCTCAGTTCTCCTGTGACCTCACTGGCTACTCCTTCTCAGTCTCCTTTGCTGAGTCTTCCTCATTTCCCCAACTTCCTCCTGTTGGAATGCCCTAAGCCTCAGAACAGGCCTCTCTTCTGTGTCAACCTTCACTCCCTGGGTGAGCTCATGCAGTCTCAAGGGCTTACAGTACACCTGTATGTAAATGACACCCAACTCTCACCCTCAGCTTGCACCTTCCCCCTCAACTCCTCACTGCTATCTCCCACTGCCTACTCACCGGTGTCACCTGCATGCCTAATGAGCACCTCAAATTTCTGGTCTTCCCCACTGATCTGCTCATCTCAGAGTCTTCCCCTCTCTGTCAATGGTAACTCCATCTTTCCAGTTATTCGAGCCAAAATCCTTGGAGTCACCTTTGACTCCTTTCGTACACCCTATATCCTATCCATTAGCAAAGCCTATTGGCTGTCCCTCCAAATATATCCAGAATCTTACCATTTTCCACTGCCTCCACTGCCACATCCTGGTGCAGGATGCTGTCATCTCTTATCTGGGGACAGAAGACTTCTGACTAGTGTCCTGTTTCCATTCCTGCCACTTCCAAACTGTATTCAACACGACAGCCAGAGTGAACCTTTTAAAATGTAAATGAGATCAAGCCACTCCTCTGCTCACTCAGTTACACTTTACAGTGACCTAAGATGCCCTACGCAATCTGGCCTCTGGCCTTACTATTTTTTCCTTCACAAAATGTATATCAAAATTTGACATAGTAAATATTTCCTTTACTATCTATTTCTTCCCTTTGTTCCATTCAGGCTGAATTCTCAACAGCTAAAACAGTGCAAATAGTTTTGAATAACTTAATGAATGAGTAGAAGCTGTTCCATAAGATGAGTCAAAAGATGAGGGGATGATGAAATGAATTAGTGCATGCATGCTTGGAGTTGTATTTAAAACCTTGGGAAGCCAGAACTCACCCTCTCTGCTTGGGCTGATGTGGAGAGGAGGGGGCAGTTATGAAGTATAGTGGGATTCTTCCCCTCTCCTTGTTTCTCATCTAGGCATGTATTCAGTCAACTGGCATTCACTGATGTGGGCTTACGCAGTGCTACATACGGGGCATATACTTATGGTCTTCGACGAGCTATTGTTTACCCAGAAGACATGCAAACATATGACCTTAGAAATGAGGTAGGTGGTGGTCTGAGCTGTTTCTTGGGAGCAGTGATGTCCACGGGAAGCCATGGGAGGATAGGAAAGGCTTCTCCAAGGGGAGGCAACTGAACAGATTCTTGAAGGATAAAGAGGAATTCTTCATGTGGACAAGGATAGAGAAGTTCCAGAAAACAGCATTCCGGGAAACAGGAACAAAAGAGAGGAGATAGCATGGCACTTTGAGGAGCTACAAGTTGTTGGGCCTGCCCACCGTCCAGACCAGATCAGAGAGTTACGAGACCTAAAGCAAGGGAGGGCGGCAAGGGCGTATCAAGAAGGGCTTGTTCCCACATTTGGACTTCGTTCTTCAAACAGTGTGAAGACTTGTTAAGTAGCAGGTTAAAGGATGAGGCAAGCAAACAGTAAGACAACATAGCCCCATGAGTGCAAAATTTGAGCTACGCATTGAGTTCTATGGGCATACAGGGGGCAGGGCAGTGCCTAAGTCAACAGTTTAGAGGATTGAGGCAGGAAGGAAGCAGGAAGTGACAAAGCCTCCTCTGGGAAGGGACACTAAGACAGCTCTTAAACAACAAGGAGGAGGAAGCCAGGCAGGCAGGAAGATGAGGGCTTTTCCAGGAGAGGAACAGGAGGTTTCAAAGCCAGAGCAAGAGAGAGCATGGGGCGCAGCTGAAAGCCCACATTAATACCCACTCCTTCTAAAACCTGAAAGGGTTGCCTAAATCCTTTTATAGTCCACATATTGCTTAATCCTCCTTCTCCTTGATCTTCATCATAAAACCAAAGAATCATAATACTCAAGAGCTAGAGGGCATCTTAGAGCACATCTAATCCAATGCTTCTCAACCTTCCCACGTAAGTACCCTGAATAATAAGTGAAAGAACGTGAGCCAATTTTTTTGACATTGCTTATTATATCTTTTTTCAAAAAAAAAATAGTATAAATTTTGCATTCTGAGCCAAAATGTCTGTATTTGTTTTAATATAAAAATAACATTTTTCCTCAGAAATCTTCTAGTAAAGTTTATCCTCCACAGGAAGTTATGTCATCATTATTCACAGACAGCCCCTAACCACAGCCCAGGTGTGTGGACACCTCTGGGAAATCCCTCATTTACAGAGGAGGATATGGAAGCCAACAGACAGGTTATGCCATCTGCCTGAGGCTTGGGTGCAGAATGAAGTCTGGAACCACCGACAGAGATTTCCTTGGACCCTTTTTCCTCACAGGCCCTGCGTTCGACATGGTGACCCCCTCTTCCTTCCTGACTCTCACCTTTCTGCCCCTTCCCTCTGTTTGGCTGTCTGCTCCTCCTTTATCCCATCTTGCCTCCCACTCCCCCAACCCCATCAGGGCTCCAGAGGGTTCAGAGTGGAGACAGGAGAGGGAAAGCCCCACCAGGAGAGGAGGTTACAGAAAACAGCGCACTGAGCAGTCCTGGCATGATCGTCAGCTGTCACAGCTTCTCCTTCCTCCAGGATCAAAGGTTTATGAGGGCTTTTATGGCTGCTCTTGATGAATTATACCTTTGCTTCCTGGAGGCACTTAGAACATATTTCTGAGAGTTGGCTTAGAGCACAGAAGAGGAAACCAACAGTCCCAGTGCCTGTCCCAGAGAGCCTCCCACCATCCATTTTCACCTGTGTTACAAGTTTTACAAGCATCTCCAGCAGGGTCCCTTGAGTGGACGGTGTCCAGACTTCCCTCCCACAAAGGTGAAGTGTTGCTATTTCAAAAAATCTGCAATCCCCTGAGTCAGGCAGTGCAGGAGAAAAAGCTGGGAAGCTTGTAAGGTTTCTCTTCAAAACACAAATCTGATCTGGTCGCTCCTTCTGCCTACATCATGTCAGCAGCTCCCACTGTTTTCAGGATAAGGACACTTCCCTGATGTGGCCTACCAGGGCCCGGTCTGTCCCCTCCTCATTGGTCCAGACTCTACCTGCATCTGTCTCTTTCCTCTCTCTACTCCAGCCACACTGATGCCCTTTGCTCCCCCTCCATGCCCACCTCCCTACCACAGGGCCTTTGCACCTGCCACTTTCTCAGCCTGGAAGGCTCTTTCATCCCCTCTTTGCCTAGTTTACTCCTTATCATCCTTCAGCTCTCAGCTCAAATCTTTTTTCCTCAGAGAAGCCTACTCTGACCTCCCAACAGTCAAACCTCTCATTGTAGGTTCTCCGAACACCAGGTGCCTTTCTTCCAGCATTTATCACAATCTCCAAGTTACATTTATTTCTGTGATGGATAACCTGATTACTATTTGCCCTCCCAGAAGGCTGTATGATGCACAAGGGCAGAGTCGATGTAAGGATTTGCTCATTTTCATAACCTCATCACCTAACATTATGCCCGGCATGTAGCAGATGCCTTAAAAATCTGTTTAAATAACAAACAAATAAATGAATAGTAGAGTTAGTAAGTTCAAAAAATGAGTTGGTGAATGAATGAACACCTGGAATTGTTTATAAAGGTCTTGGGGATCCAGAATTTAATTTTTGGACCTACATGTCTATTGGGGAGCATTTATTGTAGTTAGCAACACTATACTTTATTGCTTCCCATTGCACCATCTGATAGTGTCTTTTAGGTACCAGTTAGGGGGAAGCACTCTGCTAGAAACTTTCTTGGCTACCCTCTTTCCATTGTCACCCTCTATTCCAGTCAGCAGCAAATCCTGCCAATTCCATTCCAAGATATATCAAGTTCCATCAGACATATAAAAGCTGAGAGAGGTTATCACCAACAAACTATCCGGAAAGGAACTTTAAAAGATCTACTTTGGGAAGAAAGAAAATGATCTCTGAGGGAAGATCCAAGAAGCAAGAAGGCATGTAAGCCGAGAAAATAGGCAAACGTGCAAATGAATCTAAATGAAAAGTTATTGTATAGAGCTCAGTAATAATGCATAATTTAGGGATTTAAAAAAAGCAGTCAACAATAATGTGTAAGATGTGAGGGAGTGGTCAGATTTAAGTGTGCTAAAAGGTTAAGAAAAGAGTAAGAGATACTAACTAAGTAACTTCAGGCTTTGTTAAGTACAACTAAACTTTTAAGGGTAACCACTACAATAATGAAAACAGAGTTTACAATTTCTGAAAAGTAATGGGAAAAAATATTTTATAAAAAAATTCTCAATCAATCAAAAAAAGGCACAAGATAAAAAAAGTATTCCAAACATCAAATAAATAGCACAAGATGGTAAAAGTAAGTTCAAATATATCAACAATCACAACAAATGTAAATGGGCTAAAGCTGCCAATTAAAGATAGAGGTTGTCAAATTATATTTTTAATACCCAGCTATATGCTGTTTATAAGAGACATATCTAAAATGTAAGAAATGGAAAGATTGAAAATAACCTATTAAAAAGGAGTATTATGCAAATGTTAACAAAAAGAAATATATAGTTTTATTAATATAGATAAAATAGACTTTAAGCCTTTTAAATATTAGAGAGCTACTTCATATTGATAAAATATTAAATTCATTAGGAAAAAATAACAATTTTAATCTTGTGTGAACTAATAACATAGCATCAAATATACAAATCAAATTTGATAAGGGGGGAGCAAAACGGGTGAAGGGGGTCAAAAAGACACAAACTTCCAGTTATAAAATAATTAAGTCATGGGGATGTAATGTACAGCATGATGACTATAGTTAATAATACTGTATTGCATAATTGAAAGTTGCTAAGAGAGTAGATCTTAAAAGTTCTTATCACAAGAAAAATGTAACTATGGATGGTGATGGAGGTTAACTAGACTTATTGTGGTGATCATTTCACAATGTATACAAATATTGAATCATTATGTTGTATATTTGAAACTAATATAATGTAATCTATCAATTATACCTAATTAAAAATAAATATATAATAAATAAATTTTAAAAATCAAATTTGATAGAATTACAAGGAGTAATTGACAAATCCACAAACATAGTGGGAGATTTTAATATTCCTCTCTCAGAAGCTGATATATCAAGCAGACAAAAAATTAATAAAAGTATAGAAGATTTGACAATACAATGAATAGCTTGATTTAATGGATATATATTGAACCCTGGATTGAAAATCAGAAAACACATGTATGAAATTTATTTTAGAACATAAGTGAAATCGTGTATGTGTAAAATTGACCTCATAATAGAGGTCAATAAAGTCTCAACATAGTTCAAGGAATCTGCATATTTACAGACCATATTTTATAACTAAATGCAATTAGTTTAAAATAAATGATAAAAAGATAAACTTTTTTAAACATTCCTTTTAAAATTACCAACTTATCTCTGTGTGTCAAAAATGAAATATTAATGAAACTGTAGTAAAATCATTACAAACTGTAATGATAAGTTAAAACTTACAGAATGTGGATAGTGATACTTAGAGGGAATTTTGTAGCCTTGGGGCTCACTGAAGCTTTCCTTCATTTCTCCAATTACACAGTTCATTGATTTATACATTCATTCAATAAATGCTTAATCTGGCATTGTGGCATCACACAGATGGAGGCTGCAGAGCCCTAGGCTCCTGTGAACAGCTGTAATGGCTAATAGCCCCAAAATGGAAATTCTGAGCTAGGCTTGTCTGTTCTCCAGTTGCTGATCTGCAAGAACTGACCAAAACTTAGATTGTCTTGTGATTGAGACATCGCAGGCTCTAAATTTCCCATGACTATTTTGCTAATGGTCAGAGGCATTGACGATAATCTTATGTTCAGAAGGACAACAGATCCTGGGATTCTTCAAACCGAAAGGTGATACAGGGCATCCCTGGATATTTTCTTGTCTTCTTGACTTTCTACCTCATATACTATGTTTCCCATTCTCTCTTTTGACAGAAAGGTTTCCTCCATATTCTCTCCACTCTAAAGTGAAAAGTCTAAAGGATAGATACAGTCATCCCTCGATATCCACGGGAGATTGGTTCCAGGACCCCACCCCCACCCCCCAGCCCCTGAGGAGACCAAAATCCCCCGATGCTGGAGTCCCTTAGTTGGCGCTCTGTATCCGCAGGTTCTGCATCCGTTTAATTGGTTGTATCCACGGATGCGGAACTCAGGGATACAGAGGGCAGACTGCATTTCTTCTTGTCTAGAAGCATTTCAAAGATTGTGTAGGAGACATAAGAGGAAAGCAAGAACATCTATGGGTTTCCCAGGAGGAAATTTCCAATGGAAATTAAAAGACAATAGACACCAAGTTTCCTCACATTTGCAATAACAGAACAATATGATGCAATTAGCAACAGTAATGAAGCTGATTTTAAAGAGCTAAGCAGAGAATATTTGTTTTTATTGTTGATGAATCATTATTTCTTAAAAACCACTATCAGATTCTGCAGTAGAAATCAGGATAGGTTCAATCTCCAGTCCATTTCTTTTTACCTTTCCAGGTTGTCCCAGGTTACCAATTCTTGTCAAGTAAATTGTGTTTTGTCTGTCTCACCATCAGTTGTCTAAATCCTGTGCTGGAAAGGTAGTCCCTAATCTTGTTTTCTCTGATACCAAAGGCTGTTACTCATTTCTCAATCACGAGGACAAGTTTTGAGGCTATATAATAGGAGCTGGATTTTAAGGCAGCCTAAATCCCAGCATTTGTTTGTTCTGAAACATAACACTTGCTGTACTTTATTTATTAGATTTCTTCATTATGCAGGACATTTTAATCACAGTGCTATCATAGATTACATTAGATATGTATCTTCTTATAGTTAAAAATAGTGTGCGTGATGCAGCTGACTTGATAGATGCTGTATCTGGGCGGATAACACTGAGTCACTGTAACTGCAAATGAAGAAAGATAAATACTGTTGCTAATCATTGGAGCCCGCTGTGTAGCTATTATGGTTTGGCTGTTCAAGTTAAAACAGTGGCTATGAGTCAGACCGCTCCTCCCTCAGGCTTTAGAAAACTCTTTAACCAAGATGGGTTTACACATGGTGTGCACGACGTGGTTGCTCCAAATACCTGATGGGGTGCCAAGTTCCAAGACAGGGTAGTGGAAAGTAGGAAGATATAAGCAAAAGCAGGGTCCACAAGTTATGCTCCTCGAGAAGCTCCTCTCCCCAAAGCTTTTCTGCTGTTTATTTAAAGCTGAGATTCCACAGGTTGGTCTTCATCACTGGGCAAACTTGATAGACGACCAGCCTCGAGCAACGCGCAATTTATGGATATAGAAAACTCATGGGCTGCCTACACATGCTGGTTCTTTATAGATGGGCTTTAGAGCAAGTGCAAGATGCTTGAATAATGTACAAACCAGCATTAATAAATCTCTGCAGAGGGACACCACCTACCTCTTCCTTTTGAGATTAAATTAAAAGCAACCTTCTAAATGCCTAAGTTAAAGACCATGACTGCACATGCTATATTTTCCCTCTGGTTGTCTCTTAATAGCAGATGCCCTGAGCTACTGTTTAATACAAACTTCAGATACAAAGCCCCAACTAGAAGAAACCAAAGGGACTATTCTTCAAAATAACATTTATAGCATTTTTTCTAGATTACAAAAGTAATAAATGCTCATTGTAGAAATATTCTTAAAAACAGAACAGCAAGAGAAAATAAAAGTCACCCATGATCTTCCCACTGAGAAATTACTCACTGTATCCTTTCAGTCTTTTTTTCTAGGCATAAACAGTTTTATAAGATTAGACCGTATATATGTATGTGTATATGTATAATATGACCTGCAAGTTTTCACTTAATTTATCATAACCATTTTCTCATACTATTAGTATTATCCTGAAATATAAATTTTTGATAGCTATATAGTATTACATCATGTGAATGTACCATAATTTTCTAGACCAGCCCCTTGTTATTGAACTTATAGATTGTTTTCAATTATTCACTATTATAAATCCTAAAATTACAAACATCTTTGTACATAAGAACCATCTTTGCATTCTTGGCTTTGTGTACTAATTATTTAATATACTATTAAATTAAATTTTCTAGCACTGTATTTTATTTAGAAGTTTTGCATCTATTAATGGACTGTTTCTAAAACCTGTGAGAAATACATGCAAACGAAATCACTGTGTCCCATGTTTCAGAGAGAATCGTCTTAGAGAAGGGGGTCAAAATTGGTGGCAGCCAGTGCTATATGGGAACAGTCTTGCTACCACGGCTATTTACCACTGTGTTTGCTACAGGTCCTCTGAAGGATACAAAGCCAAAGTAATTCAATTGGCCTTGGAATTAGAGCAACCGTTCTATTATTGTGTGCAAACTCCTACTATAAATAACCTGACAGCATCCATCTGCATAGGATGCAGAAAAAAACAAGAAACATGCAAAGTAAAGATCAAAATAGACCTGGAGTCCATCTGGTGCATCCTCTCCGTGGGGCCCTAAACAGATGGTGCTAATTCCCAAGATGTACCTGCCTTTGGCATTGTCCTGTCTCAGGGAGGAGGGGGGATTCCTTCCAGCAAATGGCCCAGCCAAAAAGGAAAGGGAAGTGAGCCACTGAGATTCATGCTTTTATTCAGCAAATAATTCTGTGAACACCTGACATGTTCCAGGCATTGTCCTAGACCCTAGCAATACAACAATGAACAAGAGAGACATGAGCTCATGGTCATGGTCTAGTGATGGCTACTATTTTCCAACCTCATTTGCCAGCTTTTTCCTCTCTCTCCCCGCCTGGCCTTCTTCTGTTCTCCCTGTTGGATTACCCAGGCTGAGTGTCTACTTTCCACTGAGTTTTTTCTCTAGACCAGTTTGCAACAGCTAGTACAAGTTCAGTAATTTGCAATGTCTTCAGCTTGATTCCTCATCCACTAGATTTATTGGCCAGTCCTGGAGGTCAGAGGCTATAACCTGTTCACCTTTGAACCTCTGGCCTCACACAACGGCCAGCATCTATAAAGTGCTCAATAAGTAATGAACTTAAGAAGATTTTAGCCTTTCAAAAGAAGAGACTTACCATCTCTGAAGAAGTGCTCCACAAATTGGTATTGTCTTCTCTCCCTGATCTCTTCTCAGGGACTAGAAAAGATAATAATACTTTCCCAAGGAGACGTGGGGGAAGATATAATGTGTGTCATTTCAGGTATATACTGAGATGTATTTACTGTACATTGAACTTGGAGGGGCTCTTTCTTTATGGGTTTCACTAGCATTTGTCAACTCTGAGCATAGAGATGGAGATATATAGAGACACAGACAGGTAGATATATATAGATAGGCCAGTAGATAGAGATAGATGGATGATAGAGGAAGTGGAAACTGGCAGGGAACACCATGTGTCGCAGGCAGGAAAGAGATGAAAGATGAAAAGTAAGACAGATTATAGCCCAAAGCACCAAAGCTCCGAGTGATCCACAAAGAAGTGAGAATCATCGGGAGACTCAGGAATTAGCACTTTCCAGTAGACAGTGGCAGGGCTTTAAAGGATTTTAAAAAGCAAGGGCTCCTCACTTTTACTGCTTACAGCTGGAGGGAAAAAAGAAAGGAGCACAGTCTGTGAATGCTTTCAGCAGAGGGAAATGAAGACACACACCCAGATTCACAGGGATTTGAGTCATATGTACTAAAAAGTAATGGGGTGGATTCAGGTCATCCATTTCCGACCAAATCCAAGCCCTGGATGCGTGTCAGGATATGTTCCTTAGAGCAAAGTTGCCTCAGTTCCTGGGGGAGAAAGAGAACAGATCTGAGATCCTCACAGAGGCTGAGTTCTGGAGTTCTGCGAGTCAGGTTTGGAGAATGATGACTTTGCAAATAGTAAGCCCTCTTCTTATTTTTCCACTGCCTGAGCCCGGCATGGTGTTTTCCCTTAAGGACCTGCAGAGAGGGGGCGCTATTGGTGGGGGGGATGTTGCTACATGGCCTGCAGAAAGATAAGCTGATGAGAAGATGAGGGCAGACCCAACAGTCCATGTGCTTGCCCAGCATCTCTGAGCTTCCTGGCAAGCCATGGCTCGTGAGAAATCAAGCCGAGTAACTGAGAGTAAACACAAGTCTGAATGTGGTCCTTAATCTAACCCAACCACTGGTGCCAAGAGGGATAAAATCAAGTAGAAAAATTTCCCACCTGCCAAAAAATAAAGACAAACAAAAAACATTGCAAGAAATGTCCCCTTAAGTTTGCCCTCTTATAAAAAGGCTTCGTGTAGGCTCTCGGCTAGACCATTTCTTCTTCCCGATCCTCCTCTGATGAAGTCCGCTTCTGAATATTCTGTGCTGTGTGTCGTGAGATTAAGAGTCAGGGGGATGTGGAACAGAATTTGTTCCAAACACACACCCAGTAATTTTTATTCCTAGGAAACTGGCCAACCCCTGGGTCCACAGAAACCTCAAACCAAGGTGAAAGCCCCCCATTAGAGGCTGAGTTCCCCTGAATTCCCCCCACTCTTTCCCTGAGATTAATAGGAGCCATATCCTGATATCAAGAGAAGAATAAGCCACTAAACGAGCCCAGAGAGACAGGCACCAAATGGTTATTAAATGTGATCCATGGTCACCATACGCAGAAGACGTCAGAACCCGTTCCATTCACCGCCTTCATGAACACCATTTCAATGGTCTTATTATGGGGAATCACCACAAGTGTCAATCCTGCTATTTCACCTGTGAAGTTAACAAGGATTTCTGGAGGCTGCCTCCCCTCACCTGTCAAAACCATAACTCTGCTGAGCACGGAGCCCAGAGGCGCTACGGAGGATGAGCCCTTCGCAGGTGGGAAAGCTGTGATGTCAGACCCAGGCTCCTCCTCTCAGCAAATACTGGGATTTGCTGTCAGGTCTAAATATATCCTTTTAAGAAAATAGCTTAGTTCTTGGCAAGTAGATATTGGCCTTTATTTTTAATCCATGTGGGGGTGTGTACAGATCATATTTACCCAGTCATCTTCTCGCTTGAGGATGAACCTGCTGGCAGTGTGACTCTGTGCACAAGTGTGAACGCAATCTGCTATGTCCCTTGGTCTGTTCCATATGGGTATTTGAGTGAGCTCTCACATGGGCAGCAGTGGCTGGCTTTCATGGAATAAGCGGCCCCAGACTAGGCACTTGGAGATTGACTTTGTGGGTTTCAATCAATCCCTGCCTGCAAGTTGCTCACCTACTCACAGGGAATGAAGAAAATTGAATACAGTCAGTCCCCACAGGGTTAAACTAGCATGACTTTTCTGGAGGGAATGATAAATTGTACTCTGCTCTACAAGATTCGTGAATGTGATTAAAGATTTATTGATCCAGTGCTGGGTGTATTCATGTACAGCATCCCACTTATTCCTCATAGGGCAATCCTGGGAGGTAGGTGTTACTAGTTCCATCTTCGTAGATGGGAGAACTCAAGCTTGGAGAGGCTACAGGCCTAGCTCAGAGTAACCCAGTGAGCAGATGGCATAGCTGGGATTTGACCCTGGGATTCTAGGGCTCCTACTCCTGTTCTTACCACTACCAGCCATTGCTTTATGCATAGCCCCAGCCACGCAGGGTTCCAAGAGCTTCAGTTGGTAAGCAGGAAGCAAGCCGAGGTCAAGCATGGGGCTAGCAGGGGGCAATGGCTGCAGGAAACTGACTAGGGCAGCTGGTAAATCCCCTTTCCTTAGGAGGGAACCAGCCATCCCCTACACTGAGAACAGTTCAGGTCCCCACAATGTCCAAGGTAGTTGGCACAGAGCCCAGTGTGAGGACTTCTGCACAGTGGTGGTTTTCCACGAACAAGCGATCCTGGGTCATCTGCAAGGGGCGGGAGGGTCTATTCAAGCTGAACACAAACGACAGCAGTTCAGGGTGAGCTCTGGGGAAAGCAGTTTGCAGGAACAAGGTAAGAGGATGTGCTTCCCAGTCCATGGCTGGGGCTCACACTGGCTCGACTCCCCACGGGAAGATGGAGGGAAGACAAGCCTCCATGGAATTAAGCCCTGGGGTCTTATTTATTCCTTCCTAGGCACACCCAAGCCCATCTGTGACTGGCACCTGAAGTAGCAGCCAAGAACAGTACCAGCTCCAGGCAACTGCTTCTGACTCTTCCCCAGGTGCCTCTCAGGCACTGCTCCTTGCCTTTTCCTCTTGAATTCCCCACCAGTCGCTTCCTTGGGCTCCTTTGCCTCAGAAAATACGAGATTCCCCTCTTGCGCTTCTTGGACCTTAGATCCTCCACCTGGTTTCTTGCTCTGCTGCAACTCCTGACTTCAGTCTCCTGTTGCAATCATCCATTTTTGAGCTGGAGTCATTTGGAAGCAAAAATGGGAGAGAGAAATTATTTTCCTGGCCTGGTCCAAAAATATCCTACAACTGTAGCCAGTGGGAATATCTGTGGTCCCGTGTCCAGTAGGAAATTCACTGAAATTGTCTGATGGAACTTTATAATAATTATGAGAGTTCTTCTAATAGGTTTAAGTGTTTGAAAGGATAGAGGTAGATAATGTAACTTATAGTGTACGTTCCAACTTCAGGGACAAAGTAAAGAGACATGTGGGTATATTTTTATAGAGAGTTAAATTGAATTTAATTTAATGAAGTTTGTGGTGAGGGAGCATGGTGTTAAACATTGCTTGATTGTTTGCTTCAAGAATGAGATATTTAAATGTTTGATTGCCTAATGCTTCACACTGTTCTTCTGACTCTATACTGAGAACTACAGCTAACAGAGCCGGATGTATCACTGGAGATGGGGACATCCCCATCCAGAGTGAGATGGTCTTGACTTGTTACAGATACTACTGGCAAGAAGCCTAGAAGAGCTGCAGAAATCACCAAGACCCTCCTGGAGACATCCCAGAGCACCAAAGCACAGAATCACCCCTTACCAGGAGATGCTGCTCCAGCATGTTCTGTGAGGCAGCAATGATCAGGCAAACAAAAAGCAGAGGCAGGACAATGGAGGAACTGATACAGCCAGAGGAGCCATTGGAGAGGGGAGGGACATGGGAGGGTACATAATTGCCTGTACCGAACTTTGAGAGCTCCAGTGCCTCCTGTCCAGGGCCCAGACTGTAAATATCCCATCGTGGCAGCCATGTCAGCGCCAAACTCTGAAAGAGCATTCACGAGCCTACCTTGTTCCTGTTGGCACTGAGCTCTCTGCTTTCTGGAGTGAAAGACCAAACAGAGATTCATTTTCCCGGGACTTCCAGCTTGAGTCTTTCTGCTATCTTCTTCTTCGAGTGAGGCCTTGGCCCCTGACAGAACCCAGCAAGCAGGGAAGATGGGGTTTCTGTGCCGTGCTGCATGCGAGAGACTGCTTGGAGATAAAGGGGAAAGATACAAGAAGCTACCTACAGGAAGTTCATAGTTTAGTTTTCCAGAATTTTCTTTTAGGGTCTTTTCCTTCCAGAACCATTTAATAATATTTTCCCCAACAATTCTGTGAGGACTTTAGTTGACATTACATTATACATTATTCTGGGCAGAAGGGACAACTGTACAATACCCCATTGTCTCATCTAAGAGCAAGGTGCCTGGCCACTCCTTCTCAAGTTCTCTTTGATCTTTTATAAAGTTTGTCACTTTTCTTCGTATACGGCACATGCGTTTCTCTAAAGAGAGATTTTTTGAAATAATGTTCTATTTTGTTCTTTAATTCACACAACAATATTGTGCAAGGCCCTAGGAATTTAGCAGTGCACAAGACACCCTGTATCCCACCTTCAGGATACAGTCTAGTGCAGAAGCTTACAGTCTAGTAGGAAAGATAGAAACTGAGCAATAATTGGTAATTCCAATGAACAAGATAAGTATAGAGTGCTCTGAAAACACACAACAGGGGATACCTAATCACAATAAGGGATCTTGGAAACACTTTCTGAGGGCGTAATATCTACCGTTACTTCTGATTAATAGGTAGGAGGTGGCCTAACAGAACCCCATAGAGAAGGAAGGTAGTTCCAGGCCAAACACAGTTTTCTTTGTTTATTTGTCCCTTGTATTCTTCTGACTGAATATTCCGAGTATACAGGAATATTACTGAATATTATTGGTTTTTGTATCTTCTTATTTTAACTGACTTTTATATGAAATTATTTTATTAATTCTAATAGCTTTTTAGTTAATTTTTTTGGGTTTTCCTGGTCAACAATCATAGGGGTATATGCAAATCTAATCTTTTTTAAGGCTATTTATAGCTTTAATTTTTTCCACCTCTAGGAGCAAGAAGTTTGAAAAGTTTATTTTCTGTTGGATAATATGGTATTTCCTTATATTTGTCCTAAATGGACAAACCTCACGTGTTACCCACAAATTCTGGTATTCCATAATGTGGTGAACAGGCCCAGGTTCCCTCTACTTCTACCTTTCGTGAAATAAACGATTCGTTCCCAGACTAAAAGCAAAAATACCTGTAGTGAAATAAACTGGAAACCCTCCCCCTTCTTTCACCAGGGGAATCCCAAAGAATATAATCCAAGCGGGTGCCATCCCTCCTGGGTACCACAGAGAGAGCCATTTGATTGTCAATGTGTGGCTCTTGTAATGTAATACAATAGCAGATTCAAGACAAAGCCAAATGCTTCTTAGTACAATAATGGCAGGGGCTAATGTTATGGAAAGGACAAAAACAAAGCTTTCCTAACAGAAGGAATGCTATTTCTTTTATACAAGTTAAGACTGTGTAGTCTCCAAGGTAAGTTAAACCTTGCATAGGTGGGGTGTGCTTACCTGTTAGGTGAACTAGTGAGGAAGCAGCCACTGCAGACCGAGTTAGCATCAGCACACGTTCCACCACTCTTGCTTATGCTATTCTCTCCCCTGGTGCAGTCAGCAAGAAGACATGGGAGGGAATGGGGGTGGAACCTCTTGTTCCTATGAGGAGGCATGGAGTCTCCCAGGGAAGAGGGTGAAGATGGGGAACAGAGGGTCTTGAAAGAGGAGACTTCCTAGGCAAGGGGGTATCAAAGAGAAAGAGGTTGTGTGGGAAGGAACATCCCTGGTGGACACCCTTTTTCCAACATCAAGATCTGGAAGGGCCTTCCCTTATGTTGGGCAGGGGGGTTGATCAAGTTGATGAAGGTTGCAACCTCTGGCCCCCACACTGTTTACTAATCTGAGAACTTCCTGATGGCTCAGGAGAGAACTTCTTTTGCCTCCGTGGTGTTCTTGCTGTCTGGTCTGGGGGGTTGATCAAGCAGTGTGGCTCTAAAATGGTGTGGGCTTTACCCGCATCACTCTTCCTATGGATTATAAGGCAGACTCAACACTGGAATCAGACATGAGCCCAGATGGCACCATTCATTAGCTGGAGATGCTCTTTGAGACAAAAAACAAGGGGCCCTGCCATATTCCAGTTACATGAGTCATGAACATATTACAAAAAGTAAAAGGTGGACCACAGGAGGCGAGCCTCCAGACCATGTGGAGAACTGGCCAAGGTCAGCTACGTATCTTGTGGGAGTATTCCAGCACAAGTTCCATAATTTGTGGAAGCCTGATTCTCTAACTCTCTTGGAACTGAATGAGAAGCATACCCGCCTACTGATCTGCCTCTGCCGGGGAAGTTGGTCAACCCCAAATCAGCTCTCTATCCTGCTAACACTCTGTCTGTGAAAGAAAGGTTTGGAACTAATATCTATTATTCATCTCTTCGAATCCTCACAATATGATTATTAAGGTATTTGTGATCCCAGTCTTACAGATGAAGAAACAGGCTCAAAGACATTGTAGCAGATACTGTTGGTTGCCAACACAATGACCAGTCACTCCTCGTCCTCCTCTCTAATAGAACCCTGGTTTCTCTTAGGCATCCAGACTTCTCTGCATGGGCATGTACTTCAGAGGTCCCTGGGAGGGAGGAGGAAGAAATTGGGCTTTATCTAAGCCAGTCGTGATGATTCCATTCCTTTTGCCAGTGATTGGTTTAGAGGTGGGCATGTGACACACTTCCGGCCAATATGATGTGATGCTGTGTCTCCGAGGGAGCATCCAGGAACTGCTTTCTTTCTGAAAAAAGAGACAGGCTCTCTCCTGCTGCTGCACATTGCTGGGTCTGCATGGGATTCCCGGAACTGAGGCAGCCATCTTGCAATCACAGGGCTGATTTAGGAGCCCAGGCCAATCCACTGAGAGTGGCAGAGGAAAATGTTGGAAAGAATCTGGCCTCTTCATTTACATTGATGAGCTGCTGAATTCAACATCCCTGGAGTTACCTTAAATCAGAACTTCTTTTTATAGGATAGGAAACATTTTCTTTAATTATTCAGTCATTCTGGGTTGGGATTTTTCTTATTTGCAGCCAAAAGCACCCTGACAGGTACAGAAGGTGAGTGACTTGCCTGAGGTCACACAGCTGGTAAGCCATAGAGCTTAGATAAAATTCCAGGTCTGTGGGATTGCAAAGAGCATACTTTCTGCTTTGCTGGAGTGTACAACAAAGTGAAGAGTAATTTCACAGGATTCGTTAGAATCTTTCCCTACACCAGGATCTCTCTGTTAGTCAGGCATCTGTCAACTATTTAGTACTAAAAAAAGACTCTGTGAAAATGATTTTTTTAAAAAATACAAAACAAATCTCCTTCCCTCTCCTCACAGTGTTTTTCCTCTCTCGAGCATCACAATTGCTTCTTATTCTGCCCATAGTGTCAAGATAACAGGATTTAATTACCAAATTTATACACCACAGCATGGCATAAATGCATTGGCCTGAACTAAAATGAATGCAGTTATTAAAAAAAGAAAAAAGATGCTGCGTCAATACAGTGACAGCAGACACAGGGACGACAGTTTTATTTACTTTATCTCCTCACAGGAAGCAGTTAAGCCATTTCAAAAAGATTATTGGGTTTTAATGATCTAGGACATTAAAAGACATTTCTTTCAGCAACATTGACACGGTACCTCAGGTAAAAGAGGCAATAAATTCAAGAAACAATGTTTGGGCAATAATGTTTTGGCAACTCCTCCTCACTGATTCATGATGGACCTCACGGTGGCCATTCTCCAGTTAGTGTGGGCCACTGGCTAGGGATGTCGTTGAAGAATGCTGCTTAGTCTTCTCAGTAGGCCTCAGAGATCTTTCCAGATTAAGACTTAGCAGCAGCTTTTAGGCTCCACAGTGAAAACCACAGCTGCTGCCGAGCTCTGCCTCCAGGTGCCGGAAGGAAAAGGAAATGGAGAATGGGAGAGTGAGAGAAAAGGCGAGAAGAAAGCAAGGAAAGAGACCACCAAGGCTGGTACCGCAAAATTCTATCCACAGTGCACTCTAGCTGCCTTGCCCAGCCAGGGCTAAGTCCAAGTTCTCTAGACCAAGTCCAAGTTCCAAGAACCAGAGTCTCCTTTGGTTCCCCTGGAGCTCATGGGCATCTAGAGATCAGGTAGGGAGTGGTTCCCAAACTGGCCTGTCAGATTTCCTAGGGATCTGAGGGAATGGTCCATAGAAAACTCAGCCAAAATAGCTTCCCCTTTTATCTGTCTTATACTTTGGACTTTCACAAGAGATTTTTTTGAAGAAAAGGGAACACAGTTTTTGTGTGTGTGTGTGTGTGTGTGTGTGTGAGGAAGATCCGCCCTGAGCTAACATCCGTGCCAATCCTCCTCTGTTTGCTGAGGAAGACTGGCCCTGCACTAACATCTGTGCCCACCTTCCTCCACTTTATGTGGGACGCCGCCACAGCATGGCCTGAGAAGCAGTGTACCGGCGCCCGCCCGGGATCCGAACCCGGGCCACCAGCAGCAGAGCGTGCGTGCTTAACCGCTACGCCACAGGGCCGGCCCCATGGGAACAAAATTTTTAAAGTTTGGAAGCTGATGATCTAGGCTAACCTCTTTATTTTGCAGAGACTGAGGACCAAGGTTAAGGAATGGAGGCAGTTGAAGAGAGAGATGGGGCTGGAAGGAGGTCTCCATCATTCCAGGCTGCTCCTGGATTCCTTCTGATGGGATATGGACGGCACTAGAAGGGTGATTTTTGAACTTCTAATCTCCCCACCAGCACCCTTGCTAGCCAGTAGCTATGCCCTGTCCAGGTAAGTAAGTGGATAAGCAGCCTCCTCTTCGCAGGTGCTCTCTCTTAGATTTAAAGTAAAGATTTGAAGTAAAGATTCAGTCGTTCAATGGTTATTCCCAGTACAGTCAGGATTGACTGGATCTCCTAATACATCACGGGCTCCTGAAGTTTCGTATAAGAACCCTACTCTAGAGCTGTTTCCTTGGAGATGTGAAGAAAATAACAACTTTGTTAACCATTTTCCTAATGATACTCCCCCTCCCTGAGCATGTTGGTACATGGCTGAGTTTTGCAGAGATTTCTGGACTTTTCTGCTGAGCTTAACAAGAATACATTTGGATGCAGCTCCAATCAGGTCATTGTCATCAGAGGTGATTCTACTGGCTTAAGTGGGGCCTCAGTTCTTTGTCCTGCTGAAAACTCATGGACCAACTAGCCTAGAAAGCCCTCTGGAAATTGTATTTTTTGGGAGGTCAAGGCCCCAGCGTCTGGGCTGCTGAAAGTGCTCAGCCCAGGTGGGGCTGAGGTGGAGCATGTGTGAGCAAGTTTCATGATGATAATGTGGAGGAAGGAGGAGAAATCCGGGTTGGAGCTTGAGTGGAAAGAAATTGGTGCCCTTGTCACAGAGGCACCAAGATGTCTGAGGGGAAGAGAGGTGTCCAGGGAATCTCTGCAGAAAAGAGAGGCCAGAGTAGGCATCCCTGAGGATAAGGGAGCCCAAGAATAATTCAAGCCCTCAGATCTATAAGGGAAGCCAAAAGAAACAAAGACCATTGCTTGCTACATATCCAAATAGTGCTTACAATGCAGATATGGAGACAGGCAGATGCTAGGATTCACATATTGAGCCATTCACCTCTTACGGAAGAAAAGAAAAGAAAACCCAGTGGTGAGAAAAACACCTTTAGAGAAGTAGTCCAGCAGCAGATGGTAGCCAGTGGCTGGAGCCAGCCTGCCTAGATCACAGCCAGTCCCCCCAGCATAAAAGCTGAGCCAGTTGGGGCAAATTCCTTAGCCTCTCTAAGTCCCAGTTCCCACAGCTGTGACATGGGCATAATAATAGCACTTACCTCTCAGAGCGGCTGTGAAGATTAAAAGAGAGCATGTATTTAAACCCTTAGCACAGGGCCTGGTGCACTTACCAGTGTTGTTAGCATTAGGCTGTTCTTCACACCTCCCAGGTGCCAGAGTAGAAAATCCCAAAGGGGAATCCTTCTGCCTTGTTAATGGCTCTGGCTCCCAGAGACCACTCTGGTGGGCCCACTGTGTTCTGGGGCAAAAGCGAGGTGTTTGTCTCAGCAGCTTGGCAAGAGGAGGCTCAGGAGGGCAGAACATCCTGGAATCTTTCGTGGGCTCTCCCAGGGAAGGAGGAGTTGCAGGCCGCACTGCCCCAGAGGACTGGAGGCCACTTGTAAGGTAGAGCTGGGAGGCAGCCCAAGGATGTCCTCTCTCTTGATGAGAGCCCATCAAGAACAGAGGGTGCTGCTGGAAAAGCTCTGAGCTCCCTTCTCAAAGAGTCTTTAATGTGGTTATAATGTGTATGCTGTAAACAACCCTCAGGAGAACAGAACCAGTGAGGCTTTGCCTCAGGAAATGTTTGAGTGGAAGCTGGATGATCCAGTGCTGGCACAGGGCGCCCTGCGCTGTGCAAGGCTGGGACCGGGTGACCCGCACCTGGGACATGAATATCTACAGCTGCATTGCATGGAGCAGTCTATACGCCAAGCTGGCCCAAGGCCAAGGGTTTAACACACGGTTGCTGGCTTCATCTCCAGAACACCAACATGAGGCAGCTCTGTGGGTGACTCCGTCTACAGAGGAGGACACCGAGGCACACAGGTGGTAAGTCAGTCGCTTGCCCAGAGTTGCACAGTTAGTAGAATAAGAGCCGGGATCCAAATCCAGGCACAGTCAGACTCAGCGTTTGTGAGCTAACCACTGCCCTGCACTGCTCCAACAGAGTCAGGGTTCACCTCTCCCCTGTCTTCCCACTGCTTGTAGGGCCACTGCTGATGAAGGTCTGGGAAGCAAGCGGGGGCCAGGGCAGGCAGGCTGGCAGGCAATTGCTGACACTGACCCTCTGGCCTGGGCGGGGCCTGGAACCACAGCTCTCTCTCACGCTACAAGAGATGACCCTGATTAGGGCCAGGAGGGTTCTGGGAAGTTTCTCTAGCAGCCCTGACTGGTTTGTTGCTTTACATGCCTATTGCTTTCTGTATGCAGTAGATATCTGATCCCCCACACCTGCCAACTCCCCCTCTGCGTTCTCTTCCCTGTGTACCCGGCCCTCACCTGGCAGAGGTGTTGCGCCCCGTGCTTGGGGCTGCCCTTTCCCTGCCCTGGCAGCTCCTTCCCCTCCCCCACCACACAGAGATGGGAGTCATTGACGGCGAGTGGGTGAGAAGAAACAGAGAAAGCAGAATCAAGAAATAAAAACCCTAAGGGCAGCAACAATTAATATTTCACTTGAAGATTGCCTGGGAACGGAAAGCACAGGCCGTTCATGTGCAAATCACATGCAAATCATATGCAAGCAGTCTCCACACCAGGGGCCCTGTAGACGCTGTAAACCTGCCTGGCCAGCTCCTAGGAGAAGCTTGAGGACAGCACCGCCCCCATCCTGCTCCAGGCTACACAGCTCCTAGGTCAGGACTGGGTGGGGCCTCTGGATGACAGGCTGGGATGACACCAGCTTTCCTTGGAACTCCTCAGGTCAAAGCCCCTTCCAGTTCTGAGGTTGTGGTCCTCCTGAGAGGGAGAGTTCCTAGCCCCGCATCCTAGTTCCCCTCACCACTCCCCAGAAGTGCCTTCCCTGAAGGTCGCCCCAGCCTTCCTGGTACTAATCCCGGTGTCTCTGCTCCATCCTGACATCCAGGCACGACCCAACAGGCTCTGCTGATGCCTGAGCTGGTTCCTCTGTGACACTGCCCACCCCGTCCCCTCCGCCCTTCTCTCTGAATGCCCTTCTCTGGCCCCATTGGTATTAACCCCAGGGTCAGGGGGAGCCTGAATAGGCCCCTGATCATCCTCACTCAGATATGGGCTGGGCAGGTAATGCGTCTCTCCTGAGGATGTGAGCAGGGCGCTGCCTGAGATTCCGATGGTTCTGCATGTGGCAGGAAAGCAATTCAGTCCCCACCTCCCCTCCCCGGGTCACCCAGAGCTGGCCCCAAATCAGCGGTAACCAGGAGCCAGAGTTACCCCCCAGGGTTGGGTGACTTGGGCCTTCCAGGCCTGAGACCTCAGGCTGAGGACAGACTTGAGTTGAGCGGCATGTCCCTTTTTCCTCCCAGTTGGGAGCTACCCAGCAGGAAGCAGCCCCCCAGGCCTGTGCTCACCACGCACCTGGGCTCCGAATGGGCCTCCCCTCAAACTGCAGCCAAGACGGGAAAGGCAAAGGACAGGGAGCAGTTCCCAGCCAGCCCTGGGCCCTGCACTAGAACCCTTAGCACATGCACTGGCTTCCATCTCTGCCTGCTCCTCCCGCTAGTACTTCAAGTTCTAGGAGGGCAGAGAAAACGACTTGATTTATTTCAGCCGAGGAAAGAATACTAGGTTGAGGTTTGGGAAGGAGAAAAGAGAAAACCACAGAAGAGAGGGGACAAAGACAATTTACAGTGGTCAAGTTCATATAAAGGACTCAGTGAGTTCCAGTAAACTCGCTGTCTCTCAGTTTCCTTGTCTAGATAAAATGCTCCCTGGGAGGGTGGTAGAGAAGATTATTTGAGATAACATGTAAAGCACCAGGAGTGTGTCAGGCACCCAGTAGATACTCAATAAATGGTAAAAGTTTTTTAGATTTGAGCGCCCAAGAGTGGAGTGCCCCGTCCAGGTGAGGTGAGGTGCTCCTTGCATACTACTTAGTCCAGAGGCAAAAACATTCTTTCTTCCCCTTTTCCAGTTCCTGGGGAAGTGGTTCTCCAATTCTAGGGGGCATAGAGTTACCTCCCACTCCCAGAAAGTCTGATTTTGGTAGGTCTACAGTGGACCCAGGAATCTGCATTTTCATGCCAGGAAATTTGGGGCAGGTGGTTGAAGGGCTGAACTTCAAGAAACACCGCAGAAAGGGAATGTCCATCTCTTAGGTTGACTTTTCTCATCAACACGATCATATTCTTACGCAATGATCAACATCGTGCTCCTAGGGATACAGCTTCTCCAGTCTCTTTTTATGTGGCCTTCCTGGGGCATGGGGAATGGAAAAGGAGTTGTGGGAGACAGCACGAGGTGATGGTGGGGATTTATTTGGTTATAAAAGCTTATGTGAAGCTTCCACAAGCCTAATAATGACCTCCCTACAAAAACTTCCAACTAGCTCACCATTTGGGCAGCATCTGCTGTTTCCTTGGGGACCAGAACGTGTAGACCAACTGGAGACACTGAAACACTATTAATAGTGGGCTGGGTGAGACCAAGCTCGGGAAGCGCAGAATGCTTCTTCAGGGAGCTGACAAATCCTTTGAGAGCCCGGGTCATCTTAGCCTTGAACTTAATCATCTTGGCTGACACCTCACCTGTGACCTCTGATGCCTGGATAAGGCAGGGACCTGGCCATAGCTGACCCACGTGCAGTCCGCCCTGAAGCCCTTCCTTCGCACACACTGGACACAGAGCAGGCCATCAGTTCTTTGTATATAAAATTTATTGGATTTTTTTTTCTGATTACAAAAGAAATATACAATCAATATAAAAAATGTTTTTAGAAGATATAGAAAGGCACAAAAGAAAAATAAAAGCTACCTGTAATCCTATCATCCAGAAATTAGCATTAATATTTTAGAGTAGCACACTACTAGTTGTTCCTATGCATATATTTGTGTAAAATTGCATACGTCAAATTTGGATTTTTACCAAATCCCTTGCTCTGTAACCTGCTTGCTTCACTTAACAATACATAATAATTTTTCACATCATCAAATGTTCTTTGACCATCTCATTTTTAATAGCTCATGATATTCTAGCGTATGGATGCACAACAATTTAATTTGGACATTTAGGTTATTTCTATTTTATGTTTTTGGTTTTTGGTTTTTGTTTTTTTTTTTTACTATTATAAATCTAATTACGTTCCAGTTATGATTTTTCTTAGGATTAATTTCGAGAAGCTAAATTCTTACATCAAAGATTTTTTTAAGTTTAGATACACATCACCAAGTTGTAGATCCTCAAGTAACTCTTGAGGCTTCAGGAGATGGAGAAGGTGGCATAAACTGAGGCCCGTCTAACCCTAGTTCAATTTCTAACACCACAAAGGGGCATTTGGGTCAAGCTTGGAAGGTTAGGAAGGTCTCCCCTGCCCAAAAAAAAAAAAAAAAACCTCAAAGAATGCCCTTATGATCTACAGAAGATTTCTCTTCTGTGATTATACTCAATCCATTTCAGGGATTCTATGCAAATTTTTTTCTGTCCTACAGCAATTATTTCTGAAAACCAGACTTTTGACAAAAGTACACTTAACTTTTTTAAAAATAGCATTTTTAGTGCATGCTATTATCATGGTTACTTATTCAAATGTGTTGATGCGGGAGTAGGTGTAAGGTGATGTTTGCATTGGCATGGCAACCAGTGACTAACTGAATTCCCTTCACAGCCCATGATGGCTTCTTTGACTTACATGGGGCCAGAAATGGATTTTTCCTCCTATGTGTCGTTGGCTCATGGTAGAGAAAAGGTTACCCGTTCATGACCTAACCCTTTTCTATTCTATTAGTATTTTTAGTTTGTGCCACGTTTGGGGCTAATAAGTTTAGTGAGTTTACTCTCTACCCTGTGAAGTAAGCTTCCTTTGATCTATAGTTAGCTCTTTTAGGCTGTACAACATGCTCTCTAATTATTATAATAGCTAATATGTATTGAATCCTTACCATGGTACCAAGCACACTGCAAGGTGCTTTATATATGTTATGTCTTTTAATCTTTAATGAAACCCTATGATGTGGGAACTATTACCATCCTTTCTTATACAGATAAGGAAACTGAGGTGGAGGTCAGATGGCTTGCTGAAGGATACAGAGTTCACAAGATGAGGATTTGAACCTGAGCAGTTGGACTCTGGAGGCTGAGGGTCTGACCACTACCCCACCCTGGCCACCTAGAGTAGATGGGGTCTCTTCCTTTTGTTGAGGGGGTCTGGGGTTGGACGGACCTGTCCATGTTGAAGCACAAGCTTACCTCTCGTGTTACAGTCCTTAAACATATCCTTTCTCAGGCTTTCTAGGCTGGAAAGTGTGAGCATTTCAGTCTTGATGTAAAAGTTTGTTCTTTTATTTGCCTGATATAACAAACCCTGGAAATTCAACAAGATTTTCCTCTCCTTTCTTTTAGTCACACAAATAGTACTGGAACCTCATCAGCTCTCAGTTCCTTCACCTATAAAATGTAAAATCTAAAAGCTGGGTCGCGTGAGGACTGTGAAGATGACACGGGAAGGCCTATGTAAAAGCGCTTGGCATAGGGCTGGGCACATAGTAGGCACTAGATAAAGCTTCCTTCCCTCAGTCCCTTGTCGGCCTTCCAATGGTAGCCTGTCTCCGTTGTTGAGCTTCTGGTCTACAGTCATATCTGGCATCTCCAGGCTCCTCCTGTGATCAGAGGGCGGATGTGACACTCCTCTTTTGAGGGCTCCTGCCCAGGCCCTTCAAGACCCATGGTGGTTGGGATCCAGGCCTGGTTCTCCAGTGAGTCATGATACCAGAAGGTGCTGGATGGAGAGAAGGGAGCTCAGGCCTGGGAGAGCAGTGAGGTGGGGTGCATATCAACATGAGAAGCCCTTCAAGTGCTATTGAAAGAGCGACTCTATAACTCATGGGCAAGCGTCTATTAGTCACTTGTCGGCTTTTTGTGTGTGTGTGTGAGAAAGATTAGCCCTGAGCTAACATCCATTGCCAATCCTCCTCTTTTTTTTGCTGAGGAAGACTGGCCCTGGGCTAACATCTGTGCCAATCTTCTTCTACTTTATATGGGAAGCTGCCACAGCATGGCTTGACAAGCGGTGCATCGGTGCATGCCCAGGATCTGAACCCATGAACCCTGGGCCACTGAAGAGGAGCATGCAAACTTAACTGCTACGCCACTGGGCCAACCCCCATTTGTTGGCTTTTTAGGCGTCAAAACAGAGAACAATAGTGATGAACGACTGGTGAAATCCTTGGGGAGGACTGTACAAACAGAAGATAGGAAATGATTGGATGAGAACAATTATATGTAAAGGGAAGCAAGAAGTCTGATGAACTAGGGTCTGAACATGGACTAGTACCGTAGGCAGATTTATCAAAACTGTGGGCAACACAAAACAGGAAGGATATATACCAAAATTTTAATAGTGTCTTCCTCTGGGTGGTTAGATTCTGGGTTGGTTTTCATTATTTTTTAATATTTTTATTTATTTACGTTTTTGCTGAGGAAAATTCACCCTGAGCTAACATCTGTGCCAATCTTCCTCTATTTTGTATGTGGGTTGCTGCCACAGCATGGCTGCCGATGAGCGGTGTAGGTCCACACCCAGGAACAAAACCGGTGCTGCCGAAGTGGAGCATGCCGAACTTAACCACTAGGCCATGGGGCTGGAGCCCTGGTTTTCATTTTTGTGTTTGAAAATAGAATTTTCTAAAATAAACACTTACTTATTTTGTAAACAGAAAAAATAAGCATACTTTTTAAAGATCACAATCACTTTACTGGGATTATAAGGCTAGAAAGATAATTTTTCCTCTTGAGCTGGTAGATTAGGATCTGTCAAGAACACTGGGCCATATAGTTATTCAACAGATTCACTGAGTGCCTATATGTGTCCGGCATGTTCTAAGCCCCGTTCTGGACTCTGTGATAGGAAGGACATGAACAAGTTGGGAAATTTCAAGGGAAGGGGCACCAGAGAATCAAAGGTTTATCAGCAAAGATGGGCTAGGTCAGTGCTACTCCCAGTGTGGTCTTCAGATGAGCAATATCAGCATCACCTGTTAGAAATGCAAATTCCTAGGCCCCACCCCAGAAGTACTGAATCAGAATCTCTGGGGCGGGGCTCAGAAATCTGTGTTTTAACAAGCTCTCCAGATGATTGTGAAGCAAGCTACAGAATCTGAGAAGCACTGGGCTAGGTTATGCTACAGTAACAAATAACCCTCAAATCTCTATGGCTTACCCTGACAAAGATTGCTTTCTTGCTTACAGTACATGTCCACTGTGGACTAGAGGTGCTCTTCTCCAAGACCCAGGCTGACCTACCCAGCCACCTCTGCCTGCAACATTGCCAGTCATCATGGCAGACGGAAATGAGAACGTGGCGAACCATGACCTCACTCTTAAAGCTTCTGCTCGCCGCAGTCGTTGCTCACATTTCATTGGCCAAAACAAGTCATGTGACCAAGTCTGCCATCAATGGAGTTGATAAGAATTTTTCCAAGGAAAGGGCAACAAATTTCTCTAAAAACTTTTTATTTTGAGATTATTGTAGATTCACATGCCTTGTAAGAAATAATACAAAGAGATCCTGTATATTTTCACCCATTTTTCCCCAAGGATACCATCTTGCCCAACTATAGAACCATATCACAACCAGGAGATTATATTCATACAATCCACCAACCTTATTCACATGTCACCAGTTTTACATGCCCTCATTTATGTGCATGTGCGTGTTTAGTTCCATGCAATTTTATCGCACGGCAAATATGTTTGAAAAGTAATCCAGTTAACTGCACCAGGTAAAGGGCTAGGACAGCTTAACTGGGGGAGGTAAGGCTGATGATCTCTTCTCATAACAGAATTCTTATCTTTGAAAAATTAGTTTATGGAGAATAGTGGGCCTAAACGAGAGAAAACGAGAATAGTCTTTAAATCTATCCTGAGGAGTCTGTAAATGTAGTGGACATTTGTAGATTTGACCTGCCAGCACCCATGTCCCCTTCTGGTGGCAGAGCTTGTATTTTGCTTTGGGAAACCATCCCTCCACCATTCTCAGGCCACGTGTGCAGGTAGGGTGGACCCCATTCTGAGCTTTGAGAGTGGGCACCGGACTCAGGCCTGGTCTTGCCACATGTCCTATCCCCCTGGCTACAGTCATTGGTTCAGAGATGGACACATGAACCAAGCTAGTCCCAGGACATTTTACTAAATCAATTGATAAAGACGCTCTCTTTTCACTGGAGTGGCTAAGCTTGTAAGTTATAAGCTTGGATCTGCTGGAGGCCACCAGATAGAGAAAGTCTAGCTGAGAATAAAATCAACAGTACAAGATAGAGAAAGGATACCAAGCCTTGATGACATTGTATGATCTCCTGGAGCTTCACTACTTTTGGACACTCCACCTAATTGAGCTAAAGAATTCTAATGTTTTCTTTTTATTGTTGCTTAAACTGGTTTGAATTGGGTTTCCTGACACATTCCTAAGAGTCTTTGAGTCCCAACTTACCAATAAGGGAATTCCCAATGCTGGGATAATCAAAGGAGGGTGAGTGGTAGTTCTCATCCCAACAGTTTAAATGAAAATAAGTACAGAGAGAGGGACACACACATACGTGTATATTTTCCCCCATCTACCTAAGCCCTGTTCAGAAGCTGTCGCCCTAAAAACGTCAGGCAACAAGCCCAAGAAAATGGAATAAATTCTCTTCTCCTTTCCCTTTTTTCTGGTTGGGTTTTCCCATACTTGTGAGAGAACTTTCCGGTCTGAAAAAAACTTATTGTCAAAGTCAGATCTGACTCTTCATTGCTGAATGTTTGTGATAGTAAGACTGATTTTACTGGGTAAATTTTGAGTCTAGTAACTAGGAAGGCTGTAGAGAAAGCTATGAAATAAACACTCTTCTCAGGATTTCACAATGTTATTTTGTCTCCCAGGGGCTTCCAAACCAGTCTACGTGTTCACAGGGTTATGCAGGTAAATTCGAGAGATTGATGCATTTTACTTCTTGAAAGAAAACCAGGTGTGTGTGGGATCAAGAAAATGTGTAAATGAAGCCTCAAACTTCAGAGCATGTAAATATGGGTATTTTAATTTCCCTTGATATGGACAAATACAGCCATGAGAACTTTCTTTGGGGGTTTTGTCATCTGCCATTTACAGATAGTGGGAAGTTAGGCAGCAATTAGCCAAGGAAGGGGAAGCATTATCCATCCACCAACCTGCGTAGACCTCTCTGCGCAGTTTGAGGAGGCCGTGAAGTGCCAGAACATCTTAGCACCAGCCACCCCCAAAATGCACACATCCTCCCAGGAAGCTGCTGGAAAAATGTAAAAAGCGAGGTCTAAATTGTGCAATTACACTTTGTTCTTCTGCTTGCTCTAAAGAGCCGCCATTTGGCTGCTATTGTGCTTTTGAAACTCACCGGAAACTTAATTGTGGCCTGTTTTGAAGACTTATCCTATTGCAGGAAATTACGGTTGAGCTTTCTGAGCCCTGTTTTCGATGGTCCATCACTGCAGCAGGACTTGCTCCTCAGCTGAGCTGGAGGAGCCCAGGCAGCAGGGCTGACTTAGTAGTCGTGGGGGTCCCAGGGTCTGAGGACGCCTAGCCCTGCTCAGCTCTGCCTTTCACAGCTGGGTCACCATGACATGTTGCTTATCCTTTCTGAGCTTTGGTTTTCTTATGGGTAAAATATAATACTCACACCTATTTCATTGCTTTGTGGTAAAAATTAAAAATAGATAACAGATTCATGATCTCTTTGTAAACAAAAAAGCACCATTGACGCATATTATTATTGAGATTATATACATGAGATTAAAACACCCAACGGTCGTGTTTTAGCAGCCACACAGCAGGCATTCACACACACACACACACACACACACCATAAGACCAGCCATATGTGGGGAGAATGTGATTTTCTATTATGGAATAAGTTTATTAAAAATATAATGGGTAGACATTTACACTTCGGGGCTTAGCCATTGAAAATAATCAGCAGAGATCCAATTTTGAAGTGGGATAAGGATGCAAGAGATTTTGAGTCCCTCAAAAAGCTAAAAAGGACAAGAGGAAGTTTCTGGAACTTACTCTTATGTTCCTCAGTATTGGACAACTGTAGAATAGGAATGAGCACACATGTTTGGAGCCAGAACAAGCAGAGTTTGAATCCTCGCCTCTACAGCCCTATGCACGTGTCCTCCCTTCCTGCCTCTGAGCAGTTTCTCCTCTGTAACGCTGGAGTCAGAACACCTACCAGAGAGGGTTGGGGTGAGGATTAGATGAGCTAATGCAGGGAAAGCTTTTAGCTCAGTGCCTGGCCAGAAAGGAATGCCAAGAAAGGCTGTTACTTGAGGAAACTTGGAATTCTAGGAAAGTTAAAGATAAGTATTTTTTTCCAGGCAACAGAGAAAATAGAGACACATAAAAACTCTCCAAGGTTTGTCAGCAGATTAGGCTGTATCTTTCCTCCTTTCAAGTTACTGACTATTTTCTCTGTCCTTCATTGTCACCTCAACTGCATGTTGCTCTGATTTTCTATAAACCCTGTATCCCAACAGGGAAACCCTGCAGAAATGAAACACTTGATGATATTTCCAACTTTCAGAAAGATCTCGGTGATGGCAGTTCTGCTCTGGGTGATGCTTTGCATTAACCCGATGGATGAAGAGTCTATTCCCAGCGTTGAGACTGTCAGAGGAAAGGTTTGAACAGAGGGGCAGGCTAGGGAAACTGGATGGATTCCCAGAGCCAACCGAGGCAAGTCTTTCCAGTTCTGCTTCATCATGTTGTTTGAAATAAACTCCCAGAACATGAGATTCTGCCACATTTAAACAAAAGTTCCAAAGCCCCATATAAATGTTATTTGGCTCATCAGCTTCTTGACGACGGTCAAAGCTGCCTCCCTCACCATCAGTACAAATAATGAAGAGTCGATGCTGGGCCGGCCCCGTGGCTTAGCGGTTAAGTGCGCGCGCTCTGCTGCTGGCGGCCCGGGTTCAGATCCCGGGCATGCACTGACGCACCGCTTCTCTGGCCATGCTGAGGCCACGTCCCACATACAGCAACTAGCAGGATGTGCAACTATGACATACAACTATCTACTGGGGCTTTGGGGGGGAAAAAAAGGAGGAGGATTGGCAATAGATGTTAACTCAGAGCCGGTCTTCCTCAGCAAAAAGAGGAGGATTAGCATGGATGTTAGCTCAGGGCTGATCTTCCTCACACACACACAAAAAAGAGTCAATGCTGGTTAAATGGGGAGTATTTTAGAAAGACTATAAATAGTATTTTTAGCATTCAATCATACCTCATCTTAGGAGGGCCAAATCCCATCTCACTTGCTTTCTTTCTCAGTCCAAGCATGGGCTATATATCATATTTATATAGTAAAATGATGGATCTCCCCACTGGTTTGAGGGAGGAATGAGGACTATATCTTATTCAACTTTATATGCACAATGCCCAGTGTAGTTGCTGGAATGGATAATAATCTGTATAAGCAGATAAATATAAGATTTCTCAAAAGAACAATTTTGCCTTCAACAAAAATACCAACTTGTTAGAAAGAGTTAAACACAGGTGAGTAAATATAGATGATAAAGCACGAATCCATATCTTCCATAAACATTTATTGAGAACCTACATCATGCAATGAACTGCTAAATGCTAGAGATACAAACACAAACATGGTAGGTTCCTGCCTTCGTGAGGTTCAGCCTGATAGGAAAAAGGCAGGTATCAGTTAAGGTTCTTGGTTACAGACAATATGATCCATTCTAGCTAGTTTAAACTGAAAGAGATTAATTGAGCTTTATAAATATCTCACAAAATCATTGGGAAGAAACAGCCTCCAGGCTGAGCTTCCAAGACCCCACCAAAATAGCTTGCCAAAAGACACGCTGTGGTTGCCACAGATAGGACCCTCTGAATTAGGAAGTCATCACCTCCATCATTGGTTCTGTAACCACACCACATCTGCCATCATCCAAGCCAGCAGAATGAATGGCCCATGTCCTGCTTCTTTTCCCATGAAACTTAGATCTGAATCCAAGTCCTGCATGAGTGTATCTGACTGGCAGAATATAATCAATACCTGCACTCTAGCACAAGAGGCTGGGAGATGCGGGCATTCTTTGGTAGGAATTTGAGATTTACACTACGAGGAGGTATCAGAATATGGAGAAGCTATTCAAAAGATTTTGGGCTGCTGTGAATGGCAGTTGTTCACTACAATGCTTAAATAAACAATTACAGTACAAGGTGAAAACGATGTGACTGATGCATACCCACAATGCTTCAGGATTACAGAGGTTTAAATAACCAGGCATGATGGAGGCATCATGGAATTTAGTCTCCTGAATTGGGCCTTGACTGAGTAGGATTTAGCCAGGCAAAGAAGTTCAGGGAGAAACCATTCCAGTGACATTCAACATTGCAAAAAAATATTCAAATAAATGTGAGCCAACTGGCTTTGTGCTATGTACAAAGGAGTACAAGAGGAGTTAGTTGTGAGAAAAAAGCTCCGTGCCTTGCCCTGATGGAGCTCACAGTCCAAGGCAGCAGGAGAAAACCTGCAAGCATTGCTAGAAGGCCAAGTGTCCCCGACAAGTGCCTGACAGCCTGCTACTGTGCTTAAGGAGATGCCAGAGATGGCCTTATTGTCTCCTGTCCTCACCCCAGGTGTTGAGTGGGCATTGGCCTGAGGACAGCTACTCCATATGTCGGCCAGTGACCTCTGAGTTGGCATGGAACAACACTTTCCCAGACAGAGACAATGGTGATCAGCTGCTGAAATCTGATTCTCTCTTTCTAAGGATTGAACTGGGGGGAAAGTGAGATAATCCATCAGTTGATTAATGGAATCAGAAGCAGAAAAGACTTGTATATACATCAGATAGCATGAGCTAAGAGGGGCCAAGAGAGAATCCAAGTTATGCATAAAGAGAAGACACAAAATCTATGAGGAATGATGCCCTGGCCAGAGGACACAGGAGTTCATTGGAAAGGCAGGAACAATAGAAGCCAAGGAAGAGTGGGGCTGTCTCAGTCATGGCAGAGGATCAATAAGCTCGTGCTAAGGAGGGCAGCGAGAGAAGCCAGTCACAAAAGCTGTGCTGGACACTCCCATTTCCTGGACTCTGTTCCAATCTCTGCAAGTCCTAGCTGTGTGGCTGGGCCTGCGCTCCTGGGAGGTCCTGCCTTTTTAACTCCCACCTGCAACCTTCCCCCGCCATCCTGGGAGGTAGCTTCCAGCATCTCTGTTCCATGCATCAACTTACAAAGTGGAAGTTAAAAAGGTCTGGAACTTGGCCCAACCTACATGGAAGGGTGAAAATATTTTCCTTAAAATGAAAAAGGAGACCAGAGTTAAACATTAATTGATAACAGTTAAAATTTAATTATATTTAATTTGTACCTATATGTTTTTTTCTTACCAAAATGCTGTATTATGTTTATTGACTTGAGTTGCTATGAAAATGTTACTAACAATGAGTAGAATAACGTGTGCTGTGATTGCACCCTCCCACTCCAATATCCTTTGAACCCCTGGCTCCCTTCCCGGAGATGACACTTGAGTGCATCAAGGAGCTGGGGTCACCAGTAAAGCCGAGAGCAGGAACGCGTGGTTCATTTTATAATTGTAAAGGAAACCTACTTGATATTCAGAACAATACAGTCCTTCTTTCTTACCCTCAGCATGTAGTAAAATGCTAAACACGTATCTGACGCTCTTAAGTGCACATTGATTGATAATGTTTAAAATCAAAGGACATTCAAAAAAAAGTTTTTGCTTCTGTGTGAAGTTAGATTGGAGAAAGAAAGGCTCTGGGTTACTGTCCTAAATGGTGCAGCTTTATCCCATTACTGGAACTTTTCCTTAGCGGACGGAGTTGATTGATCCTCTGCCATCACTGGGCCTCAGCCCGTCTGCCTTGGCTTCACTGTTCCTGAGAAGGGAAGGGTGTGCAGGTCCAGGTGGAAGGCTAGGAGGTGCGGATGGGCAACTAGGAGAGAAGAGAGCCCCTCTCCCAGGAGGAGCCAGAGCCCAAGGGACAGGTGGGAGCCAGACCAAGAGGTAATCCAGCAGGAGCTAGAAAAGATGTGGAGATGTGCCTGGAGCTGAGGCAGGGTCACTTTTGCATTCATTCATTCATTCAGCAGTTTTATTGGGAGTGAGGATATAGAACTAGAAGACACAGTCTCTGTTCTCAAGTTGTTCCTCCAGCTAGGGAGTCTGGCCATCAGGGGGATCTATATGAGGTGTTATACAAGTGATATAGAGGAAGACTGGGGTCTCATGAAACGGATTGGGAACTGCATGATGGAATGACTCCCCAGCGGGCTAGCTGTGTTCATGTATGAGCTTCAGTGCCGTCAGACAGGAGCACGTTAGCGAGAGGTGACTGGCAACCAACAAAAAAAAACAGGTCCCAGGGATCCCAAGCAAAATATCAGCTAGCAAGTCTGCTATTATCATCATAATCATTACCTAGGAGCTATTTTTTATTGAGTGCTTACTAGGTATTAGACACTGTGCCAAGTACTCTATTTGCTTTTCTCGTTTAATCCTCACAACCACCCTGTGAGGTAGGGATTTTACAAGGGAAGGACTAGGAACTGAGGGAGGTTAAGATACAGGTCATTGTCACACAGCTAGCAAATGCTAGGGCAGGATCCAAGCCAGGTCAGGCTGGCTCCCGACTGCTGCTCGCGTGCACCCCAGGGCTCTGCACACGTCTAGGTACAGGGCATCTAGAAACACAGCTGGTTCTGACCCCACTCTGGTGGAAACAAAGACTACATTAGAATGGGCTGTTTTCATAGAGCCTAGGATCACGGGCAGCTGTGATTGGGCTGGAATAGAAAGGATGGGACAGCTCCCGCATCTGTAGAATGAGAGGTGAATTGGCTCTCTGAGGTCTCGCCTTCACCAACAGTCTGTGCAAGATGATCTGGGTATTCTGGCATTGAACTAAGTCCAGTCGATCGACACAAAGTGGGAGAGTGAGGCAGAGGCTAGCACAATGAAAGTTGTTCTATCTTGGTGGGATTAAGAGGTTGCCTTTCGACAGTTACATCCCTGAAATGAAAGGTGAAATTGTCAGAGAAGGCTGGGGAAATAAGGATGAACCTTGCTGAATGGAGCATAGTCAAGTGGTAGAAAATTAAAAGCTCACTGTTAATCACACAAAGGAGCAACTTGTACTGGTGGCAGAAGGGAACATGGGGATGAGTGTCTTTGAGACTGGGGAAATAAGTCTGAAAGCGATATTTCTTATGGATGCGGTTGGTTTTACCTTTAGTGGTTCCCATCTTCACGAGCCTTTGTTCTTTTCTCCTAATATTCTGTTCCATGGGAATATTTTATTGAATGCCTACTGTGAAGAAATAGGCTCATTTAAATAAAATTTAACATTAATGTGATAATCAATCTTTAAACTGGAAACTAGGGGGCCAATTTGTCTCCATCCATCATGTCACCATTTCGATGCTGATTTACTTTTGAAGCTTTTCATTCTCCTTCCCTCGAAGTCCTCCCAGATGCGCGGCTATGATTTCCTTCTTGATGTTATTGTGTTCCGGGCATGCTCATCAGGTTCTCCTTCCTTCCTTCCTCAGCAGGCACTGTTGTGGGGGCAGCAAAGGTGACTCCAACCCAGATCTTGCTTTCCTGGTGCCTCAAGGGCTTCGAACATGAGTAGGACAGAATGCCATGGGAGTTCAGCAAAGGGTGCGAGCCTCCCTACTGGGGAAAATCAGGGTAGGCCTCACGGAGGAGGTAGCCGGTCCCTGAAAGGAGGCATTCTTAAGTCGTGAAGGGGATATCCAGGGGCAAGAAAAGAAATGTGAGGGCAGGAAGGGAAGGTGGGAGCGAGAGGCAACCTGGGAGAGAGGGAGATGGGAGCAAGAGCCAGGGGAAGGATGAGTTAGTTTTACAAAGATGAGCCTATTAAAGCTGCCACTTGCTCTGGCCAGTTGTATTTTGATGGTGCACCTGGGCCCCAGGGGACGGAAGTGTTAGCAAGGTCTTTCTCCCAAGTCTTCCCAAAACGAAGCTCCATCAGAATGGCTTTTGCTTCCAGTCACTCCTAATCACATCTATGTGTGTATGCTCTAAGCAAGAGTTCCTTAGATCCAGGGGAAGCCATAATTTGCACTGCTGACAAGTTCATGCTGCTAGGTGGGGACCACACTTTGAGAACCTCTGCTCTGAAGTGTCCTGAAAGAGGGCTAAGGGACCGGTAAAGCATTTAGGTAAAAACCACCTTTGTTTTTGTCATTTATTTTTTATTATTTTACTCTTTATTATTGTTTTTACATTTTATTATTCTTTTTCGAAGAAATGTCATCAAATTAGATGAGCCTTCTGCAGTTCCAGACTCCCCTCAAAAGACTCTTGGGTTTCAAATGACCAAGGTGGACCCAGAGCACATTCTCATAAGTAGGGAATATCTGTTGGCAGGACTCTGAGCCACATGGGGTCAGGAAGTGGGGTGCCTTGGTCTAGAGCAGTTGTTCTGCAGCCACTATACCTGGGACTCCCACATCTGCCCTGAGGGCATCATTAGTAAATTTGCACTTAAAAACCTCACGCCCCCAGGTGGCTGGGGGCAGGTGGCACCAAAGAAGTTACTAGAACAAGTGCTGCCTCTGGGATCCAAGGCTGCCCTGGGTCCTCAGGAGAGGCCTGCTGTGGAATCTGGGTAGAGGCCTCCTGAGCCTGTCTAGAATTTTCTCTGCTTGCTTCCCGGGGAAGATAGACCCCTCACCTCTCACCTCAGCCACCTGCTCTCTGCTCCTGTTGGCGTCTCATTCTCCCAGCAATTGTTCAGCCTCTGGGACTACCCAGCTCGGATCTTATTTTCCATTTATGATGGTTAAAGAAAAGAAAGAAAGAATCTCTTTCACAATAACCTCCTGGAAGCGAGGAAGCAGGGGCCACCTGACAGGTCATATTTGTACAAAAGAAAATCTGTGACTGTATGGTAAGGTAGTAATTTCCTTCGTGTTTATCACAGAGAATTTCTAAAGCAGTAATATTGCTCTCTCTTTCTCCAATAAGCTCATAAGTCTGCAGCACACATTTTATTTGGAGCAAATGGGGAAAGGACAGGGATGGGGACTTGGAAAGAAGCTTCCTTTAGAAATCACATTTTGAAAAGATTACATATTTATCTATGCCAAGGAAAACTACTAGATATGTAGAATATCATGTTAATAGCCGTTACCTCTGGTGGTAGAACTATGTGCAGTTTTTTACTTATTCTTTGCTCTTGTATTTTGCAGTCAGAAAAAGGAAAGCATGTGTTTTGAAAATCAATCTCAGCCCCCATTGCCTTTGGAGTGCAGTGTGTGTGCAGGAGCCCTAACCCACAGGCAAATGGTGACGAGAGAAAGCTTCAGATAGGAAGAGGGTCTGCGGGCCAGCCAGAGACGTCCAGGAGAAGTGGGGTGTAGGCAGGTTCCTGTGGGATCTGTTCCTCAGACCAATTTCTGAAATGAGAACTGGTCTTTAATCCAAGAGAAAAAAAAAGGCGGCAGGCATGGAGTGTTGAGTTTAGGGAAGACAGGGGTGGGGCGGGGTGGAGGCAGCCTCTGTCCACCAGGCTGCTCTGCAGTCCTCAGTCCTGCGCAGGGAGAGGGGCCCTCATCCCAGGACCACGAGGCCCTCCCCTTCCTCAGGAACACCTCTGAAACAGTGAAGAACGTCGACGACTGGGTTTTAATGACTTTGCTGAGCCAGGCCCTGGCTGGCCTCTTCTCCTCTGGACAGGATCTGCGTTGCTTTCCTTGCCTTCTCTCTCTTCCTTTTCTTTCCTTTCCAAGTCTCTTTGTAAGGAGGAATTACACCCGATGCTGACGGATCCTGTGAAGTCTTCTCTTCCTTTGTGCCCTGCTCTTTTCTCTCCACCTGACGGCTCAGCTCTTTCCTTCCTGGTCCCTGCCTGGCTCTTGACCTCTGGGAGGTGACACTCCAGCCTGAGTCACCTTGTCAGCTCACAGGGTGCCCCTAGCTGTAGGCTTCACTGTGTGGGCTCGTCTTCCACTACACATTTGTTGTCAGCATGCTTGGGGACCTTTCTTAGATTCTTGGACTAGAAATAACCTATACAAGGCAACGATGGCCAGTTAACAATAAAATGAAGGCACATTGGAACAATGAGCTATTATTTTCTACTAATCAATTGGCAAAGATTTTTAAATGATCACACATGGAGTCACAGGCATACATTCTCTCTTATGCGGGTATTGGGAGTATAAATTGATGCAACGTTCCTGGAGAGCAATTTGGCAATGGGTATATAAACCTTTAAGACCATGTTGTACCATTTGACCTAGCAATTCCACTTCTAGCAGTTAATCATAAGGAAATAGAGATGGACAGGAACAGTTATGCACAAGATGTTCAGGAAAGCATTATTTATATTATTTTTAAAAGGAACAAAAATAAGGGTTGATTAAGTAAATGGATAATAAATGCACACAATGGAATACTATGCAGCCATTATAAATTATGTATGTTGCAGAAGTATATCTGACGACATAGGATATTGTTCACGCTAAATCATCAACTAAAATACTGAAGAGTATACCCGGCCTGCCATTACCACAGCCCTCTCCTGAGCCAGTATGCGTCGACAGCTGCTTGCATTTGTGACACGTGACACCTCTTCCTAGCCCTACTACCCTGGCCCAGAGGTCTGTGGTTTAGAAGATTAAGATAAAATCAGCTTATCCCCAAGTAGCTTTTTTTTTTTCTTGGTGAGGAAGAGTGGCCCTGAGCTAACATCTGTGCCGATCTTCCTCTATTTTGTGTGTGGGATGCCGCCACAGCATGGCTTGATGAGTGGTATAGGTCCGCGCCTGGGATCTGAACCCACGGACCCTGGGCTGCCAAAGCGGAGCATGCAAACTTAATGACTATGCTACTGGGCCAGCCCTTTTTTTTTTTTCTTAAGTGAAAGAGAACCCAAACCAAACAGGCTTAGGAACAAAAAGTATTGAATTGACTAATAACCCACAGATAGGGCTGGATTGGTTGAGAACCATCCAGTAGTTCAACAATGTCACCAAAGACTTGGTTTCTTTCCAGGGAAGTTATTTATCTCTCCCCCCCATTTTTCTTTATGAATAGCCTCTGAGTTGGTCATTGACAGGGATAATTGCCATTTTTTTAACCTCTGCTAGGAAGCTGCTGGAGTAGGCCCTCATTTCATTATCCTGTTAGATGGAGCAGGATGCAGAGGCTTTCTTCTCTGCCCTGCAGGGAGCTGGTGGCATATTTAGGCTTATTTCACATTATGGCTGCAATAATTTCATCTTTACCTCATATCTTTCAGAGGAGGAGAGAAAAAATGTTTGATACCTTTTGTGCAAGTTCTGGGCTCCATGCTCGCATTTGCCCAAATTCTATCATGTGACCACCTCTGACCCAATCACTGAATTCAAGGGGATGGGATGGGGTGCCCTAACTGGCTACAGCTGGGTCACAAGAGGTGAAAGAAGGAATCTGTGCTGAACAGGACTCCACCAAACACATATTACATAAAGAAGAGACAGTCAAATAAATATGGAAAATGTTAAATTAAATAAAGCTACTCAGATTTCTTCTCAGCCTTTAATATGCTAATGTGCACTTTTAACCACCAAAAAAGAGGTGGGAAGAGGGAGGATATAATATGTAGCTTCACACAGAGCACACTTTGGAAAATGATGGAGTAAATCTCAGGAAGATGGTGCCTATAAGTAGGACAACCATACATCCCAGTCTGCCGGGGACAGTCTCGGTGTATACCGGTTACTCCAGCTCAATTCTCATTAGTCCTCATGTTCACTCTCAAAAAGACCCCAATTTGAATGACAAATTATATAGTCACCTCCAATGACCTGTATTGAAAGCTCCATGTTGCACTGTGAGTCAATCAGATCTTCTCTTGGAGAGTTGTGAATTTGAGACTGAGAAAAAGAGAGACACTAGGAAGCAATCAAAATACAGAGGCAGAACCAGTACATATCAAAACATCAAGTTGTACACCTTAAATATATACCATTTTTATTTGTCAGTTACACCACAACAAAACAAGAAAAAAAGAAAAGAGAGTGCTCAACATTAATAGTCATTAAGGAAATCAAAGTCACAAGGAGATATCTGACTTCACACACATTAGCATGGCTAAAATTAAAAAAACAAAACAAAAATAACAAGTGTTGGTGAGGAGAAATTGGAACCCTAATACATTCCTGGTGGGATTACAAAATGATGCAGCCACTTTGGAAAACAGTTTCGCAGTTCCTCAAAAAGTTAAACACAGAATTACCCTATGACCTAGCAAATCCATGCCTAGGTTATACCCAAAAGAAAACATATGTCCACACAAAACTTGTACATGAATGCTCCTAGTAGCCTTATTAATAATAGCCCAAAAGTGAGAAGAACCCAAATGTCCCTCAACTGATGAATGGATACACAAAAGGTGGTATCTCCCTACGATGGGATATTATTCAGCTATGAAAAAGGAATGGAGTACTGATATATACTACAACATGAATGGACCTTGAAAACTTTATGCTAAGTGAAAAAAGCCAGTCACAAAAGATCACGTATTTTATGAGTACATATATACGAAATGTTCAGAATAGTCAAATCCATAGAGACAGAAAGTAGATTAGTAGTCGCCAAGCAGTGGGGGTTGGAGGGAGTGACTGCTGATGGGTATGGGATTTCTTTTTAGAGTTATGAAAACATTTTAAAATTAGATAATGGTGATGGTTGTACAACTCTATGAATACATTAAAAACAACTGAATTGTACGTTTTATTTTTTATTTATTTTTTTTTAAAGATTTTATTTATTTATCTATTCCCCCCAAAGCCCCAGTAGATAGTTGTCTGTCATAGTTGCACATCCTTCTAGCTGCTGTATGTGGGACACGACCCCAGCATGGCCAGAGAAGCGGTGTGTTGGTGCGCACCCGGGATCCGAACCCGGGCCGCCAGCAGCGGAGCGGGCACACTTAACTGCTATGCCACAGGGCTGGCCCGTGAATTGTACATTTTAAAGGGTAAACTTTTTGGTAATTGAATTCTATCTCAATAAGGCTGTTATTAAAAAAACAAACCAACAAGCAAGGAAGTCAGTGGTAAAAGAACGTGGGAGTGAATGGAGGGCATTTCCAGAGGTGCTGAGGTTGGAAGTGCGGGAAGGGCTGGGAAAGAATAAAAATGAGTGGAAGTGAGAAGGTGGGGGTCCCTGGTTCAGCCCCATCCTGCCTCATCTGGTCCACTGGTCTGAATTCCTTTAACCGTCATAATGTTCTGGGACATTTTTTTAAAATCAAAAGATAATTGAAGGGCCAATTATATCTTGCTGATTCATCTGCTCCTACTTTTTAAAATAAACTTTATTTTTTAGAAGTTTTAGATTTTCAGAAAAATTGTGAGGATAGTACAGAGAGTTCCCACATACCCCACACCCAGTTCCTGTATTAGTAACATCTTACCTTCACAGAGTACATTTGTCACAATTAATGAACCAATATTGATACATTACTATTAACTGAAGTCTATACTTCATTCAGGTTTCCTTATCTAGTGTCCTTTTTCTGTTCCAGGATCCACCCAGGATACCGCATTTCATTTAGTTGTCGAGTCGCCTAAGGCTTCTCTTGGCTGTGACGGTTTCTCAGACTTCCCTTGTTTTTGATGACCTTGACAGTTTTGAAGAGTACTGGTCAGGGATTTTGTAGAATGTCCCTCTCTTGGGATTTGTTTGATGTTTTTCTCATAATTAAACTGTGGTTATAGGATTTTTGAGGAGGATCACAGAGGTAAAGTGTCATTTTTATCATATATCAAGAGCACACATTATCAACATGACATCACTGTTGATGTCGGCCTTGATCACCACCAGGCTGAGGCAACAATTGTTGGGTTTCTCCAATTATAAAGTTACGCCTTTCCCCTCCTTTCCCATACTCTTGTCTTTGGAAGAAAGTCACTATGACAGCCCACACTAAGGAGTGGGGAGTTATGCTCCATCTCCTTGAGGGCAGAGCATTCAGAAACACATAAGTTATTCGGAATTCTTCTGCATAGAAGATTTGTCTCTTCTATCCCATTTATTTATTTATTCAACCATCTTTTAATATCGGTATGGACCTATGGATATTTATTTTATACTTTCAGTTATAATCTACCGCTACTTTTTTTTTTGTCCAAATTGTTCCAACTTTGGCCATTGGGAGCTCTTTCAGTTGGCCTGCTCCCAGAATTGTGGGTGTTTTGCTTTTTCAGCCCTTCCATACTTTCTGGCAGTACCAGATGAGATCCTATTTTTAAAAATCTCAAACAGAAAATAAAGAGAATACTCTTTATTTTATAGTATAAAGTATAAAGTATATAGTATAAAGAAACCCCACATACACATCTCTTAGAGGTAACAACGGTTAACAGTTTTTGACATATCTACCTCATCTGTTTTTGTTTTTATTTTTATGTCTAACAGATAAAGGTTTAAAAATATAACCACAATATCACTATCACATCCAACAAAATGAATACTAATGCCTGAATATCACCTATTACAAGTCAGTGCTTAATTTTCCCTGTTGAAAAAAAAGCATTTTTACAATTGGTCTGTTCAAATCAGGTTTTCATTGGATTTGGTAATTGTATCTCCATGATGTATTTAACATGTAAATCTATCTTCAGTATTTCTTATAAATGAGAATTCGATCTAGGATTTTGATATTTCCCTCAAAGTTAAAAATACTAACAAAGAAGCCTACACCCTGAGTCAGACTTTTAGTTTTGGTGGAACTTATCTCTAGTGGAAGAGCGCGCCCGACAGGACCACATGCAGAGGGAGGAAACGAGCAGGGGGCAGGACTGGGGCTGCGAAGAGTCCACAGCCCGTGCTGAGATTCTAGTGCAAACACCAGGAGAGACATAAGCAGGCTCGAATTTTATTAGGGTTGTGATTGTTTTTGCTAGTGCTCTTGTTACCAACTTCCACAGATTTTTGTGGATTGTCCCCAACTCTATTTTTCCCATAAGCCCTACTATTTTCTAGCATGCCGTTTTGTAGAACTCAGAGTCTTCAGCAATGTGGATATGACGTTAGAGCAGAAATGCCAGTACATCTTTATTGAAAAGAATAATAGGGAATCGGGACGGTCCTGGAAATCTCAGAACGTTTGGTGTCTATATGTCCAAGGCCCCTCCTATCCCGTTTCCATCTCTGCAGCTCCTGACAGTCCTCCTGAGGGGACGCCTGGGTCAGTGGCTTCCCTGGTGGTCCTTGGGAGGGGTCCGAGCTGCAGACTTACCTTGGGTCCTCCTTGGTGCCCCTGCCTGGCAGGGCCCTGCCTCTGTTCCTAGCCTCGCTTAATCCCCCCGTTTCTGCTGCGTTTACTCCCGCAGGCTCCCGTCCCTCAACCAGGGCAGCACCACTGGTTTCTTTCACAAAATCTTACAGATCAGCTGCCTTACTGCTGCCCAGGACAGCAAATTGAGCACCCTCATCTGCACACCAGAAGGGCCTCTCTGAAATGTTAATTGATGACGAGGACGCCAGGGGTTGACAGACCAAGCCCAGGGAACAGCTCGTGCATGCTAGGTGCTGCTGTTCCCACGCAAGATGGCAGAGAGATTGCTGCTTTGGGAGTTTTTTTTTTTTTAATGATTTATTTATAGCGCTGAGAGAAAGGACTTTTACTTTCCTCTATTTCTCTGTTTTATTCCCTCCCCACCCCCACCCCCCATGAATGTTTCAACAAGTGATTCCAAAGACTTGATGCAAGTATCTTAAGAGCCACTGAGAAAATTCAATTTAAAATGTACATCTTATATGGGCCGGCCCAGTGAGGTAGCGGTTAAGTGCGCGCGCTCCGCTGCTGGCGGCCCAGGTTGGGATCCCGGGCGCGCACTGACGCACTGCTTGTCAGGCCATGCTGTGGCGGGTCCCACATAAAGTGCAGGAAGATGGGCACAGATGTTAGCCCAGGGCCAGTCTTCCTCAGCAAAAAGAGGAGGATTGGCATGGATGTCAGCTCAGGGCTGATCTTCCTCACACACACCAAACAAATAAATAAAACGTACATCATAAAACAAATAAAAAACACTTAATGGTGTTTTTAGGAAGAGGGGCATTGGGTGGAAGACAGTGTGAAATCAAACCACCATTAACACAGCTGCAGAAAGAATTGCGTGTGTGACCTTGGCTGGCATCAGGCTTTTCCATTTGGGGGCCCATCTCTCCCTATTCCAAACGCCAGGGCGGCACCACCAGCGGCCTCCTTTGAAACATGGAGTCAAGTCAACAGGGACTGGGTGTCAGGACTGCTCCTTACTGCTTTGGGAGTGTCCCCAGGGAGTGTCTCTAGCTATCCTCTGGGCAGAGGAAATTTGGGGGAAGGGGTCTCGGGCTCCAGCTGGGGTTTTGTTGCCAGGCCAGTGGCTGCCCCACTGCCGCAGTATTCCATGATGGAGGAATTTCTGGGGTGGTTTGTGCCATGTCCCTCCAGAGTCTATCCCGGTTACAGTCCCACACTCAAGGCTCCAGGAAGTTTCCGAGGTTCTTCACTCAAACAAGATGGGGAGCAGATGTGGAGAGCCTCACTCCTCACTGCCCAGAACTTGGGACCATGAACATCCTTCCATTCCTCACACCTGCCTCTCTCCTTCTTGAGATCCTTCTAATTCCTTCCCTGCTTTCCTGAATCTCCATGTCCTCCATTTTTCTGGACATTCCACACCTTCCCTCAGAAATTACATCCCAAGTTTCTTCTTGTGTCTTATACATTTCCCAGTTTCCAGAACTTTCTGGAACTGGGCAGAGAGGGGGGCCAGCTTTAGTTTCCCAGGTGGAGACTAATGTCCAATCTCCACCACCATGTGTTTGCATGGCTTTAGGCAAATGGTAGACATGCACTTAGCTTCTGTTCTTTCATTGGTAAAATAGAGATAAAACTCACCCATTTCTCAGACTCACTATAAAAATGGGCTTACTGAGAGGTGGCTATTATTACTGTCATTATTTTTGTTTCCAAAGTGGTGTTCCCAGCCCATTCAGCTACAGCAGCTCCTTTCCTACAAAGTCAGATCTAGAGGCTACAGGTCTAGGATGGCCTGGATGTGATGCACCCTCGGAGTCCCAACTTCCCGCCAGCTTTAAGGTTCTTCTCTCAGCCTCTCCAGGAAGCTGCCATGCTCCTGCTCCTCTTTCAGGGGGCTATTCGGCTGCTTGTTGCACACACAGCTTTCCCTTTCACTCCAGACCCATGGGGCCCTTGCCCGCTCTGCAGACCCAGGGAATTGGGGTCCCAGTCCACAGCCTGCCCACAGCCTGCCCACCTGGCCTTGCTGGTCTACCACTGCCTTCCAGATCCAAGGGCGGGCCTTTCCCAGGCTCTTTCCAAGTTTGCCCCAACTTTCAACTCACACGCCTGGGGAGGAATGGTTGGAGGGCATGCAGAGTGGGGCACATGGCAGTTCTGCAGACTCAAGCCTAGCTCCCTCAGGATTTCTAGTTGAGCTGCCTGAAAACAAAGTGTAACAGGGTGGGGTGAGGGAGAACTGGGTATTTCGTTCCTTACAAAGCTCTTCTTGGCACTGTAGGGTCGGTGCTGCAATACATCTGATGAGATTTATCTTCCTCTGAGAGTTCAATTCCTTTGCCTGTTTCCTGAAAGTTGTTCCCGGAACCCAGGCCCGGTAAGGCAGCCCCCAGGGTGTGTCAGAAGCCACTGAGAACCACGTTACTTCAGGGCAGCTGGATTTGGGGGACAGGGAGCAATGTTTTTTCTCCAAATCAATTTTGCTGAAGGATGGTGCGCCCTCGCATCCTCTGAGCTCCCAGGAAGCTTCTGTTGTGTGGGGCAGCAATTCAGCGTCCACTTGGTAAAAATAGCTTTTTTATTTATTGACTGGTAAAATACTCTATTTATCAAACCATTCCGGGTTCCTCTAAATATAAAATGGAGGTAAAACCCAAAAGGAAAATTAAAGCTTTAATGCAGCCTTGCAGACTTCTGCTGCATTTCATTGTAAATTGAGTGCGATAAAACAGAGCATCGGCAGCCTGCATAAAGCGACTGTATAATTTTCTTTTGTGCAAAGAACTAATTCTGAAGTATAAGACTTCTCACCTAAGAGAAGTCTAACGACGGTGGATGGCTCCAGTACACTAATTATGTCTTCCTTTATATCTTTGGCTTGAACTCTAATTTGCTTACAGTTTAATGAACATCAGTTCTCACTGTGAAATACCCAAGTCCCTGGGAGATTGAATACTTAGGCAGTCAAATGCTCTCACTCCCAACACTAATCTTCAGACCCTCTGCATTCTAAACAGACTTCTAAAGGAGACTGGCTCTTTAAAGGCTTGTGAATCACTTTTGAGCAGTAACTGTATACTTAGATTAAAAGCTATGATCTGGCAGGAGACTTGGGTTGTGCTGAAAAAAAATAATAATAATTTTTAAAAAAGGCTTTCCTAGTGTAGGTCCTAGGCATGACTTGCCAGCTACCATCACTGCCTGATGCAAAAGCTGCACATTTTATGGTTGTTTGTTTTTCTGACTTTAGTTTTAGAAAAACTTCCGTTTTCCCAACGGTTTCCTCAGAAAGGCTCCCTTAGTGTCTTTAGGTGTTTTCCCTTCATCTCTGAGAATTTAGAAAATGAGCAACAGTGGAGACAGGGAGGAGTTTCCAACCGGGGCCCTGCAGCTCACTTCCAAGGTCTCCCCCCTTTTAACACGTTGCTCCTGGAAGGGTGATGCTGAGGTTACTCTGAAGGCAGATGATCTCAATTTAGAAAATTACAACTAAGAGTGATCATGGGTTTCACTTTACTGTGACTTCTCAAACTTCAGTATTTGAGATGAAGGACCATTCAGGTGAATGACCTGGAGGGCTAAATACAGATTCTGATTGGGCAGGTCTGGGATGGGACCGGAGATTTTCTGCATTTCTGAGGAGCGCAAGGGTGAGGCTGCTGCTGTTGCTGGTCCGAGGATCACACCTTGAGTCCCTTTACCTAGATTATTATCCGATTTCGTGTTCATTACAACCTATCAGATAGAAACTCTTTAAAGATGGGGCCATAGAGATGCAAAGAGATTAAGTCACACAGTTGAGGTCACCTGGCTGACAGCAGCGCCTGGATTTGATTTACTTCAGTCTGACTCTGCAGCCTGAACACACAACAGCCGTATATCCCTCCTCCCATTGTCAGTAGGTATTCTTGTGAAAAGGAAGATAAGAAATGAATTTGGTACATTGACCTTAATCTAGAGAATTCTGTGATGAGTCCTTGTTAAAGCCAATAAACCGTCTCTTGATTTATCCACATTGTCAGTCAAGGTTAGCAACCATCCAGGCCTGGCTCTGTGGCCGTGGGGAGCACCAACCTCAGCAGGCACTCAACACAGGCCGGCCCAGAACTCCTGGCAAGACAAGAGAGGAACCAGCTGACAGAGATCTCTGCTCCCATCTCTATCAAACTTTCAGCAGTCCCCAAAGAAACCAATACCTAGAAGCAATTGTAAGCAGAAGAGGTGATTTTGCACCTCACTTGAAGCTTACAAATGGCACAATATACCTTCTAGGTGTGCTTCTCCATTTTCTCGAAGTAACCCACCATCCTCTAGCACTCAGCACCAAAGTCGGGGCCCAAAGAGAGCAGCAGCACCTGGTGGTTAAGGGTGTGGCTTCTGGAGGCAGCCTGCCTGGGTTCAAATCCTGACTTAACTAGCTGTTACGGGCTAGTTAGGGCAATTTGCATAATCTCTCTATGCCTCAGTGTCCTCACCTGTAAAGGAGAGACAATGATAATGACAGATAGTATCTACCTCATAGGCTTATGGTGAAAATTCAATGAACTAATTCATGTGAGGCGCCTGCCATGGACAATCCCTCAAAAAACGTAAGCTGCCATTATTAAGAGGGAGCTGGAACAGCCTTACTAAGAGTGTCTCCTGAAAATGTGGATGATGTTTCTTTTTCTGCACATATATTTAAGGCCAAGTAGCTAATTTTACTGATTCTTCCCAACAGGGAATAACGGGAAAGGACCTGCCACGTGGCACTTGCCAGTTACATGTGGAAAGAATGACAATAGAAATAGTCCAAAACTGAGAGAGAGAAAAGTGTATAGGTGGATGTTAGCGCTTGTCTGAATTATGCTTGTTACACATTGAGTCTTGAGGTTGTTTAAGTTAAGACCCTCTCCTTTGATTATAGCTGTGCGTACAGGCCATATTTGCTGAGCCCTCTTCCTGGGCTGTCAATGCAGGACTGAAATGCAAACATACTTGTAAAGGGAAGCACACTTTTATTTCCTAAGGGCCCTGTAATCAAGTCAAAAGCTATTACTTGATCGCATAATTAACCTTAGGAATAGAAGTGTAAACAGCACAATTCATGAATTTGTTAATTGGTCTTCCTGCTACTGATATTAGCCCAAGTTGATCTGTTGTTCTCCTCTGGTGATTATCTTAAATAGGAAGTTTTCTCATTTGGATTTCTCCAGGGTAAGCAAGGGAAAAGAGTGAAGTAAGAGCTTTTTCACAATTTGGGAATATTCTGTAGGTAAGTGATTTTTTTTCCTTAGAGGCGAAATAATGTGAAGGAAGATACTCTCTCTCTTAGCAGATTCGGACCTCCCTCCAGACCTCCCTCCAGATTTCCGTTCTGTGCACCGATTAGCCAGATTGCTGGTTACTGATGTGGGAGGCCACCCCCCCCAGGCAGTGGAGACATAAAACAACCAGTAATGCTCATCGGCAGTCATGCTTCCAGGACTCCGAATCTCAGTCTAATTTAGTTCTAATTTATTTTCCCCATTGCGATGACTCCTTAGCTGAGTGGAAATAAGCAGAAACATGAGGCTGTGTGTAGGCTCAGGCCCTGCGGATGGAGGGGTGGGGTGTGTGCAGTCAGAGGTGGGGAGGATTTGGCGAGCATAGTACCAGAATCCCTCTTCCGGGAGTTTCAAAGAATCGTACTCACCAAAGCAGGAGATGTGGATTCTGAGAGGAGAGGAAATGGTGTTTCTCTTCCAACATGGCACACCTGTGTGGGAGCTCAGGCCGATTTCCAGAAGCAGCAAATCAATACTTAAGAGATTCTTTCATTGGATCCCTGGTTATGAAGCAGAGTTGTTTAATTAAATTAGACCCCAGGCCTCTTATGGCTGCTTTAATTTAAAAAGAAAAAAAAATTCACTGAGGGTGGTGATACTAGGCCTGATCTGTTCACACATACTTAAAATTCAAGGATACAGCTTATGAATAGTCACTGATGACTTCAGAAAACTAAGAAGCTGCTCACTTCAGCAAACAGCTGATTTTGTGATGGTTAAATAGCTCTCAGAAAAGAAAAACTTGCTAATGGTCCCTCTGGTTGTTTTGAAACCTTCAGGAATCTTGCTGGGTAAGAGTCTAGATTACCAGCCAGAAAGCCACAGCAAAACATGCACAAATGAATAGCCTGTGGCTACGGGACTGAAACACCACAAACCACCAAGTGCAGACGTGGAATGTCTGTGGTTTGGGGGCTTTCTGGCAATCTAGGATGTGTTCAAAAGGATCAGGTGGCAGCAATCTGTCATTTAGACCTTAGGACTCAGCCTGGAGAGCTGAGCTGACAGCAGCATACCTCCACCCCCAGTCCCCCAAGCCTGTGGGCCTCTGAGGCTTACATTGGTTCTGGAGCCTTAGAGAGAGCAGCCAGGGTGGATGAAGAACTCACCGGCAATGCTGATGACTGTTTTAGGCAGGTTTGGAAGGTCAGGAGTAATTCACCATGACAGCACACCCTGTCACAGCTGGGCTGGGTACCAATATGCCCCAGACTAATTTACACTGCACACTTCCCAGGTATGAAAATGCCTTTTGGCATCAGGAGAATTACGCACTCCTCCTAAGCATTCTACTTAGACCTAAGACAGGCCCAAAGGAAGTTCTGCCAACTCATGGCTTCTACTCTTCTACTGGCCTCACCCTGGTCTTGTTGAAATTTTGATCTAGAATTTCAAGGGAAAAATAGTTTCCAAAAGAGATATCCTGAACTTCACTTTACAAAAAGTTCAGTTATTTTCATTTTGCTGAGAAGTATCTCCAAGCAGAGAAAATGCTTATGATACCTGGTGGGGGAATTTGGAAGTAAAACCCAATACTAGTTAGAAAGAGATGGGGGAAAACAGGCTGTGGAGGGGAGAGGCAGCTATATCCTTGGGGCTCCAGAAGTAGATAGTCCTCTTGATACAAGAGACATGGGGCTTCAACTCAGTTTATCCAGCCGCACAAGCTCAAATCAGAACCTGAAGTCAAACACTCTGGATCCTACGAATTCCAGATCTTAATGTAAGTTTTTGAGACTGACTGATGGTGGCAAAAATAAAGCACCTTTATTAAGAACTCATGAGCCAGAGACCATGCTATGCACATTACACGCATCTATTCAGCCCTCCAACAGCCTAATAGGGGGGATTATCATTGGGCCCCTTTTACAGATGAAAACATGGAGACAAGAACCTAGGTAATTGCCCCCACATAGCTCCCATCCTAACCTCTACTTTGCTGTGAAACTCCTCCAGAAAGAACACTTGTTTTGTGTCATAAGACTAGGGAACTCATGGCTAGATCAACGTCTTGTGGGGGTTGCTGACTGGCATGGGTAAAGATGTCATTATTTCTGAAATCTGCTGTACTGATTTTTTTTGGCCTTGCTTAAAAATAGATATTTTCGGCAAAGTGATGCAAAAAAGTAAAGCATCAAAATGCTCACCCATCTCCTTCCAACCACAAAAGCAAATGTTTGTAACTCTTTTAGCTAATTCTTTTGATGTGTATCCCTTATCTTTTTATAATATGCTTATCCTCTTATTTCTTAATTTTTTTTATTTTAGACATTAATAACTTCTAATTATGGTAGATGAGAATTTAACTCTCTTTTCCTCCACCCCATTTCCCTCCTCTCCCCACATACATTTTAGCAAAATCGTTAATCAGTATCTACATTTATGTACATTATGGCTCCATAAATATGGTTTACTGCAGAGCTAAACAGTGCACTATTCTTGCGTTTTTTCACATACTATTTTGAATTAATAATGGCCTTATTTTTATCTGTTGCATAGCTTTTAATATATTTAAACTTTAAAAAAATTTTTATCATCAGATGTCCTGAATACTGAGAGCTTTTTTCTCTAAATGCTCTATCATGATAGTGAGATGATTTATCATTTTCTTTTGTATTCTTGGGGCCTTTCTCTTAAGACCCTCCCTGCTCACACTTCAACCCGTAGTTCTTGAGTCCAAATGCCCACCTATCCTCCTAGAACTTCCTTCACCCCTCTCCTGTGTTGAAATCCCCATTTTCTGGATACAGTGTTTTCCTCTTTGTGGTTTGTTTCATTGTTTTGTTGGACCACATTTTCCACAAGCTTCTTAAGGAAGAGTTCGTGAGAGGTAGTGTTTGGAGTCCTTGTATGTCTGGACATGTCTTTATTCTCCCTCTCGCTTGATCAATAATTTGGCTGGGTGTACAATCCTAAATTGAAAACAATTTGCCTGTAGAATTTTGAAGACCTTGGTCTTCTAGCATCTGATGTTGCCATTGAGAAGTCTAAACTTCTGATTCTCATTTTTTGAGATTTGATTTTTCTCTGATTTTTCTTTCCACAAGTTTTTAGGGGCTTCTTTTTAGTCCAAGTGTTCCAAAATTTCATAATGATGAATCTTGGTTTGGATTTTTCTTTCCATTCATTTATTCAAACGACACTCGGTGGGCCTTTTCAATTCAGGGGTTTTCTGTCCTTCAATTCTGCTAACTTTTCTTGTATTAATTTTTGAATAATTTATTCTGTGCTATTCTCTTTTTTGAAACTGCTATTAATTTAGATGTTAGATGTCTGAGACTTTTATATTTTCTCTACTAATTTCCATCTCTTCTTCTAACTTTTGATTTCCTCAATTTTTATTTTCCATCAAAGGTTTTTCTTTTTAAATATGTATCATATTTTAGTTTCCCTGAGGCCTTTTTAAAATTGCATCCTGTTCCTGTATTATGAGATGCAGTATCTTATCTTGCTGAGGGTATTAACTATAGTTCTTTTTCAGTTTATTTAATGGATTTTTTGGCTTACTCAGTCTTTCAAATTGGATGTCTTTCTCAGATGTTTCTCAGATTCTTGACCATCTGTTCATATTTAAAAGCGGATAGGAAGCTCTCTGTGTGTGGTTGGGGCTCACGAAATGAGGAGTTTCTCCTTTGATTGGGTGGGGAGCCAACAGTTTCTCTGGAGGAACCCTAGCCTCTCTGCCCAAGGCTAGGATATGGAGACTTTTTCTCTTGGGTTGTTCACTTCCCCTGGGGAAGAATCCTCTGGTATATGCCAGACTGTTGGCATTCTGGGAGAGGATGTGGGAGAATTGCAGACTGTAATTTAATCTCCATTTTCATTTCTGAGCCTCACCCCTTGCTGCCTTCTCCCGTGGCCGTGGACTCGCTTTGGCTCACACCCTCTTCATGGTTCTTGTAAAATGGTGTGTGAGGGAGGAGTTGGGGATTCGCACAGGTGGTCCTCTGGCTGCAAGAAGGTAGGAAGGGAGGTGGGCTCCACCACTCCATGTGCTCTGACTTGCAATCAGGCCCCCGGTTCTCAGCCCCATGTCTTGCTCTTGCCTTCCACGAGAAAAGCATTAGCTTACTTCTCATTTGTATACCCCTCTTCCTGGGCACTTTAGATTGTAGTTTCTCTATCTACTCATCTAGAGGTCCCTCCTCCATCTGTTTTCCTTCATCCGAAGTTGTTGAAATCTTTTGTCTACTTGATTCTCTTCTCCCATTCCCCTTTTAGGGTGACGCCTTTTTAATTTCTCTACTATTATTTAAGTAGGTCTTGGGAGAGAAAGAGATAGTTTGTCATTTCAAACTGGATTGCATATTACTGTCTAACAGAGAGACTGCTCTCTTAGGTTCCTGGCACATTTTGGAAGGTAGTTTGGGCATCGTGTTCCGGAAGTCTTACAAATCTCTTCCAGATTAAGCTTGAAATGATGGCCTGAAACTTAGTCACTAGTATCTTTATTGTTAGTGGTAGTGATAATACTAAACTGGCTACCATTCATTGAGTAAGTAATTAGCCAAGCACTGTACCAGGTGCTTCACATGTTATCTGATGTAACATTCACAAGAGTTTCTCTTTTACAGATGATGAAAGAGGTTCAGAAAGACTTTAAAAATCTTCCAGAGTCACACGAATGGCTGAGATGAAATTTGAACAAAACTGTCTTTCTTCTTCTTCTTAATAATAATAATGGCTGCTAACATTTACTGAGGATTTACTGTGTATCAATCTAACTTCTACATGGCCCTGCCTTTCGTCATAACTGTAATAGAGTGCAAAAGCTTGTTCCTCATTAGCCCAGTTGTCTTAGGGATATAAGTATATCAATAGTGATCTTTTAAAAAAAATTTCTTGTATAACTAAAGTATCCATCTTTTGTAGAAATAACGTACTTTTTTCTGAATGATCTGGAAACAACCTTTCTTTTAATATACGCTGTTTTATCCACAGTCCCTATATTCTCATTGCCATGTATATCTCTTACAAGTCCTTTCTTCTAGGCAACACACTTTCTTTTGACTCTGCAATTGGAAAAAGTGAGAGGAGATTCATCACAGCCAAACCATGCCAGGAATGAATCTACTACCCACTTGTTCTTTGGCATTCCCTAGTTGAAATCTAGGCCCTTGCCTGCTTCTATGGCTTTATGTCAGCCCTCAGGTGGACAGGTTGGGACTGAGGGCTACATCATATTCTGGTATGACTGATGACATACTACATGTTCCCGTATTGCAAAGCAGTTGTGAGTCAACACACAATATAGTGGTTAAGAGCTTGTGCTTTAGAGCCACAATGTCCAAGTTTGAATCCCAGTTTCTCCAAGTTTTTTTTTTTTCCTTAACTGTGTGGCCTTGAGTATGTTACTTGACATCTCTGTACCTGTTTCCTCATCTGTAGAATGGGACTAATAATGATAATACATCATGTGACAGCTGAGATTAAATGAATATTAAAACTTAACTACGCTAAGTTTTAAATAAGTGCACAGTGGCAGCTATGTACCATACTTTATTACTGGTAATAACCACAACCCTTTAATGATACTTACCACACACTAGGCCCTATGCTAGGTGCTCAACGTATAATGTCTCATGTAATCCCCATGACGTGACCCCATTTACAGATGAGGGAATTGAAGCTGAGAGAGGCAGAGGTGGATTTTCCTTGGGATTGATGAAGCTAGGCTCCAGGGTCCCTCATTTAGCAGATCTCTGTGAGAGCTAGGGTTTGCTGGGAGTTGTGGAGTGTTCCAGAAGCCAGGCTACAATCAGAAGCACTTCTATTAAGCAATTCTAGTAATTGCCTAAAGAGATCTCAGAAAAAAGGGATCTGCATTACCAAGGCTTCAGTAATTTGTTATAATCTTTATCATCCTAAATGTTCACTTTTGGATCTAATTTTGTGGGGGGTTTTCTTTAAGAGAGTCCTTAAGTTTATAAGCTTCAGGTCCCCAAAGCCCAGATCTGACCCTTATCACAGGTGCATGCAGTTTTATTCTTAACCTCAATACCTTATTGTGTCCTCACTGGATTTATTTAAGCTACTCAAACTCATTTTACAGAACATCCTCAAATTGAAAGGCTCATGGTAGCAGGGGACTACAGTGTCTTGCTGATTGCATTTGGTAAGGCGTAAAGGTTTGGTCACGTCTTAATAGGCTTCATCAATATAAGTTTAAAAAGTCTTGCAAGTAACCTTCCTCTTACAGTGAATAGTGGTTTGATGTCTCTTTTATAATCTATGAAGCTTATAGAAAAAGGGTAAATTGGCAATATTTTTTTGTGGTCTATTATAGCCGAACCTTTGATTTGGAAGAGTGATTTCAACATAATTTTTCTTTTGCAGAGCAGGACTATTGAAGCAAAACAAAGCCCAAAGATAAACAGCCTTCATAGGTTTTGCCACGATAGATTTTCCAAAGCAAAGAATGAAACATCAAAATGTCCACTCAGTGGTTCCTTGTCCTTAAGAATCCTGGGGAGAATCAGATCATCTGAAATAGAAACTCGGCTATTTTTATCCCCAATTGCAAATTGGGAACTTGCCAGGCTTTCGTCTCAGCAATGAGTCTTCGTAGGAACTGGACCTAGAATTTATTTATACTTTACACTTTGGAGAAAGGTGCATTCTGAGTCCTTTCAGCTTTTGGTACTTTTCCTTTCCCTGAAGAACCTTTGAAATTACCTTTTGATATTTTTGGTCTCCTCCACCTGGAAGGAGGAGGTGGCAGAGGGATGAAGTTGGCAAGAACCTCACTCATTTGGGCATCGCAAGTATTAGTAGAATGGATAACAAGACATGCTGGCTAGTGAACAACACCATGCTATGTTTGTTTGCAATTCAAATCAGTGACTAGACACCCTCAATAAAAGGGAGCTAGGGCCAGCCACTTAGGATCTAACTTAAAATCCATCTCCTGGGCAGTAGAAAATGCCAAAATCAAAAATTGTGCAACAACTTTTCAAATTACCATATGGTTGCTTAAGAGAGGACTCCAGGAATATTGTGAATACACACACGACATCCTCTTCAGGCACAGAGGCCATTGATCTATCAAGGAAAAGATTTAGGAAGTCTCTTCTTGGCCGCCAACACCTTCCCTTTATATGGCCCATTCCTTTTCTTTCATGGATGAAGAAGGGAAAGGCTTAAGGGAAATGATGTTACTATGACTCACTGAGAACAAGAGTCTTATTCCAAGGTTCCAACATATTCTTGTATATGTATGTGTGTACACACACACACAATCTTCAAAATGCAGTAAGACAAGGAACACTAAAAGGAACCTGCATCAGGAATATTTATTCAAAATCATTCATCAGCAACACTAAACCACTTTTACTATCAGTAGAATTACAAATGGCTCTACAAAACAAGAGGTTCTCCTAGAATTGCTGTAAGGGATGACAAGGTTGAATCCTTTATTGGCTGAAGAATCTGATGGAGTAAATGTTACAATCCTGAGTGATTTTTATTGGGGGTGGGGGATGATTAAGAGAAGGAAAATGAATAAAGCTGTATCTGAGGGAAGGAATCAGAAAAATGCAATGTGAATCTACCCCTGCTGTGCACAGTTGCTTGTTTTTGGTTTCAATATGGAACAGGAGTTACAGGAGCGAGGATGGAGTTGGGCAGGCTCTTTCGAGGTGTCTTCTCTCCCCCACCTCTGTACCTTGGTTTCACAATGTGCAACAGGTGCATCACGGAAAAGTGCGCAGAAAGCAAGGCACAGCCTGGGGTCAGGGGAGCTGCCCTTGATCCCCCCATTTCATTTACAGAAGAGAAAGGCACAGGAGTCTTTTTTTGTTGTTTGATTGTAGCCTCTAATCCAGAAAAAAAGGAGACTTTATAACAGACCTGCTCAAAAGACGAGACTTTATAACAGACCTGCTCAAAAGACGTAAAGAAAATAGCTTAAAAACGGTTAACACAAATAATTAAATGTCAATTACTTTTTGAAATTAAACCAAAAGTTAGGTTGAAACATTTAACCAGTCATATGCACTAGCTTTTGCAAATTAATGAAATAGCTGTGGTTACTGAATCTAAGAGTTTCCAAGTGTCAAAATTGTAAATAATTCCAGTAAAAAAAAAAAAAAAGAGAGAGAGAGTAAACTCCCTTTGCTCCACTCAACAGGTATTTACTGAGCATCTGGATTCAACAAGTATCTACTGAGTACCTGCTACCGGCTTTCATGGGTTACTTTTGTGTGCTAATTTTAGCTTTAGTTTCAGGCAATGTTTGATCTTTGGGAACTTGTAACATGTAAATGTGGGGACTGCCTATATTCTGTTATGAAGACTTAAAAATTCACAGTTATATAAAAGTGGTGAATTTCTTCATTAAAGAGGCCAAAAAGCAGGGTTCCCTTTGTGACCTTTCTTACTGTAATGACAATACTTTAATTCCTTTAAAATGAAGTTAAGATTTTCCCTTTCAGGAACAGATCTACTGTAATAAAGATTAATCATTTATTCATAAAATAATATTTGATGAACACCCAAGTATATAAAAAATCACTGTTAGGTGCGCCATACCTCAGCCTATCTCACGTTTCTGTAAGATTCAAATGAGAAATCTATGTCACTCTACCTAAAAAAACATAAATTGCTATACATATATAGAAATGCTTTTTTTTTTTTTTTTGGTGAGGAAGATTAGCCCTGAGTTAACATCTGTTGCCAATCCTCCTCTTTTTGCTGAGGAAGATTAGCCCTGGGCTAACATCTGTGCCCATCTGCCTCTACTTTATATGTGGGACACCTGCCACAGCATGGCTTGATAAGTGGTGCGCATGTCTGCGCCCAGGATCCGAACCCACGAACCGCAGGCCACCGAAGCGGAGTGTGTGAACTTAACCACTATGGGGCTGGCCCCATAGAAATGCTATTTTTATTTTATACCTGAATGAGTCACAAACACATTCAATTGTCCCCAAATATAGAAAGTTACAATTATCTGGGTCTAGTTTCTTAAAGTTTTAATAGTAGCTACCATTTATTGAGTCCTAAATGCCATCATGTGCTATGTGCCTTGTAACATTTCATCTAATCCCCACAATAACCTTAGGAGGTGGGTATTCTTTACATACCAGAAGATGAGGCAACATAAGGTTGAGACATCTGATGAAGGTCCCATAACCAAACAGTAATAGAGAAGAACTGGGATTTTAATTCAGGCCTATTTGTCTGTAAAGCCTGTGAGCTCATTCTATTCTATAATGTACATTTATTTTTAAAGATGATGTTTTTCTTCAACTATATTATAGTTAAGTCGCATTTATATTATGCAAAAACAAGCAGTTTCAAGGCTACCAAATAGAATGATGACTTTTTCTTGATCACTCAGAGTCGTCACTGTGAACAGTAGTAATGGCTCTGGGCTGCGCCTCGTTTACCCTTAAGCAGGCAGGCTGCTCGCCCCTGACTTCATGGCCTCATACGATTTTGCCTTGCATTTAACCAGGTGGTTCTTCTCTCTTATCTTTTAACCTGTCACTTCTCCCTGAAGTTCTTGTGCCTGTAATGTGCTGGGGGCTAATACACCAAATAACCAAATGTCCTGGAATGGTATCTAAGGCAGTGGTTCTCAAAGCTGTGTCCACAACTTAGTAAGCTAGTTTAAATGCAGATTCTTGGGTCCCACTCCCAGATGTTCTAAGCCAGTAGCTTTGGGAGAGTGAGGCCCAAGAAGTGCGGCCCTATAAGTAAAGAACACATACTTCATGATTGATTGTGAGAAATTTATTCTAAGTAGCATCTATTATTAACTTTTAGATGTTCATCTATGGCCTGGAGAGTTGAGTTTACTGCATGTATATATATATATATGGGGGGGGAGAACCTGCTATTTGAGAGGTTACATAATTTGAATAACTGAACTTCATTTTTTCACTTATATTATAAAATATTAATTTAATGAAACCACAACAGAAGAGCCTGAAAGTACCCCAAAAATGACTTATTTTTTCCAAAACCTTGCTTTAGCTTGTCAAAATCCTAGGTTTTTCTTCTTAAAGGGCATAGGTTTGAATCCTGGTACTTGGCTAGTTATCTGACGTCTGACAAATCACCTAAGCAGCCTGAGCTGCAGTTTTGCCCTCATCTGTAAAATGAAGATAATAGTACCTACTTCTCAGGGATGGTGGGAGCTTCAGAGATAATGCATAGACGGTTCCTGGTATGTTCTCAATATGTGGTCAAATTTTAAAAATGAACTTTTTATAGAAATTCTAGTTCTAAGTATCATAAAAGTTTTGTAACTCTTTGAGGGACCCAGATTTCATATTTATACATCGCAATGTAATGCAGAGATAAGCACAATGGAGTGTCTTCCTTTATGGTCTAAGGAGATAAATAAAATTTGCATTTGTGACACATCATTCTTACTTTAGCTGTTTAAAACAGACCCAGAAGTACTGATTCCTGTCACACCATGGGGAATGCAAAGAAACCAAGACTTTGCTATTTTAAATATTAGCGACAAACCATAAATATTTATAATGAAGTATTATTACCTCCGTGGAAGAAACAGGCATACTAACATGAAAAAACACATTTTATTGCACTTAAGTTATAAGAAAATAAAATTTCTAAGTGAATCAAACCATAGACACAATCCCTTTAAAGGTTGTTTTCCTCCATCATGTCAGGTTGTTACATAACTAAAATTAACCAACTTGAATCTGATTGTTTTAAATCAGACTATAAATAAAACAAACAAAAAAAATAAACAAGAGGAGGAAAAAAAGATCGCCTAGGATACAGTGTTAAACCACTTTCACAGTTCAGCTTGAGTTGTGGCTCTTGGAGAATGAGGCAAACCATTGACTTTCATTCATCTCGTTTGTTTGCATGTGACGCCTTTACTACAAAAACTGAATCGTTTCTGCTTTGTCAGTTACTCAGAGCAATAAAACTGTAACAGTTGTTTTCCCAAATACTGTAGAACACTAAGACTGACCAGCAACTTTACTTTAATTTTGTGTTTTATATATTTTTAAAATATTTTGTCAGTTTCATTATGTACTTTCATCCATTCACCACAGCCCTCAAAAAGAAAAGTTTCTCCACAGAACAGGCAGCAACAGCTCTGTTCCAAGGAATGTGTTTTAATTTTTGCCCAGATAAAAGAAAATAAGCTTTGCACACACTCTCAATTCTTTACTTGCAGGCAAACTTCACTCTTTATTATCTGAAACTCTCCCATTCTCAGCCTCTTAGAGGCACAGATGGTTTAAGTTTCAGTGGCAAAAAGTCTTTTTTCCGTAACCAAACTAGAGCAAATTTGGAATTCAGTCTGGGACTAAAACGTCACAGCAGAAAAAAAATAAAAAAAAATAATTTGCTTTTTTCTTTCTTTCATTTAGCAGCATAAATAAGTTTGGCCACTAGGAGTACAGTACAGGGGTGGGACAACAATCCCATATTTGAAGACCTACTTCTAGCACCAGCATCAAGAATTAAATCCATCTCAGGACTCACAGAACCCAGGACAACTTGCCACCTTTGAGCAACATATGCATTGAAGAGTGTATGTGGAAGCGACAGTAAATAGATTAACAGAGGCTAATACTGTGATTGATTGACATTGGCAATGGTTGGCAAAAAAAAAAAAAAAAAAGCTTTTCATGATAACTGTACAAAAACAATTCACAGTAATTTTTCTTTTTTTAGCTTTTCCACTCCAGAAAAATGACTTTTTGTTGCAGATGCTCTCTAATTAGAAAGTCAACCAGTACTTGTTTTGATGTTATTGCAGCTCCTTTCTAGGTCTCAGTGGTAAAAGAACAGGCTAGCAGAATCTGTAACGATGTTTCAGCATTAACACTGCCCAATGACCACTGGAGAAAAAAATAAAGAAATAATTGCACCTGGTTTGATTTAGAAAGTCTCATTTTGCAAAGCTGCCCTCAGTCAAAAGTGAAGCCTTTTATGTGATGAGACAGCGGACGCCTCTCTTGTCAGTTACGGTTTGTCATCTCTTCCTCTTTTCCTTCCTAGTCTGTAGGTCTTTTCACTCTGTTGCCCCAAGCCAACATCCTGCACCACTGAGAACAAGGGATTTTTTTTCTTTTTCTTTTCTTTTTTCTTTTTTTCTTTTTTTTTCTTTTTCTGCAGGGGGAAGGGCAGGGAGTATATCGTCTACACATTTAGACAAAATTCATCTTTTCTGCTCTTCACTTCATGTCCACATCAAAGTCCAGCACCAGCAGCTTGGTTTCTTCAGTCCCATTCCGACTCCCAACTGCACACACCAGCTTTGTGTTTGAGGCTCTGATCCGCCACACAACTCCCCCACTCCCCCCACTTTCCAATGTGACTAGGTTTCGAATAAATTCACCCGTTTTCAAGTCCCATAGTTTTACAGTTCCGTCATCTGAGCTGGTAATTACAAAGTTCTTGTTGAACTGTAAACAGGTCACAGCGCTCTGATGCTTGTTGGGACCTAGGCAAAACCAGAGGAACTTAATTACTGGTTGGAAACCATGGCTATGGGTTAGTTCCATTGTAATTTGTAGACTTCTACATTAGAACACACAATAAATGAAATATTTAAAATGCTGCATATTTAGAAACCGTGTTCTGAGTATTTTAGGATCAGCAGGGATGTAAGAAAATCTGGTAGCTATTTGTAACTGAAACATAATTTTCAAGAGTTTTGTCCCAGAAAGCTTGGTTAGCTACCAGGCACACATTATGATGTAAGAAGTTAACACTGTTGTGCCTCAACTTATATTAGTGGCTTTCACACATTTCTTTCTCTATTTTGGTGGGCACTATTATTCCTTCCCATCCTAGTTAAGGAGATGGTTAAGGGTATAAGTTGAGGCCAAAGCAGTTTTCTATGAGATTAGAGATGCTTTTGGATTTTTTTCAGTAAGGTAGCTCTTTAATTTAAAATTGGACTACAAATTCAAAATAAAATGATCACTCAAAAAAAATAAAATGAGTGTGTTGCTTCTGTGATATAGCCAAGATCTTTCTTCATATTGTTCTTTAAGGTTAGGTAGAGTTAACTGCACAGCAAGAAGTGATTAAACAATTTTATATTAAAAACACAATTCAACATACTTTCTCAAGGGTAGCCTAGTTCTGTCAACTCAGAGTGGAAATGCTCACAAACTTATCCAAAATAAGCATTTTCATTTTGTATGAAGTTAATTCTTTTTGTGACGCAAAAGCTCCATATTTCTCTTTTAACTAACAATCTCAGTTTTAACGAACACAACGAAAGGTGGGTAGCCAATACTTACCTTGCAATGTCTGTAAACACTGTCCTGTTTTGATATCCCAGATTTTAACTGTAGAATCTGCATTCCCAGAGACAAGAATATTGTCTTTGAGTTCCATTCCACTTGTTAACGACTGGTGTCCTGTTAACGTGTGAATACAATTCCCTGTCTCTACATCCCAAACTCGGATTGATGTATCAAGAGATCCACTCACCACATGGATGCCATCAAACTAGAACAGACACAGTTTATTAGATTACAAGTGTAGATATTCTTTATTGATCTTAATCCTAATGGGGGAGAGGAGTAGAGCACGGGAAATGGGTAATGCCAAGAACACAATGAGGTACTAGGATAAAGTACATGTAATCAAGCAACTCTACAGTACGTGTTCTCAGAAGTTTCTATCAGAAATAACTATTTTTTTTTGGCAGAAATAGAAGTATAATGATGTACACCTGAAATTTATACAATGTTATAAACCAATGTTGCCGCAACAAACAAAAAAAAGAAATACTATTTTTTGATGGCCAGTGGCTTCAAACTAGATGTAGAAACAATTAAAAAGAAAACAAAACACCTCAAATGAAAAATTATTTTCAGATCATCTGGCCACACTTAGTAGCTACATATCATGGATGATTCAATAAGGATTGCCACTTGAGTTTTACTTTCCAATAGGAAGTTGAAACTATTAACATTGCTTGTGATAAAGGGTGTGCTTATCAACACCTAAGACATGAAAAGGACTAGAGATAACTTTCATGATATTTAAAAGTTCCATTAAAAATTGTATGTAAAATAAAAATTTCATTTACAAGAACCTAATGCTAATCAGGAAATGTGTCAACAGATAATTATGTCTGGAATTAGAAGAGGTGGCATTTTTGATGATGAAAGTAAGCTATATAGCACCTCTTCTTCAGCTTCCCAGCTATACCAAAAGTCAATAAATATCTATCAATTCCCAGAAGATCTATAATTATATTGCTACCTTTTTTCTCAATCTAACAGTTTATTTAAATGAGAATATTATATTCATTAAGGTTCTGAGCATATCATAAAACATAAAAACAACTTCAGCCAGTTCCCTGTCCTCCAAATTCATAACTTTTTCTAAGTTAACAGACATCTGTATTATATATCAATATTCCATGACATAGACACTATTCCATCAATTAAGAAATACCCCCAAGAACAGAACTGTCAGCACTGGGACGATATACTAAGTTGCTGATCACTAATGGGCGGTAACTGGTAAATAACCTATATAAGTAATAGAAAATATTTTTGTATTGAAAATGCTATCTTTCAGAAAATGAAAGAAGACCCGTTTTCTTTTTTTTTGTGAGGAAGATCAGCCCTGAGCTAACATCCATGCCAATCCTCCTCTTTTTGCTGAGGAAGGCCCTGGGCTAACATTTGTGCCCATCTTCCTCCACTTTATATGGGACACCACCACAGCATGGCCTGCAGAGCAGTGCCTCGGTGCGCGCCCGGGATCCGAACCTGGCCCGCCAGCAGCACTTAATCGCTACACCACGGGGCCGGCCCCAAAGAAGACCCGTTTTCTAAACTTGCTATTAATCTAGTTATTTATCTCAAAATATGGCAATCTATTCAAGGATCTCAGCTTCAAATGTAAACAAAAAAAAAAAAATCAGTCTAGTCAAATTTAGTTTTTTATGACTACAAATCAGTAGCCCTGTGACGGTAAGGTAGCTTTATGTAGAAAAGCTCCACTTCCACTTTGAAGGGGGATGGAATCACAATTACATGGTCCATCAACTTCCAGCTATCAAGGCAAAGGGGCAGCTTTTGGCCAAATTAATCCTCTGCTAAAGAGTTTATTAAAATGCAGGTTATTCTCCTATGAGACTATCTACCCATTAATTAACATAGCAAAACTTAGGGCTCTGAAGTCTCAGGTTCCAAGACAACTATTTGTATTTTAGAGGGAAAATGGATCACAGAAAAATTGAAACAAATCACTTAAATAATTTCAAAATTTACGCTTTCTTCATGCCAATTTTAAAGTATATGTAAACAGCAGGATAATTTGATTTGCCTTTTTTGGACTGTACTGGATCAGCAATTTGACAGTGATTATCTGAGCAAAACAATCTTATGATTCATCAGTACAGCATCTAAGGGATAGGGGAGATATGATCTCTTACCTGTAATGAATAGACTCTATTAGTATGCCCCTGCAACGTGTGTAGACAGGTCTCAGTCTCTGGATCCCACACCTTCACCATAAAATCATATGCTCCACTAACAACCCTCCTGCCATCATATTGAACACAGCGGACAGCTGCTACATGACCCATCAAAACATGTAAACACTGGCCTGTCTCAATATCCCAAACCCTAAGAGTGGCATCTCGAGAACCGCTAACAACTCTGTAGAGGGGGAAAACAGAAAAAAAATGTATCAGAATTTTTAATAATATGACAAAACATGAAATATAAAGTCAGTGGTTATAAAAATTAACATTATAAAATGTTAATGGGGAAACTCAGGGTGGTACTATTTTGAAAAAATTTAAATTTTCTTCTTTATTCTTTCTGCCATTTCCCCAAATTTTACTTTTGAATACATATTCCCTTTGTGATTAGGGAAAAAATTCAATAAAGGTTATTCAACAAAACAAATCAGTATTTGGAATTTAAACAGCTAAAGATATGTGCTTTACATCATATATTCTGGTAAAATTAACCAGTTGCAGACAGGTCTTCAAATAAAGGCTGCTTATGTTTATATTTGTAAATATTCAGTAGGCTGGGGGGGCATTAAGATACACAGATTTTAGAAGATACACATGTAGAGGCAATAGAAAACCCTTACAAATTTGGCCCAACATTATTAAAGTTATACTCTTCTGAAGACCAGAGTGATACAAATACTGTACTGTAATCATTTTTGGATTACAAAGAAGAGTAGAAAACTGGGGTATCTTCATGTCATTCCTAAGAGATAAAGAAAGTTCCCACATTTGGAAGAGCAGAAAATGGAAGAATTGAGAGATTTAAATCGGAACATAATGGAAATTGAAATGCAAGGTCTCTTGATACCAATCCCCCAAATTTTAATCGCAGAACACGGTATTCAAAGTAGATTCAAATTACAGATGAAAAGGTACCTTTCTTCACATATTACAAACCTAGTGTGACATCTGCTTAAGGTAATGATTCTTAATAGACAAGATGCTATGGACAGAATTAAAGATAAAGACTGGAGTGGATTCACTCTAAGGACCCTTCAGAGAGATCTTTTTTGACAAATGAAGTAGAAATCACATTTGTTTAACAGGGGTACCATGAAGACACACCAATAGAAGACAGAAAGGACTTCAATAGCAGGGCTTCGTAGGAGGGCATAAAAGCAAGAGCAAATGCACTGAGAAGAAAAAGGTAAGCAGTCTCGTTTGGCTGAAACCATTTTGAAAACTGGATTGAGGATTTCTTCCTTAATTCAGTAGGCAACAGAAGGCTCCCAAAGGGCAGTGATACTATCATAATTAGAAGAGGGCTCTCTGTCAGCTGTGTAAAAGCTGAGAAGACCAAATCTGAAAGCTATGTCAATAGTTCAGGTGGCAGGTAATGAGAGAATAAACTAAAACCCACAGGCTTCAGCTTTTGCCTAGATATAGGGGATATGATAGAGTCGGGGTAGGGTGGGTGGGTAAGGAAAGACTCAGAGGCTTGAAGCCTGAATAACTGAATTTGTCCCACTAGCAGAAATATGAATATCAAAAAAAAGAAAAAATAATTTTTTGAAGATGATGAGTCATAAAAGATGTAGAACAATAAAGTAAGGTGTCCTTCAAGATTAGAGAGTAGAGAGTTTCAAGCAGGAAGCCAATAACACTATTGAGTGAGGAAGGAAATTTAAAGAAAACCCTCCAATTTTAAGCCAATACACTACTGCTTTCCTAGTATAGAAACATCTAAAGCCTAATAATTAAAGTCTAATTGAAGAGCACATTATCACTCTCTGTTAGACACAGTATTATACAAGCTGAACTTTACACAAAAGGCCCCAAATTCACAAGTAACAGAGGAATAATCCCCAACCACTACAGGATTTTCTCTTACCTTTTTTCATGGAGATGCATACAACGTACGGTGGAAGTATGCCCGTATAAGGTGTGTATACATTCTCCAGTCTCCGCATTCCATACTTTGAGAGTTCGATCTGTAGATCCACTAATGATGATATTGTCTCTCATCTGTGATGACCATACTCCACCTGTGTGTCCCACTAATGTCCTCAGACACTAGAAAAACACTTAAGATGATTACTTTTGGGTAGAAAGGAAAATGATTTAAATAACATTTCAGTAGCTCATTAAAATTTGGAGTAAAATTATTTACTCAACTTGATTGTTTGGAATATCAGAAAATAATCTTTCACATCAATATAATATAATCCCATCACTATTTATTGCTTTGTTTATTCAGTAGCATTACATACTATATACGCACACACAATTGAGGAACAGTTATGTAGAAAGCAAACATTTCTCTTTAGAGTATGACAGCTCCAGCCTAGCCTCTTTGATGAAAAATACTAAAATTGCAACTTGATTTCTTCCATGGGAATGGACTCAATGAAAGAATGCCAACAGTGTTGGGTGTGGCCACATACCACATCTCATCTGAATCTGCCCCAAGGCAGTAGTTAGGAGCTAGGCAAGGTACTTCTAGACAAGTAAAGACAGACACTAAAACCCTGAAATAAATCCAAAACTAATATTATACTATGGAAATATAAAGCTGCTTTCAAAAATTTTAACATCTGATTTGGAATATTTAGAAGATTCTTGCCCAAGAATCAACATGCTATAAGACATTTTAAAAGACATACGACTTTTTTCCCCATATTTTATTATTTTTCAGGTGGTCAATTACTTAATTCATAAAAATATTCTCCACTGGACAAATTAAAAATAAGTATTCACTAGAGAAACATCCAAGTATAATATTGTATGCAGTGAAACTGATTGCTTGGACTGCTTTTTTCTTCAAATTCCTATTTAAATACCTAGTGTGCTTAACTTCTACCTCACAAGGCTTGATATAAGTTTAAATTAACATGATTTATTTAAATTCTAAATTATAGGTGGGTTATCAACGAAGTCTCTTACAAGGTAAAACAAATATCCCTCAATCGTATTTTTGAAAAAGATTAAAAAGAAAGGAGATATAACTTAGATGGTTAATAAAGGTGGGAAAAATTAAACCAAGAAGAAGATAAAGCACATCTGAAAATCTTAAAATAGCTAAATCACAAAGATAGACAAACTATTTAAATGAAGAATAAACTAATGATATCCATCTCGTGAGAAACATCCTTTTCATGCCAAGGAAAAAGTTAAATTAGAAGCTCTGATATTTGCTATCGAAATAAGCTAGGGTCAAAAGAAATCTTTGTTTTCCTTTCACTGGTTGATCCTTACAAAGATATACACAAAATGGTGACTTCGTGAAGTGTAGAAAGAAGTAAACTTACTTTGCCTGTGACTGCTGACCAAACTTTTAAAGTGTTGTCATCAGAACCACTAACTATTCGGTTACCACAAAACTGTAAGCATGTGATCACATGATCATCATGTCCTTTCAACACCTACAAGATAGATGCAGATTAGAAATAGGTTATTAGATCATGTTTTTTTAAAAATACTCGTGAAAAGAAAGATAAAGTCATAAATAGGAACAGTAATCTGTAGTCTACTTCTAGAATTAAAATTTATATATAATATGAAGCATCACCTTTCTTGGCTGATCAATCAAGTATTAAACATTCTATAATCATCTCTTTTATCTGTTCAAACCAAAAGAATACGCATCTAAGTTTTGCAATTTTGACACACAAAAACAAAAGGACCTACTAACTAGAGAGACAAAAGTAACAATAATTATCAACTTTCTCAACTTAAAACAAAAAAAGCCTGTCATAATGTATGCATTTTAATACAACGGTGTCTCCCCAAATTGCCTTTTTCCAGTTGTAAAAATATACCCTGTGGCCTACTGGTTGAGTTTGCTGTGCTCTGCTTTGGTGGCCCAGGTTTGTGGGTTTGGTTCCCGGGGGTGAACCTACACCACTCGTCAGCCAGACTGTGGGAGCAACCCACATACAAAATAGAGGAAGACTGGCACACATGTTAGCTCAGGGCTAATCTTCCTGAAGCAAAAAAAGAGGAAGATGGGCAATGGATGTTAGCTCAGGGTGAATCTTTCTTAGCAAAAACAAAAAATATTTATCTATCTAAGAATTTCAAGCACTTTTGTGAATCTTTATATACTTGAAATGTTATAAGACAGAAAATCAAAATGAGGCTTAAATTTATAAAAATAAAACACACAAATGCCACCAAAAAAAAAAACATGGGCACTCCTCAAAAACACATGTTTGAACTATGTGGTCAGAGAGGGAGCAAATTCTTAGGTAGACTGTATATGACACAAAATTCAACAGGATATCCAGAAATTTTCATTTACATAAGATAGAACAACATGCAATTCAACTCATCTTTTATTCAAGTTCAATTAGTTGTCAGACTATAGAAATTAGCAATACAGTCATGTGCTGCTTAATGACAGGGATATGTTCTGAGAAACGTGTCGTTTGGCAATTTTGTCGTGCGAACATCATAGAGTGCACTTATACAAACCTAGATGGTATAGCCTACCACACGCCTAGGCTATATGGTACTAATCTTACGGAACCACCGTTGTATATGTGGTCTGTCATTGACTGAAATGTCATTACACAACGCTTGACTGTAGAGGAATATTGTCAGTTACACTTTCAGTCATTTTAAAATATATTTTCTCTCTACAGGAGATAGGTGTCAAGTTACACTGCTTGCCAAGAAGTGAAAGAGTACATTAGGTATTAACACTGATTAATGGTTTCTGTTCCATTGTGCAAGAGTTCAGTTACCTTAGGAGATTTGAGTTCTCCTCGCCTCCAGTTAGTATCAATTCTGTGCTGTCTGATGTATGCACTTTTCCACGGACTGTGTATGAAACCTGGTTTTATGACTTTTCTTCTCTTGATGTGCAATGGTTCATCAATACCTAAAGTTTTAAACAGTTAAAGAGTATAACTGCCTTCACTAATAATAACAATTACACATTTTATAATGTATCTCATTTTCCCCTATGCTCAAAACCACCAAAATGCAGGACCATTGTCCAATTTCTAACACTTGTTATTACAAAATAATAATATAAAGTTTTATATGATATGTTTTTATATTATTTCATTTCTTTCTCAAAATGATTCTATGAAATGTTGGCGAGGATGTGCAGAAATCGGAACCCTTGTGCAACGCTTGTGGGAATATAAAGTGGTGTAGCTGCTATGGAAAATAGTATGGTGGTTCTTCAAAAAAATTAAACACATAATTACCATATGATCCAGCAATTCCACTTCTGGGACAACCAAAAGAATCGAAAGCAGGGACTTGAACAGATATTTGTAAACCATATTCATAGCAGCATTATTCATAATAGCCAAAAAGTGGAAGCAACCCAAGTGTCCATCAACGGATGAATGGATAAACAAAATGTGGTATATACATACAGTAGAATATTATTCAGCCTTAAAAAAGAAGAAAATTCTGACACATGCTACCACATGGATAACCTTGAAGTTATCCTTGAAGACATTATGCCAGGTGAAATACGCCAGTCACAAAAAGACAAATACCACATGATTGTACTTATATGAACTACCTAGAGTAGTCAAATTCACAGAGACAGAAAACAGAATGGTGGTTGCCAAGGGCTGCAGGGAGGAGCAATAGGGAGTTATTGTTAAATGAGTATGGCGTTTCAGTTGGGGAAGATAAAGAAGTTCTGGAGATGGAGGGTAGGGTTGCACAACAATGTGAATGTAATCAATGCAACTGAACTGTACACTTAAAAATGGTTAAAATGATAAATTCCACATTACGTATATGTTACCACAACTTTTTAAAAAGTCATAATAATGATCCTATGAGAGAAGATAAGGCAGGGATGAGTAATCCCACTTTATGTATACAGACACTTGAGATGAAAAGGTTTCCTTGATTAGTCCAAGCCATAGACAGGGGAGAGGCAGGATTAGAAACCAAGTATCCTGGATCTTCACCTCCAAACTTTAATAACCACCAGTGCTCCCTACTCAACTATAATCTCCAGGAAGGATAGGATAACCTATGGAGTATCTGTCTCATGCTCTACGATTCTTTCTCAAAAATTTTGCTTTTCAGAGGCATATAATATTTTTACATATTTAAAAACACATATTATTTTTCTTGGGGCCAGCCCCGTGGTGTAGCAGTTAAGTGCGCGTGCCCCACTGCTGGCGGCCCAGGTTCGGATTCCGGGCGTGCACCAATGCACCGCTTGTCAGGCCACGTTGTGGCAGCGTGCCATATAAAGTGGAGGAAGATGGGCACAGATGTTAGCCCAGGGCCAGTCTTCCTCTGCAAAAAGAGGAGGATTGGCACAGATGTTAGCTCAGGGCTGAGCTTCCTCACAAATAAATAAATAAATAAATAAATAAATAAATAAATAAATAAAACTAAAAAAATAAAAATAAATATTATTTTTCTAGATGTCTGCTGGGAAAAAAAATGTCCTTTCTTAAATTAATATGGATGATACCCACTCCTCAGCTAAGAAAGGGGATTTTTTTTTTTTAACAGGTTTCAAGAACATAAGCTCGATGACAGGAAGAAAATGGAAGTTCACTACTATGTCTCCAGCATTTAAGAATGTCTAGCTCATAGGAGGTGTTCAATAAATATTTGTGGAAGAAATGAAGAGAAAATGGAATATTTGAACATTTAATTGCTAATAAAATTTTTGGGTTTCCTCATCTTGACTTTTTCATGGTTTATTAATTCTACTACAGACTTGGAAGCAAATCAGATATATTTGCTATTAGTTATGGTACTCAATAAAGGGATTAGCTGCAAGATTTGGCTCATTTGAATGTGTGGAACAACCTGTGGATTTTACATAAGTAGGTGAATGTAAGTGAAGACTCATTCTCGATTCTTTGCTAGGCTGTCAAAGTTTTCTTTTTTCATTTATCTCCCACTTTATTCTACTTACATATAAGACTACTTTTTATTTTTATGTTTTCTATTTGTTTTCAGAATCACTTTGCTTTTTCAAAACACAAACACTTTCCCTATGTGATTTTGAACCTTACCCTCTTCTTTGCATTTCTCTCTCCAGAGAAGGTTATCTTCAGCCAAAATTCTCCAGTAGCGACACGTCTGAGCTGCTTGTAGCAGGTCTTTGGGTTCCAGGAATGAAAGCACATAAAGTGCCAGCTATAAAAAGAAAAAGCATAGTATACCCATATTGTAAAAAAATTTTTTATAAAAACAATAAATTAATTATTGTCTTCAGGATGAAATACCTATAGATAAATGTAATATAATTCTACATTCTAACGTCTAAAATTATGAAAGGTAGTACCTTCTAATATTCAATCTTAACAAACATATACGAGATTTTAAAAACCCAAACACTCTATTGGTTTTTATGAACTTCACTCCACTAATTCCTCACCTCTTTAAGGAATACTTATTAAACCTCTCTGCCTCTGCTCTTATCTTTGCTCTGTGAGCCTCAACTCAACTCAATATTCTACTATTTATTTATTTACTTTATTAGTTCTTTAAATTTTGTCTTTTTCTCTCCTCACTACAATGTAAATTCACTGAAGACAGGACTTAAGATAAGAAATGAGATTTCTGTATATTCTGTGTAGTATGATTTCAGATCATACTTCTGATAGTTAGATATAATTAATAGTGCTTTATCACATCAAAGTATTTATTATCACAATGATGAACTTTTCAAACATTTATACCCTTTACTGTAAATGACTGAAAGGGGACAATCATTAAACCACTCTGTAGACACAGAAAAGTAATTGGGTTCTAATTACTTTGCACTGCATATGGGGATTTTCTTGATGGGCCAAAGTCGTATATTTGAGCTAGCTCTTTGGTATATCATTGATTTTAAAATTTTGTTTTCAATACTTGCAAATCATCAATTTTTTTCAATGTGTAAAGTCAATTCAAATAAAAGAAGAGGAAAGAGAAGAAAAAGGGGAATGATAGCTTCTGAGTATGCTTATTCAATTAGCCTCACAAATCACATAAACATTTAAATTATGATATTAGGACAAGAATGATCTAAACAGGGCAATAAAATTTAGTTTTCATATAAATTAAATTACAAGGATTAAAACAAACTATCATTTAAAGGACCAAGGGTCATATAGGGAGTAAAAGCACAATTTGTATTATATTTTGATTCTAAATAGGAATTACATGATATAAATTATAATTTCCCAATGACTTTGTATATATAGAGTTCATCATTAATCACATATCTATTGGGAACATTCTTCACAGAAAGTTCTCCAACCAGCCAGTATTCAATGTAATACTACTATTGACAAATGACAGCAAAAAACTTTTGGTGGAATAATTATTTTTGGTCTATCAGAGAAGGCCATTCAGGAACATATATAGAAACTGAGTCATTTAAAATAAAAAAGCATAAGTATATTCAACAATCTATGTATAAGTGTGTATATACACACAGATATATAAATATATATATACATATATATGTCAACATAGTATTTTTTTAATGGATACTTGATAAACCACTTAATTTTAAAATTATCAATCGATCAAAGCCTGGGCAAGTTTGCTTAGTGTTAGTATAATAGTAATGTGATAATACTATACTATTAATCTTCTATGTGAAATTAATATTTAACATAGAAATTATCAGACACAAAGTTATATTTGCGGAAAAGAGATGCTATTTAATGCCCAAGATATTTAGAACAGTCATATGAAAAAGTCTATTCTTTGTTCTAGTTATCCAGCTAAAGTAGAAATCAGGTAATCTACAGAAACATTCAATAGATCTTAAAGGCTAGAAAACAAATCCAGAGCAGCCTAGATTTCAAAGGTACATCCCAAAATCAACAGGTAAAATTTCCTTCATTACCGATGATTAAGAGATCTAATCCAGTGTCTGCATGCATTAAAGAAAAATGTAAAGAGACACTCAGGTGCCAAAGAAAGTTGAAGTGCTAACTCCATAGGTAACTGGCACACTTTCCTTTAAAATAGCAAAGGCCCTAAGTCAAATCATGAACTTCAACTTATTAAATGTTTGTCTAGACCATCAAAACATCTAAGTATTATAGAAAATACACACAGCAAAATACAAAAATATGAATAAGAAAATCAGAACCAGGAAAAATATAAATCAGAACAGAAGGTTTAAACCAGAGAAAAAGTAGAACACAAATATGCTGGCAACAATATCTTACATGGTTTTTTAATTAAATTGCCAAGCAAAAGGGCATAGCAATTAGTTATACAATTCTTAGTGTGTATCATGGGGAAGTATATCAGTTCCTCAAAGGAAGCAAGATTTTGTCACGTGGGGTTCCTTATAGGGGATGGAGAGTGGGCATTGTCCCAAACTACGTCTCTACAACACCACAGTAGGGGTTATAGTCTTCTTGCAGCCAAGTCAAACGGTCTAGCTAATGCAATTTTCTATTAATTTGTCTTAAAGGTAAAATCTAGAATAGTAATTCTTCCTATGGACTACTTCCACCAGACAGAAGCTCTTAAATTGAAATTCTACTTTGGATAATTACCTTTTCCTTGCCTGAACTTGTCATTTCAGTAAGAGTTGCTATTTTTGTTTTTCTCTATAACTTAAATAAAAGATTACCATATTATACTTAAAAGACAGCTAATACTTTCTTAGAATTGCTATATTTCAGTGGACTGAACCCATGAAAGGAAAAAGAATAAAGAAGATGTTGACTGATCCTATGTTAAGAATTTAGGTTTCATTCTAGATCATCTACTATATCACTATGCGTTTCTTGGTATTTACTTACAAAATAAGGATAATGCTGTTTATCACAAGCCTCCCAAGTGAGGCTAGTGAGATTTTTGTCAAGGTTTTTGAGATTAATAAGTAAATGTTGGTAAAGAGCTTTGAGATCTGTTGAAAGGAGTTATAAGAAAATTATTATAAGTCCATTTCCTGACATGAAGGTAATAACGTTTTAAATAATGATAGTACTTAGTCTCCGATAAGATAATGTTAGTTTCCTTAAGGACTTAGATCTATACCATTATTTCTCCATATATAAAATAAAGAATTTTTCAAAACAGGGAACTTTTTTTCTAGTAGTTAAAAACAGGGAAAATATAGATGATATGCTAAGCCAGGGCTCACTCTCATTCTCCTATCTAGCCTCACTTCTTTTTCCTCAGGCAATCTTTAAAAGAATACTTAATCCAAGAAAATCTTGACTGCATTTACCCTGTTATAGATAATCTGTGATCAATTCTTAGATTCTTAAAAATATTTTCATATTTTTCTAATTTTAAGTCACATTTTTGCATGTTAAGAAGTTACTGTGGAAATCTAAATAAAGCAACAACAAAACAAAACACCATTCTTAGAGATAAGGGGACAAACTAAACTAGAAAAGTCCATATTTTAATAAAAATACTACCCTCTAAAATAAGGAGACTACCAGGGAAACTATAAAGAATATATCAAAGGCGAATAAATTCACTTTCAGTCAAATGCTTATAAAAGTGCTTCCTACTATTAATGTCTTTCTGAAAGCAAAGAGAGCTTATGTCACTTTCATAAGCCAAATCTATTCAAAGGGTTTGGTTTTAGAATGAGCCAGCAAGAATAAAAAATTTTTTCTGGGACAATGTCATTTTTAAAAATCATTCCAAAGAAGAAACATTTCAAGAAAAAGATGTTTTTTTCACTTTGCTTTTTCCCGGATTTATGCTTAATTTTACACATTAAATATTATGAAACTATTTCATTCATATTCAATGTGAAATTATTATTGGAACTATCTTTAATACTCTTAGGATACTTAGAATGGTTATCTTAAAAAAAATCAACTCCTTTTCTTTTCTCTTCAAATTTGAAATTTCAGAATCATTTGCAATGGTATATTAGTATTTTATATTGTTGTCTTAGCTCACATATAATTAGTGGCATATATATAATTTGTGAAAATATAAATCACAGTAACATTGATTAATGTTATATTATTTTTGTTTGCTGACAAAAATGAAACTATGAAGCCTATAACATCAATAAAAGAACTATATCTAAACTATGCCTCACTTATACAGTCAAGAATGCCCATATAATCATAATCAACCTATGATTAAAAAATCATAGATCTTTTATTTTATATAAAGATATAAAAACAAATGGGCATAAATAATTCCAAGAGAAATGTTATCAGAATGTAATTGGTACGGGAAATCTGTGATTATGTATGTGTGTGTGTGATGGGGGCAAGAAGGGAGATGATTAACAGAAAAAGACATATAGGTGAAATTCATTATATTTCAAAATAATTATACAATGTAAGTAACAGAGAAATACAATTCAACAGAATCATAAAACTATAGTTTCTAAGGAACTTAGGATAAACAAAGAGCAAAATAAGAAAAAAATATTATTTTTAATAAAATCATAACAAAAAAAATCTACTACTATAACGAACATACGAAGACAACTCAAGGTTGGGCTTCAAACAACTTGGGGAAAAATCTTGGTAAAGACACAATCAAATTAATGAAACTCAACAGCTTACTCTCATATATGATTTATTCCAGTGGTGGAAAGAAGTCACTTAGTCCATAAGTACACTTTAATCTGAAAATTATACTAATAAGTCACGGCAGCTTATCATTTACAGCCCTCTTCAACACTAATTAACAGCGTTAAACTGACAATACTGAACACCATAATTAGCATGACATTGTTTAAAGGTGGTAGCTGTTGAGTTATATTTTCAAATAGCATTCAATGAAGAATATAACTGATAATCCTTACCTCTTTAGGGAGCAAGGAAATGAAGTCTCGTTGAAACTGAGGTTCTATCACTTGCATCATATGTTTTACTTGGGTTGGTTCACAACTATCAATAAGTTCATCTAAAGCAAGCAATTTCTCTGGTCCACTCCAGCTCTATCAAAGAGGAATTAGAAATTTTATTATTTTAATAGATGTCCCAAATTATAAAATCATAAAGGAAAATCCACATCTACACACAACATAAAAGGTGGCTGACATTTTCTCCAGAAGGCATTGAACTGATAATCCTTTAGTCTCATCAAGTTTACTAGCTACCTTTATTTTGTAAAACCTTTTAAAAATGTCATGGTTTTGATAGAAAAATATTTTTGCATTACATTATTATAATTGTTACATGCTCGTCTACCACCAAGATACTGGTTGAATTTTGGAGAAACCAAAATTTTATTCAGAAACATCAATTTGGGTTACCGTGTAAATAGGGAATTTTGACAGATGATTTTCCTTTCTCTACATTCTTTCTAGTGGGCACCATAAAACTTGACGGTTTTAATAAGGTACTCATCTGAGAGTTAGGAGATTGGCAGCATCATTTAGAGAAAAATTAATAACTGGATATACTGTACATCTGACGAGAGTCTTCCACAAATTAAAAGGGCTTTGATTTGTTATGTGAAAATAATTTCAGGTAAAAAATAGCAAACAATAGAAAATAGTAGCTGACTTAGTAGCAAAATTAGAAGATGAACAAAGACTAAAAGAGGGTAAGAAATAAAGTACATTATGGAAAAACAAAAACACATAATTACACTTCAAAAACATGAGCTCTTTTAAACTACACTAGGGGATTATTTAAAAAAAATTTTTTTTCTTCCAGTGAGGAACTCCTGCACAGAAAAGCCATGTGAGTAATTTAAAATGTTAGAATTTCCCCTCACAATAATCATGTAAAACATTTAAATAACCTTGTAATACTTAAGTGAAAGAATATCCTTGAGCAGGCTGATTTAAGTACCTCTGTGAATTATTATGTCCGTTTTGGAAATGGGTGAAGAGAGAACAATAGGTGAGGTTTGGAGCTAGAAAGATCTAGATTTTGACATTCCATTTCTTGCTCAAACTAGGAACCTGGATTTTGTAATATGTGAAATAGATAATTGAAAACTGAGATATGCGGAGGATACAGGAAGCCTTATTTAGAATACTTTTTAAAGTATCTCTTGAAGTATTTATCCCTTTAGAATCTACAAGGAACTTCATCTCCTTTCCTATCATAAAGTGTAGATTATGGTAATACTATCAAACATTTCACTAGTACTTCCATAGCCCTTGTCACAAACCTTTTCTCATTTAATCATCACAAAAACTGGGGAATCCCCATTTTACCATCAAATAAGAGGAAACACAGACTTGTCCTTAACACATAAGTTGTGTCCTTTCCTTTTACTTCTATACATACACATACCCAGAACATTCTCGAGTACTCACCTTGAATTCTTTTTGGTTAGGGTGAGGATTTACATATAAAAATTAAAAATACTCATATACATGTATATGCACACACATGACCAAATAAAAGCAGTATATTTAAAGTTTAATTGTTTTGTTCAGTTTCCTTCATATAGCTTCAAATCCTGGTTCAAAACTTACCTCTTTGACAAAACTTACACTGATCAATCTCCATTCATCTCTGGTCGTTTAGTATCAATACTATAAACTTTGATTTATTGATTTACATTCCTCACAATATTTTAGGTAGGTTTTTATAATATGTTGTTCCTCTCCATCTACGGTATAAGGATTCATGGACACTACTATAAGGACATGCCCATTTTGGGTGATGGATAACTATGTTGACTTGATTAAAATGCAGCTTTAATTAAGTCACTTGATAGCAGAATAACTTTAATGTAAACTTCTTAATCTCCTTTGTATATATGAATACCTACTTTAAAAATATTTTTGGAAGTGTTTATAGTTGAATTTTAATATAAAGATATCCTATATAATCTTCTACAGTAAAAAGATAGTGAAAAACTTTTCAACATATTACAAATCTATATAACTTACATATTAATTACATTAATAGCTACTATGAATATTTCTAATTTAAGGTAAGATACTATACATGTTTAATGTTTTCTTTTTTTTTAGTTAATATATTATTACTGTTTTTAAAAAGGAATAGAAAAACAATACCAATACATGGTATATAACTGCTAATAGATGGAAAAAATATCCTTTATCAAGGATTTTAGAGGATAGGGTGTAGAATGAAAAAAGCCAGAACAGAAGATAAATAAATAACTCAGATCTTAGGTAAACATTAGAAACTGTGTCAGAAATTTCTATATTTAAGGCAAAGTCCATGACAAAAATTATGCCTTGTAACAAAATGTTTCTAAGACTTTAAATAATATTTTTATTTCGTTTTAAACACTATATCATTTAACAAATAAAATTCTCTCTCAATTTAAATTATGCATATATTCATTCAGCAGATGTTACCTTATGACATTTTATTGAAAAGTATACCACTGACAAAGATTAGTAACGTAAGCTGTAAACTACATATTAAATGAGACTGCTTCCACTGACCATACACAGTCAACAGTCTAATTACTTAAAACCACATCTCTTAGATGGTTCCAACAAAGGTCTGGACCATATAGGTAGCTTTCTTCTCTCCAGCCTGCGTTTCTTCCCGAACTCCAGACCTGTCTATAAAATTGCTTACTCAACACGTATTCTTGGATATGTAATAGAAACTTAACATGTCCATGATCTTTCTTTTCAAATATGCATGTCCACAATCCCCCCTATCTCAGTAAAATGTAACTCTATTCTATTAGTAGCTCAGGCCCAAAACTGTGGAGTCTTCCCTGACTCCCTCACTCTCATGGTCAGATGGTTCTGAGGCATCAATGAATTTTAAGGTCTTAAATTTCAAAATATATCCAGAATCTGACCATTACTACACTGTTCTAAGCTATTATCTGTCACCTGGATTAGTCCCATAACCCCTTACCCCGTCTCCCAGCTTCCAACCTTTGCCCTCCTCATTCTATTCTCTATAAAGTAGTCAGAGTAATACTGTTACAAGTCACTCTCTTCTGTTTAAAACCCTCTAGTGGCTTCCCACTTCACTCACAGTAAGAACCAAAGTCTTCAGGTTGGTCTACAAGGTTCCTAATTCTTTTCCTTCTTGTTTACTGTGCTTTAGCCATAGACACTTTTCCTGTGCCTCAAACACGCCAAGCATGCTCTGCTTCAGAGCCTTTTCACTTGCTGTTCCCTGGAACATTCTTTCCCTAGATATTCACATGGCTTGCTTCCCTACTTCCTTCTCTGAGACCTTCTCTGGGCAACCCTTTCTAAAATTTAAAACCAGTTCCAAATCCACAGACCTCATTCCCCTCCTGAGTGGAATGTAAGCTCTACGAAAAAGGGTTTTTTGTCTGTTCTGTTCACCATTGTATCCCAGATCCAAAGTAGGACCAAGAACTTGACAGGTGCTCAATAAATATTTGTTGAATAAAAGAATGAATCCCCAAAGAGTCAGGAAATATTGCACCAATGCTATCTCAAAACTCTCTCTAAAGAGTATTTCTATTTTTTATATTTGATGACATCACTAGGACTTGCTTGCTTAGTCTGGTTCCAAGACTGGTTCCAAATTTTGTATACATACATAGTTTAGCAGCAAAAGAAGTATGTATTAACTTGAAAACCTTGCAGTTAATGACTATATTAAAACAAAATAACAATAACTCACACCAGGCTTTAGTGAGGAATAGTGGAAAGAGCATTGAATTGGGGATCAGGAAACCAAACTTTTGGAGGAGACACTGCCACTAATTAGGTTACAATTTAACCTCTGCAGGCCTTAGTTTCTTTATCTGCAAAAGTGTTGGATAATTCTGATAATAATTATTTTATTCCTATTCTGAATGTAGTTGTCCTAGAAAAGAAAAAAGCATCTTCCTCTGGTCTTTTATGGTAAAAGTATATAGGAATATATTGAAAGGGATAGAAAAAACATTCCAAATTCAGACAGGATCAAGAGAAACAAAATTTAACGTTTGGACAAAGCTGCAAATGCAAACTTGAAAGTTCCCCATGAAAGTGGTATTTCATTTCAGGTAATTAGAGAATGCAGGTAGTGAAGAAGAGTAGAAAGAGCACCGAACTGTAATCAGGGGCCCAGGTTTCACCAGTAAACTCACTGTGGAACCACATGGAAGTCTCTTAATTAGTCTGAGTCTCAGAGACCCGACCTGCATAATTAGGGGCTTGGTCCAGACCAGTGGTTCCCAAATGCTCATTGAGAAGTGCAAGAATCACAGAGTCCTAGAACCCACCATCCAAGAGTCTGATTCAGTGGTCAAGGTGGGATTGAGGACATTTTATGTTTTAAATAAACAACTCATTCAGTATTGATGCAGGTGATTCACAAACCAGCAGTGGTTATTAGTCTGATGGACCCTTAGTGTCTCATTCAGAGTATATTTCATGACTTTGGGCAGTACTGTGCTTGAATTTCATGTGGTAAAGAACTAACTTCTCTAGTACCTCCTGCAGATGGTTACCCAGTCTGTTTGAACAGTTCCAGGATTGGAGTACTCAACATCTCCCAGTCTACGTGGGTCAGTTCTACCTGTTCAGTTCAACTTACATCAAAATCTGACTCAAAGAATACATCTAGGCTTTGTTTTCCGAAGAAACCACGAATCAGCCTGATTCTATTTTTATATAAAAGTCTTCAAAATGTTAGAAAGATACAATTTTTTCCCTTAGTTAAATACTTGACTTTCTTCAACTCTTCCTCACTCAGCAGAGTTTCTTGATCATACTGTCTCAAACACAATTGCAAAGTAATACTGAACTCATTTTATTTTGGCACTATCCTGTTTGAATATTTTATTGACTAGCAAATAAAAAAGATCTACAGAAAATAAGTTAGAAAACGTACAATTTCTAAGTGTTACCATGAAACTTGATTAAATCCTTCAATAGAGTAGTTTTTACTCCACTTTTAATTTCAAAACACAGAAGTATTTTCTACTTTATCATTTTAAAAAATATTTTGAGTATAACAGGTATTTTCAAAGTACATTCATAGTTTTAATGCAATGCAAATATGCTTTGATTAAAATAATGCTAATAGTGTTAAGCTAATAACATTTGTATGAAGCTAGTGCTAATAGTCCCTTTTTAGATCTGAGAAAACTGAGGCTCACAAAGGCTGCTTCTTGACTGAGAAGAAACTAACATTTATTGACTCTCCACTATATTTCCAAGCATAGCTTTAAGCACATTTACATGTTTTCTCCCTTTTGACAATTTTTAGTGTTATATCTATTTTACAGATAATGAAATAAAGGCAAGAGTTACATAATATCAATGCAATTACCCAGTTATTAAAAGGCAAAGCCAGAATTTATGCTAAGGGCTTTTTCTTCTAAGCCATACGTGCTTCTCATTGTATCAAGATGCCTCCGAATATAAATTTCAACATAAGAAAATGTTAATGTTATTGGTATCTTTACCTAGTCTAAAATTTTCAAGTGAAAAACCATATATTAACACCCAAATACATAAACAATAAAAAAAGTATGACCCATTCTCTCCCCCAAAATTAACAATCTGAAGCATCAATCTGGCTGCTGCAGAATCTATGGCTACTGAAAATTCAAACAGTACAAAAATTCCATTTTTTTGTTTTGTTTTGAATTTGCACTTCTACCTTGCAGTGGTGTTCTGGTTCAATTTCCCTTTATCCAAAATGGTGTATCATTTGTTCTCATTCAATTTACAAATTGAGTACAGAGTACTTTGTCAGAATAGATGGAGCTGGACCAAAACAATGCTGTATCACTGCCTTAGGAGCAATAGCAGAACAGTAAGGGGACAAGCTCTCTCATTTTGCTTGTTACGAAACAGAAAAATCATCATTAAATGCCCCCACAGCATATCTCCAGAAATCATGCCAGTTTAATTATTCCTCAACTATACCACATAGGTCAACTCATGACTCCCCCACTTTACTATAAAATTTTCTCTCTCTACAAGTTAGGCATTAAAGCATTGTAAGCGGGGCCGGCCCGGTGGCACAAGCGGTTAAGTGCGCGCGCTCCGCTGCGGCAGCCCGGGGTTCGCTGGTTCGGATCCCGGGCGCGCACCGACGCACTGCTTGGCAAGCCATGCTGTGGCGGCGTCCCATATAAAGTGGAGGAAGATGGGCACAGATGTTAGCCCAGGGCCGTCTTCCTCAGCAAAAAAAAAGAGGAGGATTGGCGGATGTTAGCACAGGGCTGATCTCCTCACAAAAAAAAAAAAAAAAAAAAAAAGCATTGTAAGCCTTCAGGCAAGTGATTCATTGCTAGTTACTTTGGCACCAGCCCTGCAAATAAAGGGCAGTGCACAACAATGAGGCCCTGGGTGTGTCAGAGACAAACACCGTACTCAAAGGATTAAGGTCCTGATCTACCTGTCTAGTTGACCTTTTGTTGCAAGTAGATTTCTTTGCTACAGAATATTTATGGGAAAAATATATATAGTACTATACCTGCAGGGATAATTCTACATGCTATTCCTACTAACTAAGAACAAGTTTTCTTCACGGCATCCACTTCTCATGAAAAGCGATCGAATGGGCTCTTTTACAGAACAAAAGCTAGCCCAGTATTTTTTTGGTTTATTGAATCTCATTTATTCTAAGAAACAAGGGCTCCCCCCCAACAATTAGCATTTCTGAAATTGGGATGCATCTAATAATCTAAAGTATCTCAGATTTGATGACAGACAGTATGTGGTAACATGTGGACATTTCATTAAGAAAAGCATGAGCTAGCTAAACAAGTAAACTTTGTACAAAGGACTCCCCAAAACACCCTCACTGCAAAACAACGCACAAATGCTCCCCACTATATATCAATATTTGCGGGAGTTCTCTTAAAATTGGGAAGAAATCGAAATGGCTAGCAAAGAATATTTTGGTACACTAAAACATTGGAAAAAATGGGCCCATACCACATACAAAATAAATCTCACTCTGATAATCTCACCTTCTGATAAGAAATAAAGCTTTCCATATAAGATAAACATTTTGGAGGCTATCTACAATGACAATAAAACTATTGCTAATGGCGTAATTTTGGATCATGTTGGTACTTTCTTATAAAAATGATATGAAATCAGCTTCTGCACTACTCCGAGCACTGTTGCTCACACTATATGCTGTGCAAGCATGACAACACAAACTCACAGTCCCATCTCCTTGGCTTAATCAGAGATGATAATCTTTAAAGTATTTCTTTAAGACTGTATAAATGTCTGAGTTTTATTTTCACCTCTTATTGAGGGATAAATTTCTTTTTAAAAGGATGTGACAAAAACTTAGAATTCTGAGGCACACATAGGAAAAATTTAATTAAAATTTAAAAAAGAAAATCATGAATCTCAGATAAAAGAACTGGGAAGGGAGGGAAGAACCCTTGGGGAAACGTAAGTTTAATCAACAAATGACTACGAAAATGAAAAACAAAAGTTCTTTGTAATTGTAGTAGTTCATAACATTATAATAACAGTAAAATACAACTTTCATTCTTCTAACCCATAGATTCTCAACCTCAGCATTATTGACATTTTGGGCCAGATAACTCTTTGTTATGGAGGCTGTCCTTTACATTGTTTCTACCCACTAGATGCTGGCAGTGTCCTGCCTCCCACCCGCCTCAGTTGTAACAACCAAAAATGTTTCAACCAAGAGAAAATCTGCCTCCTGTTGAGAACCACTGCTCTAACCTTTCAGTTACCAACTGAAAAAATTTAAGATCATCCTAGCTTTTCAGAAATCATCTGAAGATTAGAAAACAATTTTTAAAATCCATTTAAAAGCAACATTGCTTCAAGTAAGTTTTCCAGCTACAGAAGAAAAAAACTGGGACATCTATTTAGTTTTTGCCCAGGTATTTAAAATATTAGGATTTACATAAATGGACATCTTAAAAATATGAAATATCAAATAAAATCAAATAAAGTATCTTCTTTTTCAACCATTATTCCCTTATGCATTCATAAAACACCACCAATCAAGCAGTTAGATGTAAGGAAATATATTCACTTTACATTTTAGTACGATGGCTAATATCAGAGCTACCTCGCTTTACATAATTTATATTATTTACTATTTACAAAGAATAATCAAGCGAGTGTTTAATCCATGCTAAATACTTGATTTATATGTATTATCTCACTGGAAGAAGAGATAAATCAATTTAATATCACTATCATGAATTATAAAATTCATAATATTCAAGATTTGGTTGTAGCCAATCTTCCAAGTAAACTTTCAAAGAATTTAAATGCTAGTAAAATGCAATAATCAGAATTTGAGCACAATAAGCCATACACAAGCATGGCACTGATGAAAAGAAGCTGCAGCAACTCTTGGAGGCTACTAGGGTAACTGTGATGGTAAATTACCACCAGTGACTAACCAGAAGAGTCTTACATTACTCCTAAATGCTTAACTTCCAGGCAATGCAGTTTAAAAAACAAGTACATTCAGCAACCCCAGAAACCCAAAGGTGAAGGAGAAAAGGAAGAAAGGACTTATTATCTAAAAAGCAATAAAAAATGCAAAAGCACACTTACACAAAATAAGCGTTGGATTCTCTTGATTAATACACTTAAAAATTAAAATGAGCTCCCTTATTTTTAACAGCATTTTTTATTGAGATACACTTCACATAACATAAAATTCACCATTTAAAATATACACTTCAGTGTTCCCAGCACACCCATCTTCCTGTGCAACCATCACCACTATCCAATTCCAGAACACTTCTTTCACCCCCAAAGAAATTTAAATTTAAATTTAACCTATTAGCAGGCAGTCCCAACCTCCCCTCCCACCATTGCCTAGCAATCACTAGCCTACTTTCTGTCTCTATGGATTTACCTGTTCTGGATATTTCATAAAAATATAATCATACAATACATGGCCTTTTGTATCTGGCTTCTTTCACTTAGTATAATGTTTTCAAGGTTCATCCATGGTGTAGCATGTAACAGTTCCTTTTCATGGCTGAACAATCCCTTATTTTTTGCAGCAATTAAATGAAGCATTTCAAGTACTGTGTTTAGACATGTCACCTGAAACATTTTCAGCCATTCCTGGAGGCCTGTAGGTGGCTGGACAGATGTAATTCGGCGTCGTTGTTGTCCTTGGCCATTGGCTGCTCTCAGGTCTCCAAAAGTTGTTGGTGTTGCTGAACATGGTACAAGCCCAGTGGTACTACAAAAAAATACAAGAGGGAAAGCAAAGATAGATATTAAGAATAATGAGCTCTAATTTAATAAGAATGATGATCTGGCATATTTCAAATATCAATCGAATTATTTTTATTTGCTTATTTCCAGAGACAAAACCTCTTCTGCTATTCTTAGAGTAAGTTTCCTCCCTCCTACATAACCACCTGTTATTATCCCAGCAATGCTAATTGCAACCAAACGACAGAATCTCTATGGCAAAACTACAAATTGTTGATACATACAAATAATGCTAAAATATTTCCTTAGAAGATACAGGTTCTACTTCTCTTATGACTGGTCTTCAGTGACATAATTAAATAAAAACTTAAATTTCCTTTATACAAAGGAGAGTGAGACTTATTAATGCTTTAAAAAATTCACATGTAGAAGAAGCATGTTAAATGTTTTGGACATTTCGCTAGTCACATTATTCCTTAAGTGTGTCCCACGTGGCTTCTAAATTTTTATAATATCTGTCTATTTTTCTCCAATTTTCTATTGTTATTTATAAAGCTTAGTCTAGATAATATTTGACAGGAACAAGCCTTGATTAGAAATGTACTTACTCAAAACAGGTTAAGTATTGAGAACTTACTATATGCAAAATTAAATAAACATAAGATCACCTAAACACTTTTATCCAATAACTTAAACTTTCTGACAGTTAAAACAAACAAACCTGAAATTCAATTCTGCCACTATAAAATGAGGGAGTAAGTCTAGATGATCTATCTCTATAAATGTCCAACTCTCCTAAAATGACTACATAATAGGAGAAAAAGTATAGTTATAACTATGTTAATAATATATTAAACTTAACTTTCTAATTTCAGTATCTAACTAAATTATTTAAACTCAAGGTAAATACTGAACATTTCTATTTTAGAGATATTTGGGGAAAAAAGGAGCAGGAAGATTCATTGAACAAAATTACATTTATAAGATAATCTTCAATTTATTGAGCTATGATAATAAAGTGTTTTAAATCCAAAGAACATACAAATTATATCCTAATAGTTAAACATCAAGCTCTGATAAATTACTAATGAAACAACGCCCCCAATTCTTTTCTGTCCAGCGTATCTCATTATTTTGATAAAAAAATGTATCTCAGTCACCAGATTTTACAGAAAAATCTTCATATATACCACCTTTAAATCTTTTAACATTTTACATCTAAGACAATCTCTAACGTTCAACAATTAAATGTATTTTCTCTTTTATCAAATTTCAAAGGTATGCTCTATTTTCTTCTCTGAAATGAAACAGGATGTGATTATAACTTAAATTTTCTAATAAAAACTGATGGAAAATCATAGTTTCATCTTATTATTAGAAAATCAGTCAAAAAAAATTTCAAAACATCAAATATATACTGAAAAAGTCTCCAAAAAGACGTGGAAATGCTGTTTGGTTTGCGTTAGGAAGATAATTTGTTAAAAGGCTAAAAATAAAATTTTCACCTTTTCGGGTGCTCTCTCAAGATAAAGTGAGCAACTAAAGACAAATTTCACTCAAATGTGTTCTATAGTAAAAATTCAGCATTTATTTATAAGCTGCCTTAAAAACAACTGAACAATTTAATACATTTGTCCTGGTATCAGCCATATTAATAGAAAACCAAAGTTATATGCCTGACATTTTCTATACATTAAAAAAAATAGCACATTTTTAACGTTAAACTCAACTTTCTTGATCAAGACTAGAAGGAAAAAGCAAAACTGAAGTGAATAGTTTCACTTGTCTCTCTATCACTCAACACCCTCTCGCGGAAGTGACTAAATAGCGAAACTGTCAAAAGGCAAAGGGTTAAAGTAACAGGGAGAGGGACAGTTAACATGGGAAAAATCACACAAAAAGCATTTCCTGAATAACTAAAAGATAGCTTTATTTTTCTCTTCCGTATCATCTCTGCATTCTTTGTATATAAAACTATTCTAATTATTATGTTTCTAAATTTCATAAAAGAACATTTGCAAGAATATTTTCCACAACTGAATGAAATAAAAATATAAGCTGTTTCCCTGAAAAAAAGAGATGCAATCTCTTAATGTTCAATCACAAAAACTCAGGTCTGAGCAATGCTAATTTTACTGCATCTTATAGAATAAAAATAACTCTAAATCAAAATATGTACGGAAAAAAGAAATGATGTCACCATTACGAAGTTCTTATGGTTTCTATAGCTAACTTTCAATCAGTTATTCGAAGTGACAATTATGCAAAAAAGACAAGAAAAGCTCTTAAGATATTTTTGTCATTTAAATTTTAAAACCCCACATTCCAAACGACGTCCAAAGCCATTTTTAATTGGCTGGGTAATAGATATTATGCTTAAGTTAGCCTAATTAGCGTGAGAGTGGGAAAAGTTTTATACTGATGCAAAATCCAAAAATGATGGAATGGTGCGGGAAACAAGACTACAATTGTATTTAGTTGTTATGGAAACTATTCTACTGGTGCAGAAATGTATGTGTTAAAAACATAAGACCTACCAAGCAAATAAAAGGGGATTTCTAAAACAGTAATGTCATAAAATAAGATTTAGTTAGTAATTGTGAGATTTATTTCACTGCTAATAAATGTATCTTCAATTTTGCATATATAAATATCTACTTGAGAACAGCTGTTGCTATAGTAACAAGATACATTTGCTCCTGTGCATATTTTAGGATTTACTTTTTAGAATTCCTTAAAAATTGTGATTTAAAAATTTTGTTGATAGGAGAACTTCTGCTTGTGTCTTACTTTAAAGTATTAGTAACAAAATATAAAGCTATAGTGGTAGTCTTTCTTCTTATTTAAAATGATGTATTTCCCAATTTTCAGTGATCTCAAAATGTGTTCAACAGTCAACAGTACTAGAGACATTATAATTCTCTGAGAATAAACTGAAAGAAATGCTTTTAGAATCATCAACTCTTTAAAGAAACATGAGAATCAGAGGGAATCAATGATTACACTTCATATTACCTTGTATATTCTGAGACTTTGCATGGTTTCTTTCCCAAAGAAAAAGAGCGGACCTCAGAACCATGGTCCAATTTTCTTTTCATCTATAAGGTAAAACAAATAAGATATGTTTAAAAAAAAAAATCACCTGTCCAACTATCAAATCTTAATGTTAGCATTGGTAATATTGAAAAAGTTCTTAAATTTTCTTATGCCTAGATTGTTAATTAGGCATAGTTAATTAATATAGAAAATATATGTTTCATAGTTTCTTCTATTAGTTCTACTTTGTTTTACTCTTTACAAGACTGGAAAGGTGAATTTTTACCCCTAATATTTTGTCCAGAAGAACAGTGCATGGTGATTTAAAAATTGATATCCATCATATTTATTCCTTGAGAGTAATATACTTTTCACATTTTCCAGTTTAAGAACCAACATACTGGAAAATGTCATGTTAATCCACACAGAAAGAACGATATTCAACATGCCTTCCTTAACTGATCTTCATTTTCCTTTAAAAACATATTTTAAGAAAGATAAAACAACAAAATTCAAAATTTCAAAATCAGAATGGCAGTAACAGTAACTGAATTTAAAACACATATAAAAGAGTAGAGGGAACAAGGTAAATTAACAAAGTAATTATGATAAGGCATAAAGCAACACATATGGGCAATGAGGACAGTAAAAAAGTAAATCTGTAATAAGAGAGAAATCTGGAAATGGTATAATAAAGGTGGAAAAAAAGCCATCAACTGATATTTACACAGACTTTAGCTTTACTGACAGATACTCACTCAGGACAAAATATCCTAACTTGAAAAGCAACAACTACAAAAAGATTTAAAACAGAATGAGTTATGCATCTTTGGAAGGTATATCCAACATCCATAGTTTTAAACTATTTCATTATGCTATATATGTGCGATACATTAAATACATTCAGAATTGCATTTTGTCAACATCAATATTGAAATATTTATTTTTTATGTTTCACTATTGGTTAACTGAGGCCATCTAACTATACATATAAACTAGAAAATAAGATTTGATAAGATTCAACTTTTGCTATTTCAACAACCCCTCTCAGATTTGTGTCTGCTAATTAATTACTGTATTACTGAAAATCACGGGGAAAAATCCCAGTGTGACAGACAGCTATCCTCATTTTTATAATAAGGTGAAAATCCTTGCTTTGCAGCAGCCTTATTTTCTTACCTATTGCCTCACATGGGAATATCATAACACAGCATGCTACACTATAAATACTAAAGAGAACCAACGACTCAAAATCTGTTTGAATCATACTCTGGATAATATAGACTATGTTTTTATCATCATGAAGAAAGTCTTCCAAAATACAGGGATGATCCTACAATTAGGGGCTAGAGGTGAGGGGAGGACGAGCTCATCCACAATTTATACCTTAGTTCATGAATACCTACTGGAAAGAAATGGAATTGGTCTCATTTTACCCTTCAGAAGTTTCCGTACTCCTTACATTGTTTTAAAGTGATTCCTCCCAAAGACCATTATTTTCTTTCTTCAAATAATTTTAATAAAAAGCAAAAATAAATATAAAAACTTTAATACATAGGTAGCCACGTGCTGGCATGTATATAAATTATAGACATACATATATACATAAACGCAAATGTAACCATCAGGAAGGTCAATCAGTACAGATTACCTTAAAAATCTAGTTTTTTTAAAATAACTTCCACAGATTCTTATTTTCAAAATTATTATGAGAAACTTTGATAGTCATTCTAATTAAGTTTATAATACTGGCTTTCAGAACTTCCCTGCATATCTTGTAAATACATTGATGCAAATGTCATTTGCTACTAAAAGCAAACTTTATTTCCATCTTAGAAATCCTTCAATGAATAAAAACGCCTGAAGTACATATCAAGGGAACCATTGAGAAAGAATTTTTATCTTTAAAATATTTTACAATACAAAGTACTTTCTGAATGACTATAGAAGTCTTAAATATAATGTTGTTTACTGAAAATACTGACTTTAGGACCAAAAATTAATTCTGCAATTTTTTAAGGGGTGCAGAAAGTAAATATGATCTCTTTAAATGTAAATCCCAAATATTCTAGAGATTCTATACTTTAAAAGAGTCAACTAAAGAAAAAAAAAGGATATATATAAGGTATAGAAAAATTAAAGGCAAACGGTTCACTAAAAGCCAACTAAGGGTAGAGTATTTCCAGGTCAGCATTTGACGGAGCCACATTTCTAAAGTCTGAATATATTTTTAGTGAAAAATTCTAAGATTAAAATACACATTTTATTTTAAATTTAAAGCTTTTACAGTTCACATTGTCTTTCCATTATTTGCTTACATTCATGATATAAAACAGAATACCAGACATCCAGCCACCCACCAAAATTAGAGGATACTGCAGCCATCTCTGATGATACAGATTTTCCTTCTCAGGCAGGCACACACACACAATCATACAACACAGGAAGAAAACAGATTACTTACTTTGTAAAAAATCATTTTCAGTGTGCCGTAGAAACCCATATTTTCTGTATTTTTCCCCTTCAGTGATTCTGTGCCCCCGTGTGTCCGGCTGCTTGGCAGTCTCTGACAATATAAACCTTTTTCAGGTAGGTATGTCACAGATTCTAATGTGGACATGCTCAGGCACGTCAGAAAAGGAAGATTAGGGAGCAGAACCGGCAACAAAACTCCACAGTAAAGGCAAATGCAGCTCAGTATCAAACCGCTTCTCGGGACACACATACATACATGCAGCTTGACTGAGGAGAACTCGAGGGAATAATGAGAGAGAATCGAGAAGATTATTGGAGGAGACTATGCCCTGTCAAAGCCTTGACTGAACAGATTCCTCCCTCAGCAGCAGAGGGATCAGATTACATCTTCCCTTGAACACAGAATGGTGCAGTCCAGGATTCAGCAATGCAGACTGCACATCAATTATATGGTGATCCGCTCCAGGGAACCCGTAAGCACACAACGCACTGAACAGAGGGAGGATATGGGCAGCAAATAAGACCGCCCCCACACAACAACCCACTCTCCCCTCTCAAACTTTCAGGAGATTATTTTCGCATTTTGTAAAACCTGCATTTTTAAAGAGTTATAAATGGTAAGCTTCATTTCCACAAATAAGTCCTTTCAGAAACATTTTGAAAATGGAATATATTTTCATACGGTCCTCCCAACAGAAGCAAAGCAGCCTATTTTCACTAACTGTTACCCTACTGCAGTCCTGGCACACACTGATCAGATTTTTCAAGTAGCTTGGATGGTACAAAATGGGCAATCCCAAAGGAAGAAATTAAACATTCTTCAGGGGGATTTACAATAAAGTAAACCAGTTTGGAGCATATAGCATTTGCAGAAATTATGTAATAAATTATACTTCAACCTGTATATTTCTTATATAAAGATTTAGTGAAAATATTCCCTATGCTTTTCCATCCCATTCGTTTAAAACAGTTTTTAAGAAAATTATCACACACTTCACCAATCCTTAGTAATCATGAGAATATCTTTTTAAGATTAACAAACTAGTACTAGGTATATAAAGTTTTGGCCAAAAGGTTCTATTTTTCCAAAGGGAGCAAAAACTGTGCTCATTGGAGAGTCTTACCCTTATTTGTTAATTTAATCTTGAATAAACAGGAGGCACTGGACTTCTACTTCCAAAATTATATTGACAATGTGTATTGCTCATCATTAATAAGGCATTTTACATAATAATAAAGGTACCAAAGTTAGCCTGAAGGCAACCTTTTTCTCAGAATGACTACTATACAAATCTACATATTTCATCTTGCAACTTGCTACACAATTAGCTTCAGTGGCAATTATGAGATTCCTTGGACTAGAAAGCCCCATTATTAAGGGTCTAGTTAATTAACTCCTACCCTCCCTATTAACATTTCTTTATTGCAAGTAAACTGTGTGCCTATAGTTATTTAAGTACTTAATAGAAAGTTTCTTCAGAAAAAAAGAAACACTATTTAGACTTAATATATTCTAATACTCTCTGCTATGGCAGTAAATGACATTTGTTAGGAAAACGATTTTAAATACTGCATAAATTAGTATCATAATTTTAAAAATAAATATGTTTACCTTTATAACTAAGACATTAAGTCAGTGTAATGTCTTTTACTTTAAAATATAAATGAAATAAGATAATCTAAAATTTTATAAAGAGGTACATCTTGGATCTTCTCCTGGAAATCATATTCTATAGTCTATTATCTTTTTAAAAAATCTCCTACCTGGCTCTTAAATTAATTCTTACCCTCAGAAACAATATGCACATGTACCCAGCAGAAGTTAGTTTTCTAAACAAACAATTAGCTTACTTGAAAGTTCCTTTTAAAAACAAATCTCTTACTCTTAGCAAAAAGAATCCAACTGTTAGGAACGGACCCATAAATCCTTTTATTGGAGGCTTCAGAGCACTCAGCACTCAAAAAAAAAAAAAAAAAAAAAAAAATGGATCCCCTCTCCCATACTCCATTCTTGGCTATCTGAAGAAATTAATTTTAAAACTAACATCTGAAATTTCCTCTAAAATTTATCAGTGGTAACTAGCTTGTCAGAGGACAAATGGACTACCTACCAGTCATATAATAGTAAATACCTTGACTTCAACTGAAATCATGTCCTATCTCTAGTTGAACTAACCTTTTCAAATTAAGTCTATTCAGTTGAGGACACAGACCAACTTTAATAAACCAGGGACATCATCTCAAAACCTACCATATTTAAAGAAGCAAATATCCTAATTTTGTATATTCAAAGGAATGTTCTTGTGGTTACATGGCTCCTATGTACGGCTATGAAGTCACAGGAAAACCTGATCCCCACAAATGTATGTTTATATGTAGGTATATATTCTCATGTTTTATTTTTGAATAGGCAAAATATTTACATGGTTCAAAAATCAAAATGATATACAAAAAGTATACATTGAGAACACTTTCCACCACCTCACATCCCCCATCTACCATGGTTCCCACTTGGTAATGATTTTTATTGGTTTGTTTATCCTTTAAGTGAGAATGTATATGTTTATAAATACTCATGAAGACTTCATGTTCCCAAGTATTTAAACAATTCTCCCTAATATCTTATTTACAATGTTAATTTGAACTGTGAAGAAAGAATTTGTCAAGCAAAGCTAGTCATCCAAGTCTCTAACTAGATTTCAAATTAATAGAATAAAATAACTGATTTTCAATATTCTCTTAAGTACTACTAATGAAAATTGTGATCTACTATATTACTTTCATCAGAATCTATATATGAACAAACCAAATGAAATCGCTCTCACATTCCTATTTCTGGGAGTCTTGGCTAAAATACAGATGTTTAAAACTTTATTCAGAGATTTAAGATTTCTAGTAGAATGACTTAAAAAGCCTTCGTGTATGTATCAATATCTAGCTGTTTTATCCTGTGGTAGATAGAAACATTTTAAAACTGAGATCAGTCCATAACTACGTTAAATAAGTTTACAAAACAAAAGTATTTTATACTTTATGCTAGAATGTTAAGTAGTAAGTTCACTGAAAAGAAGGCTAGCTAGTCAATCATTATAGCTAAGAAAATACTTGTATTTGTCATCCAAATTTTTAGAATATCTCAATTATTAAATATATTTTGACTACAATAAAACTTCCTGTAATTTCAGTTAAGCAATAAATTTCCCATTCTATAAAAAATTATTTCTTGTGCTGACTCGCAACCTACAAGCCTTACTGAAAATCTATTAGCAAGCAGGGTAACTAACAATGAGGTCCTGGAATATAGCCTATCTGCTAACTCAGGCCCAACGCTCATCTCGTCACAACTCTATTGAGCTAGGTGTATGAGAAGAATGGATGAGGGCAGTAACTTGAAAAAAAGCACAAAGATATGAAGATGTACTGCCCCAGATGTCTAAGTCACTGGGAATAACAGCAGTAGAATGATTAATCTGTGAGCTAGTACAAGAGAAATGGCTCTTCTCAAGCAATTGGTTGGGATGACTGTTTTCAGAAGGGCAAGTTGTAGTTATGGGCAAAACCAAAAACGAATCCACATATAAATAGTGAGAAAAATATAAACAGTAAAATGTTCTTCACTGAATCATGTATCTTTGGAGAAGTATATATCTTTATACATGGTGTCAACAGAAGGAGTAATTAATAGAGTACTTGTCCTCACCTTGACTCTCAGAGTTCATTATTTCCATTTTAAATATATTTTTCTATTATTGCACTTACCATACGTCATTGTCATTATTTTTATACATCTTTCTCCCCTATCTACTCCTTGAAGGTTCACATCTTACTCTAAGACATAGCAGAAAAATGATACATAATAATTAATATTTTTGAATAATTGGCCATACAAGCAAACAGTAGCATACACTGCATCATTTTCTAAAGCATATGTTATACTTAGTACTAAAAAGTCTATCTAGTGTATTACAATTAGTTGATGATACTATGAATAGTATTGGTTCTTTTCATTACCTCGCTAACATTTAAAAGCTTACTTCCATTTTATAATAGTAGGAGAATATGATTATATTCTTACATTAGTGATTTTCTTTATTATTATCATAACAACATTCTTTACTCTGGTATTACACTAGGAAAAGCACCTACCACAGTTAGCTGTCTTGCCCTGAGCACAGAATTTAGATTAGAGACAGTCTAAAATTTCAACATCAAAGAAAGGAATGCCAAGCATGTTGAGGCTGAAACAAACTTTTTGAAATCTCACTAACCCACTGTCATTAATTTTCTGGAATGTGAGTTCTTATTAAAAGGTTCACAACTGAAATTGACAAATTAATAAACTGTCCTATCACAGGTATTATCAATTAAAACAGTATGTATGCCCAGCATCTACATGTTCCCTAATGCAAGTAGGTGGCAGTATTGATCAATAAGCTATTTCCCACATTTATTCATTCATTAAGCATTTATTTAGCACCTACTATGTGTCAGACATAGGATAGTATATAATTAAAAAAACTTTTTTTCTTCCTCTATTGAATTTATGGTCAATTTAAGACAGAGAATAGGGTAACATATACACACATCTGACTCTTAGAACTCACACTGAAATTAGTCCTAAAAATTTTTTGACAATATGTAAAATGAAACAAGGTGAGCCACATTTACTTTGAAATTACCATCCAAGTAAACAAATATTGAAATATTACTATATTTGAAAAAAATCCCAAACACTAAATATTATATGTAACTTAACTTTGTTTAAAATAAACTTGTTGAGGGGAGGGAATGCTTATAATAATATACAAAATCCTAACCTCAGTAAATCAAAACAAAATACCATAGCTCAGACTGGTTTAAAAAAATTTTTAAGATAACTATAACTGTAGGATTGGTACTTTTATAAATTTTTCTTTTCTTTGAAATAAACGTATTTATGACTCTCTCTATAAAAATGCAGCCCCTGAGGATTTCACACAAATAAACTGCAACATTGATTTAAGCAGTAAAAGTTTTTTCATCCCTTTAGATTGGGCCAAATTAGTGATCTGATAAACATATGCACAAATATATGTATCTACCAATATATAAATATATATACATGCGGAGTTTGACACAATAATGCACGTTAAGAGTTCTATTTATCACAGCCACAGAAGAAAACAAGGAAGATGGGAGTTTTGTTTGTTTGCTCTTCTAAAATTTATATTGTTACAGAGCCTTTTGAGACTTAATACAGTATCAAAACATTCCTTACAAGACTTCTTTACAGACAGGCAACACCTGCAATAATTTGACAAAGTTAGTAAGTTACTCTGAGTTTACCCTGACTTATCTAGAAAGCAATTAATCTTTACATTTTATGCTTCAAATTCAAAATACACTACCAGTAAGTAGCTTGAATTCATATCGATAAGTTTCCTCTCAAAATTTTATTATAAATTTTTTATAGTAATCCTTTCAGTAAAGTAAGGAAAATATCACGAGAAACTATAAAAAACAAGGTTGATTTCAAGAAAAATAAAACAGGAAATATGACCCAGGAAAGAATTTAATTAACATGGAGAAAGAATGAAATCAATTTTCCCTCAATGTAAGGCCTAGACTCCTATTCATTCTTCTACTTTCTTTACCCAATTCCAAATTTATTGCTGCTGTTTGTGATATTCAAATACATTTACACGACTTGAGAAAAATTTTCTATAGGTGTGGTATATTTCGATCTTGTATTTTAGTATTAAAATAATCTTTCAAGGACTGTTTACAACTCTGGAATAATTCCTTAAATTAGTTATTAGTCATGGCCAAAAAGTTGTGACAGAAGACCTGCAGGCTAAGAAGTAAAGAAGTTATACCCACTGAGTCAACAAAAAAACATTAATAGCAGGAAGCCAGAGTTTAGAACTAGCAGGGATCTTAGAAGTCATCTAATTCCCTTTTGTTTGTTTGGAATCGGAGAAAACTGAGTTTTAATATGGTTTGCCATTATTAGAGTGTAACCTCAGTAGGGGTTATTTGAACTTTATGAGCTCCAGTTTTCCTTATTTGTAAAAATGAAACAGTAATACAATCTACCTTACCTACCCAACCCACCGAGCCATTGTGAGGACATAGTAGATGTGCAGCACATAACAGATACCCTATAAATACCCTATAAAATAATAACTGTTATTAACAGGTGAAAAAAGGTGAGTAGAGAATTAAGTGTCTTGCGCAGGGTTATACAGCTATATTAGAACCTTAGACTCTGGTCCCAAGTTCACTACTTTTAACTTATAATGATTTCCATTAGATATGTGATGGCTCAAGTTGAGCTTAAAAAGTCGGACATTGCTAAAGAAGGAAAAATGTTATATTTTGCAGACAGCAATTAAATATAGAAACTACAACTAAATCTTGATTATTCAGTTCATGGAATGATTATCTAGGTCCACATAACTATGCTTCTGCTACATGTGGGAAATCTGAGGCAAAGACATGGGGATTGGGAAAGAGGTGACAGAAACTGAAAGAAAGATTTAGGTTAAATGAAATCAATCAATTAAGAAATAATCACCTACTATATCCCAATATCTGCTAAATGCTACTGAGGACAAATAGAAACATTACAATGACCCTCCTGCCCCAAGATACTTAAAATCCAACTGGCAAGACAAGAAACTAATAGAGAAGAATATCTGACTAGATATCAAGTGCCAAATTGGGTAGTGTAGGAGGTCAGAAAAGGGAGAAATCATTTAAATAGTCTGAGAAGATTTCATAAGATATGGTTTTGCTTCTAAGTTTGTAAGAAATTTGGTAGATGTTGAGGAAAAAGAAGAAAATTATCATGTGTGGACCTAAGTTACATGTGGAAATACCACTATCATTAACTTGAAGGATTAACAACATCTATAAGACTTCCAGTAGACACTGGTCTTGTAAGGTTCATTAAGGGATAACCTATTTAGCATTATATCTCCTAATTCAAATATTTAACACCACAGTTAAAATATTCTTTAACTTACTAAGTAATGGTTTCTTCAAAAGTACTTCCTGCCATGACTCATTCTTCCATTTTAGAGCTAATACGTGTCTTTCTGTACAAGGAGAACTTTACTGTGTGGGTGTGAAGACTTTTTATTTTAGTTACAAACACTGACTAATAAGGGGTCCTTCTGTTTCAACAGGCACTCATACCAGAAATCATACATACAAGCAGCTTGTACTCTTGAATATGGGGGGGCAGGGAGGGGAATTGGTGCAGAAAGAAGAGATTTAACCATTCATTCAAATCTTATGTTCCCCCCAAAACTTGATGAAAAGACAATAAAAAATGTAATTCAGGGCAGTAGGTGGGTACATGATTCATTGATTCTCACCAACATGTGGCCGAAAAAACCTCTGCTTGTTCCACTCCCAGCCCTTTCTCCCCTTGCCTCTGCCCGTCAAGTCCCCAGACTCGAAGGCTCATTCTAAGTAACAGACTTCACTATAAAGGATTTTGAAGTCATAGAAACCGTTCATGTACAGAACTAAGGGAAGAGCTACTGTAAAGTAGAAGGTATGTGAGATTCAAACACATGATATAAAGTATCGTCTTTTGAAAATATATATGTATATATTTAAGGGGGTTTGCATGTATTTATGTGTGTTATGCATAGAGAAAGCCTACATAAATATATAAAAATGTTCACAGTGGTCATCTAAGTGGCTTAATAAGAGATTTTCCCTCTTTTTTTCTTACTCATCAATAAACAAATATTACTTGCATAACCTTTTGAGCACCTATTATGTGCTAACAACTGTTCTAGGCAATAAGTATAAGGTGGCACACAATGCAGATGAGCTCTCTACTCTCTTATAGTTTATATTCTGGGGGAGAGAAGAGACATAATAAATTAGTAAATGAAGAAGATAATTTCACATAATGCTAATTTCTAAGACAGAAAAAAAAGAGGGTGCTATGAAAGGAGTAAGTAGCTAGGGTAGTAGAGAAGTGTGGCTACTTTTGAACGGCATCACCCAGAAAACAATTTTTAAGTCAAAATGATAGAGTAGACCCTGCGATCAACAAGAATAAGGCCAGTGTGGGTTGGGAGAACTAACTGGTACAAGATGAAGTCAGAGAGGTAACCAAGGGCCAGACCATATAGAATCTTGGAGGTCACTGCCACGAGTTTGGATTTAATTCGAAGTGCAATGTGAAGACATTAGAAGATTTCTAGAATGGGAGTAATTTAGCACAAAACAACTTCTGTATATATCTTTGTCTATATTATTTTTTATATTTTCAAAAATGTATATAAAATTGAAGACTACTCACAAAGGAATTCTCACTTGCTGAAACTGGAGATACAGAAAAAAAAATACATACCTGTATTTGAACTCTTTTCAACTCTTTCATGTAGCAATTACTCTTCCATTTCTCTCATTACTTGTCACCTCACACTAACTCAAACTCAGCACCTATCCCAAAAGAGTCCTCAACTTGGAAAAGGAAGAGGATTGGAATAGCAGGCAATACTTAACTAGTCCGTACCATGTGCCAACCACTATTCTAAACCCTTCATATCTAGTGACTCAATTCTATATGAAGGGGCATCTATCATATCATTTCTCTATTTCCTTGCTCTTCCACTTTCTATGTTCTGATTTTATCTTTCCATTTGATAATTTATTCTTTTCGAGAAAGAGAGATATTAGGCTCAGATCTCTATAGACTGTCAATGTATCTGCCAGCCTTATTTTAGCAAACGTCTACAATGGTGAAAGACATGGTTACTCTTAGTTATTGGAGGTGAAAGTATTTTATCCTTGGTACATTTTTTTAAACTGCTCCTCTGTGATCATAAAGGAATCCAGAACATAACCACAGAATCTCAAGATTGGAAAAAGCCTTCAACTAAAGTTTAATACAGCCACAGGTACCACCCTTAGGTATACCTTCACTAGCATGTAGTCATCCAGGATCTGCTTAATCTAAAAATACACATGTTATTCTCAACTCTGTAATCTTCTATTAGTTGGCTTACTGATTTTGATAATTATGTCCAATTATAAATATTTGACTAGCAGATTCATAATGTCCAGATTAAAACTTACTGCACTTTTAAAATACGTCTTTTCTTATCTCAAGCATCTTGCAAATTTTCCAGAAGAATTCAAAATGAGAAGGGATAACTTAAACCCATCTTTTAAAACTCCAGTTATAAATCAAAGTCTGTGGACTTGAACTTACTTCACTTATTCAAAAACATTTATTAAGTACCTATTCCATATTAGTGTTAGGCCAGTAAGAAACATAATTCACATTAGGTTCTTGCTCTAGAAAGTGTACATCATAGTGATCTTTAATCAATTCTTTACTTATTTTAGAGTAGCCTGCCTGCTCTTTAAGTGTTCAAGTGTTTGATGTAGCTGTCAAGTGAGTAGGGAAGAACCTAGTAATCATGCCTTCACTACATTTAAAAAGGAGGATTCTGAATATTCATTTTAGAAACATCAGTTTACATTTTAAAGCAATTATTGTATATATAATTTAACAAACTGCATTCTTTGCTTTGAAAGAATCAACAATTATATGACTAGCATAATGCTTACATAATCCTCTACCTTTTCAGGAGATTCCAAAAGACTGAAGAGTCAGTAAATAAAATCTGAGTACAAAGAAATACTGCTGGAAATAGATGGGTCATGAGTAGGGTTGGACATAATTTTGCCTGTCATGGAAATATTTTCAAAATAACTAATTTGAAAAGGTATGTGATCTACAGTAGTCTTTTACTTGCAGTGAACCATAAGATTGATGGTTAGAAGCACTATGATATCTTGGAAAACTATTATAAATAGAAATATATTATTTATAAGTTTATTTTCTCTATTAAAAGGTTCTTTAAAATTTTAGCACATAATCAAAAAAATTTATCTATAAATATTTGAGGCCTCCAAATGTTTAAAAATTAACTTTGAAAGTTTGTTGCACTTGATACACGACTCTAAAAAGTTCTTTCTGTAGGATAGATATTACGAGTTTCCCACCAATTGTGTGAAGGCGTGGTATGTAATGACGGCATGATGACCACTAAAGAAACATGCACTACAACTTCAGAACTGCTCTGTGCATCCAGCTGGTTTGTTGAGAACTGCTATATGGTGATTTGAGAATACTTTTAAAAGCTAAATTGAAAAATTGTTTTTATTGAGTCAACGCATGTTCAAACTTCTACAACATGAAAAAAAAAATCCTATGAGGATTAGCTTAAATCTACCAAAGAATATAAAGTCAAAGCTAGCAAAAAGATGTTGAACTTTAGAATACTCTTAAAATTGTAATATTTCGTCAGTCCTTGGGATAAAGACATACACATACACACACACACCCCCACACACTACCCTCTTCATTTTAAGCCTTTCCTTTAAAGTTATTCTATCAAGAGACAAAATAGCATATTAAGAACTTAGAACATTTTTCAAGAGATGTTAAGTGAAGACCTGTTAATCATCATGATCACAACGTAAACAGCAAATATTAAAATTAAATGGTATTTTCTAAGATACTGTTACTCAACTAGCTTTTATCAAACAACTGTAATAAACTGATTTTGTCAGACCAAGATGTAATCTATTCCCCACAAATTTATTTATTTCAAAGACTTTAACTTTGTGAAATTCACTGTATTTATATATACATAGCATAAGAAAAGGAAATTACTGTGAGAAAAATTTATCGTGCGTCTATAACCCCAAATTCCATCATAATATTATCAGTCTCATCTAAATGAATCCTCTGAGTCATATAATAGTTTTCTATTTTCTAAACACTGAAACAAAAGGGTGGAAAAAAACTAAACACTGATTCAAACATTTTATTTTTATAGATCTAGATCTACCATTCAAGAAATAGTTAGCCAGGGTTACTGAAAGCCAGACACTAAGCAAAAAAGATGCCAAGTTGAGCAAGATATAGTCTCTATCCTGGAAGAACTCCCAACTCAGGGGGCAGGACAGACAAGTCAATAAAAAAATGACAAAGCAATATAATTGATAAATGAAACTGCTCAATTTATATGACAATGCATAGAGCTAGAAAGAAGAAGAGAGAAATATTTTCAGGAAATGCACATGGCAATATTTTAAACCAAAAGAATAAAGGAAAAATAAACACTACATTTTAATCTCACTTGAGAGCTCCTTCAGTGCCCACTATTACAGATACTGTAAACTATTCAAGTTTGAATAAGCAGCTCTCTTTTAAAAGATGTTCTCTTAAGAAAATGAAGTACACAGGAAAGAGAACTTACTATATGCCATGCACTTGTCCAGGTGCTTTACTTACATTAACTCATTGAAACTGTATAACAACCCTACAAAATAGGTACTATTATTATCCCATTTTATAGATGAGGAAACAGGCACAGAGAGTTTAAGTAACTTCCTCAAGGACACACAACTATTAAGTAAGGTAGCTGGGATTTGAACTCAGGCAGATCTTGGTCTCCAGTTTATAGAAAATGAATAGGGTTTTCTATATACATAGCAAGAAGCATTGGTAGTTAAGAAGTCTCTAGGATGTTTCCAGAGCTATTTGAAAATGCAAACGTGTGACATATGGATGAAATCTATGTTAGAGTCACAGCAATTACAGAGAAAGAAAAGACAAACTAGGCAGCTAATTGTGTACTCTGATGCACTTTATTTTTGGGAATTTACCAAAAGCAGCTTGACAAAGAGTTAATACACCACTGCAAATGCTTCTTCCTTGGTGAAGAATTGCTCCCATCATCTTGGACATTATGTTAAGGCTCGGCCGTCATCTAGGCAAAATGGAAGCAAGTCTGATGAAAGGTACTCACAACAATACATGGGTTTTGCTTCCTTTTCCCAAACCCCCTAAAAACTTTTATATCCTATCCTTACTTCTTCATGTCCTATGTTTTATTTCCCTAAAACATGAAATAACGAAAAAGAGCTGAAAAAAGAATACACCAGAGTATCTGCATTGGAAGGTCCTTTTGAAGGGGCTGCTAGTCTTTCACCCTTACCAAAACGATCTGAATGCCACAGGAAACTGGCGAAAGTTAGAAATTCCTTCAAATGCTCTTTATTGATTACTCCAACCCAAATACACTTAACAGGGAATTATGACTTTTACTTGATTTTGAATTTTTTAGTTTAGTAGCCAGTCTAAAAATACCTGACTTGTTAACCAAGTAGTGTATGTATGTATGCATATGTGTGTATACACACACACACAGTACTTTTTCATTTGAGTACATACAAAACATGCTCTTCAATCTGTGGTTATGATTTTGACCCTGTTTCTTAATTTCTTCACATACAATCTTTTCCTAAGAGCCAATCTATCTTTAATAAATGTCAATTTGATCCACATGTGGTTATCACTTCCTAGCAGTAAACATCAGTGTTGATACATGCATATCTCTGTGATTCTATTCTACACTTTATTGTTTCAACTGTCTCTAATTATCTTTATTCTACTTAGGATACATAATTACAACAAATGTAGGTTTATATGGTTATTTTAATCTCCCACAGACACCGATTCATTCGATTCATTCAACGACATTTATTTGCGTGCCTATTACACATAAACTAAATTAAGTATGGTCTCAGTTTCATGGCTGGAGTTTACAGTGTAGTAGGGGAGAAAGATAATGAAACAATTAAAACAAAGCAATCCTGAAACTGGTAAATGCTACAGGGTCATAGAAACGTGCATAATGTTAAAGTTTTGACCTAGTCTGGGGGTTCAGAGGCGGCTTGTCTTCTCTAAACGAATGACTAAGCTGTGTTGTGGTGGAGGAGGGGCACTCCTGTGGCTGTAGTGCACAGAATAAAGGTAGTATGGCAGGTACAAGATGAGGCTAGAGAAGTAGACAACAGCCAGATTATGTAAGACCTCATAAAGGATTTTGTTCTTTACCATAAGAGTAATGAAAAGCTAACGCTGGATGTTAGTCAAGGGGTATACCTCTTGAAAAATCATTCTGAATGTAATGTTAGAAACAGAATGGAAGTGAGAGTGGATGTGGAGAGATTGTAAGGAAGTTATTCCACTAGATCAGGCAAGAGATAATGCTGGCTTAAACTAGCTAGGTGCAATAGAGATGGACAGAAGTGAACAGCTAAGAGATATTTGGGACATAAAACTGATAGGATTTGGTGACCAATTGGTCATGGGTAGTAAAGGAGAGGGAGCTACCAAAGACGACACCAAAATTTCCTACTTATGCAACTGGACAGAATATGATAGAGGATACTGGATATGAGTCAGTGTTTGTTTATTTTTCTTTTCTACGGTAGGGAGGATCACAAGTTCCATTTATGGTCATATTTGGTTTGAGGTGTCTTTGAAACATTGAGGTGAGGATATCACGCTCCGGAGCTCAAAGGAAAGCTCTGGGCTGGAGATGAAAACATGGTGTATAGGTCTGTGTAGAGGTCATCTCCAATTTCCTCCACAGAGCCACCTCCTCTTCATCCTAAAGTGTTAATTATAGCGCTTGAACCCAACACGTCGTCACAGTGTGGGCACATTAATTATTTGTCTATCTTTCCCATTAGATTCTAAGTTCCATGAAAGCAGCGACCATTTCTACTTTGATTCTTGTGTTACCTCAGCTCCTCACATAGTTCCTGCACATATCAGGGTATCAATAAATAATATCTATATGAGATAATTAACAATGTAAGATACACTCTAATCAACAATGTCACAACTACAGAAATAATAACTGAAAAATACTAATTTTCAGCATAATTTGAAAAACTCAATTTTCAGAATAAGGAAAGGTGATATAGATGAAATAATACATTTATATATTTATTATTTATCTAGTATTATATTATATAGTGTTATTTTTAATATTTTATATATTTATATATTTTTCCCTCAGGGAAAATAAAATTTTATAGGTATTTATCATTTATACAATTCAAGCATAAATTAAATTGAAATACACAGTTTGATATGCAATTATCTTTGTTATTAAACAAAGATAATACGTTTTTGTTATTAATCTTTGTTATTAAAGGGTTTAGAACTTCCTGTACCTTTAAAAATGCCCAACAGAATATAAACCCTTACTGTTAAAGGGAATATCATTTTAACAACACTGAATGTACACTATTTCCCACAGATCTCACTTCAAGTATTCTATTTATTCATAGGTATTAACCTAACAGATAGCATTTTTGTATCTCCGTTTTACTGACAAGAAATCTGAAGCATGCAAGTTTTTGAGAATTACCAAAAGCATTATAACTAACATTCGCTAAAAAAAAACCTTTGGCAATACATATTTTAATCTCTATGAACAGAATAACAGGCTGAGTTTCATTTCCATTAAAATTAAATGGAATACTGCATATTTTACATATAATTGCCTAGCTTTATTTTGCTTTAGTTGCTTTTTATCACCATCTCCCATTGAGACAGGATGTATCAAGAAACACGACACTTAATGAAAAAGGTCAAAAGAACTAAGATCCCACTGAAATACCATGTAAAAAAAATTTTTTGATAGTTATTTTAATTACTACTTCATTCCTTTTGGTTTTGTGAATATGAAAAATATATAAGTAATAATTTTTAACGAGATACATTTGGGGGTATACCATTCACTTCTAACTTTGCAGACAGAACATACCTCATCTTAATCTTCAACGTAGTCAACACTATACATACGGATTTCCAAATCCTCTTTGGTTTTCATCTTCTAATAAATATTCTAATACTATATATCAAAACCGAAGAACGTTATTACACATTGCTCAAAGCATATACACTTGTGTATAAACAAGTCTGGAAATTTTAAGTAAATATATTGAAGACTATAAAATACAGTGCAAGATGATAAGAGACACTAGCTAACAATACCAATGCTTTTTAAACTATATTAAAGAGAAACAAAATAGACTAAAATAAAAAAGGAGAAAATGATAAAAATTTTTTGGAAGAGGCTGTGGTTGGCCATTTATTACTTTTTTGTATTAGAGTTAATTAATATTCTAAAAAGGTCTACAAAAAGCTGAACAACCTCTCAAGCTTTGACTGCATGGCACTGACCTTAGACTTTCTCAGAATGAGTTTTAATACACTCTGTTATTAGTAAAACCTGTTCAAACACATGCCCCATCTGCCAGCACCCCATTTGCAAGAGAGCTTCTTATTCTTGTAGACAGTACAACTTCTGCTTGCTTCCTTCTCTTCTCTACATACCAGCTGTATGGTAATGAGTATGAGCAGCTGAAAATACCGCATGATAACAAAGCTAATATGAAAACGGCAAAACAACACTTCCCGTCAATGAAGCAACTATAGCATGAACATAGCAGATAAGCTATTAAACAGAAGAGGGGGGTGAGAATTTTATTTGTGTGTTTTTTGGGGGGTGGGGGGTTCTTGTGCTTGTGAGTACGTACGTGTGTGTTAAATATGGGGTATACTAAAAAGTTAAAAGAACCAAGATCAGCAGAGGGTCCCAAAGAAAGATCTAAATTTCTAAGTACTTTTGTTAAGACTTGTGAATCAATTCTTTAAACGTTTTAAGTCCTAATTCTTACATAGTAATGATATACCAGGTGCCATTTTGACAAGCTAGTTTTCAAAGATGTTAACAAGTATGTTCCATTTCTTAATTAACTTATTTTGGGACCTTTAGGGAAAGAGTCAGAGCTTAAAGCCATAAAGGAAACTATTTGCTAGACATTTCAGCAGCTAACATAATATGCGAATCAATAAACTCTATGTTTTTAATTCTTATACAGCAATTTAAATTTTTTTTCATTTAATAGTATTTGAGGCCAATACATTTATTCTGAACATCTGAAAAACTCCAAACAAAATACTAAGATGACACATGTTACCTTCCTAATTTAGGAAGACATTATGGGGTTAATTTTTACATATATGATAGTCACACTGAATGAATCTACATAATGTAAGTAGAACCAAATCACATTACTTTTTTATGCTCAGTATCTTTCCATTTAGAGATTAACAGTCACTCAGGAAACTGTTTAAGAAAAATGACTATTCAAAATTGGTGCTGTGCATTTTCTTTCACAATTTGAAGAAACTAAAAATGAAAAAAATAGTCAAAAACTAACCCTAAGTAAAAGAAATAAGTACTATTATATCAGGAGAATTCATTATAATTTTTACCAACACATCTAAAAAAGTCTTATGTGGACTTCGTTACAGTTATTAAGTTCTTATTACATAACCATACTTTCTATAGGTTATTTCATTTTACCCTTACAACAACCTTATGAAGTAGGTACTATTCTTATCTCCATTTTACAGATGAGGCTTAGTAAGTGGTAGAGCTCGGAACTGAACGCCAGGTCTAATTGACTGTATCATCTATGCTTTTATGCACTCTGCTATTCTGATATAAACTCCACGAGGGCTCCATTTGGGTCTGTTTCATTCACTGTTGTACTCCAAATGCCTAAAGCAGTCCTTGGCTCATAGGAGTTGTTGAATAGATTGAATGAATAGATGGAAGAGATAACTACTCAGCTGTTTTCTTTTAAGTGCAAATCACTTTAAGTGGGGGAAAAAAAAGCTACTATAAATTTTCTAATAACCCTAATCGTTTTGATACTGAAAAAAAAACATTTACCAATTAAAGAATCTTAAAATAAGACTGTTTAGTAATCTAAGTTTTGTTTACTTGTCAGGTTGAAAAATTAAGACTTTATTTTTAAAAAATCTCTCATAATTGAACATTCATTTTGAAAGGCTGGGACAGAATGAATAAGAGCAAAATTGCACTGATTCTAGTGTTCTGCATATTTTCGTGAACCCACTTGTCCTCATTTTTATTGTCTAACTATAAAAATGCCTTTTTCCTGTTAACTAGCTTAACATATTCCTTGACTTTAAATATAAAATAAGGCCACAAGCTTCCATAATATAAAATCTTTTGCATAATATATATAAGAACCTGAATTGAAAGAATAGTTCCAACTTACTGAAACAGTACTAATCACCCTTTAACAAGTTAAGATATACAGCTGCATTTACTCACAAGAAGAGGAAGCTTTCAACAACACTTACAGATTTAAAAAATCCACAAATTCAGACAAGATTTACAAAAACAGTACCATACTGCCCCTACATGTTCAAACCAGTAGTAACAGTGACATTTTAAAATTTAAAGTGATAATGCCGAGATTTCTGTGGCTTATTGAAAAGCTGTTTAAGCTTAAATTGTTCCCAAGTGAACTATACAAAATCACCTACACATAAAAATGTAATTAAATATAGGAATAACCTACAAGTTGCCATTTTCATTTTCAATACTAGCAAGGAGAAGAAATTTAAGAGAATTTCATCCAACTTATATCTTTCTTTCTCTCAAAAGAGATATCCCCATCATTACATGAAGATATCATAAAATAACCATAAACAAATGGCTAACTAGTCATGTGCTTTTGAGGTCATTAATGTATTAATGTTTGAGAAATACTGTTGATTGTTTCTTCTCTAGACCTAAATAAATGTCAATAAATTTTATAAATATATGTATAAACACATACAGAGACACTACCAAAGTCACAAGAGTAACATTTATTAATCTAATATCAGATTTACTTTTTTTTTTTTTTTTTTTGCTGAGGAAGATTAGCCCTGAGCTAACATCTGTGCCAATCTTCCTCTATTTTGTATGTGGGTTGTCGCCACAGCATGGCTGACAAATGGTGTAGGTCTGCACCTGGGATTTGAACCTACGAACCTAGGCTGCTGAAGCAGAGTACATGGAACCTTAACCACTAGGCCACGGAGCCAGCCCCAGATTTACTTTTTTAAAAAATCTACTTTAGTTATTTTACCTTTCACACTTTAGGACTATATATGCAAATAAAGAGATGTGCTACATCAATAGCTACTTATAAAAGGAAATAACTGAATTGTAATTCCTAACATTTAGAATGTTATTGGCTTTACCACGAATTTCTTTCTACTATTACTCCTATAGTAAAACTTACATCACATTAAAAAAAATTTTAAATTATATTTATCATTATTTATATCTACCAACCAAATATACCTACCAAAATTATATCTATCATTATTTAACTGGTTTATATGTGAGACACATGTTAATTTGTACAACTTTCCACAATGAGTCAGGAATAGGGCCAAGAAGTCTAATTCTGATCCAGGAACAATCCAGAAAGAAATCACTATGGTGAGCCTGACAGGATATTAAAGACTAAAGTTTTTTTTGCAAGAACACGAAAAATGGAATAAGATGGTATCATATTTAATCTTTCAGAACCTCAAAATAATATTCTATACTGGGTACTACCTAACTATTTGAAAACTAGTAGATTATACATTTCAATAAAGTTACCAACATAATTCTATATCAAAGAGTGTCTGCATATGTATGCACCTGTATGTAGGTATCCATATACACATATGGAGAAACTATAACACAAATTATCACCGGTTGATTTAGAAATGAAAAGCATATAATTGAATAAAGGAGTCTGGTGACACATTGTATACACTGTGGGCTTCTTGGAAGGTCTCTGCCTTATTCATCTTTGTTACACTAGAAGCACACAGGACGTATGCCTAATACATATTAGCAGAATTAAAATTAATTTAGTGGTGCTAATTTTCCATGGAAATACTGAGAGAAGTAAAAGTGGTCAAGGTTCTTATTCCTCATTTAAAGTATAAGTCTGCAAGCATGAGTTGCATTTAATCACTGAAGAAAAATAATATATAAACTCAGAACTATCATTTATATTATATGGTGCTGCCTATAACTAGGTTAATAAAATTTAGATATTCATTTATATAATGTATGTTTCAAAGCATTTAAATATGCATATACTCAGAGACTTAAGCTAAAGCTTAGACTACTTTGACATTTCAAAGTGTATTCCTTTTTTGTTTTTTTTTTTTGTGAGGAAGATTAGCCCTGAGCTAACATCTGTTGCCAATCCTCCTCTTTTTGCTGAGGAAGTCTGGCCCTGAGCTAACATCTGTGCCTATCGTCCTCCATTTTATGTGGGACGCCTGCCACAGCATGGCTTGACAAGTGGTGCACAGATTCACAGCTGGGATCCAAACCTGCGAACCCCGGGTGGCTGAAGCTGAGCGTGCGAACTTAACCACTATGCCACTGGGCCGGCCCCCATTTTTTATATGTAGTGATAGCTATGAAACTCAAAGGTCTGTAGAGTTGGTTCCACAATTTTGGAGAAAGTTGTGTTCCTGACTTCAGAACTTTTTGGAGTTTAGAAAGGTAATTTGGTGCATATACGGTGTATTACAGAACACTTCCAATACAGTACACATTAATATTCCTGCAGCAAAGTATATAAATATTCAGATAAATAATAAAAGTGACTGTCTTATGTTAGTTAGGGGTTAGGTTTGGCCAACTTTTTGAAAATTTTTTTGGTTTCCAAGGCTTGTTGGATTTCTGGTCTGCAGACAAGGGACTGTGGATTTATTTTATACTTGTTTATCTTGCCAGGAGCTTAGTACCAAGTTATTTTTAGCATATTTTTCATCTGCCTCCCATACTACAAGTCTTAGTACTAAGTTAGTTCCTGTAAAACATAACCTACAAATTTAAATAGCTTTGCCCTGTGATGTTAAATAAAATTACTAAATGATTTACACAGATTGTTATCTATTAACAAAAGGGATAAAAATTCATGGCAGTTGTTTCTATGATGTAGTTGTAGATTTATAAATGTTATAATTTTCTTTACATTCATATCTGACAACTAAGGCACAATCTAATACTAAGACATCACCTGATGACAAAAACATCTAGAAAGCAACGTTATCAGTAACTAGATATTGAGGTCATGACAAACTGTGGGAACAAAGTGAAAATTATGTCTTTAAAAACCTAGGAATTACATGGCAAAAGTTAACCCTTAAAACATTTGGAAACTAAAGATCCGTTCACTCAACAAATTCTTACCCAGGTAGGTCAGTAATACCACAGTGTTTGTGATGCTGGAGCCAGATGCCTGAGTTACAATCTCAGCTCCATCACTTACTAGCTTTAGGGTAAGTCATCTAACCTATGCCTCAGATTCCTCATCTGTAAAATAGGGATAATATAATACAACCTACTTCATGAGCGTATTTTAAGGATTAAGTGAGTTCATACGTGGAAAGTATTTAGAACAGTGCCTCCCCCCCATCTCCAGTTAGATTCTATACTATTATCCTATTTTATTGTCATCAAAACATTAGCATTAACAGTTACTTTTCTGTTTCCCTAAGTTAGAATCTAAGCTCCATGAGGGCATGGTCTTTGTCTATCTAGTTTACTGTTATATCCATAAGTTCTAGAACAGTTCTCAACTCTGTTCTAAGTGCTCAATGCATATATTTTGGCTGATACTAATATTAATAAATTTCAAGTATAAGTGAGTAACTTGCAGCAGTATAATTAACGTGAAAAAACAAGATGTAAGTGCAAGCAATAATACAAGTTTCCTTCTGTCCATCACTTCTCTGATCATCTGCTTAGCAAATATCATTCATATTTTAATTCAAAGCTACTGTGAAGCCTTTCCTGAGCCATTTGCATTAAGACTTGGGTAGTACTTTGTACATGGGTCCATTTAAGCAATTATCCTTTCGTACTATAAGGGTTTGTTTAAGGTTTTACCACTAGACTATAACATGCTTAAAGGACTGTGATTTTTCATTTTTGTATATACACAGGCAGAGGAGATGAAGAATCATCACCTTTTTATTTATAGCCAGTGCCTTGCACAATACAGAGAATGAGACTGCAAGAAAATTTACAATTTATATTCTACTTACTCATGTTTATGCATGATGCATGAAACATTATTAAGAAGAAAAAGATTAATAGGATCTAAAATAAAATGGTCTGATATGTGGTAACTAATTTTCTTTATTGATAAAATAGTGACAATAAAAGATACCAGAAGATCTGAAAAAGCCAATTTTTTTCCTAGTTCCAATGGACTATATATGAGTGGGGAAAAAAACCTTAGGAAGTCATATTCCAGTTTACTCAAAAAAAAAAAAAAAAAAAAGCCAACAACAACAAAGCAGGTATGCTATTAAAATCTCTCTCCAAACTTGCTCATACCACCACCCCATTCTTCCTTCTCTCCAAAGCATCACAATATTTTTTCTTTATTTCAGCATTTTCTGACATTTTTGAGCTTCTGTAGACTCTCAAAAGTACCATCCAAAAGTCTACACCCTATGTTTGTTTCTCCTTCGTTTTCAAAATTGGTAAGTAGTAATTACTTTTAAAATTAAGTGTCAAACTGTATCTGAGTTTAGTTAAATTTAGAAAATGAAATATTCAAAATCACAGCTGCACAGTCATTTAAAAACATTCAGTAAACAAAAACACGCCATATTCTTACAGTACAAAAACTCCTTAAAGAATTTTCCAAGTTTAACGTAACACATACTTCAATGAATTGGTCATACAAATATCCACACTAACTTTCTCCTGCATATCACTGGGAGCATAAAAAGATATTAAAGATAATTTCTGACCTTTAAGAGTTTACAGCGTAATTGAGGAGACAAGATAACTATTTGAAGTTGTCAAATAACACCACTGAGCAGTACATATATGCCTAAGGGCCAAAGGTAATGGCAACAAGAACAATATGTTCCACTAATGGATGAGGACAACAGTGGATGCAATCAGTGCCAGGAGGAAGGTTCCAACCAGAGAGGTAAGCTAGACTGTGAGGTCATGGAAAGGATCTGGAGAGACAGAGCACAAATGTAACTGGTGGATACCAAACAGACTAGTATGGAGAAGGGGAGCACGATGCTGACTTTTTAAAGGTTTCATATTTCTGTATGTTCTGTATCCATCTACTTCTACTTAGCTAAGAGTTCTATGAAACAGAAGTTGAGTTTCATGAAATGCCTCTCAGGCATCAAGACATTTTAGAAATGCAGACTTGCTACAACTACTTAAATGAGAATTAATCATGACTAGACTAGAATTAAAAAAAAAAGGAGGTAAACCTGGATTGGGGCTAAAGGCAAAGCTATGTCAGAAATGTAACACTAAGTAGTAGTGCTATAAGAAACAGGCAAGTATTTCTGGCAGCTGCTCTTGCTAGCATGAGAAGTACTCTTGTAGTAGAGATTATTAATAGCAATATACTTTGAGACGGGCTGTCATTTATACTGTAAAAATATCATACTAAAATTCAGAAATGTAAAAGCACAAACTAAAGTGAGAAATAAAAATTGAGATAACCATAAGACTTGCAGTAAAAATAATGTTAAACTAATGATAAATTACAAAACTATACATGTGGATCATCTGTTCAGATAGAAACACAGATAGTTTTAAAACTACGGGAGAAGTCGAAGAAAATTATAGTTGAAAATAATACAGGTGACAGGTCTATGGCAAATATTATTTTCCAAAAACAATAAAAAAATAAAATCACCAAAAGCAACAAATAATTTCTTGATCTATTGACACATTTTCCTCATGAAGCTTTAAGTATAAACATATATCATTATTTTCTCAAATTGGAAAAAAAGTCCTTTGATAGAAAACCTAGAATAATAAACATGGAAATACAATGATATAGTATCAACTAAGTAAAATCCACAAAACTTTGCAATGGTAGGAATAAATTTGCTTAGACTATGATTTCTTTCTCTTTAGACAACATTAGAAGTCCCTCATGCTGGTTTTTAATTGGTACCATCTTTCTGGAAAACAACTTAGCACTATCAAGAACCTAAAAAAAAATCTTGACCCAATAATTCTAACTTTAGAAATCTGTGTCTAGAGATGTCAAAGATTTGTATATAAAAAGTTCAACACAGGTCACTGTCCAAATCAACAACTGTAGGAAAATTATGGTACATTCATTTGGCAGATTATATACCCTTTTGAATAACTATAGAAATGGGGCACCACCAGCAACATATTAAAAGTGGATTACAGTAACAATTTTGTTAAAAAATTATTTACTTAAGATTGTTACTGTGGTTATTTCTGAGCAGCGGAATTACTGATAATATAGGAAATTGTAAAGAAAAATATTTTTTCTAAGTTTTACATACTAAGCATGTCTTACTTTTATTAAAAAAAGTAAAAGATATTAATGATTGGAAGAATATAAAAATTCCCCATATCACCATTCAACTCAGAGAATTTTGGAGATTATTAAATTGAGGAGGGTAATAACTCACAAATTTGCTTTACCAACAGAGCTCATGATGGTCTGCTTTTTGGGTACATACAAAATCTTCATACAAATGAAAATTTTATTGTAGAGCAAATAATTAGAAATGTTTTCTGAAACACAGGCAATACAATTGTTCGATAAAACTGGCAGATGTTTGCTGAAAAGGTACCAATGACTTGCCAACAGTCTATTAAAGGAGAATAATAGATTAAAATTATATACAGCTTGAAGTAACTGAAGATTATAAATACAAAAACAACAAATTAGATTACGCCTGAATGAGATTAAAATTTTGAATATAGGTTTGCCTATTATCATTAGCAATAAGTCAACAATGAAGAAAAAACTTGAACCCAAAAAAGTATTGAAGCTTAAAAGAGGTATAATGCTGGTTTAATTTTTGTCATCATTGTCAAAAGTACTAATTAAGCAAACTGATGAGAATGGTACTGCACTGCAGTTTGAGGATGGTTAATCTGTCAGACACCCTGTTCTCAGTTGTTACCTGCCAAACACAGATCTTGAGGTATGACAAAGATTCTCTCCTTGACCAAACTCTGAGCTCTTTTTTCAACTAGGTCTTGTCCTTGGACATGATCTCAAGAGCCACATTTTAGCAAGAATCCTGCTAAGTCAGTTTAGCCTAGAATCCCCACACTCGATATCTGATCACTCTCCATACCTGTTGTGTTCTTCTAATCCTCCATCATCCCCCAGGGAATGTCTGACCGCCTTGGTTAAGCTCATATAGCCAGAATCCCCTCTTTACCCCTGAAGTTTCTTCTTAGTAATTTTCTACCCACTGAGACCCCCTACCTATTCCTTGGCTATAAATTCTCACTTTTCTTTGTTGTATTCGGAGTTGATCCCAATCTCTCTCCCCTACCGCAAAACTCCTTGTAGTGGTCCCTATAGCTATCATGATAGCCCCCTGAATAAAGTCTGTCTTACTGTTTTAACAAGTGTCATGGATAATCTTTTCTTTAACAGGCATCATCCCGTAGCTTACAAAAGATAACAAACATGCATACTGTTTGAATATTTCCAGTTTTTTATGACTATAATTATTGCATAATCTGTGGGATAACTTTATAAGTGAAACATCTTAAAAGAGATTACACAAAAAAATCATAAATTTATCAACAGACTATGCTACCAAAAGTTATTCGTAGGTCAACTGTTTGAATCTTCAAATGTATTTTCTCACAGAAACTATGTCAACAGTAAGAGGCTCCTAGGCTTACTCTCCAAAATACTAATATAACAGTAGTTGAGAAGTGCTAAGTTCACATGAAAAAAAATATAAAGAGAATGGCTACTATCTGCAGTATTAGAAAGTCCTGAGGTTAATACCAGTTTTACTATTTACCAAGAAAACTGGGGACAGTTAACTTGTTTGAACTTCAGTTTTCTAGTCTACTGAATGAAGATAATAGCTAACTTACACTACTTAACAAACATTTAAATCATTTAAGGATTGACGTAAAATATACAAAAATAGCTGGGACAGTGCCTAGAATACACAGTAGGTTCTTTTAAAATGATAGTAATTATTAATAGCACTATTATTACTAATACTGTACATTAAGAAGGAAATAAACAGTATGTTAAAATTCTAGTGATAGACACACAAAAATTTTTTTCTACATAGCTTTAAAAGAATTAGAGGAGAGGATGAGGGTTTTAAAGAAAATGAAAGGCTTATGGCTCTAACAATCTCATTCTAAAAATTTACCATGAGCTGAAACTTATACACAAGCAGAAAGATATATGTACAAGATTTGTTATGGTATTACTGTAATTATAAAAACCTATATTTCACGGTTTTGTAAATAAAGTTTTATTAAAACAGTCATGTCCATTTGCCCATTCATTTAAGTATTGTCTACAGCTGCTTTCAAGCTACAATGGCAGAGCTGAGTAGTTCTAACAGTGACTATACGGTCCACAAAACCTAAAACATTTGCTGGCCCTGTGTGGAAAAATCTTGTGTACCCCTGATTTAAGCTAACTTTCAATGATAACAATACACAGGAGTGATATTAACATTTTCTCAAATGACATAAACATGCAATTTTAATTTTATTTCTATTTTCACTTTAAAGAAAAATATTTTACATATGGTATTTTGAACAGAACTTGATATGGAATATAATCACTACAAAATTGTTTTCAACTATCAGAAATCCCAGTCATATATTTCATTATTGCCTGAGCTCTTGGGTTTCAGGTGACAAGTCTTTGCCCCACATTGCTCCCACCTCGCCTCCCCACCACTCCTACGAGCAGCTCTACCCCATTCTTAGTCAGCTGTGTTGCCGCTGCTTATGCTACACAATCAGTACGTAGTTCAAACCCAAGAATATATAAGGCATCTAAAAACAGTATTTGTCTATAAACCAGCAGAGTCAACTAGATATCTTAAAAAGCCCTATTTAAACCAACAGTCGCATGTCATTTAGAAATTTCTACCAATATGGTAACATTGAAGAATAACTTCACGAGAGTATTCTAAATGCTTAAGTCTCCAAACAAAAACAAAATGAGTTAAGAAATGAGATTTAAGCATTGAAGTGCATTTTCTTTCAACATGCTATTATTCATTATAAGCCATCATTATTTCTCTTATCACTAAAAAGAAAAAAATGCTGCCAGGTAAGCTATGAAATTCCATCAGGATGTATCCTTATTTTATATATGTTAAAAGTGTAGGAAAATGATGTATCTTATGATTTAAGAAATACAGTATTACCATAATTAGGCATTCCAATTTCAAAGAAAAATAATTTTCCAGTGATTTTGTAGATTAAATAAGTTTTTCCTGTAAAATTTTTCTTCTTCTAAAGAACAATCTGTTCTTTTAGAAGAAAAAGTTTTGTACTAAACTAGTATTCTCAAATTTTCCTGATACTAAGAATTACCTGGGGCCGGCCCCGTGGCGTAGCGGTTAAGTGCACACGCTCCGCTGTTGGCGGCCTGGGTTCAGATCCCAGGCGCGCACCGAGGCACCGCTTGTCAGGCCATGCTGTGGCAGCATCCCACATAAAGTGGAGGAAGATTGGCACAGATGTTAGCTCAGGGCCAGTGTTCCTCAGCAAAAAGAGGAGGATTGGCATGGATGTTAGCTCAGGGCTGATCTTCTTCACAAAAAAAAAAAAAAAATTAAAAAAAAAATAAAGAATTACCTACAGGACTTTTTAAAAATACAGATAGATCCCTGAGCCTTAATCTAGATCTCCTACATAATACTATCCAAAAGAGGAGAACTCAGGCTTCTGTATTTTTAACAAGTATTTCAGGTGATACTTATGATTAAGAATGTCTAAGCAAATATAAATAAATAATAAGGACCTTAGTACTAAAAACATTTTGATTTAAGGTAACTGGTTAATAGCTAGAGTGCTATTTCTTTACCTTTGTTAGTAGTAAGTACGAAGTATCTCTGATGAGAGACTAGAATAATTTACATAAATAATAAATTAGACTAACAGTACTAATATTATACTTAATAGTGACATAAATAAATTTCCTGAAAATATTTCAAGAGATATAAATTGAAGTTGTAATTATGACAACTATTTTAAAGGATTTTTCACAATTTTCAAAGTTATTTTACTGCACAAACATTAAGTAGATCAACAGCTATGATGGATGGAGGCACAATATCATGTTTTTAAAATTTTAATAGGTCAAGAATGCATACAGTCTTATAAGAGGTCACTATACTTTACATTAGCTCACTACTTGGGAGGAAAAAATGGCCTACAAAATATAGAAGTCCATCTGCTTTGTGTATTTTATTGTCAGTGTATAACAATCTGCTTGAAAGAAGTTAAACAGACCTAACGTAAAAGATATACTAGATGTTAGACACAAAATATGATTAATTACATGCCACACCAAAAGTCTTTTTAAAATCTTTGATAAAGAAAAATACATTTTAAAAATATTTATCATTAATTTTACCAAGGGAAAGTTAGTAAATTAAATAACAAAAAGCATGTGAACCAATTTAAAGCTACCTAAATTAACCAGTTGCAAGAAAGTGGGGGGAGGATATAATTACGCTATCCCTCTAATATTTCTAGTAGTCAGAGTCAATGAGTTATGCAATAGTAAATTACTGGCAGGCAGGCAGTCTAAACCTGAATGTGTTAATATTGTTTTTTAACTATCTTCCAAAAAATTTTCTAGTATGAATTTTAGTTTTCAAACTTAGTCCTCTTCTGTTATTACAAATGCAAGGCTATAATTTAACATAACATAGTAACCTAAAAAAGTCAAACTGAATAGTGACCCTAGGAGGCCCTCAGGGAAAGCCTTGAAGTTCTCTATTAATTTTTCCTATAAAATCTGCTCCTGAGCCTTTAAATTTCATGTACATGTCAAAAGATAAAGGTAGGAAACAACCTTGTGACGTAATGAAGTAATCTACTATATATTGCACTTAAGTTTATTAGAAATATTCAATAACAAAAAACAAAATTATCTTGACTGTTAATATCCTAACACTTTAATTTAAAAAACCCACACTTCTTTCCCTCAATTTAAAAATTTACTTGTATTAGTATTTTCTTCTACAAAAGTATTAAAATAATAAATTCATTTATTCATGAGTTTAAAGCTATTAGAGGCTTCTGTGTAAATGCTTAAATCAGAGCAGTGATCTCATTTCAGAAGTTATAAAAGTGACAAAGTGAAAGAAGAAAACTAAAAGAAACACTTTCTGAAAACATAATAAAGAAGAAAATAAGAGGGTGATGAAGATATTTGTATTCTATTTTCAATGTTTAAATTGTATTACGTTTAAACTCACTCAAAATGTTTTTCAACATGGCTACCACTTGTTGGGAATAGAAGTGGAAACTGCTCAAAAGGAACTAAGATAATTAGAAAATGTATTTTTACAAAGGTTATTTAAGTCCCAGCAAAAAGAAGATTCTCTTTACTAAGGAGGAAAAATATTTTTCAGGTGTTATGAGTTAACCTACTTGTTTAATAGAATGTTTCCCCTTTAGTTAAAAAAAAAAAGGTAAAAAAGGGAACTAAAACACTAATAGCACTGATATACACAAACACTCATCTAATCTCACACAGGATTTTTTTGGGTTTAATGTGTTCGATATCATAAATATATTTTAGATCTAAAAATATATCACTCTAGGTATTAATTCAAAATGGCAATATCAAGTAACTCAGAAAATACAACTAAACTGCTAATATTAACAAGGTCAAAACTTGGCAGGGGAGAGGAGAATGTCATCCTGAAAAACACCAAATAGATCATAACTTGATTATACATAAGCACAAGTTCTACAAAATGTTTGTTAGTTCAGGATTGTCTATATATAAACTATATCGTAACAGCCACACAATAGCATGCTATTTTTATTTTATATAACAGCAAAAAGTAATGTCTCTATTATGTTAAGTTTGAATTTAAAAAATAGTAATTTAAAAATAATATAGCTTAAAGGGAGAGAGAAACCTAGGGAACTTGCAATACTCTTTAAAAGAGTTAAATGCTGTAATTCCCATGTATAAGGAGAATACTATCAGCTCTTTGCTTTTCCCACAAAATAAAAACTACAAATTTTGGGTTTTAGTATTTGCCAATATATTTCAAAACATACTTTTTACATTTATCCATTTTAAATAAGTTTAAAGGATTCCAATATCATGAAAAATAAATGAGAGAGACAAAAAGGTGGATTGGGGTAACCCTGCCCTCTAGGCTATCATATTATTAAACCTATCACTTACATAAGTTTTCACTGGCTACATAATATACTGATAGTTTTAGTTATAAACATGAATTGAAATTTAAAGCACTTCTTCACTAAATGAGGCAGAAGTACTTCATTTAAACAAATATTCCTATTTTTCAAATGTGTGAGACTTACCCGTCTTCGACAAAAGGGGAGGCCTTGGGCAATGATGCTAATGCTAAATATCTTCATCACAGTTTGATGTGGTAGTGGCTCTTTTGCACTTTTAAGATCAACAGGAACCAAGCCATGGTTTAGAGTAGCTTTTCCCGGTTTTGACATTTTAAAACTCCTCTTGGTTGATGAATACTCTCTACACGTAATACAGGCACATTACTAAAAACTCTAACCACCAAATTAAAATATAATTTTCTAATTAAAAAAAAATAAAAGGCTGAGAACCCAGGGCCTGCTGCTTTTGTCTTTCAACCTTCTCCTACCAAATGTCCTGACCTGTCTGAGGCTTGGTGAAGTGCAAACTATCCTAGAATAGCCAGGAATTATAAACTACTGAAATGAAAGCTCCTGCTCCTGCCAGTCAAACAGCTGGTGCACCTCCCATACAAAGTCAGTAATGCGAATACAACCAAAGCAGAGTTATGCTGCAGGGTCCCTTTTAAAACTTCTCCAACTACTAACCTAGGTATTCCCTAGAAAGTGAAAGTAAAGTTTTCTTTACAAAAATCCAAAAAATAAACATTGTATTTTCTCTTGAATATCTTATTTAGTCTTCCTTACCCAAATACCAGCATTAATATTTTAGGAATGTTTTGAATTGTGCTTCAAATTTAAGGACAGTGTTTATGTGTGCTCAAAAAATATACACATACATTTGTTCTATCTTATATTCAGAATGAGCACTATACTTTCAAGTGTGCGTCTTAAGCATGCTCTTTGCCTTTTCCATACATAGCATTCTTTTATCTCGCACTCACTAAGATATTAAATGGACTCTAGCTCTCTATAGCTATTAATATGCACTTCAGATTAATCTTACCAGTAGACATTTTAATTGTTTGCAAATTTCAGTTCAACCTTTATAATTCTGAAAAACTCAGTCATTCCACCTGGAAGTATAACAGTTATGTGATTTATTAAAAATATAAAAAAACAAGTATTTATAAATGTAAGCTGTGATGGGAAGTAATTATAGTGAAATGAATAATAATTAACCAATTCATTGCAAATCCTTAGTGCCTAATTTCTCCAACATATCAGGATCACATAAATCTTCCTAAAACACAGAGAGAGAATGTGGTATACAATCCATTCCTCAAGAACTTTCAATGGTTCCCCATTGCCTAAGAAAAAGTATGGAGATGAAGATTCTCCTCAAAGTGGCCCCAAACTAGTCTTTCCAGCATTATCTCAAATATTTCCCCAAATTAACCACTTATGTCAGTGTTAATTAATCTTTTATACTACATTTCATATTCAAACCCACAAACTAGACTGTTATGAAGATGATAAGAAGCTCAATATGAGAATTAATAGATAGTACTTTCAATAGATGGCAGATAACAGATGTCAACTATTTGTTCACAATGCTCAGTTAACTAGTTTGTTCTCTCTTTCCATTCCATTTTCTTCCAGTCATCTCACTTATCTCTCCTTTCAGCAGCTTTTATGGATCTTTAGTGGTAATTTAGACTGTGATATTGAGAGAATTAGAAAAAAGAATGTCAGAAATAGGTGATTTTTTTTTGACTTTGGAGACTCTGTCTTACTAAATATAAAGTGGGCTGCTGGGAAATCAATCCATACAGAAGAAATACTCCCAGTCCTACCATTACACTACTTTTTTAAAGTACACCTTTCTGTTATACCATAATTAAAATGTTGTTAAAAATGCAAAATCATTAGCAGAGGTGACATTTTTAGTTACACAAAAGTAAACAACTGAATTTCTCCAAAGAAGATATACAAATGACCGAAAAGCACATTTAAAGATGCCCATGATATCACCAATCATTAGGGAAATGCAAATCAAAACCAGAATGAACCACCACTGCACACCCATTAGAATGACTATTATTTAACAACAATAACAAGGTAGCGCGCGCACACACACAAAAAATAACAAGTGCTGGCAAGGATCTGAAGAAATACCCTTGTACATCGCTGGTGGGAATGTAAAATGGATGTAGCTACTGTGGAAAATGGTACGGCGGTTCCTCAAAAAAATTACCACATAATCCAGCAATTCTACTTTTGGGTATACACCCAAAAGAACTGAAAGCAGGGACTCAAACAGATATTTGTACACCATATTCACAGCAGTATTATTCATAACAGCCAAGAGGTGGAAGCGACCCAAGTAACCATCAATGGACAAACGAGTAAACAAAATATGGTATACATTACAATGGAATATTATTCAGCCTTAAAAAGGAAAGAAACTCTGACACATGCTACAACCTTGAGGACATGAGGCTAAGCGAAATAAGTCAGTCAAAAAAGGACAAATATTGTACGATTTCACTTATATAAGGTACCTAGAGTAGTTAAATTTACAGAGACAGAAAACTGAATGGTGTTTGCCAGGGCCAAGGGGGAGAAAGGAATGGGGAGTTAGTGTTTAATGGGTATAGTTTCAGTTGGAAAAGATGAAAAAGTTCTGGAGATGGATAGTGGTGATGGTTGCAGAACACTGTGAATGTACTTAATGCCATTGAATTGTACAGTTAAACTTGGTTAAAATGGCAAATTTTATGTTATGGATATTTAACCACAATAAAAAAATTGTTTTAATAAAAAAGTAAATGACTAGGACCTGAATCATAATCTTACATCAAAGAAAACCCCAACAAAGATCTAGGGATAGAACAGAGAGTACTGGAAATCTGTAAGTTGATATGGTAGAAAAAAGGTGAGACTGATATCTAAGATAATCATGTCAACAACCCCACTAGACTACTTACTACCTTGCAGAATGAATGTCTCTAGTCTCATTCTAGTCTCAGCATCTCCTCTGATGCTCACTTTATTTCTTAACACAAGATTCATCTTTTCCTTACAACATAACCTTCAGTCATACTGTGTCTTTCTCTCCTAATGAGAAAAATTCCTTTGTTGAAATAGCTCCCATGGAATGTCTCCTCAGCAAGTTACTATCAGTGTCTACTTTGTTAATATTACATATAATTTTACGAAGACTGGCATTCTTTATTCTCAAAAAAAATGTTTCAGTGATATCTTTGACATCAATTAGTTAAACCCTCAAAATTCCTTTCTCTGAACCACACAGAAGATATAAACTATGAGTTATTTCAATGCAGAAAAATTAGAAGAGTGTACTACATTCCACAAGTTTAACATATTCATTCTGCATAGAAAAATATATCAAACAGATCAACTCCATATTTAACTTTCACTTAATCCATTGGTTAATAAAGATAACATGGGAAATTATAATTTTTCTCTTTTATATTTAAAAGCCCTCAAGGAACTTTATAGTCACATCTATTTACATGCAGATAGTTTAAAGATAAGGAAGATACAAAGCTCTCTAATCTCCTTGGAGTGTGATCCTAAGGGGAAAAAAAATAAGATGTGGAATTGAAAAGAATTTGGACTGGGAAAACTAAAACTAAAATAAGTGTTCATTCTCCTGCTTATAAGACGTTAGAAATTATTATGAAGTAAAACTAGTTTTTCATTTTCAAGAAATTATTTACAATGATAATAGGAGTGAAAACTAAGGCTGTTTGTATATTGAAATGCTATGTTTTACACTAGATACCAAGTTTTTGGTAAACACAAAGTGCTGACATTCTAATTCAACTCATTTTTTTAAATCAGTAAATAGCTGCCCTCAACTGGATAGTACAGAGCATTGCAACTCTAGCAAACCAAACACTAAATCAAGTTACGTGTCTACAACAACATATTTTTGTAAAAAAGAGACCATTATTAGTGATTGAGTACAGTGAGTACTAATTTCCAAATGTATGTACTACCAAGTTTCATCTTTTTTTGGAGGATTCAAGTTAACAGTACTTCTAAAGCAATGTTCTCAATCATTAGATACCAGAATCTTAAAGTATGGAAACATTCAAATTACTAAATCTTCAAATACAGAAGAAAACCCTAGTCAATGAGAGAAATCATAGACAATGCATAGGAGAACCCCAATTGTTAATACTTTAAAATGCAGCTAGTTCCATGTTCCATTTCAAGAAAACATAAAGTCTTAGTCTCAATTATACATTTAAAAACATTTAAGATACTCTTAATTATTAACCCCCCTCCCAAACTGAGACTCTTCAAAACAGACAAGCTCTTTGATCATACCAATATTTGATCACATCAACAAACACTAAGTATAATATAGTAAGTAAGAGCATCAATGCTGGAGCCAAACTGCCTTAGTCCAAAGCCTGTTCTACCACTTATTAGCAGAATGACCTTAAATTAAATTGTTAGGAGGATTAAATCAGTTAACGTTTAAGTGAAGCACATAGAACAACGCTTCACATCTAGTAAGTGCTCAATACTGTTAGTTACATTACTACTACTACTACTACTACTACTACTAGGATCAAAAATCACACAGAGCTTTGTAGACTACATTTCATTTTAAAAATCACAAGGAAAGCAAGTAGAGGTTCTAAAATCCACCTGTAATAACTTTGGAATAGAATATTTTAAACACATAATCATCTACAAGTTTTAGAAAGACTTTCCATAATTCTGTCAAAATTTTTACCTAAAAATGAAGCTATAGTATCTTAGCTGTAGTGTCTTGGGATTTTAAGATTCCAGACACCACTGACTCCCCATCAAAGATGAACTCAACATTGGGGAACTTATGGTAAAGAGATGATCTCTATATAAGGTAATTTATTTTGCCCACTTATCACTTTCTCACTTTCTTTCTTCTACAAGTTTGCATTGATCAAAGATGATTATATATAAATGCTACATGTAACAAAATATCACCAATATGGTATTTCAAAAATGTATTACAGTCCCATACATTCCAATTCTCTTAAAACAACAAGATTTACAGCAGTTTATTCTGGATTTCGACCTTTTCTTTCATTAATTATTATACAGAGACTAGGATTTAACTGCTCTTTACCAAAGGCCACAGCATATGAGTGGCAAAAAGATTTTCCATTTTTCATCAACTATTCTTGAATCAGCTAAAACAAATCACTTGGAAGATACAAGTTTACCTACAAGTACATATGATTTTTATACCAAGAGTTTTCAACGGCTCACATCAAAAACTTTTAACAGCAGAATATCAGCATATGCCATTTAAACTCAGTACAATTCATTACTTCTGTGAATTTAAGCAACAAGTGACTTACTGTTTTGTAGAAACAGAAAAAATTCCAGATGCTAAAATTATACCACTACTAAAGTGAAATAAATCAGAATCAATATCCCCTTGAGAATATGGTATTATAAAGCATACTCATTTATTCAAGGATATTGAGTAAGACATATCATTCTCTGTATATAAGTCTATTTTTCAGCCTTTCCTAACATCTTAGATACCAGAATCTTAAAGTATCTCCCTGGTCTAAGCAATTCATACACTACAAAGATAGAGCAATTTAAACACAGAGGAAAACACTGATAAATCAAGACATTAAGTTCTTTGTTTAATAATAAATGGTCAAACTTGTATTAGTAAAAACCGCAAAAAAATTTCCAAACAACATATCATTACTTCAATTGTAGAAACAAAACTATAATTAGATTTAGCATGAAAGAAAAATTTAAATACATGGCATTCCTTTTTATTATTCATAAAAGCCATAAGTCAATGAATAGAAATGTTTTATAAAAATTAAAATCACACTCAAAATAATTCCTTAAAAAATTCTAAAAGACATTTAAACACTCAAAGTGTTCACTAAGCAAGATTACAACTTCCAATTATAATGCATTTGAGATATTATAGTCATGTAAACATTTAATGGGTCACAACATATTATTGTACCTCCCTGCTAGTTTTCTTTCTCTGGGAACCACGGGCAGCCCCTAACTACTTAAGAGAAATTAGCTTGGGTTCTAAAACAGCACATACAGTTTATACAAGTGTTATAAAAGTGTGACCTGGTAATTGCGCATTTGCAAAATAAAAGCATTACATATATACATGTATATGTAGCATTTTTATTTTGAAAATGCTACAATACTAGGTTAAGTAAAGTATTGTAACTACTTTGATTTATATAATCAAGGTCTGATTGCTGGACATTTAGGTTGTTTCTGAATTTTTCTGGAAATTTCCAGTTACTTCTAAATAATTGGCTGAAAATAAAGTTATAAGTTAAGAAGTAAAATACAGAAAAACCAAACAAACAAGTCTTTAAAAATGATGACAAAACCACCCCATGGTACACTAGAAATTCCATGATTCAAAAAACCAATTTATTAACTTATTTACAACTAAATTATTCTCGACTAAGCCTCAACCAACTTTCAGCCAAATTATCTGGAATTGATACTCCAAGCAAACTTATCAGTATACAAAAAATATTGGGTGAATTTTAAGTTCTAGTTTCAGCTCCACCACTAACCCATGACCCTAAGTAAGTCTCTTAACTTGTCTCAAATTTCAGATTTCTAGAATGAGGAGGCTGGACCAGATGATTGAGAATGAAGACCCTTACAGCTTTAAGAGTATATTACAGTTCTAATAGTACCAAGTATATAGCCTCCTTGTAAAGTGTTAGATTGTCAATTTGGTAAGCATTTCTTTATTATAGTTGAGTGAATAGTATAGCTACAGTGTAATTACAAAGTATCTATAAATAAAATTCACTGCTTCAATTGTGTATACTTTTAAAAAACAGACATCTATCCTTGTGTTGTAAACATGTATTAGCGTTGTATAATAATAAAAAAATATTTTCATTGGAAAAAGTCACAAGCATAAATGATTTTTAAAAATATGATTTAAAAAGATGAAATTCAAGAAAAAAAATCTCAGGATTATTCTGACTCCATATTATACCATAATAACTCGTATATATTTTTCCTTTTCTACTTATCACAGTGACTCTACCTAAACAGCGACATACACAGTATATTTGATTCTTCTTTTAATGAGTAAACTTTGGATTTTATTACCATATTTGTATCTTAGAACTTTAGTTGTTAATTCTAAATTGACACTTTTCCTCATTCTTTCATTAAGCATTTAAAGAAATATTTGAGATAAAACAAAAATCCAACTATTAAATTGAATTTTTTAAAGTATTTCAGAAATGCCCAGCACGAAGTCCTCAATGACTATAACATAACTTGCCTCATGATTAAGTTTGTTACAGTCTGTGCTGGGTTACCCCAGCTGTTAAGTTGGTCTTACACAGCTGCTCACCAAGAATTTAGCTGATGATTATTATAGTTATACCTTTAGGTCAACTATGACAAAAATGACATAGTAATTACAGGTATTTCAGTCATGCAAAACCCTCATGTGATGACAGAGTAAATGATTTAAAGCAACTTAATTTCCACAATTCTCAAAATAAAATATAACTGTAAGAAAGCTGACAAAAACTGCTTTAATATTAGTTTTTTAAGGTCCATCATTTAGGTTATTTGTACAAACAAGTTTAAGCATAAAAGATTCATTAATCTTTTGGTTAAACTAAATATTACTTAGCAATCATTTATTTCTCCTATAAAAATTCTGAAGACTGTCACAGGCCAGGGAGTCATAAATAAGGACATAATACTAATAATTCTTTTAAAGCACAATAAGTTATACAGGTGGTTTTTCTATACAGCTTTAAAAAAAATTAAACTAAGCCACAATGCAGGAAATCACCAAATTGATGGTTTAATACATTATAGGGATTCATCCTATGAAAACTAAAAAGCTGAACCTATGGAAATGTAAGATATTTGACAGAATGTTGACAACTTAAGAAAGTAAAATAGTAAGGAGTGGGGAGATAATTATGTTTCCTACACTGTTGAGTTTTTGAAGGAATTATAAATAAAAATCAAGTATTTTGAGTGAGATGAACATAGTTCCACAACTTCATTTATATAATTCTTAGTAAGATACTATGAAGCATGTGAGAATTAGAAATATTCACTGAATACTGATAAATTATTCACTGATAAATATTCATTTATCAATATTCACTTCAGCATCAAATTTAAGTATAGAATTACTTACTTTAAGCATAGAAAATACTTTAAGTATAGAATTAGGCTATAGAAAATATATACGGGCCGGCCCAGTGGCGCAGCGGTTAAGTGCGTGCAATCCGCTGTGGTGGCCCAGGGTTCACCAGTTTGGATCCCGGGCACGCGCCAACACACCGCTTGTCAAGCCATGCTGTGGCGGCATCCCATATAAAGTGGAGGAAGATGGGCATGGATGTTAGCCCAGGGCCAGTCTTCCCGAACAAAAAAAGGAGGATTGGCAGATGTTAGCTCAGGGCCGATCTTCCTCACACACACAAAAAAATATATATATATTTAGTGTCTCATCCTTAGATGGGCTGACAGTTGATACCATTGGCCTTTTACACTGTCAAAATTACAACAGCATTACACTGTTGAAATACACTGTCTGATAAACATCAACATTAATTTAATAGCTGAAGTTTATATCAAACTGACAGTCTAAGTTTTCATTCTTTCCAATAAATAAAACACTAACTGGTTATCAAGAAAGATTAAAAACAAAGAAACAAACAAAACTCAATCCCTGTAATTGCTTGATTATGCTTGAAACAGAATGATCTAAGGATGGAAGAAGGAAGCCAAGGATGCTAGGAGACTGACTATCAGAGATTAATAGGAGATAAAAAGGAAGTTTGCACCCATAGGACTTAGAAAAAGCAAATGTACTATTTTAGATTGGTACAATGATGTGAGGGAAGGATTAAACACGGACAGAGTTCCTAGTAGATCATTTCACTTAACTATCACAAGACTGTGAGGTATCATCCTACATTTTATAGATAAGGAAACTGAAGCTCAGAAAGGTTTAAAAATTTGCCCAAGGTAACACAAGTGCCAGGCAGTGGAGTTGAGATTTTTACCCTAGTATGTCTAATTCCTAAACTTATGCTTTGTAATAGAATATATAATCTATTCTATAGAATGTTAAGCCTAACCTAGTAGTGTTACTTTCTAACCTAGTTGTTCAGAGATTTACTTTTTATATCTTTCAGATATGTAAGTTTGCCAGATAACTGAGCTCTAGATAACTGACAAAGTATTATATAAGACACACAAATTATATGTAGAATCTGCTTTAATGAGGCTGATTTTTATGAAGTCTAAATGGGGAAAAAAAAAAAAACCAGTCATAAGAGCCAAAATATTATGACCTCTATAGCAAATTGTGTTTCTCAAAGATGGTCACAGCAATATCCCCCATCTTGCATGGTCTTCTTACAATATACTTTAACACTCCTTCCATTGAGAGGTGGAGTCTGTTTCAACCAGAGAGAATGTGAAAGTTACATTATGTGACTTACTAGGCTTAAGTAAAAAAAGGAGATTCAGCTTCTACCTTGCTTGCTGGAATACTCACATGGTAGCCCTGATATTCTGTTTTAAGTAGTCTGATTGCCCTGAGGCCACCACGCTGTGAAGAAGCCCAAACTAGCCCAGGTAAAAAGGCAGTACATGGAGAAGTCCTGAGACTATATGAAGATTCTTGGCCAGCCCCCAGCTGTTCTAGACAGCTGCTGTTTCACCTCCAGCCACCATCTGACTGTAACACTGAATCAGCAATGCCCAAGTGAGCCTTTCCCGAATTCATAACCTACAAGAACAATGAGAAATAATAAAATAATTGTTATTTGTTATAATCTATAAAGCTTCGAGGTGACTGGTTAGGTGGCAATAGATAACTGAAACATCTTACAAAACAAGGAGCTCCAAGAACACTGGTTTACTGTTGTAATATGATAGATAGTCATCCTAGTAGAGTGTTAATTTCAAAATTTAACAAGAATGGAAAGGAGAACAGGTGATCTAGAATGAAAATTTAAGTGAGTGGGTATTTGGAGGGTGGCAAAAGTTCTGGTGACAAATTCCCACCTTGATAATACCAGTTGGCAATGAGGTGTTTTGCAAGTCTCTGGCTATTTTAATAATAAACTTGACAAACTGTAACATACTACATTGACTTGAATTTACATCCAAACTAGTTTGATACATGACAAATAAAGGAAAAATCAATTTACTTTTGGATTTCCTACAATCACACTTTTGTCTTTATTCCAAGCAAATTCAAATGACTAAAGGAGCAGACAGGTAAAAATAAAGGAGAGAAACAGGTCAGGTTTAAGACCTGGAAAGCCTACTTAAAAGGTGTAATTGGGCTGGCCCCGTGGCGTAGCAGTTAAGTGCTCGAGCTCCGCTGCTGGCGGCCCGGGGTTCGGATCCCGGGCGCGCACCAATGCACCGCTTGTCAAGCCATGCTGTGGCAGCATCCCACATAAAGTGGAGGAAGATGGGCACAGATGTTAGCCCAGGGCCAGTCTTCCTCAGCAAAAAGAGGACTATCAGCGTGGATGTTAGCTCAGAGCTGATCTTCCTCGCAAAAAAAAAAAAGGTGCAATTGATCATTGTCATGTAAGCACATGAGCCCAGTAAAGCCAGATATCCCACATTTGCAAAAGAAGGCAAAAAAACCAACATTTTTATGTGAACTCTCCAGATTTTTAAATGCTGACAATAAATTTAAATGTGTTAAAAAAAAATACCATATAAGACATCAGTTTGCAATCTCAGCTCTGTTCCTTTCTGGAGTAAAGAAGCATAAAATATAATAAAAATTAAATATAAGATTACTGATATCTAAATGATATAGAATAATAATTCTAAAAGTTTTAATCTTCTCTTCTATACCAGCTAACAGAGTGAAACAGTAACGAGAAATAAAGTCAAAAACTGAAACTGTAAGTGATAAACACTACAGATGTACCTAGCATATATAAAATTTTTACTCATTAGACCCTAAGACAGATGGCAGCATATTGGTAAAGTACAACAATTCATTCTAGAAAATTAAATTTATAATGTAGACATATAAAACCAACATCTGTAGCTAAGCAAACGAATAACTCTTGGTACTTTCTAAATTCACCAGTACTTTCTTCACACTTCCATTCCTCATTTGCATCCGATTTCAATTCAGAAATTTCCATTTAAGACCAACCAGAAACAGAAAGCTAAAGCATTTTCACTTTGAAAGTAAAGCATCTTCTAAAAGCAACTGTCATTTCTAAAGGAGAGAAGCTACCTTTAATAACAGCATCAGCAAACACCAACTGACAGAAAGACATGGTACATTTGAACAAAGGAAATCCTCTCCTGGAAAAAAGATCTTATACGTTATTTTTAGCCCTGGTGATCTATGAAAGCAATCATCATTCTTCTATTTACATTTCATATAATTAGAGGTTAATGTTTGCATGCAAGATGCCACAAAATGCCAACCTAACAACAATTCTTACTACTAGGAGGAATCAAGTTAATATTCTACGTCAGAGACAGCTAGTAGCTACACCAAACATTTTACAAAACATATTCTCTAAAATACATCCTAGATAGAGATAATTTCAACCTGACAAACTATTATTTAATTCATAATGACAGCTTTCATTTGTTTATAATCATCTCTTCACTGTGAAAACTTTAGGTATTTCCTGTATCATCAAGTAGTAACTCTTGAATTTCTACAGAAGTACCAAAGAGATTCTTCCCTTGCATTTATCCTAGTTTCAGCTATTCAGGTCAAGAACGCTCAAGTATCATAGCATTTCCATCTCTTCTGAACGTTTTCACGTGAGGACTCAAAGTCCCAAGACTACCAAAATTTACTTTCAGGTTCTCTTTCAAATTCCTTCTAGGTTCAACATTAACAACCAATTAGGGGAAATAATACCTGTCAGGATCAAAAGTGCTTCGTGGTTAGCACTAACAAAATTTACAATATCAAACATCTAGACTCTGTGCTAAAAGTCACAATAATTTAAGCAAAGATCCATAGAATAATGTCAACCCCCCTAAGACAGTAGGTATCTTTGGAACTAAAAATATTTTGCATAGCATGTTATCTAGCCTGGACTAGTTAGTTAAGCTAGTTTTAGTATAGTCTTGCAACATTACAATAATAAATCTTATGAACTATAATAGATAACACTTATTAAGGACTTACTATCTGCCCATCAGCCAGCCCTTGTGGTCTAGTGGTTAAGATTTGGCGCTGGCGCTGCCACTGCCACAGCCAGGGTTCATTTCCCAGTCAGGGAACACAACACCCGTCTGTCTGTTGTCATACCACTGCGTGTTGCTGTGATGCTGAAAGATATGCTACCAGTATTTCAAATACCAGCAGAGTTAACCATGGTGGACAGGTTTCAGCAGAGCTTCCAGATTAGACAGACTAGGAAGAAGGTCACCCACTTACAAAAAATCGGCCACAAAAACCCTACAAATAGCAGTGGAGCATTGTCTGATTTAGCCCCAGAAGATGAGAGGATGGCACAAAAAAGACGGGGCAGGATTCTGCTCTGAATTGACTCCACAGCAGTAACAACAAATCTGCCAGTCACTTTTCTAAGTACGTTATATATATTATTTCATTGAATCTTCTCAATAACACTATGTTTTTGATGACATTACAGTCGTGTCACTTAACAATGAAGATACATTCTGAGAAATGCATTGCTACGCGATTTCATCATTGTGCGAACATCATAGAGTGTACTTACACAAACCTAGATGTATAGCCTACTACACACCTAGGCTATATGGTACTAATCTCATGGACCTCTATCATATATGTGGTCTGTCAATGACTGAAACATCGTTATACCAAGCATATTGGTACTACTATCCTTAAGATAACTCTACAAGAGAGGTTAACAGTTTGCCCAAGGTCAAAGTGCCATGAAGTGATAGAGCTGGTATTTAAAAACTCCACAGTCTAAATTCAGAGATCACACTCTCTACTTACCACTATTTATAAGCATTGATGCATTTGTTAGATATGCTAAGGGCCTGGTCTACTCAATCACTCATGAAGCCCCATGTGGGGAATTCCTTTTATACAATATTAGTAAAAGGGGTTTTGTGTGTGTGTGTGACTGACATGTTTTCACTTCCTGAGAGGACTCAGCACATCCTCCTCTTAATTTTATCACAAGGAAGCAGAGAGGCCAATAGGCCAATGTTTTGCAAACTTTAATCTACATTAGAATCATGTGGCAGCTTGTTAAAAATGCACATCCTAATCCTAGAGATTTGGTTGAGTAGTTGGAATGGAACTTAGCAACTTGCATTTTTAATAAGCACTTCAGATGTTTCTGATGCATCAGGTCTAGGGTCACACTTTGAAGAATACTGATGTAGGCTCTTATGAGTGGCTAACCTATATCCTATTACCAGTTTACTCCAACTCATCATAATTCATTCCATATCTCTTCTCATGGCCTTGTCTTCATAGTCTACTCCAGTATTTTCCCTGGTTCTGATTTTCATGTACACTTGATCACTTTATTTATTATATGCGTTTCTCCTACATACAGACCACCTCAAATTCCTTGTGGACGTTAGAATATACATTTCTTTTAAATGAGGCCAATTCATTTGTCAGTTAAACACCTAAAACCGATATGTTAAATTCATAAAGAAAAAAGTCCTCAGGTCACTGACTACAGCACTTAACGTGCTATGTATATGCTGCACTTCCACTCCAAACAACTCAACACTCTTAATGGATCTCCAATGGACACAAACTACTTTAATTTTGCAATGAGTGATGAACAGCACATACTTCTTCTATATATGATGTCTGGTGAAAATGGATGATACATAGGTCAAATCAGCCCACGGAAATGCTTTTGAAAAATTTGGATGCCAACACATATAAAACTGAGAAATTAGGGGGCCAGCCCAGTGGCATAACGGTTAAGTGCACACGCTCCGCTTCGGCAGCCCAGGTTCAAAGGTTCAGATCCCGGGCGTGCACCGACGCACTGCTTGTCAGGCCGTGCTGTGGTGGCGTCCTATATAAAGTAGAGGAAGATGGGCACAGATGTTAGCCCAGGGTTGGTCTTCCTCAGCAAAAAGAGGAGGATTGGCATCATATGTTAGCTCAGGGCTAACGTTCCTCACAAACAAACAAACAAAAAATAACTGAGAAATCATCATCTAAAAATCAGGAATCCTTGGGGCTGGCCAGGCGGCGCAAGCAGATAAATGTGCGCACTTCGCTGCGGCAGCACGGGGTTCGCCAGTTTGGATCCCAGCCGCGCACTGATGCACTGCTTGTCAAGCCATGCTGTGGCGGCGTCCCATATAAAGTGGAGGAAGATGGGCACGGATGTTAGCCCAGGGCCAGTCTTCCTCAGCAAAAAGAGGAGGATTGGCAGATGTTAGCTCAGGGCTGATCTTCCTCACAAAAAAAAAAAAAAAAAATCAGGAATCCTGGTGACTTTTGAAACTATGGCAATATGGAAAACATACCAATATCAGGATTATAATTTTCACAGTCGCCCCTTTTAGAGAAGCTTTGGCTCCCTGGGTCTTATATTTAACCCATTTCACTCATTTAGCTTACCTTTCTGGCCCGTATTGCCTCTTGAGTTTCTGTGTCTTACAAATTGTAATATGTGGAAGTTAGGTTAAGAAGATTTTCTGGTTGAAAGTCATTTCAATGTAGTCAAGGAATCACTGATGGAAATTAGTTACAATACAGTTGAACGGTATTCTAGAAACATCTCCAGTACTGATACTAATCTGATTTTCCCAAACCTTCTGACTTTTGAGGGAATCAAAGTGATCTTTTACCTTTGTAAAATACCACCCCTCAATGCTGCACTTGCCCCTCCCCTAACCCTTTTGAAATAAAATGCCCTTACAGTGGATATATGCACTTAACATAGTAATGTGCCCCAACACCTTCTTCTCCCCACTCCCAAAAAGCTAGTATTAGATTGTAGCACATGTTAGAAGAAAAATGTCAGTTCTTTTGGTGCTCAATAATATTGCTAAATTGAACCAAATTTTAACTAGTAAGCTAATGTTTTCTCCAGATACATGTTAAAAACACAATACTTTAATGTCTTCAATTAATCAATAGCATTTAATAACTCCTTCTCAAAGAAGGAGCAGTTTAGGTTTCTCACCATATCCAGATACTGATCTCTTTTTGTACTTGTTTTATATTCTCCACCATTTACTATTCACCAAATAGATTATGTTATTAATAGCTGATTTCATTACCTGAGCAAAAAGATCAGAATTGAAGCTCAGTGTTTAATACTTAAGCTCACGTTAATCTGTCAAAATATAATAATAAATGTGGTTTTCAGAAAATGGTAGTGATACAAAAACACAGCAAACACACATGAAATATAACTTAATCAGTTACAGAATATTGTTTATCATAGCAATGACTTTAAATTGAAATGAAGTTCATCCATATTCAAGAGGACTAACCACTCAGCAAAATTTACAACTAAAGATCAAAGTTTTGTCACTTCATTATAGTAACTAATTTGAAGAAATAACTTATGATATTAAAATTAACAAATCTAAGGAAGAGAAACCAAATCATGAGGTTCTCTTAAATCTTTAAATGTGTTACTGCTCCTCCTCTCTGTCACATGATCCTTTTTCATGCTCTCATCTAAGAGTAAACAATGTGTTTCTCCTGAGTTCATCCTAATCTTCCTTCACAAAAAGAGAAGTGTAAACAGTAGCTAAAGACAAAATGTCCTTATTTCCCACCCCAAAATATAATATAGAAATTAATATTAAGAAGTGCTCTCTAAAGTATATCTAAGGGAGAAATAAAAATTTAACCAAGGCTCTACTTAAAGATGTTGAACTTCCTTTTTAGAAGCTATTAAAAATCAATACTAGTCCACAGGTCAAATGTAGCTAAAGGGAGTTTTTTTGGAACCTACATAATGTTTTTCTTTTTCTTTTTTTAAATGAATGTTAACATCTTTTAGGGAAGGCATATGCCCTGCAGTTCTAAGAGCCTGAGCAATCTTACTGGCTCAATCAAGACTTTCTTCACTCATTCACACTACTCATTTGGGCCTTGTCGATTATATTTCTCATTTCTTCACCCCAAGCAACCTAAAGAAACTGAGGAAGAAGAATCATCTGTTCAAATATTCTTTAGTTCAGGATGATCAGGTGGTTACACTCTGTAATACTACCTTCTATGCTAACACAAGAGGAAATTTAGACAAGAAAGATAGCCTCTTAGAGAAAGCATTCAATTCTCACATATATGCTGAGGAAGCCCACAATGACAAGGCTTTTGTTTTTAATGCATTTATGTGCGGATACTTGAGAAATTTTCAAAAAGCATACTTATATACTCTGAAAGCACAGTAAATTTGTACAAATATGTACATTTATCCCATGGCTCACTCGTTCTTCACTTTTTGTTGTTATTGTTGTTTTAAAATAGCAAAATGAAGATATGCTAGCTGCCAGTTAAAAAAACAGAAAAAGACAACCCTAGGTATCTGACATATTATTCGACAATGCACAGAACTACTTCAAATATTAATTTCAAATTCTGAGCAAGAAATAGTGTACCAGAACACAAAGTAGAAAAGAGATAGCACTTACTAAATATATTTAAATACATTAAAAGCAGCTCTGGCAATAGCAAAAAGGTACTATATGGCCCTCTAGTGTTCAATGAAGAAACAGATGAATTCTTAAGTAATTAATTCTCATATATGACATTTCATAGTGAAAAATAATACTTTCTCTGATTTGCTAAGTATGCTGAAATGCTCATGTAAGACTTCTACAAAAATTTTTTTTTTAATTTTATTTATTTATTTTTTCCCCCAAAGCCCCAGCAGATAGTTGTAGGTCATAGCTGCGCATCCTTCTAGTTGCTGTATGTGGGCGGTGGCCTCAGCATGGCCGGAGAAGCGGTGTGTTGGTGCATGCCAGGGATCCGAACCCAGGCCGCCAGCAGTGGAGCACGCTGCACTTAACCACTAAGCCACGGGGCCGGCCCTACAAAAATTTAAATATGTTGTCTGTAGCTTTATTTCTCTGTGACTTCTTTTGAACTACTATCCATATTTAGAGTATCCACTGAAAGAATTACGAAATGTTTTTAAAGTTTTTGCCATAAAAAAATCCCAAGACTAAACAGAAAAGCAGCAGCATTTCTCAATTAAAACTAAACAGTATTGAATTTAAGGCAATTTTCAAAGAAGAAACAAAAATAAAAGTGTCATGACTACAAATCAGGTATTTAAAACACACCTAAATTCTCTAACCATATTTTCTTTTCTCTGTTTTCTACTTCTGTAATTCAACCACCCTGATTTTTCTCTTTATCATAATTTATAGATAATAGGGATTCATTATAGCAATCAAAGCAATGAAATACATGAAAATGTGTCCCCCAGAAAAGAGGTCAAAGATGGGATTGAGATTTTAGGACAAGAGTCAAAGTAAAAAGTAGACTCACAAGCAGAAAGCAATCTTGTTAATAAGATTCTTAAGATTGTAATCACTGATGAAAAGTTTTAAAAATTGATATTACTGTCTAAATTAAAATTGGTGAAACACTAATTTCAAATTGGACTTAACTTTATTATAGGTTTTTAAAATATATTTTTACATGCATATTTATTCTTTGGATATTGGAGTTTTAGAAGGGAGATGGGGAACTGGTATATGAGCAAGATCTAAATTATACTCCCAGCTCTTTCATTCACTTCCTGTAACCTTAAGCAAATAATATTTCCAAGTTAAAACTTTAGAAACTACAGGAAGATTTTGTGAAGATCCTGTACTTGGCATCAAGATCAACCGTCCAAATGTCAAGGAAAGGTAAGTTGCCTATGGCGTGGAAACTCTGCCAACGACCCTCCAAAGCACCACTTAGCCTTCATTAAACCATTAAGAAACAGACAGGATATAAACAAAGAAAAATTAAACAAATTTGCCCAATACAAACCCATATAGATATTTGGAATATATTCAATAGTCACCTAGAGAGGCTCTATACTCATTTCTAACAATTCTGCCGCTATTCAAAAAAGTTACGACTTGCCATTTTTATTTCTTAACAGCCTCCCAATACTGTCTAACTCCTACCTATCCTTTAGGTCTCAACCTAGCTTTCATTTCCTCACTGAAGATATCAGTGATTTAATTATTTAGATGTTAATACAAATGCACTGAGAATTACAAAAATGGGAGGGACAACGAAAATGCTAGAAGACAGAATCTTGATACAAAATAATCTTGGTAAGGAGGAACTTGGTAAAGATAGAGCCAAAACGAAAACTGAGTGAGGATGGAGGCACAACAGCAAGTAACAATAGAAAATCTAATAGGGACAAATTTAAAGTCTTGTATTGAGGTTCAAAAACCTGTAAATGTTCACATTAACTGGAACAGGATTAAACCAGACCGTGTTTGTGAAAATACATAAAGATCTTGTTTTCTGAAAGTTCAACTCAATTTTTTAAGCATTTTCTGTATGCAAAGTATAAGGTCCTGTAAGACACAGTATTTATAGAGAATCACATGATTTAGAGAATCATGTTTGTCAACAATCTAAATATAAATAAATTTTAAAAAACAAAGCTGACTGTAACTACCACAATATAAGCTAAAAACAAACAGCTAATGGAGATATAGAATTTTGCTCAGAGTTCTGTGAAACATTCTTAAAGCAGGTGAGATCTGAAATAGATCTTAAAAAGAAGAGAAATTTGCAAGAGGCTATAAGGTGAAGACATTTAAAAGATGAGGAAAAAGCTTAAGCAAAGGTATCAGAGTGGCCTGAATTCCTCTATGCTCAGAAATACCAAATAAACCCCTGTTGCTGAGGTAGAGTAGATTAGAAACAAGCTGAAGGAAATAAGATGGTTTTTGAATTTTATATGTGTTATATGTATAGCAATTACATTTAAATATGTTTAAAAGAATAAAAGATAGGCTCTCACCAAACTAGGAATCGAGGGGAACTTCCTCAACTTGATAAAGAACATCTACAGAAAGCCTACATCTAATATCACACTTAATGGTGAGAAACTGTCCCACTAAGATGAGGAACAAGGCAAGGATGTCCTCTCTCACTATTCTTTTCAATATTGTACTGTAAGTTCTAGCTAATGCAGTAGGACAAAAAAAGGAAACAAAGGGTGTGCAGATCAGGAAGGAAGAAATAAAACTGCCTTTATTCACATATGACATGATCATCTATGTAGAAAATTAGAAAGAATCAAAAAAAACCCTTCTGGAACTAACAAGTGATTATAGAGCAAAGATGTAGGATACAAGGTTAATATACAAAAGCCAATCACTTTTCTTTATACCAGCAATGAACAAGAGAAATCTGAAATTAAAAGCATATTACCATTTACATTAGCACCTCAAAAATGAAATACTTAGGTATAAATCTAACGAAATATGTACAAGATCTATATGAGGAAAACTCTGATGAAATATATCAAAGAAGAACTAAATGGAGAGAGAATCCACATTCTTGGATAGGAAGACTCAATACTGTCAAGATGTCGGTTCTTCCCAACCTGATCTATAGATTCAATGCAATCCCAACGAAAATCCCAGTAAGTTATTTTGTGGATATTGACAAGCTGATTCTAAAGTTTATACAGAGAGGCAAAAGACCCAGAATAGCCAATTCAATATTGAAGGAGAAGAACAAAGTCAGAGGACTGAAACCACGTAATTTCAAGACTTATTATAAAACAACAGTAATTAAGACAGTGTGGTATTGGCGAAAAAATAGACAAATAGATCAAAAGAACAAAATGTCCTCATTTTCCTTTCCAAACTTGTTTTCTTGATAATGCACAAACATTGCTTCACAGTAAGTAGGTCCTGAAACTTGTAATAATGAGCTCATCCTTATTTGGTTCACCTCTTATCATGTTGGAAGGAATCCCTCACTGATCACAAGGGCAAAGATGCATGTCTTGACCACGGAAGAAGAAACCTGATAAGTAAATAAATAAGAAAAAATATACAAAAGACATCACCGGATAAATCCCTGCCTTGCTTAGGATCATGTCACCTAACATGGAGAGAACGAGAGCAGTAAAAATGATCACATCAGAAGATAAAAAAAAAAAAAAAAACACATAGATACAGAGAACAGAGTGGTGGTTACTAGAGGGGAAGGAGGAGGGGGAAGGCTGAAAGGGGTAAAGGGGCACATGTGTATGGTGACTGACGGCAACTAGACTTCTGGTGGTAAATATAATGCAGTCTACACAGAACTAGAAATACGATGATGATGTACACCTGAAATTTATACAATGTTATAAACCAATGTGACCACAATGAAAATTTTTTAAAAAATGATCACATCATATGTTTGCACAGCTTTTTAAAACTTGCAAACCATTTCTACATTCATCACCTCATTTAAACTCTATACAACCCTTTGCAATAAGGACAGGTATCCTATTCCTGTTTTTTTTTTTTTTTTTTGTGAGGAGATCAGCCCTGAGCTAACATCTGCCAATCCTCCTCTTTTTTTGCTGAGGAAGACTGGCCCTAGGCTAACATCCGTGCCCATCTTCCTCCACTTTACATGGGAGGCCGCCAGAGTATGGCTTGCCAAGCAGTGCTTTGGTGCGCGCCCGGGATCCGAACCAGCAAACCCTGGGCCACCGCAGTGGAGTGCGCGCACTTAACCGCTTGCGCCACCGGGCCGGCCCCATCCTATTCCTGTTTAATGGTGAAGAAACTGAGGCTCAAAGAGGTTAAGGGATGAGCTCAAAAACTGTGCCTAGTAAATGAGAGAGCAGATAGACAGGCTTTGTTATCTCCTGTTCTTTTCAGCACACAATTCCACCTAATATTACCTGCCCAACCTATACGCCAGGGTTATGATTCAACAGAGAAAAGCTATCCAACAATGACTTCCATAGGTCACCCTGGGGAAAGATGTGGATACAAAAAAAATAAGCAGGGGGGCAGGGAGGGTACAAAATAGAGAGTCCAGAAATAGACCTAAATAAATATAATCAACTGATCTTTGACAAAGGAACAAAAGCAATATAATGTGGCAAAGACAGTCTATTCAATAAATGGTGCTGGAAAAACTGCACATGCAAAATTTAACTCAAAATGGATCATAGACCTAAATGTAAAAAGCAAAACTATAAAACTCCTACAAGATAACATAGAAGAAAAGCTAGATGACCTTGGTTACAGTGATGACTTTTTAGATACAACACCAAAGATAGTCTATGAAAGAAATAATTGATAACCCGGACTTCGTTAAAATTTAAAACTGCTCTGAGAAAGACAATGTCAAGAAAATGAGAAGACAAGCCACTGACTGGAGGAAAATATCTGTAGTAGACAATATGATAGAGGCCTGTTATTCAAAATACACAAAGAATTCTTAAAACTCAATAATAAGAAAATGAACAACCTAATTAAAAACAGGCACAAGATCTAAACAAACACCTCATCAAAAAAAAACAGATGGAAAGTAAGCACATGAAAAGATGTTCAACATCATATGTCATGTTTCAAATTGAAACAATGAGATACTACTATACACCTATTAGAATGGCCAAAATCCACAACACAGACAACAACAAATGCTGGCAACAGGAACTCTCATCCATTGCTGGTGGTAAAGCAAAATGATACTGCCACTCTGGAAGAAAGTTTGGCAGTTTCTTACAAAATTAAACATACTCTTAAACCATACAATCCAGCAATTGCAATCACTGGTGTTTACCCAAAGGAGTTGAAAATTTACGCCTACAGAAAAACCTGCACGTGGTTGTTGCAAGAAGCCAGAATGCAAAATAGTATATACACTGACCCTGGTTATCCAAAATATGTAGTCATGTGGTCAAGGACTAGCAAGTAATATGGAAAAATTTATTCACTAATTATTTACTGACAAATTATTAGGTACTGGGGTTCCTTATACATGATAAATACTATGATGCAAGATAAATAAAAGGCTTGAATAGGAGGGAGGCAGAAAAACAATTTTAATACATTGTGATATGAGTTATAATAAATATACCATGGGAGCAGAGACTAAGTTGGGGTGCTTTGGAGGGCATGAAAACAGATGTCCAGGTGGTGGCTTTATGAGTTATTCCACAGCCCACCTCCTCTCAAAATTACTAATAGTATATCATTGAATTTTCAATTTTTAACAAGAGTGCAACCTGGACCCAGAATGAGATCTGGGTTCAAATCCTCGCTCCACTACTTACCAGCTGACTGACCACTGATGAATTACTTAAACTCTCTCCACTTGTTTCTCATCTCCGATATGAGGATAAAACTTAGAACCTATATAACAAAACTATTAAGATTAAATGAGCTGATATACGTATTCAGCACTGTGTCCTAGCACATAGTAAACAGTGTTCAATAAACGGTTTATTATCACTGTTATCAATGCTGTTTTCCATTGCACTGACGAGGTTCAGAATAAGAATAGGTGATAGTCGGGTTCTACTGTACCTCAGCAGCACCATGTTGACTACAGGACCCAGCACTTCAAGAGCAATTTGTCCAGAGAAGAGCAACCAGACTCATGATCTCAGAAATCACATTGAAGACATTCAGTCTAGAGAAAAGATTATGGATGAATATGACAGCAATCTTCTCCTATAAGAAAGGCTGTCCCTGCTCTAGACAGAAAAACAAGGACCAAAGAAGAATACCAGATGTCAACATAAAGAACTGTCTAAAAATATAATGTTACTTCACACTGTAGTATTCCCTAGTGATGACTTCATTTTCAAGCCCAAGTCTGTTGATAAAGCCACTGGGCACAGGTTTGGACTTGGTGATTTCAAAGGTTTCCTCCAATTTGGATTCTATCTCAAGAGACTTAAAACTAGGATAGAAAACCTAAGCAGTTTAAATATATTAATGCGTCTGAAGAAATGGGAGATTAAGAATAGGGGAGGGGGAGAAAGCACTGGTGACTTCCTGGTAAAGCACTTTCGAATTATGTTTTAAAAGACACACCATCAAACTGCTCAAAGAAAGAGTTTAAAATGAAAGACATTCATATGTCATGGGGAACCAAAAGCGTTGTCAAGGCTACTTCGAGTAACTCTCTAAAGAAACCACATATGAAATAAATGTCTTAAAAACAAAGAAAGATACCACCATGCTAACTATTACTCTTCCAATAATGTGGTGGTAAGTTGATCTTAGAGAATTGCCAGGGTGGCACTTAAGTCCTAGAGATGTGAAGAATTGGTTATACAAAGAACTCTTAAAGAGGGCATTGCTTTTTCCACTATATTTAGCTGCATTTTCATGAAAAGATCATTATATAATGCCCTTCCTTGTGAGGGATGTCTTTTTATCCAATCTTCCATTAGAGCATTATATATTATGGAAGTTATCAAAAAAGACTAAGTAGAATAAGAATTGGTTTCTAGCAGATATAGTTTTTTTCCTCATAAACAACAGTAATAAATGCTTGTTGTAGCAAGCTGGGGAAATTCTGAAAAGTTTATGAGAAAAAATAGAAGTATTTCAACCACATTCAGAGATAATTCCTAACATTTTGCTTACTTCTTTCTGATCTTTTTCCATGCATATATATAATGTATGTCTGCTTCATAATTAGGATCATATTGTATACATATTTTTGAATCCTACATTTTCAGTAAACATATTTGTATGCATTTTTCTGTTATTAAATTTTCTTTAAAAATATGATTTTTAATGGTTGTATGAGTTGCCTTGAATTGATTTCTGCATCTTAGCAATAAAGTTCCTAAATTGGGATTTTAACTTTTCCTCAGGGCAGTCTTACACTAGTACTGCTAATTGTATTATAATATTCTCCAACATAACTATCTTTATATTGAATATCTGAGTTTTAAACTAAACTTAAATGGCATGCCTATTTATAATTTAGAGTCTGGCCTGGGTACATCTTAAGAGGCGAAATGAGAATTGCCCACATTACAATTTGTGAATCTGCAACTCTCAACCTGAATCAGCACTAGAGACAAATATATCAAATTTCTAAAAAAAAAAAAAAATAAAAGAATTAAATGTCAACTCAAGACAAACTTACAAAAAAAGTCACAAGGTAATACCAAATGAACTATACAATGCAGAGAAGCAACAATGGGCTCAAGGAACTAAATTTATACATATTTATGGTCATACAATTACATACATACTTATGGCCATATAATGAGTGATTACATACTTACGGTCATATAATAAGTGGCAAAATCAGAATTCAAGCCCAAATCTAAAAAGCTTTTATCACTCTATTATGCCGGGGGAAAACTCATGTCCTCCAGTGTTCCCCTTTTCCCCCACTTCCACTCCCCTCCCCACATTTAAAACTGGGTTCAACTGGACTGAATGAATGTTTCCAGTTTTTCCTCCTTCACAAAGGTAGCAGGCATAGCTATTCACTGGGCTACGTTTGCTAATGGATGTTATTCAAGATGACTACCTTATATAGTACTTTTTGCTCTCTGGACATGTCTATACCTAACAGAATTTGAACTTAATTTCTTTGCCTTACAAGTAGTCAAGGCTAGGCACTTCCTGAAGCAGCCATCACTCTCTAGAACTATACCTACAAGAGAAGAGAATTTAGGGCCCTGTTAGATTTCAGATGTTAGCCACATTGTTCTACAAAGTTTCCCAGCAGCTCTGGTTCAGGGAGTGATTGGAAGATGGTGGATTAGAAACAAAATTGTTATTGTGATCCCCTAATTGGCTAGTGATCCTTGTGCCTAATCCCTCTATTGCTCCGAACCTAGAGATAAGAAAATGTCTTAGGCCCCTAGACACTAAATATACTGCTTCTTCGAATACATATAATATATAATATATACACTTAAGAAATATTTATTTCTTATTTGAGGCAAAAAGGATTAAAAATGGCTTAGTTACCAGGAAAAAAAATCTAACGATCAAGATGGGAAAAAAAATATACTAATTTGAGGTAATGAATGAAGTTACATGGGCACAGATGGAAGGTACTAAGACAGACATGGAAGCAGCAGAAATTAGTGCTCAAACATGGTTCTATTCATGAAAAGAACAAGAGGATACAACACCTGGCCTAACGGTAATCTCATTTGCTTTTCATTTTAGTAGAAAATGAGTTGATAGTCTGCATAAAACATCTAAAAGGAGTCTTTAGTATGGGTGGGCATCTCTTCAGAAAACAAGTTTTTTTAATATCATAAGGCTGTTGACAGAGGGAGTTAAAACTGAAGAGATGAGCATTCCTATCTAGGGAAGCAAGGTGACATTAGAACTTGCAGGTAGACTAGTCAAATTTACAGAAATAGCTAGCATAAAACCCCTGGTTAAGAAGCACGTTTGATGGACTCGAGACAGAACGATATCTGTTATCCAGTCTCAAACTTCATTGTCATTTCTTCCTGTTACAATTTCAGCCTCAAGCTCTCATCCCTTCAATAATGTTTGTTAAATACCAACAAACAAAAGCACTTAATTCAGCTCTCTGTGTTTTCTAAAGGGTAGCTCTGATGATTTCAAATGTGATGGTCTTAGAAAGCCATCACACTCCAGTCTGGAACCTAAACAGACTTAAGAGTTCTGCTGAGAAAATCTTGTTTAGTAGTGTTTGCCAAATTCTACCATAGAGGGCAGCATAGCACATGGAAAGAAAAGGGGTTTTTTGAAATGAGGCAGATCTGGATTAAAATCTCGTCACTTATAGTGTGATTTTTGGGTGAATCATTTGGCCTCTCTGTAACCTCAGCTTACTTATCTGTCATAGGAACTTGCAAACAGTATGGGCTTAATAAATACCAATTCTTGACTGCCAAAACCCTTGACTTTTAACATTAGAATAGTCCAGAATTTCTAATGTATATTATTGCCATATGCTCCCCTAAGAACAAATCTTTGGTGACTAGGAGGGGGAAAAATAAAAGATTGTCCTAAAAGTTTTGATAGTTCTCAAAGAAAAAAACTAATGCAAAGAAGGACCAAAAATAGTTTTCCTCATTAATATCATATTTGCATATACAGCATGTTCAGGAATGACATATAAATAAGTCTAGCTGTCCACAGAGTGTGTTTAGGAAACTGCCAAAAAATAACATTTGAAAGGTATGCTGGGTAAAACTAGAAAGGGCTAATCCTATATTAACATTAAAAAATGGGATTTTAAAAATGATTATTATACCTCTATGCCTCTCAAAGTCAAAGTTTAAAACAGCTTGAAAGAAACTGTGGCCTAGGGTAATGTCTCTAGAAGCGCTTTATGTTTATAATGATGAAGAATTTAAAGCTGCTCCAAAATGAAGTATTTGAAACAGTGAGAGCTTTTCCCTATTTACCATATTAAAAAGATTTATACACATGGGTGACTGACATTTTCTTTTTAAGCAACACAGTAATAGGTGACATTTTTAAAACGCTGAAAAATGAAGTATTCTGGGAATGATCCTGAAGAACAGTTTCGGGAATGGACAAAAAAGAAAACAGGCCAATTTCAGACTGAAATCTACTTTGTAGAAGGGCATCACTGCTTTGGAAAACAGTTTTACATTATTCTTGCCATGTTTATGAAGGTAAATGACCTCAAAATAAGCAATGTATCAAAAGCATAACACTGGCATACACATGTATACATATACACATAAACGTATATACACATCTATCCCTGTGTTGTTAGTCCTCAGTCCACTCCTGCGGCCTTGTATGTACAGTACAATAATTTGTATTCATGACTCAAGAGCCATTAGAGAAAGCTGGCTTAAATTCAGTATACTTTGTTTTTAAAGAGGTAACTATATAACTATACAAGACATATCTAAAAGTTGTGTTTACACTTTCATCTTGAAGGGAAAGGAAGGATAAAGCACCTGTCAAACCTGTGTACTGGAAGTTTTCCTAGAGAACATTATGACGACTTCTCCTTTTGGAAAAAGATACGTTTTGTCTAGCTGGCTTTCTTGTTTTTAATTTAAAATGTGGTTGAACTCATTGATAGCTTTGCATTGTTCAGCAAGGCTTAGTTTTGATTAAACTTCTTTCTTAAGATAATGCAATTAAATACTAGACTCCCATTGCTCCAACTGAACTCTCAGAAAAAAGAGGAGAGATACAAACTCCCTTTTTTGATATAGTAACCTTGAGAGAGAGAGAGATCAAGAGATGGGGTATATACGCTGGGCAACTTGCACTAGAAAAGATCTGAGACTTACCAATGAAGCAGGGCTGCAGCTGTTGGTGTTAGAGCCATCAGCTGAGATTCAAAGCACTGCTTCAACACCTTGAGACAGGGATGGTAAAATGGATGAAAACCACTACTTGAAGCCAGTTCCTTCTCAGATCAAATCAACTAAATAAAATCTGAACTCGCAGACAGGCTAGGGGAATTGGGGATAAACATGTTTTAGAAAGAGTTTAAGTTTCACAAGCTGAGGCAAAAATGATATAGATAATTCAAGTATTAAACCAAGTGTCTAAGATATTTCATTCCAGGTCACGTTAGATTAAAGGAGATGAAGTTAAATTTGTTTGTATGTTGTTTATGGGCTAAATCAAGGATTCGCTGTGAAATTTAAAAAATAAGAAATAGGAGTAAGACGATAAACTACTACAGACATTATTTATTTTAATGTCTGTAAAATAAGTAAGCTTTTATTTAAATTAAAATCTTCCTTTCCAAAGAATCGTTAAACTCATAAGTTTACTCCACATGGATATTCTTTATTTTTATCTAATTTTCCAATGATAAATAAAGAACCAGAAAGCATGCAAACATAAAGACCTATGAGCGGAAAAGCCTGAAAGAAAAAAACACCGAAGTTGTGCTACATACCTCATTCATTCTGAGTATAAATTCCTTTTACTTTCTCTTCTTTAAGTAGACCATTAGATAGTAACATTGTCTAAAATATTGATTAAAATAAATTCTGACTCCAGTGAAAAGCACATAATGTCTTACTGAATTTCCTGTAATTTCAACAGCACCAAAATACAGAAAAAATAAAATTCAACATAGAGGAGAAGTCAGTACTTACTTGACTTAGCAGCTAGTCGACAAGATCAAGTTATGTAAAAAAAACTCCTATTTCCAACTCTGGTTATGATTTTGTGGAGGGTGTGTGTGTTCATACTCCTTACAACTTAAAAGTTTTTTTAATTACGAAAAACCTTAAACATACTTAAAAACTACAAAGAATAATACCTATAAACCCCCATGTTCCTGTAACCCAGCTTCAACAATTAGCAACTCACGGCCAATCTATACCCTCCTTCCTTTTCTTCCCTCCGGTATCATTTTGAAGCAAAGCCCAGAAAATATACAATTTCATTTTGATTATAATTTGATGAGAAGAGAGAATACAATACAAAGATTGGGTAGTGAGAGAAATAACACTTCTTCTTTCTCTCCACAATCCCCGCCCCTTGTCATGACCACAATTTTAAGTGATATAGTATCCAGGAATGTTTTGAGAAAAGAAGCCCACATGCCACCCCAAAGAACAAGCACTGGCAATTACAAATTTACTGCAGCTTCCCAATCACTTCCTTCTTCCATCTCAGACAGACTTTAACGTTTCAGCACCTCCCTGCCTATCCAGTAGCAAAGATAACAACTGGGAAGCAGTGACAGTATGACTGGTTGCAATATTTCAGTCCTTAATCTCTGGCATAGCCTTAAAGGACTGTATCCAATCGAACTGTTTCTCAGCACAGGATTAATCACCAAATCCCTGCATTGATAAGATTCCTATGTCTAACTGTCCACCTTTTAAAACATGTTTATGGCTAACTCCATGGGCTACCACTAGCTAAATGAGATAAGGAGGCAGACACAACAGAGCTGTCTCCCAGGAATGGGAAAGGAAAGGAAAACGGCAGACAAGGGAAGTCATGGCAGAAACTTGACAAAGTTGAGAATCTAAGTGCATCTTCACATCATCTCCTACCTCTCACAGTCAAATATCAACCAAAATGGTTTGGTTACCCTATAGTAAATAGTCAAATCCCTTTGAGAAGTAAATGGAGTGTTCCACTAAAATGAAGTCAGAAAGAAAAACCAATTCTTCAGGTGTTCTTGAATGTTTTAATTTTAATAAAATAACTAGATGAAAGCAAGCAGTGAAGATAGCACCGTGCATTCTTGTTCATTTATAATGTAGGAAAAATTTTTAATAATCTTAAATACGTCAGTGTCTAGTACTTTAACTTTTAAAAACACCTACTCAGATTTCTCCAACAACCAAATATTAACATTCAGCGTGTAATTTTATCTTGTTTAATTACATAATGAACAGAAGATTGTTTACAAAAGATAAATTTTAATCATTATAAGAAAACTAATTTGAAGTAACTTCCAGTAACTTGTGCCTTGGAATAACACCTGTGAATATACAGTCCACCCCACCAGCTGCATTTGGTAAATAAGGAAAGATTCTTCACTACTTGATTTACATAAATCATATTTCACCCCAACCTTCTCCATTGCACACAACCTACTAACCCCTGTCCCTGGGACAAAATTTATAATAAAATTTGATATTAATGATTTTTCATAGTAATAGGATCAATTTACCCTCCCTCCATTTGTAATAAGATTGTCCAATTATCAATATTTCTATTTCTAATACTTTCTAATATCTCCTGTAAAATAAAAATTACTTTTTTATTATTATACATCTGAAGATTAATTTTGCAGTAATACAAAGACCATGAGGAAAGTTGCATTATAAATTAATATGGATATGTAAAATTTCTCAGGTGGAACAGCAGACTTAATATACTCACTTTTGTTGTCTTTGTATAGAATGGGGAGGAGAGTTGGTGAATAGGCAGGTCCACAATACTACTCGAGTTTGTGACACTGTTACTATGTGTATGTTCATCTTCCCTGCTACTGTCATCAGACTGATCAAAATCATCACTCTCCTGGTCCATTTCCTCTTCCTCTTCATCCTCCTCATCTTGTTCACCAGCATGTTCTTCCTCTTCCTCTTGTTCTTCTTGGTTTCCCGAGGAGTCCTCATCTACCGAAATAAATCGATTATTGTTTTCTTCCAATTGTCCTTGCTGGGAATCATTTTGGTTTCCAGGTCTAGGTTCTACTCCAATGACTTCACCGTTCCTTGCAGTGTGCTCCTCCTCCTCTTGTTGTCTTAGCTGGTGCTGCTGCTGTTGCTGTTCCTCCTCTACCACACGATTCATCTGTTCCTCATCTGCCTGGCTTGAGGAAGGGTTACCTCTCAGAGAGCCTCCAGTTCGTCGTCTTTTGCTGCCCACAGAGAGCAGTTCCTGATTCATTTCCAAAAGCCAGCTTGCTACTTCTTGAACCTTGGCTAGACTATCAGAAGATGCAAAGCTTTTCACATTCTGTAGGGAAAAATGAGGGGGACAGAAAGGTTTTTACAGTCTGCATTATCTTCTACTTTTATGTTCTATGTCTATATTCCAAATTTCATTAAAGATTGTAGAAGGTATTTGATGCCACTGAGGCATTAAGATGTTCTTTAGGAATTCAAATTAGAAAAGTTATGAGACTTTATAAAGACATACACAAAAATCATACAGTAAAGTTTTATTTTAATCTCCTTTTTAGAAATAATTTTAGAATTAAGTTTTATAGTTTTAGTTGCTTTGATTAATAAAACATAATTTAGCCAATAAAACAGTTTTAAATTTTACATCTGTTCATAAACTATACCCTTTGTAGAACTCCCACAATATGTTAAGAAGTATATCACAAAAAAACTATTCAATGCTCAGTTAAGTTCAGGAAATGCTGAGGTAAACCAAGATAAAAAGGATTTTTTACTTTAGAAATTTCCCAAACTTCTCTGATCAGAGAATCTTGCCTTTAGACACAGTTTTCGGACATGTACCAAGTCATTATGATTTTCATTGTTCACAATGAATATAAATAAAATAAACAGCAAATAAACAACAAAAAAATTTTTTTTAAAAGGAAAAAAGTTCATAAGTTCATACCCTCTGACCCAGTAACTCCACTTCTGGCAATCTATCCTAAGGAAATAATCCTAAAACAGAAAAAAAAATTATGCAGAGGATGCTCACTGCAGCTTTATCCACAAAAGCAAAAAATAAAAATAAATGTAAATAAAAAATAATCAAAATCCAAATGTTCAAGACAAAGGAATTCATGAGATGAGATATATATATATACGGCAATCTCTAAAGATGATGTTCGTTAAAAAAAATTGTGAAAACATGGATGTTTGTATTATATTATGTTAAGGGCAAAATGCAGGAAACTATATGATCACAGCTGCATAAAGACTAGAAGACAATATTTCAAAATATAAACTGTATTTAGGCAGTGGTATTATATGTGCTTTAAATTTATTTTTTACCGTATTTCTCAAATTTTATATATCATATATGTTTACTTTTATGTTTTTTTAATACAGGCTCTAAAATTTGATCTGATATAGAATCTTCATAATGTTCCTTCTTAAATTTCATCCTTTGCAAATATCTATATGGACGTGTTCAGAGTTACATAAAATAATGGCAACACATTACACAAGTTCATATAAAATTCCTTTCAAAAATATTTTTAAGATTTACGAGATATGAGAAATACAGTACCCATTTTCTATCACGCCCTAAAAGTAACTACGTTATGGGGCCGGCCCCGTTGCTTAGCGGTTAAGTGCGCGCGCTCCGCTACTGGCAGCCCGGGGTCGGATCCCGGCGCACACCGACACACTGCTTCTCCGACCATGCTGAGGCTGTGTCCCACATACAGCAACTAGAAGGATGTGCAACTATGACATACAACTATCCACTGGGGCTTTGGGGGAAAAAAAAAAAGGAGGAGGATTGGCAATAGATGTTAGCTCAGAGCCGGTCTTTCTCAGCAAAAAGAGGAGGATTAGCATGGGTGTTAGCTCAGGGCTGATCTTCCTCACAAAAATAAATAAATAAATAAAAGTAACTACGTTATATCACAATGCTTTAGATAAAGCAGCCTTATGTACTTTTCCAACCCTGGCCAATAGATGGTTGATCCCCCAAAGGTCCATAGTCCTCACGGCAAGCTTTGAAATGGGGTCAAGAAAGTCCAAAAGATAGTTTTAAAATAGCAATATTTCATTTTCTTTTCTATAATCTACGCTTTATAAGAAATAAGCTCTAGTATAGGGTGAAAATATTCTGTAATTCTAATTACACTAGAAGCACAGGTGTAGAAAGAGATGAGTTCCAAAGACTGAGCCCTGAGGCACTCCAACACTCTTAAAGAAGAGAAGTAACCAGTAAAGACGACTAAGGAAAACCAGGAATGAGTGGTATCCTTGAAGCCAAGCAAAGAAAGCACATCCAGGAGGAGAAAGCAAACAATGGCAACTGTTGCTGATAGATCAAGTAGGATGACGATAAAGAACTGACCACTGGATTCAGCACATGGAAGTCACTAGTAATAGGAGTTTTTATTAGTTCAGGTTTGACTAAAGTAGATTTAAGAGACTAGGAAAAGAGAATAGAGATGGTGGGTATGGACAAGTTAGGAGTTTGCTGCAAAAGGGAACAAAAGAAAGGGAGTGGTAACTGGTAGGGAAAACGAGGTCAAAAGAAGATTTTTGATTCTTTAAGATTGGAGAACTAGCAGTATATCTGTACGCTGACAGGAATGATGCAATACAAAACAAAAAGTTGATAATACAATCGAGAAAGAAGAAATGGTAAAGTGATGTCCTTAAGTAATTAAAAGGGGATGATGAGAAAGAATTCAAAAGTGGAATAACTAGTTTTAGTTAGGAAAACAGATATTTCATTTATGGTAAGAGATGAAAAGCAGAGTGGTATTAGGTACTTTAAAGTTATTTCTTTTTACCATATTTCTCAATGTGGAAACAGTTGAAAGTAGGTGGGTTTTTATAGTAGTGGGAGTCTTTGCAAGTTCCCTACTCCTTCCTTCAACTTTGTTTCTTTTGCTTTGTAAAGTTCCCTACTCCTTCCTTCAACTTTTTTCCTTTTTCTTTGTAAAGTAGGAAGAAAGGTGATCTTGGGAAGTAGGAAGTTGAGAGTGACCTTGGAAGAGGAGGTGTTAGGAATTTGAGGAGAGAGGTATGAAATAGTCCTCTAGGGAGAGAGGAAGAGAACTTTCCTTGGTGCATGAGATTTTGATGATCAAATGCAATCAATAAACCATAATGTAATATATATTAAATGTGGCTTTTAAAAGTCAAGTGGTTCTCGTTTACAACTCCGTCAAGCACAAGACAAAATTTCTATTTGAGGTAGAAGGTAGGGTTCCTTAGAAAAAGCATGTTAAATGTATCCATTGTTTTCAGAAGACTAAGGAAAACAATGGTAATCAAAATATTAAGATAAAAATCTCACTGGCTAGTATATTCAAAGACAAACTATGAAAACATCAGAGGAAAACAGGTTGAAAATAACGTGGAAAAACACTGACCTACACAGATGAATACACATAGATGGTATCCCAACATATATAAAGGTAAATCTGCTATCCATAGGTTTTCTTCAAAAAGAGAATCAAAATCTTGCTTTAGCAACTGTATCTAAAGTCTAGCTCTCCTAATGCTAACAAGGACACTTTTCCCTTAGATGTTTATGCATAGAACAGCATGAAATCAACAACATTGCCTGGGATATTGCAGGCCCCAAACAAATTGCTCTTTGTGTGCGCAACCCAACAAGCATATTTTTACAAGACTGAAACAGGTAAATGACGTATTAAGAACAACTTACAAAGTGAAAAGATGAGAGAACAAAGGTCATAAAACAAATCATAAAGAATGTGTGTAAAGAAGGGAGGAGACTGTTGGTAAGCAGCCAACCTACCAACAAATAGAAAGTTTATGACCGGCATTTCTAAAATAGTACCAGTACTGGTCATCACTGAATATTTCTGTTACCAATTATGAATCACAACAATTCAAATCACTATCATTGTGTAACTTTAGTGTTATCTTCGGGGAACAGAGAAGAAAGTGTCTTGATTTAAGCTAATCAAGTTAACCAACTCTCATATTTACAGTGTGGCATAGAAATAGCTTTCAAAATAATACAAATTCTTATAGACAGACCTGGTCAAAAATGGTAAATCCAAGTAGATGAATCAGATTTAAAGTGTAGCCAATATAAAATATACAATGACAGAGCTAAAAGTCAGATTACAGGAATTCCAGAATATCTGAAGAGGCTGAAAATATCTAATTGATAGACTTACATAAAAATTTTTCCAAGTAGTGTATATATTGGATTGGATTTCTCTGATCCATTTTGAGAATGGAAAATGGGAATGAACATATAGAAACTAAGGGAAAAAATTTCATTTTCTTCAATATTTATAAATTTAAACAAAAAACAATACTTTTAGGAAATTAGTTTTCTAACAATAATCTCTTAAGCTAATGAACTAATTAAAATAATAAGTATTTATCCAATAATTAACAGGAAATCAGAATCAACTACTAAATACATTTTTTTTTTTTTTTTTTTGCTGAGCAAGATTCGCCCTGAGCTAACATCTGTGCCAATCTTCCTCTATTTTATATGTGGGTCGCCACCACAGTATGGCTGTGGATGACTGGTGTAGGTCCATGCCTGGGAATCAAAGCCAGGCAACCAAAGCAGAGCATGCCAAACTTAACCACTAGGCCATGCGACTGGCCCCCACTAAATACTTTTAAGGAGAGGAAAAATATTTTTAAATATAGCTTATAAAGCCCCACATAAAAAAGAAAATTAAATATCCTGATCGAAAAGTTAAAACTGCCATACAGGAAAAGTTAATAAATGAACTATGAACAAAAGAACGCAGATTTTTGCTTTCACAATTCTAATGCTAAACTTTTTTAGAGAAAATTTTTTGTATGATTAGGACACTGAGGCATATGACACACAAACATCAACAAACAGAATCCTATATCCTAAAAAAAAAAAATAGGCAAATCAATGTAAAATTTGAACATGCTCTTTTATTTCTTCTTACCAGTAGAAGTATATAATGTCAAGCTATATAAAATACACAACTTATGTTTTTATCAGTAACTAGTGAGACTGAACTTGAAGTCAGTTAAATAAAATCTGAGGGCTAACACATCTTGACATATGATTTCCTTGACGACTGGGCATGATGAAAATGGAAATGATTCAAGGTCAGGAATAATACCGATAAAAGAAAAACATAGAAATTTTAAATTGAAAAAGTTCCTCACTTCACAGACAAAGCACACACAGGGATTAAGTAACTTTCTCAAGATTGTAGCTTCAAGCAAAGCAGGGACCAGAAATTGACACTCAACTGAGTTTTCTGTCATATGCCTCAGTTTACATAACTACGTATGATAAAAATCCTAAAAGAATATCATTCTCTAACATTGATAGTGCTTTCTTTTCCAAAACCAGAATAAGTACAATGCTCAAAGATTATTACTCTAAAATAATTACCTACTGAGCACTCAGTATGCTTCAGGCACATATTAATTTTCTAGAGGATAACGTTTAGAAATGTTTCTTTACAAGTCAATGACTTTTAACCCGACCAGAACCCACAGTAAAATTAGATTTTACATTACAACTCTGTATGCATGTATTTAAACAGATCTAAAACAATGATTTCAGAGAAAGAGAATTATGAAATGTTTCAGATACCTAAAGTCTCTACAACTTCATTAAACACAATCCATTCTCATTATTCACAGTAATTGTGTTCTATTAAGTTGCCACAAATACTGAACTATTGCTCCCAGGGGAAATACAGGGTTAAGTTCCTGCAAGCCTCTGGTCACAACATTTTTGCCAAGTGATCAATACATAATCTTTTTATATGTGTATTTCTATTTAAAGATGTGTTATTTAATATATATTGTTGATTCATTAACATTGAACTCATGGTCACCAGCACTATAAACTCATACCTGAATAAAGTTTATCTAGCACATGTATGTTCTCCATAAGGCATATCACAACACTAGAGAGCATCTCAGCACTATGCTTGGGGGCCATTTTAAACAGCAAAATCAACAAAAAGTTTTTAGTGAAAAATGTTTCACTAAATAAACCATGACAAGGACATTTGTTTACAGTATGAGAGCTGAAACAAGAAAGCAGAGTGTCATCTTGTCCGACCTCAGATAGGAACTGTACGTATCAGGTGACTCAAATTTTTTGCGACTCTGTGCATGCACATGTCCATAAATGACTGTGAAAGCACCACGAGTACTGATTTTTGGGGTTACAAATAAGTTTTAGTTAGTAGGTGAATTTGCAAATACAGGATCTGCAAATAATGAGGATAGACTGTATGTACTTTATCTAAATCTTTTAGACAGAGCACTGCTTGGAATGCGAGATTCACATAGTATTTTGAGATATCAATGAAGAAGCCACAGCATTACCTATTATTATGGTTCCAGTAATTTAACAAATGATAAATGATCAAAGAAAGTAAAAGCTCCAATACAGATATTTATCATTAAATTTTTCAAATAAATCAAAGGTTCCGATAGCCCATAAAAAATAAAGTTGAACTTTGTATAAAGTAATTGCTGGAGAAAGAAAAGGGGGGAGGGGCATCACTTTTCCTGTTTTTAAATTGGGAGAACAGGGTTCTTCTGGCGGCATCTTTCACTACAGTGTGAAGTCCAGAAAGGTCCAAACCTAAGGGTACCTAAAGGGAGAGATGCCTATAGCGAACTCCCAGGATCAAGGAGAAGTGTTAATAATAACTTTGCTTTTCAAAAAAATTCAAAAATGAGGCTAGTGAGATAAAAGACAACTATTCCATGACTTTCCTCAAGTCCTAGAAAATCCAGGGTAACTTTTAGTCACTATACCTTGTTGATTTAGTGGCACTTCAGATCAATTTATTTTTCATAAAACATGCTTTTCAAAAGACTTTTGATTATTCAAAACCATATGACCTGCTTATTTTAGAATGCTTAAAGGAATTAAAGTGGACATAGTACACACGGTAAACAAATTGAGCTCTAAAAGCCTGTCTCAGAGTGAACTAGAGTTGCAAGCCTCAAAAGAAGACACCAAGGCCAAGACTGACCTTGAAATCATAGTAGACACTGAGGAGTACTGGTTACATTAATAAAGCAAGGGGTGACTTCAGCAAATTGTCAAAGCCTCCAAATGATTGTACAATATTAACATTTTCACAAGTTACATAGCAGGAATGACCCATTACAAAGTTATTAAGAAGCTTTAAGACATAGATGGCAGGAAAATAAACCAAATTGTACTCATTATTGGGAAGGATAACACAAAGCTCAGAATCACCTTCTGCAAGCAGTTTAGGATTTTCACTGAATCCTAAAAGAGCCTCTCTAATCACCAAGAGTCCTCTTCTGATCACATTACTTACTAACACTTCAACTTCATATTATGAACTCTCTATACCCCAAATTAATAATTTACTTATTAATGACTGTGGTCAAACTGATTAATAGTAAGTATCTGGAATACATGAAAAAGTAAGTCTTACCATCACTCTGTTACTCAAAATCCACCAAGCCCTTCCCATCTCATTCAGAATAAAAATCAATTTTTTTTATGATTGCCTGCTAAGCCCTATATCGTCTATATACATCCCACTACTCTGACTCATATTCGACTATTCTTTTTCACTTTGCTCTACTCTGTCTGTCCTTGTTCTTTCTTCAAGAAGAAAATATGCTGCTATCTCAAAGCCCTTGCTCCGGCCATTCCCTCTGTCTGAAAGCTCTCCCCCATATGTCTGCATGGTTCTTCTCATTACTTCCTTCAGCACTCTGTTCAAATGTCCCCTAATCAATGATACTTTCTCTAATCATCCTATTTAAAATAATAACTCCTTTACATCACCTTCCCTTTTCCCCTTGCTCTGCTTTACTCTTCTCCACAGCACTGTATAAAAGCACTGGAATAGTGCCTGCTATATAATAAGTGCCTATCTATTCTATCTATGTGTTTATTCATGTATTATCTGCCTCTCCCACTAGAATTTAAGCTCCATAAGGAAAGAGACTTTCCTCTTTCATCACTGTTATCTTCAGCACCTACAAAAATGCTTGCCTCAGTCGGTCCTCAAAATATTTGTTTATTGAGTAAATAATTATTAAATCTTTTTAAAGCCAGTCATGCGCTGAGCATACTTTCTTCACCAAAGAAGAACTTCAAGCCAGGTCACAAACACAATATCAATTATTTTAAACACATTTTGTAAAGTTGTAGTCTGTACTGAACAACTCACTTGTAGTACTTCTGAAACTGTTAGAGTATAAATCTAATATCTTAACATTTATTTACAAATTACCTCTTCTAGTCATTAAAATCATTTTTTTCTCTTTATCAAACTTGCTATTTTCAGCACAGGCTATAAAAAAATATGTGACTAAAAAGATTAATACTTCAAAAGCACATAATTTGTTGAGTAATTCTAGTTCCACATCTCCTATACTGCAGCTAACTGGGAAACCATACATGTAACTTAAGGTGAAAATCTTCCACGGACTACAAAATTGGCTAAGCAGATCCTTCATAATGTAGATAAAATCAACACAAAATGAACAATATGGGGAGCATCATACAAGTACCCATACAAGCAGCAAGTATTCATTAAGTTTTATGGTTTTGAACTGAATAATTTAAATATACCTGCCTCATTAACCATATATATCCTTACTAGGAAGGATGCAAAACACTGTTTCTCAGTCCACATGACAACACTTCTATTTTTTATGTTATTTAACTTACAATGTCTATTTTTGTTTTGGAAAAATTTAATTCCTTGTTCCCATTCAACTCCACTCACTATATCTGCAATCTGGGTTTATTCCATTCATTACAACTAAATTTTAAACTGGTTACTAAATCCCAGTGGATCTTTTACCATTTTTGTAGCTTTTTACATTGTTGAACCAACACTCCCTCTTCTTTATAACTCTCTTGTCCCTTAGTTTCCCTTGGTATCATCCTTTTCTTGGTATCATCCCTCAGGCAGCACTGTTGTTATTCTCCATTGCCAGTTCCTTCCTTCTCTCACAGTTTCTTTGAAACCTAGGGTTTTAACTATCACATAGAAGCTAATGACAACCAGTTCTATTACCTCCCACCAAACTCCTCTACTGAGCCTATTAGTTTTACCAAGATGTCCCACAGTCACCGCAAATTCATTATTTTAAAACCCAAACTCCTGGGGCCAGCCTGGTGGCATAGCAGTTAAGGTCACACGTTCCACTTCAGCAGCCCGGGTTTCGCCAGTTCGGATCCTGGGCGCAGACCTACTCAAGCCATACTGAGGTGGCGTCCCACATAGAAGAGCTACATCTCTACAACGATGATATACAACTATGTACTGGGGCTTTGGGGAGAAAAAAAGAAAAAGAGGAAGATTGGCAACAGATGTTAGTGCAAGGCCAATCTTCCTCAAAAAAAAACAAAAAAACAAAAAAAACCCCACCAAATTCCTGTTTACACACACACATCCCCAAACTTTTGAGGCCCAAATTTGTTCTCAGATTTACTCTGTCTCAGTGAATGGAATCATATTCTAGCCAGCTGCAGATTTAAGAAGCCTGAATGGCTCTTCCTGTTCCTCCTACTATCTCCTCCCTCAACAATTTAGTCTTAACGCTATTAGATGGAGCCAAGCAAGTTAGGTATATGTGTGGGAGGCAAGGTGGCAGTCCAGCAGAGGAGGGTCAGTCCAAGCAGAGTGAGGAGGGTCTCCCTGTATGTGGGAGATGGTGGGAGGAAAGACAGGCAGACAAGCGTGGGTGTTAAAGCCTGACTATGAGAAGGGTAAGGAATGATCCATACAGTGGAGAAGCCCAGCATGTCAAAGGCAGAGCAGAATGAGAACATACATTTAGGTAGTGGCATCAAACATGAGCAGAGTAAAAAAGGTGTCCACACAGCAGGATAGTGTCAAAGCCCAAATGGGATAAGGAGAGTATGGTGGCCACAGTGGCGCCCTGCTCCAATATTTCAACAGAACCTCCTATGAAGAGCAGAGCTGCTTGACAGCCCCCAGCTACCTTGGAATTCACTGCAACATTCACACCTGGCCATGCTTCCTCTAGACCTCTCCCAGCAAATGACCGAGCGTGGTAGGAATGCTCCAATAGCCAACTCCCTGCACATCAAATCTTGTCTTGACATCTGTTTCTCTGGGGACCTGAATTGACACAGAAGGCATCCATGTACAGGTGTCTAAAACTCCTGAGATGAAATAAAAAAGTTCTGGAAGACACTAGAAAATGGTTAACTTCATTAAACAAAGGTCATTTTACTCCAGAATGTTTAAAGAATATCTCCTACTACATAAAGAAACCCAGTGGCTTAGCAGAGAAAAAGTTCTCAACAGGGTACTTGAGCTGAAAGGACTCCTTTTAAGACAACAGAGGCTAGATTTTGTTGAATCCTCTGAAGATGAGGAATGGTTGCAGAAACTAGCCAACACAGCACTTACTCTTCAGTCTCTGTAAGGTATGAAGAAAAGGTTTTTGACTTCAAAGGACAAGATTATTGGATTTAAAGGGATAATGCATTTTTGGAAAACATTACGTTCCAAAAAGAAGTCTTGAAATGTTTCTACTGCTGCTTGGGCTTGAGCGAAGAAGGGTTATCATTAAGTCTCAAGTCTTATTGGAAACCACCTGGAGAAGCTGCAGAAAAAAACTGAACTAATTTTCCTTCCCTTTCAACACAAGTGTATCACTGAGCAAGAACTCTTTTTCTGAATCTTCTGATTACGAGAATTTGACTTGAGAAAAAAGGAAGAGCTGCAGTCTTATACATTCAAGATGAGTTTTACTGATCTGTCCCAAATTCTGGATTTCTGTGAAGAAAAGAATACTCTACTATTTACAGGAAAACAATGAACATTATGCTGCAGTTTTCAACTTCTGACACATCTGAACAATGTTTTTCTTATTTAATGAAAATCAAGAATAAGCTAAGAAATGGTCTCATTTCAGTTGAAAAGGAAATTTGTGTGTGTTCGCTTATCCCATGTTTGACCCTGAATAGACAAAAACCAAACACACAAGGCAAACAATTTTTACGCTAAAGAGGTAAATTCGCAGTAAAGGGATAAATATAATTCTTATTTTTAAGACTCAAAAATAACAATTTATGCATATATGAGCCTATAAAAGAAATAATTTTCTAATTGCTAGGCCTACATTTCAGCCTGATCGTATCACTGAGTAAGGAAATGTTTTTTCAAAGTCTTGTATAAAATTGTGTCTAGGCAATATTTTTATTCATATTGCTTTGGCTTAGGGTTTTAGTAGCTTTACTATTCAGCACTGTCAATAAATTTTCATGTTGTAAATAACATTAACTAAAATCAATTTACAACCTTTATTTAAATTAAATCTGCTGAGCCTACATTAAGAAAAATTAAGTTCCATTTTGGCTTAAGCTTGTTACATGAAATTTATTACATTTCTCATGAGTTTGCAAAACTTATGAAAAGATAAAAGAGATTAATTTCAAGGAAAGTAAGCTAAGCTTAATTACCAGGGGTTTGTATTTTCCCCTAAGACAAGTTGGCTAAAACGCCATTTTTAGTTTTAAATATGGGAGGAAACTACTCTTGCAAATACCATATCTCATTTGGAGATCATATAGTAGAAATTTGTGGTTAAGGCCTATTTGGTTAAGGTGAAAAAAAAAAAAAAAACAAGTGGGCCGGTCCCGTGGCTTAGCGGTTAAGTGCGCGCGCTCCGCTGCTGGCGGCCCGGGGTTCAGATCCCGGGCGCGCACCGACGCACCGCTTCTCCAGCCGTGCTGAGGCCACGTCTCACATACAGCAACTAGAAGGATGTGCAACTATGACATACAACTATCTACTGGGGCTTTGGGGGGAAAATAAATAAATAAATAAAAAATCTTAAAAAAAAAAGTAGTAAAGTTAAAAAAAGAAAAAAACTGGAGTTTCCTCTATCTGCTTTACTAACTTGTATTAGAGCTGATATCCTTTGTGGGAAGGGGGAACCACACAAAAAGAAGAAGCTAATGAATTTGCCAATATAAACAGATCCACAGAAAAAGAGCTTCTCAACTCAAAAGGGCACTGAAAATTATCAATGAATTTTATATCTAACTTACTGATTGAGCTAATGTACCACAAGCTGTAGATATAATAATTTTTATTTAGGGGTTCCCAAGATCAGAAAATTATTTTAAATGTTCCTCCAGCATAAAAAGATTGAGAAAGGCTGAAAGTGAACATCAGTAATGGGACAAATTGAAATTATGTTCCCTAATAGGAAGCAATGAGTGACAGCATCACTTCTGTGATATTCCTGCCAACGATGCATAACCTGAATCCACTAATGAGGAAACTAGACAAATCCAAATTAAGGGTCTTTGTTCAAAATGACTGGCCTGTAATCTTCAAAAGTGTTAAAGGAATGAAAGTAAAGATCAAAGAACTGTTCCAGACACATGATAACTAACGCAACCCACGATTTTGAATGGAATCTTTCTGTTATACAAGATATTTGAACAACTGGTGAAACTCCAATAGGGTCTAAGGAATAGACAATCTAACATGTCAATGCCCATGTCCTGATTTTAGTGGTTATATTGTGATTATGCAGGAGAATGTCCTTGTTTATAAGAAATGCATAATCAATTGTTTGAGGGTGATGGTGCATCACACCGGCAACAGCAAATGGTTCTGGGGCAAAATAAGTTCTTAGTACTATACCTGGAACTTTTCTGAAAGTTAAAAAAAAAAAAAAGGGAGGGGGAGAAATCTGCACATCATTCTGGTTCCCATCATCTGTTACAAACCACCTTTGCCTTGTCCCCACACTTTTGTCACCCACTCATATCATCAGAAAGTCCTCCTAAGTCTACCTCTTAAGTAGCTCTACAATCAATCCCACTTCTCTAAGTACTATTTAATAAGCAGATACCATCAGTCTCTTGCCCCAACTATTTGAACAGCATCCCTAGTAATCTCTCTCTCTTTTGTCTCCCATCCCTCCCACCTACTCTCTACACTCCGGCCAAAACATGGAATGTCAATACCCAAGTGACAGTTTCCAAACTTTTTACATGCTGAATCCTTTGCTCAAATGAAGAAAAAATATTAAACAGATAAAGAGAGAGCTTGTGGGGGAGGAAGGTAGGAGGGGAGAAGAGAACATTGTACACAGAGTGAACTAGCAACCCTGAGTAAATCTGCAGAACTTCTGAAAACTACTATAGGATAAAAATCGAAACTCCTAAACACAGCACACAAGATGTTCCTAATCTGATCTCACCTCTATCCATCTTCAATACACACTGGTTTGTCTTAAACTGTACATTACCCAACAATATTGATCTACTTGTATTCTCCCAATATGCTTTTTGTTCTCCTATGTCTGTATCTTTGCAGAGGATGTTTCCTTCTCGTTGACATATTTCTTTGCCCGCCCTTTGCCAACCCTATCTGACAATGTAAGTCACCTTCCCTCACTCATCTATTCTTCTATGTCACAGAACTTGCTGAAAATGGCAAGCACAGGTTTTGAATACAAGGACCTCCCCCATCCACTTATAAAAAGGGCAGAAAATACTGGTGAGACATTTAGGGAAAAGTTGGGAAACATAGTAAGAGAAAGAAATGCAGTAACTATCAGGTTGACAGAGGGGCAAGCTTGAACACAGAGGACTGATTTGATTAACATATTGTGAATTATCTTTATTTTATATATATTATAGGAAGTAGAAGGCTGGAAAAGTGGACATGTTTGCTATTTCAAATGTCTCATCTTCCAATTCCATGAAGAAAATAGGAACTACTTTTGCTTTTTTCCTCTTTTTGATGTTAACTGACATCACATATCAAGTATGTTATAATGCTGAGCTTTAAAATGCAGGGATACAACAATGCATATATTTAGACAATAAATAGGCTTTTTCCACTTTCAGGAAGTGACACTCAACTTCCATATAACTCTATTCCTGTCCATATATTCTATTACTTCCTATAATTTCTAAAAGTATTAACCAACAAATACATACAAAATTCATGGGGTAATTTTTCCATTTCCCAGAATATATTCAATAACTTTTCTTGTAGACTGTAAACTAAAAAGCATGATGAATACAGATTCTCAAAATATGAAAACCTAAGTGTCCATCTTAAATTGTTACCAGATATTTCTATTTCTTTGTGGTAGTTCAAGACTGAAGTCTACTTTTGAAAAGAAACCCTATGAGTGAGCCAACAGATCCCTCCTACAGGTCTTTCAGGCAGAGCAGTGCTGTCATCCTGGCTTGGAGCTCGAGGGGTGTCAGGTTTGCATATGAAAGCTGAAATCGGTGTGAGAAAGGTCAACAATCACAGAAGTCATTCATGTACTAATTCAGTCATTCATCATTCTAATACTGAGTGAAGAAATGGGTGAAAGACAGTTGACTAAAGAAGATATTAAAGAGTTGATAAACACACAGAAAAGGTGCTCAACAATGTTAGCCATCAAGTAAATGCAAATTAAAATCATAATACAACTTTCCATCCACAAGAACTGCTAAAATTAAAGGGACCAAACAACGCCAAAGGTTGGTGAAAATAGGAAACAACTGAAACTCTCATACATGGTCAGTGGGACTGTAAAATGGTACCACCACTGTAGAAAACCATTTGGCAGTTTCTTACAAAAACACACACTTACCCTGCGAGCTAGCACATACACTCCTAGGTACTTACCCAAGAGAGATGTCCACAAAAAGGTTGGTAAAAGAATGCTTATAGCAGGTTTATTCAAAACAACCAAAACTAAAAATAACTCAAATATTCATCAAAAGGAGAATGGATAAATAAATAGATATATTCATAAAATGGAATAGTACGCAGAAATAAAAAAAGAATGCACTTCTGAGACATACAACAACATGAATATCAAAAACAGCATGTTGAATGAAAGAAGACAGACACAAAAAAGCAACACTATGTGATTCTATTTATATGATGTTTAAGAATATACAAAACTAATCTACGGTGATAGTAATCAGAACAGTAGTTGCCTGAGTGTGGACTGAATGGAATGGAGTATGAGGGAAATCCTGAGAGTGATAGAAATATTCTACATCTTGATTCCGGTGTTGGTTACATAGGTATATACATTTGTCAAAACTCATCTGTGCATTTCACTTTACATAAAAAGCACCTCAATTAAAAATGTATATATTAATTTAAGACAATGCAAAAACATCTCTGCCTTCTTTGACTCTCCCATTGTGAGCCTGTTACACACTGAAGAAGGCTTTGGTCTTCTTTGCTCTGGGTCCAATAATTGGGTCTTCCCTACACTAATACCAGATATGATCACAGCAGAGAGCCAGGATAAAAGCCCAGTATGCTGATTCTTCCACTTCAGCCGGCAAGGTGGCAGTTTTCCCAGAGTTCACAACTCCTAGTATTGAGGAGTCAGCACATGGCTCACTGTGAAACATTCTGTAGCAGGTAGAGAGAATTCTGAACAAACAATATGATAGAGACGCATAAGCAACTGTACTAGAAGGAACAACATCTGAAGACACTACCCTAAAGAGGTGATGACCACAGGACCAAAGAAAACCAGAATCTGCTAAATTTCAGAAATAACTCAGCCTCTTTTAAGGAAAGCCTCAATACCATCACAATGAGCAAGTACTGACTCAAATCCTTTTAGCTCTGGCCTTTACTCTGCCTCCCTATCATTCTACAAGAAGGTTCTAAACTTCAGCAAAAGCACACCACTGGAATATAGAAAATTTATTTTCTGTAGAAAACTAGTGAGTCTGTTTTTTTAACAGGATTCCCATCTTAATAGGCATAATTTTAGCATGGCAACATTGTAGACCACAAGGGGGAAAAAAGGCTTCTGGTTGTTTGCTTTTTAAACTGAGTAATCCTATTCTAATTTGCTACTGCTTTGCTCCCTTGCCTGAGTTCCTGGGAGGTTTTAGTCTGTATGTGTGCAATTAGAACTCAGGTAACTCCTGCCTGGATTTCTTTGCTTGTTCTCTGAGGCAAAACAGTTTGCTCATTTTGGTGAATATGCCAGAGAATCACTATTCCCAGATAAACTCTCCTCTTCCTCTTCAAATTCTTGGCAGGAAGGTTGAATGGACATATTGGGGGAAGAGACTGCCTGACTGCACTGCACACAGTGTCATTTCAGAAAAATGTGTATTTGAATTGAAAAAGAGAAACATATAAACTCTAACATGTACCAGGCACTGGGGATACAATGCTGACCAAGACATAAGCCCTGCATCCAAAAAAATTAAGTGTAGTGGCTATATATTGTTTAAGAATTATGAGAAAAACATCTACACTAGTTAGACCTTTGTAAGACATATGGATGTGAAAAATTTCTAAAAGTTATATCATTATAATAGAAACCAGGTAAAATAAACTTCATTCTAGCCTGGCTCCATCACTGCCCACCAATGTAATTATCTGTCAATACTACAGTGACTGAAAAAGCAAAAAAGCAAAAAACCATCACCACCACCAAGAAAATCCAAAAACACAAAACATCTGAAACATTAACTCTAATACCAAGAAATATTTATAATCCACTTAAAACTATTCTTTTGTTCTTTCTTTTTTTTTTTTGGTGAGGAAGATTAGCCCTGAGCTAACATCTGTACCCATCTTCCTCTATTTTTATACATGGTATGCCTGCCACAGCACGGCTTGATAAGCGGTGTGTAGGTCCACGCCCAGGATCCAAACTTGCAAACCCTGGGCCACTGAAGCAAAGCTCGAGAACCCAAGCACTACACCACCGGGCCAGCCCCATTCTTTCTTTTTTAGTGAAGACTGAGAGCTATTTTTTTTTTTCCCCAACTACACTGGTAAGTTTTATTTCTTAAGCTGGGTGGTAAGATTATGACTGTTCATTGCTTTACTCTTTTTACTTTTTTTAAATTTTATTTTATTTTTATTGATGTCATAATAGTTTATAACACTGTGAGATTCCAGTTGTACATTATTATTTGTCAGTCACTATATAAATGTGCCCCTTCACCCCTTGTGCCCACCCCCCAACTCCCTTCTCCCTGGTAACCACCAAACTGTTCTGAGAGCTATTATTTTTTAAGGGTAAGCAGTATCATGATTTTCTCACAAAGATCTTCTCTATTTACATAGAAATAAAGCAACACTGTCACAATGATTGGATCAGTAAATTAGATCCCTTATGTAATGATCTGTGATTTTTCAGACAAGAAATTTTTAAAATTTTTCAGGTTATAGAACAGTATTTCTGGACAAACCTAACAAGGCAGTAGTTGTAAAGTATTCCCAAACTTCCCAACACTCTCAATTTTAGCACAAACAATGCTGTGTTGTACACCCAATCTAAAACTAAGAGAGGAAGCATTGTGGGTTGGTCACAACTCAAATTCCTTATCACAATGAGGACTGCATAAGGATTTTACCACTAAACTCAGACATTTAAATAACTGGGAAGGCAATAACGGTGGTCACTGGTCCCCAAAACTACTGATTTTCAGATTTGTTAGAGGGAATATTTCTTAGAATTTCAAGTTTCTGGATAGGATTCCTTCATTCTGAACTTATTCCTCTCACCTAGACAAAATTAGAGCGCTAACTCAAAAGAATAATAATAATTAATTGAAGGCCATAAAAATATGCTTTCTTTTTTCTACTGCAGCAATACTTAAGATACAGAAACCAAAATATTAGTAAGGAATCTTATAGGTTAAGAAGCCTGTCTTATATTCCAATTAGTAAAGATGTTTCCACTGCATTCATATAATCAGCAAACATTTACGGAGTACCCACTAGGAACCAACACTCTGCTAGGTACAGTATATTCATTTAATCTAGAACCCTGAGATCGTTATTCCCATTTTACAAAACAGGAAACAGGCTCGGATTAAGTCACTTCCCCAAAGATTTACAGTTAGTAAGATTTAGTAACACGTTTGAAACTCAGATATGTCTGAGCCAAGGTTTATGTTCATTCTTCTAGGCCAACCTGTCTTCCAACACGGCATAATAAAGATCCTGCAGCAGCAAGAGAAACAGAAGGCACAGATGACAGTAACATGACACCACTAGAACTATCTCTTTCATATAAAAGTCCCTTCTTAAATAGGGACCACTCTCCTTTCTCAGACCCCTAAACATCACCTCTCTTCCAATCAGGGACACAGATAGGAGGTCTGGGACCTAGCAAAAAAAAAAAAAATCTTTTAGGGCCGGCCCAGTGGCTTAGCAGTGAAGTGCCCACGCTCTGCTACTGGTGGCCCGGGTTCAGATCCCAGGCGTGCACCGACGCACCACTTGTCCAGCCATGCTGAGGCCACGTCCCACACACAGCAACTAGAAGGATGTGCAACTACGACATACAACTATCTACTGGGGCTTTGGGGAGAAAAAAGGGAAGGAAAAAAAAAAAGAGGAGGAGGACTGGCAATAGATGTTAGCTCAGGGCCGGTCTCCCTCAGCAAAATAAAAAAGAGGAGGACTGGCAGGGATGTTAGCTCAGGGCTGATCTTCCTCACAAAAAAACAAAAAACAAAAACTTTTAGTCTCCCCACCAGCAAAGTAAAAGAAATCATATGAGATGTGTCCTAGGCCTCCTTCAGGACCAAAGGGTCTCAGTAATTTGTACCAGCACCCCACATCTTCCCCACACCCAAAAACTCAGGTGCAATTGTTTTCACTTACTAGTTACAAAGTGCTCTTAAAGCTATATTTAAATCTGTAAATGTAGCTCTATACTTCCATATGATTACAAGTATTTTGACAGCACGAATTGATAAGATTTTAGGCAAACCAATGAAAGCAAATTCTATAGACTCTAACCCAAAGAAGCTATCCAACTTTGTCATCTTGCTTCCTTATCAATTCTCAACACAACTGCGAAATAATAAATATTACCTACTATTGAATCTTGCTTTGTGCAAGGCCTTGCTAAATATTCTACATATGAAACCTGATTTCATTGTCAAAACTTATGATGTAGATTCTATTTTATAGATGAAGAAATGAGGTTCAGAAACTATATTGTGCTATACTGCCTCTCAAGTAGTATCCATCTGATACAAAGTAGTTGTCCCTCTGAACCTCTATCTTTCTGAATCACATTCACAGGGCAGGGGAAATCACACAGTATTGTGGTCAAAAATAAACCATTCCTAGCTCTAGCAAAGCTAATAGTTTTACATGCGATGTAAGACTAAGGAATAATCTTAATATCAGTGAAGAATATTAAGAAATAGATCATTTCAGCACAACGTCAAAGCCAGATTGACAGTGAAACAGCTGCGTAAAACTGAGGTCATAAAACCCAGTGGTTAAGAGCCCGGGTTCAGTAATTAGATAACAATACAAATTCTAATTCTACTACTACCTAGCTATGTAACCTGGCTAGGGTAACCTCTACCCTACACAACTATAAAACCTATGAATTACTCAATGTCTTTAAATCTCAGCTACCTCATCTACAAAGGGGGATTTAAAATGGTACCTCTATCTCAAAGGATTATTGTGAGGTTTAGAGACATAATGCCATGTAAAATGGTTAAAGAGGTGTCTGACACATAGTACTTAATATGTTATTCTTATTAGCTACTAAACAACCTTCTGTGTCACCAATTTTAAGAAGGCTTTAAAATAGGCTACTTCATCATGAGAAAAATATGACATCAGAAGAAAGGTGATCAGCAGTCAGTGGAGATATCTACTTCAAATCTTGACTCAATTTGGGTACTACTTACAAGGTTACAGTAACTATCTTCCAAACCAAAACATACCAAAGGTTACCATGGGGAAGGGTACAGTTCCAACTCTTTCTGGGTGGCAAGAAAACCATTCTCTAAACTCGCAAAGATCAGCAACAGGGTCAGGGTACTTAAAGTATAGTCTGGGGACCCCTAGGAGTTGCCGAGACCTTCCAGAAGGTCTTCAAGGTAAACCCAATTTTCATAATACCAAGAAGTTATTGGCCTTTTCTCTCTCATTCTCTCCCAAGTGTATATAACTTCTGAACATACGACTTGTGATGATGCCATTACTCTGATGGCTAATATAACTGTGGTTATGTTTTTAAAATTTCTCAATTTTAAATACAATTTCTAATACAATAAATATCAATAAATAGAACTCACATAACAAAACCAATCTGGGTCCTCAATAATTTTGAAAAATGTAAAGGGGTTCTCAGACCAAAAATCTGAAAACTGCTTATCTAGGTGGTCAGGAATGTTATAAGCCATACAGAAACTAATAGATTCTTCAACTGGAAAGCTTTAGAGGTATTCTTCTCTAATCCCCTTATGTTACAGCTTTAGAAACTGATTCTAGAGATTTGAGTGGCCTGCCCAAGATCACAACAGCTAAGGAAGGGAAGAGCTGAATTGGAAGCTAGGTCTTAAGACTCCCAGATTCTCTTTACTAGGTCATAAGCATGGCATATGAAAAATGTACCTCAAAGGGTACTGTAAATATTAATATAGGTCAAGTGCTTATATTAGCACTTAGCACAGCAGATATTCAATAAACGCTAGCAGTTCTGATAAGAGAGGACCAAACCTCTGCTTAAACACCTTGAGTGTTCAGCAGCCTACACTACCTGAGCAACACGTTGCATTTTTTGAACGATTTTATATATACTTAATTTACTGAAGTTGAAATTTCCCTCCTTGAATTTCAACCTGGTATGGCCTCTCTCATGGCACACAACTGAAATTTAATCCTAATGCTATCTAGCTTATTTTTCAAGCATAACTACTCCAATTTCATTAAATCATTCCTCACATGGCATGACTTGAACTCCCTCACCACCCTATTTGTCTTTCTCAAAGAGCTCCAACTGCCTGCTCCCCTCCAAGTGTAACACTCAAAACTAAACACTTCCAGGTGTGGTCTCAGGATACTTTAGGTCTTTGGTTTTCCTTGCTCTGGATACTGCTGGTCTATTAATGTAAATGGTCTTTCTAATTTTACAGAGTTCCCTCCTCTATTGTGTACCGTGCTAAAATAAACACGTGGCTTGCTTTCTGAGATTTCTTGGCTCTCTCCTCCCCAACTCTCATCTGGCCCTTTTCTTTCCTTTGTCCTGTGCAATTCTGATTCCATTCCCACAGTTTCTCCTTTAGTGTGAGGAGGCCCCATCCTGGAAGACAGGCCTGGCAGGTCACTTTTGAGAGATCACAGAGGCTAAACTACTCTTGCCCTCAGAGTCCTCACTGAGGGCACACTGCGCTCATTCGTTACTGGAGTGGGCAAAAGACCTACCAACCCCATCTGCTAACTGGCCAGTTCCCTTTTCTAGTTGGCTGTTTGAGGGGTTCTCCTGCTTTCAAGTGTAATCCATGTTGTTTCCTTTGCTTTTTCCTACAAAGACACTGACACAATTCAGGTCTTGTGGCTGTTGGTGGTTTGCTCTCACCCAGTTGTATTCTGGGGTTCTGGAATACTTTGCTATGGGTAAATGTTGCCTATGGGTTTTTGGCTTTGGTACCTTGTTGTCTCTCTTTGTAAGGAGATTCGGAAAGAAACAAAAACTGGGTTGCTGTCTTCTTCCCAGACTCCTCTGTTTTAAGTTAAAGTTTTAAACTAACTTTTTAAGTTGCTATCCCTTAAAACAGGGAGCAACATTTTAAAGTTTTGAATAATACAACAATGTTAATTTTCTACAGAGATAATTTTTGATGAAGGAAACTAGAGTTCTTTATATACAGTGATACTTTTTATCTTATTTGAACATCAAATGTTTAATAGTTAACAGTAGATTTAACAATATAAAGGGAAGGGCTTTCCAAAGAGAAAATTTCTGTTAATTATGCAGGTATTGTCATTCTTTTACCCTGTAAACCTGGCATGAAGGTTAGATCCTTCTTTGACACCTCTGGTATGAAAGAAAGCAATTACTTAAAGGGCCTGCTAGTGATCCAAAATGTTATGTTAAAAGCAAATATAGATGATCCTGGGAACAATATACAACTATTACAATTTTTTTTCCTGAAAAGATTTTTGTTTTGCCCTTCCTTGAAAGACAGCTTCGCTGGGTATAGAAATGTGATTGACAGTTTTTTTTTTCCCCTCCCAGCAAACTGAAGATATTCCACTATCTTCTGGCTTCCACTATTGCCATTAAAAATTCAGTCAAATGCCAAATTGCTGTTCCTTTTTAAGGAAATTGTCTTTCCTCTGTAGTTGTTTTATAAATATTTTCTTTATCTATTCTACAGTTACACTATGATGTGTCTAGATGTGGATTAATTTTTATTTATCCTGTTTGAGATCATTAAGCTTATTAGATATGACATTTGGTATATTTCAATGGTTCTAGAAAATTCATAGCCATTATCTCTTGAAATATTTATTCTTCCCCATTCCTTTTATCATCTCTTTTGGGAACTCCAATTTAGAAGTATGTCAGACCTTTGCATTCTATTTTCCACATCTCTTAACCTATCTTTCTTTTTTTATTCATCTCCTTGTCTCTCAAGCCAGATTTTTCCTTAGAACTTTATCTGCAGTAATCTGAGCCTTGGGTTAAATTTACATTGCTCCAGAGAAAACTCAGAGTTTTTTCAGCTAGTTGCTCAGAAACACTACCATTTCTGTTTATCACTTTAAATTAAATTCACTGCTTGAAGATTTTAGAGCTACACAGAGCCCTGCGTGAGGACCTACCTGTGGTTACAAATTCTTGGGGGGTAGGGAGGGTCCTGCCTCTCCTTCACCCAAACCTAACACTGAGACTGAAAGGTCCCTCACTGTCCATTTTTGTGCGGTGGTTTATTTTCTGTTTACCCTTATAGTAGAACCTTTTGGGCTCCCAGCTATACGTGTGGGTCTCATATTAGATACCCACATTATGTGGCCTTCTAACTTATATTCTTTTCTCCAGCACTTGAGGCAGCTCTTAAATTAGAAACCCAAGGTCTCTAGGTTTTGAAAACCCTCCAGGGCAAAAGTTGGCTTTAGCCACTCGTAGCTTCCAAGGTCTCTTGTTCTTGGCCACTTGAATTTCTTTTTGTTTATGTCAGCACTCTGGTTAGATCAATCAATCAATCTATTTATTTATATCATTATTTTATTTAGTATTTTAGTTGTTTCATTTGAGAAGGTTTTTCATAGTATCTACTTGATTTTCTGCCATACTCCAGGAACAGGAGTCATAATTAAGTCCTTGCAGGGAGGCCTTGGATGATTTTACAAAGAATATAATATTTAAAGTGAGTACTCAAGCACTATTAGGTGACAACCTAGGGTGGAGTAGGAAAAACATCTTACGAAAGTAGCTAATTGAAGATATAGAGTAAAGATACGTGAGATATTTGGTTTGCTGGGCTTAAAGTTGAAATCTAGGTTATACAATTACTACCGGAAATGAGACTGATGGAGTAGGAGATTAGCCTTATGACAGACAGCGTCCAACTCTTGAAAATCTTTGTGTGTCATAAGGAAAATGAACTTGAGACTGGGAGTCACCAAAGAGCTATAAGCAGACAGTTGACACTGTCGTGACTATGCGTTAAAAAAATTATGGCAGAAATGAAAAAAAAGCAATTAGAAGACACAAGAGAATAGAGCCTTGCTATTCAAAATTTGGTCTTCCACCAGCCGTACTGGCATTACCTGGGAGTTTGTTATAAATGTAAAATCTCAGGTCCCAATCCACATCTACCTAATCAGAATCTCCATTTGTAACAAGAACCCAAGGGGATTCATGCGCATAGTCAATTGATGTCAAAACAATGATGTGCAAAGCCAATGAATATTAGCTTTATTTTAAATTTCAAGAAAAAATCTTAATTATTCGATAGTACATGACATTCATTTGCTGTTCAGTGTTACTTTATTTGTCTAATAACAAACTGTTAATATTGTAGATCTTAACATTGTTAGATTTAATATTCGAGGTTTTGACACTGCAGTCTTATGACATGTACTGATCAGTTATTTAGTTGTGACATAAATTCGAGCGCATTAACATACTGCTGTCTTAAGAGCAAAACATTTAGTGAACCCAGCAGACCACTCAGAATCAGAGCAGGCTTTTAGTTCTCCACTCATTGTTTGTTGCACATGTGGTAACTCTCCAGGAAGTTTAAAAAAAACAAAAGTAGAGGGAATGGAGGAGAACCTTCCTATTTAGCGATTGAAGTGAACAGGTCTAAAAATCTGCTGCTTTTAATAAAAAATTATAATAAGAGACGGAGAGAGTTCTAGGCTATAGAGCTATTCTGTGTTTTGGATGTTTCATTTAATGTCTCTAGCTATATTCCTGTTTAACGTCGAGTGCACAATTTATTTGAACCATTTTATTTATTAATTTAATAAATAGTGATTGTCATATTAGTCCAAATTTCAAAAGAATGTTTTTCTAAAAAAAGTCTTGTTCTCAAAGTATGCTCCCTCAAAATCGTTGCTGGGGGAGGGTGTGTTAAAACACAAAAACCTGGATCCTACCTTAGATCCACTGAATCACAATCTACATTTTTTAATAAGCAGGTTCCAAGTAATTCTGTGAGCACATTTTTTCCAAACGTGGAAATAATAATTGTTCACTTTTTGACCTTTTTATTTGAATATAACATACACACAGAAAAGTGCCAGCAGCCAGATCAAAAAATAAAACATTCAGATACCCTAGAACCCACCCTAGTAACTCCTTCTAGAATCTAGCCCTCTATTCTAGAAATTAGAATATACAATGGGGAAAGGATACTCTCTTCACCAAATGGTATTGAGAAAACTGGACAGCCACATGCAAAGGAATGAAACTAGACCCTTATCTTACACCATACACAAAAATCAACTGAAAATGGATTAAAGACTTAAATGTAAAACCTGAAACCATAAAACTCCTAGAAGAAAACATAGAGGGTAAGCTCCTTGACATTGGTCTTAGTAATGATTTTTTTGGATTTGACACCAAAAGCAAAGGCAACAAAATAAAAAATAAAGAAGTTGGACAGCATCAAACTGAAAAGATTCTGCAAAGCAAAGGAAACCATCAACAAAATGAAAAGGCAACCTATGGAATGGGACAAAATATTTGCAAATCATATATATGACAAGGAGTTAATATCCAATATAAAGAACTCATACAACTCAGTAGCCAAAAAAAAAAAAAAAAAACCCCAAGCAATCCGATCAGAGAAAGGGAAAAGGAACTGAGTAGACATTTTTCCAAAGACGACACACAGATGACCAAAGGTTCATGAACAAGTGCTCCACATCACAAATCATCAGGGAAACACAAATCAAAACCACAGTGAGATATCACCTCACACCTGTTAGAATAGCTACCGTCAAAAGACAAGGGACAACATGTGTTGGGGAAGATGTGATGAAAAGGGAATCACTGTACACTACTGGTGGGAATGCAAACTGATACAGCCACTATGGAAAACAGTATGGAGGTTCCTCAAAAAATTAAAAAGAGAACCACTATATGATCCAGCAATCCCACTTCTGGGTATATAATCCAAAGGAAATGAAAACAGAATATCAAAAAGATATCTGATCAAAAAAAATTCTGATACTCCAGGATCCCTTCTAGTGACTCCTTTCAGAAACTAGCCTTCTTTACCCACAAGGGTAATCATCATCATGAGTTTTAACACCATAGATTAATTTTGCCTATTTTTGAACTCTATATAAATGAAATAATACAGTTTATATTCTTGTGCCTATTTGGGGGCTTGTTTGTTCGTTGCTAAACATTATGTCTTTAAAATGTGTCTATATTGTTACCTGTAATTGGTTCATTTTCGTTCTCATTGCTGTATAGTTTTTATTGTATAAAAATACCAACGCTAAAAATACCATTTATACGCTCTACCTCTGATGGACATTTCTATAGCACAATCAAGCTTGATAACTGCTGTTATATGTTACTTGGAAAAATTTGTACTCTTGATATGTTTGGCAAGTTTTTATTTCTCCAATCTAAAATTTTTTAAAATTACAGTTGTTTACTTACCATTAACAATTTATAGGGTTTCAGCTTTCAAATATGGTCCCAATAGCTCAACTATTGTATGCTGGAGTAATCTAGTATTACTACCTTTCCTAAATGAACTACAGCACTAAGGAATCAAATAGCAAATATGGGGAAGCATTTCTTTATAAAATTATTTCTGTTAGTAAATGAAAAAGAAATGAGAGAATTAGAACACCACCATTTTGCAACCTCCCAATAAATTAACACATATCAACAGCGGATAACATCACAAAAGGAGGGACACCAGACACTAGGGGACTCCTAATGAAATAACACACCACCCCCAGACAGACAGATCAAACCAAGTCTAATAAAGCCTCTGGCTCCAGCTGCCAGTTTGAGGAAATAAAAAGGACAGATAATGTGTGTTACTGTCCTATGTGTATGCAATCAGTCAAAACCAGACTATGAAAAACAGGTCACACAGATAAATTTTAAGAAAAAGAAAGGTATGGAAAGTAAATCTGTAGATGAACAGAGACATAAAAGAAATAGCAACCCTTTTTTTAAATGGTCGAGGTTAGACAATAGTACCTTGGGAGACATACTTGAGTGAAAGAATCATAAAGACAAGGAAGTGATTACAATAAGAGTAACTTAAGGCAGGGAGTTACGTAGGGGAAGGGACTATAATGTGGTCAGGGCACATGGTGGAGCTTCTGGGATAGTTGGAAACTTCTATGTATTGAGCTGTGTAGTAGTTAAAGAATGTAGTATCTTAATACACTAAAGTATACCTTTGTTTTATACAGCTTTCTATATTTATAATTTTACAGTAAAAAGAAAGGCAATAGTTAAAAAAGTTAAAAGATCATAGATAAGATCTGCTAATCTAATAATAACTCCTCTACAGATTCATCAGCAATGGGCCAGTGTCATCTGGATTAGTTTCAACAACCATTTTCATTCCAAACTTTCACAGTATCAACTCAAAATAAAGCCGAAGGAGATACAACATTTGACAAAATATCTTAAAATGCCTGATGCCTGTCTTAATAATTCTAATACAAACTATTCAGTACAATATTCAGACTCATTGCTCCTACAGCAATATAACAGCTGTCAAATTTGGCAAATTCAACAAATCTGGGAATGCAATACATAGCTGGAAGCCAGTTAATTTACTTCTAGACACCTCTTCATTCCACTACCCACAGTGTTCAAAACAGTAATTCACTTGTGCAGCTGGGGAACAAGCCACAGCTGCCAGACCACTGGGCTTTTCTCGATTTCTTCTAATGTCAAAGAAGCCATGATTCAAACTCTAAGGTGTCCAGATATCACTTTTACTTGGATAAACACAAGACTTTTGCATCTCTTTAAGATAAGTATGTGTGTATATATAAATACTAGGCCATAATCATCTTATTTTGTGAAAAGTCACCTAAATTTCAATTAGCAATTTGAAAAAATCTTTGGTATCTCATTTTAGAATTACAAAGTACAATCATTTTCTGAAATTCAAAACTCCTGATTACACAAAAGCATAGTCATATAGATGCTCTTTTGAGGTGTATGCTCTACTGCTTTTTCTTACCATTCTAAACAAAGTTTAATTAATCAAGAAATTACCAAAAAAAAAATTACAATGAATTGCCACCTATGTGCTAGGTAATGAAGCAGATGCACGACCCATAAAAAACAACAATCTTGCTTAAGATAGCTTGAAATCTAACTGGAAATGTAAGTACTTTCTATTATCAATTACTTGGTTTTGTGTTATACTCTGGCTATATAATAGACGTTTCAAGAAGGAAGAAATCTTATGTGACCAGAAACAGGACACAGCTCTGCGCATGAACGACACTCAATAAATACTCATGGTAGGAAGAAATAAACAAAAAGAATTGGAGCAGTTGCACATATATAGAGAATTGAGCTGGGTCCTCAACAACTAGCACACAAAATTTGCTCCTCACCAAAAAAAGAGCCCTAAAATCTCAATATACACCTGCAATATTTCATAGATTCTAAGAGGAACACATTTTTTTCATATTTCAGCTTCTCAGAAATTGACAGCATGCCCTTGTTTAAACAGCAGCGTTTTTTCTTTTCCAGTAGTTAAAATAATTGTGTACCTCAAGCTTCTTAGATTTGATCAAACATATCAATTGATTTTAAAGAGAAATAGAGTATGTAACACGATTTCAAAATTAATCACTTACTACATGCAAACTTGGATATGTAATAGCAATTTTTATAAATAACAATTCAAAAACTGAATGGAAGCCAGATATCTTGCAACATCAAATCCTGAGTTCTGATTCTCAAAATTTCAAAACATGAAAGAACATAATTACAACCATTACAAACTCATACAAACATCTTCCATAAAATCTACAGTATGTATATTCTCTAACATTACTACAAATGGTATTGTGAGGTAAATAACTGCAGGTAATGTAAACAAACCTCAGTTACAGAAATAGTGAAGATAGTCTTTCTTCCTTACACTAAAAGGTAGCAAGCTGAGGAAAAGGAAAAAAAGAAAATAATCTTTGTTGCTATATTTTTATCTATCAATAGAAGGATAAAATAATGACCATCTTAAAGAGTAGAAATTTTACTGAAAAACAAACAGAAAGGGGTTAATTTCATATTGACCAAACTAATTTCATATTCATTTATAAACTACCCTAAAGGAAAACGCATCTGATCAACATAATACAGTAGTATAAAATAAGCAACCTGATATTACTTTATTTTGACCCGGGGAGATGCCATGTTTTTTAAAAAATAAACAATGAATTTGCCAATGCCTAAGTATTATCGTTTAGCTAGGGAAACATTTTATAGTCTACTGGAAAAGTGCAAACAGGCATGAATTAAACTGCTGACACAACCTTAAGTACAGCATCCTTCACTCGAAACCAGCACTAGTCTAATCAGAACAAGAACTTACATCAAATAAGAGCTTCCCTACCAATCTTTTATCAACATCACCATCAATATCTGAATAGAAAAGAATATGAACAAGTGAAACATATTAATCAATTAAGGGAAGAATAAACGTTAAATCAGTGGAAGAATCTGCATGTATGTGTGCACTCACGAGTATGTGTATACTCTATAGCTCCATTTCTGAACCCATAGTTAGGTTTTGCTTTGCTTTTGCTGATAAAAATTATGGTAGTCAGTGAATCTGACTTTTGCTACATACAGGGGTAATCCCGGGCAAGTCACTCAATCTTTGCAGTCTCCAGTTTCATCATTAGAAAAGGAAGTAATATTTTTTGAGTATCTGCTATGTGCCAATCACTGCACTAGATGTTTTATATAAATTATCTCTTAATCTTCAAAAGAATCCTACCAGATAATTAGTATTATCCTCACATAACCAAAACTCTTTACCTACATTTGATTCAATCACAAGTCTGCCTAACTCCAAATCCCCTTTCCTTTACTACATGGTAATGATAACGCCTAAGTTAATACCTAAACTATTTGAACTACAGAATAATTCTAACAAAAAGATGACATAATCCACACGCTCTGTTTTAAAACATAAAGCTATACAAGTTTAAGGGACAAATAGTATTTTATTGATAAAGCTATTCTATCACACTACTCCCCTCCCTACCTGAGACAGATGTTTGGCACTTATCAATAGCACAGAAAAAATATAAATATGAATGTACACAAATACAGTTCAATACATTAAGTATTCATGATAAAACAATGGGACAACTAGAGACTATAGTCTATTTTTCTATAAAACATGTTTCTGTAGTGGAAATTAGTTCATTTGTCTATCATTAAGGGATGAGGTCAGTAAAATGTGGAAGACACATTGGTCCACAAAGAATTTCTCCAGCACAGTAATGTTTTAAAGCCATCAGGGACGAGCTTTCTCACAGAGACAGCCTGAGCAATATATGATGACCTTAAGAAAAAAACCTGAAAATCCTGTAGAAGAGGGCAAGCGGGGGCTGGTTAATGGCTTCAAGAACTGCCAGGCTTTACACATGTTAAACTATCTGGTCAAGCTGTGAGTACAGATAAAGAAGCCATGAAAATATTTTCCCCATGTTTATTTTTTTTAAGGGGTTGGAAGTAGGGAGGACTGATAAAAAAAAAAAAAAAAAGGCTACATATATCCTGGATCGAATTTTTAATTTTCACAATATATCTTAAGTGGAATTGAATGCCCTCATGGACCTACATCTCAAAGGAGAAGGCATAAATCCTAGGACTCAGAATTAGCTAACTGAACCTGGGTGCAAATGTTTAGCTGTATTAATATTTTTATTAGAATTGTTACCAGTTTTGTTAGTACACAGATTACAAAGTTGCATAGTTTTCTGAGTGGCTGGTCTCTATTTTTAGGGTCTGATTTTGCAGAACTTTAGGTTTTTTCCGGAGACACATATATTGCTTTATAGAACTTAAAAGAATTGCTTGTATCATGGTACTTAAAGAAATCCAGTGTCACCACCTGCTTTATTTAGACCCAGCCTAACTTCAGTATTTGCTGTTATGGGGTAAAACCAATCTGCACTAAGAGGTTCAACTTTATTGCTGCTAAACACTCGAAAATCACTTTGTCAATCCAAAATATTGCCCTTTTTTATTTTTGCTTTAAGAAATACTAATAAAAGAATTGGAGTGAAATATTTGGAATGAATAAAAATTAGGAAATAACATTTAAAAATATAGATTGTAATAAGAGGAAGAACATATGATCTCAAAGTTCTCTCAGATTATGCTACATTAAATTTAAATTCTAGTGTACATTATGTATTAAAGAAACAATGTTTTGGGGCCAGCCCCGTGGCATAGCAGTTAAGTGCGTGTGCTCTGCCGCTGGCAGCCCAAGGTTGGGATCCCAGGAGTGCACCGACACACCGCTTGTCAGGCCATGCTGTGGCGGCGTCCCATATAAAGTGGAGGAAAATGGGCACGGGTGTTAGTCCAGGGCCAGTCTTCCTCAGCAAAAAGAGGAGGACTGGCATGGATGTTAGCTCAGGGCTGATCTTCCTCACAAAAAACAAAAAAAAAACAATGTTTTGAGTCAGTTTCTTTAACTTTATTTATAATGATGCCACAAGGAGGATGACATTCATTACAATAATAATACAGGTTTTTCTCTTAGGAATGATCTTTTTAGTTTACAGCACAGCACACTTGAAATTATTTTCTTTATGAAAATGTCAAATCATTAAGGAGAAAACAATATTTACCCACCTTAGGTCACAGATATTAGGTTTTTTACTAAGTTGAACAAAAACAAAAATTGACTTGAGCGTTTAAATCTCTGTCTGCAACATGTCTAAGACATTTCTAACACTTGAAGAATGTCAAATCCTAATCAAAAGTTAATTCTGGTAATACAAGTTATTAAAAATTAAAAGTTATTAAATTTTTTACCTGAAATTTTGTTTTACATTAAGGAATTTTTAATGCACTTTTTATGACACTCCAAAACAGATGCATGCTGAAATATCACACCACTGAAGTTAAAGTACCAGTAGAGATACCTACCACTTTAAAAATGGGAGGAAGGGATATAGGAGCTGGGAGAAAATGGTATCTGGAACAGAACAAGTATACCAATCTGGTAAAATGCAATCGAAGCATCCTCCACCAGCCCAAATCACATCCTATCTGCTTCATAGCAAATGTCATTTGGACCTTGACCATTCATACCACCTTCTATCCTTTCTGCCAATTCATGCTTCTTACTATCACATTCTGAATCAAATCTTGGGATTATCAAAAGGTCAGTAAAAGCTCTCAAAGTCTGTTTTTCTTCATTGCCCGAGTTTAGATGATTTGTTTTCAAAAACTTTCACTATGGAACATATCTCCTCTATGCAAAATTTTCAAGATGGAAATGGCAAATTTATCTTTCTTACAGAAAAAAATAATAATAAAAATACTGATCAAGAGGGGCCGGCCCGGTGGCACAAGTGGTTAAGTGTGCGCACTCTGCTGCAGCGGCCCGGGGCTCGCTGGTTCGGATCCTGGCGCGCACCAACGCACCGCTTGTCAGGCTATGCTGTGGCGGCGTGTCCCCCTACAAAGTGGAGGAAGATGGGCACGGATGTTAGCCCAGGGCCAGTGTTCCTCAGAAAAAAGAGGAGGATTTGCAGATGTTAGCTCAGGGCTGACCTCCTCACAAAAAAAAAAATACTGATCAAGAACAATTTCTACTGTGATAAAACAGAAGATGGGTATCAAAACTATGCAGTCCTACATAAAATAAAATGTTTATTAAACAACTAGAATTTATACTGCTAAATGAGTATTTTAATTCTCCTTACTGAGATGATTAAAGCTTTCAGAGCTGTGCTTGTCAGTTTTTGACATCTTAATCTCAAAGGTTTTGTTTCTTTACTCCTCCTTCCTTTTCTGAAGAAAAAAGTGATCCCTATCATTTCCAAGACTAATACTACCAGTCCTTTTGATTTTGTCTAGCCCTATTCCTCCTCCAGAAACTTGCTCTGTTGATCAACCCCCTCCAGCTTAAAAGTTCAATTTCTTTAATCTCACTGTTGTCACTATTTCCGTGAACATTCCCAAGTATATGACATTGATTCTTGAATGCAAAACAATGTAAATGAGAGGAGCCTTATAAATAGGAAGGGAGTGACCCCAATCCAACTATACAAATTTAAAAAACAATAAAATTCAGTTTTCTTTTCAGTTCACTCTTTAATAAAGCTCTAGTCATATAATGAAAATAAAGGAGGAAGCAAAAGTCAACATCATAAAATATGTAATGAGCAAAAGATACTTGACAATGATTTCCAATCTTTATTTTTCAGTAACCGAGGACTTCTTGGTTATGCCAAAATGTATCTAAAAATTATCCCAGATATGATTCTAAGAAATAAATTTTAAAAGACACTCTTTTTTTAGAGTGCTATGACTTTCAACAACCAGTCAACTCCTAAATTTATGAATTAATTTCCTATATACAGAATATGTTACAAACCTGTGCTCTTATGCTTAATTTTTCTTTTAAAAATTAAACTAATCTGTTTCTTAAACATTATTTTCAAAAGATTAACACTGTGATTTTTATTTATTAATAATCACAGGTTTGGGAGTAAAGAATAACGTTTTTTTTCCTAAATACTAGAATCTCAGTCAGAACTCTGTGACTTTTCCTCCAAAGTTTATGATTTTATAGGTTTACAACTTACGTATTGGTGAAAAACATTTATAAAATTAAGAAACTTATAAATGTGGAAGCATGAGAGAAACAAAAAGAGTTCACTTGTAACTCATAACTTTTCCATCACTGTCACTGTCTTCTTCCAGCTTCAAATAACTTCTTCCTCAGTTACTTTCTTGATTATTTCCAACCTATACAAAATCTAAGTCATGTCCAATCCTATTCCTAGGCACTAAAGGTATCACTTATTTTATAATTTAACAGCATCTTGATCCAAAAGCTGCATTATAACAGACTACCTTCTATAAACCCCTGTAGGGGCCAGACTACAAATACTTATGTCAATTTGTACACAAGATACAAGTGGTTCTGATTTAAAGAGACAGGACATAATTTACTGTAAAGCCCAGAGTAATGATGGTACTCAGCAAAGGACACAGAGATAATTTCTAGTACATCCAAGAATAAAATCTATGGCCTTTTTGACCCAATTCACTATTACAACCTGTTTCTCTTTAGATGCATTCCCTTTCCAACTCTTACTCTTCTTTTCTAGGATCTCCCATTACCTAATTCATATATGCAATTCAGTAACTATGAAACTCCCTCTCTCAGGCCTTTCCCTCTCTTCGCTAAAAGACTGCTGCTTTTAGGTTTCTGACTTTTCCTTTCTCACTCTACATACTGTCCTCAAGCTATTATATCCACTCGCATAGCTTCAACTACCACCTACAGTGGTGGTTCTCAAACTCCAATGGGGTTAATGATCACTTGAGGGGCAGGGGTACTTGTTAAAATGCAGATTCCTAGGACCAACGGCAAGAATAAAATCTATGGCTCCTAAATTCACCTCTTCTAAGATGGCTTCCCAAGTACCTCTCACCACTACTCCCAAACAGAATTAATTAACAACTTCATGTTCCAATAGCTTCTATTCCATACCTATATTCTGAAATACCTTATTAACTTTTTTGTTGTCTGCCTTTCCCATTAGGACTATAAACTCCCATAAAGCAATTTTGGGCTTCTCCATTTTAGGACTTCCAGTGGTTTACACAAGAAGTTAGTTATTAGCAGACTATCAATAAGTGCCAAAAATCACACATGTACTGTTCAGATTAGAGGATAACTAAGTGATTGAATAAAAACAAGAAATACCTACTTATTATCTACCTTGCTCCACTCTTTGACAGTCTAAATTAGGAAAGCTTATAGTACAGTTTTCCTTGTTTCCCAAATTATAAACACATATATAAATTTCAGATGAACCCAGATAATACCAAACATAAGAACACGGGCCTTGAAGTTAGACTTTACTAAGGTAAAAACACAAATCCACCACTTAATATGTTCTCAGGTAAGCTTGTAATGGTCTCAACTGTAAAACGAAGCTTATACTTAAATAAATTTTAGGTGAGGATTAAAAGAGAAAACATACATAAAGCACCTAATATCTGGCATTTGGTGATAATCAGAACATGGTAGATATTATTCTTATGAAGCCATAATTTTAAAAGCAAACCAATAAAGTATATGAGGGTGGGAAGGAATATCTTCCTTCCTTTCAGATACATACGGTAACTTTTTAAACTAAAGATAATATGTAAACTACTAACTTGTAAAAATCTACTTAGTCTTTTAAATTAATTAAATCACATTAATTTATAATTTAATTATAAAATTTGATGGTTTAATTAATTTAAAATTTTAAACAACAACCTAAAACAGAGCTTTTTCCTTAAAGTGGCTACCCTGCTGACTCTTGCATATAGTTGGTGGTCTTTAGGAGTCCAGTAATAAAGCAAAACTTGTAAAATCAATATTTTCCTTTTAAAGTATATTTTCCATTCCAGATTTAAATTCAATCAAAATTTGGTAGGCGGGTGAAGGTATGTATGCACATTTGCATAAAAATACTCAATAGTAAACAAAAGAGGTAAGAGAATCAGTATAGATGGGGTCCTTATGCTTGCTTAAGAGATTTATAGAAATTTTACCTGGTGTTTTCCACAGAAACTTAGCAATTATTTCCAATCATTGGTTTTGTTAGCAACTTATTATTTTGCCCTATTATGAAGGTCAAATCTAAGACTTAGTAGAAAATCTGAAAAATATAGATATGTAAAGAAGAAATATTTTAAATTATCTATAATCTCATCATCCAGAGATAGTCATTTTATAAATTTGTCCTATTTCCTTCCATGTCGTATTTCCTTCCAGTCTCCCTCACTATAATGTGTACCAAATACATATTTTCAAAACTGATCATAGTAAGTTACACTATAGGAAAATGCTGATATTCAACCACTCACTGACCTACAAAAATGGCAATTTCATATGATTCAACTCAATACCATATGCACTATATGTGTATGGACATATAAGTACACTTTATATTCTTCTTTTGAGATTTTATATTAAATCATAAGCATTTTCCTATGCCTTCAATCTTCTTCCCAATATGACATTTTAAGGCTGGATGGTGGCCCAAACAAAGGGATATAATATACTCATTCAACCATTTCCCTGAAACTGAATTATTTCCAGTTTTTCACCATTACAAAAGATGCTGTTATGAACATCCTTGTGCCTAAATCTTTCTGTAAATCACTGACTTATTTCCTTACGATAAATTCCTAGAAGTAGGCTTACTGAGTCAAACTTTATGAACATTTTAAATACTACTTAAACATGTTCCTAAAATGTCTACCATAAAAGAATTTACATTACCAATTTACATTTCACCATTAGTATACAAGACTGCTCGTTCCATCTCAAAACTATTTGTTTTTAACAGTCTAAGAGATGATTTTACAAATCATCTATGGTTTGTAAATCAATTCTTAGAGAAAGGAAAGCTGATAGGCAACATATACAGAAAAGGTAAAATAGGAGCACATTCTCAACATCAGTGGTTCTCAAAATTTGGTACGGATAAGAATCATCTGAGAGGCTTGTTTAAAAATGAAAATCCCTGGGGGCCGGCCCAGTGGCATAGTGGTTAAGTCTGCATGCTCCGCTTCGGCAGCCCGGGGTTCGCGGGTTCGGATCGCAGGCATGGACCTACGCATCACTTGTCAAGCCGTGCCGTGGCAGGCATCCCAAACATAAAGTAGTGGAAGATGGGCACGTATGTTAGCCCAGGGCCAGTCTTCCTCAGCAAAAAGAGGAGGATTGGTTACAGATGTTAGCTCAGGGCTAATCTTCCTCTCACACACACATACACAAAAGAAAATCCCTGAATCTGATTCCAGTGATTCTGTCTGTCAGTGGGTTCTGATGTAGATTTGTGCCTTTAACTACCACCCTGGGGCCGGCCCCATGGCTTAGCGGTTAAGTGCGCGCGCTCCGCTACTGGCGGCCCGGGTTCCGATCCCAGGCGCGCACCGACGCACCGCTTCTCCGGCCGTGCTGAGGCCGTGTCTCACATACGGCAACTAGAAGGATGTGCAACTATGACATACAACTATCTACTGGGGCTTTGGGGGAAAAAAAAAGGAGGAGGATTGGCAATAGATGTTAGCTCAGAGCCGGTCTTCCTCAGCAAAAAGAGGAGGATTAGCATGGATGTTAGCTCAGGGATGATCTTCCTCACAAAAAAATAAATAAATAAATAACTACCACCCTGAATGACACAGATGCAAGTGATCTCCGATGTACACTCTGAGAAACATTACTGCAAACAGGGTACAAATCCTTTATATGAATAATTACTGTGACAAAGAAAAGTATATTCCAAACAGTTGAATAAGAGATGAATATTTCAGTTACTTCTTATTCAAGATATAAGAATTAGGTTATCATATAATATCTTCAGACCAAAATCTGGCTCCATCTCTGCAGTCACTGATTAATTGAAAGTGTAAGTACTTACAAAAGTATATTAAAGTACAGTATTTTACCAATTAAGTATACATATATTTTTAAGTACAAGTTTTAACATTGGTTCTGCTATTTTACAGCTGTGTCATTTAATGTTTAAGTTATATAACTTTCCTGAGTCTCAGTTTCCTCATCTTTAAAAATGACAGTGAGAATACCTATCTCACAAATGACATAATTAACAGAGAAGTGTTTAGTATAGCATCTGGTCCAAATTAAGGGTTCAATAAATGTTTGTTATAATTATTATGACATGATCATCTCTTTGAAAGCACCTAATTCAATCAACCCACAAACCACTTTGCCTAGGCAACAACGAGGACTGTATACAGCTTATCTGATAGGCTATACATGCAGAGAGCACTAGTACCATAAAGGCTACCTTTTCCAAAAAAATGATTACTAAAAAATACGCTAGATGCTGAAATAAACTCTTTAACATCATTATCTTTGTTAGAGAGCACAGGAAAAATTGGTAGTGCCAGAATTTGATCCCAAATTTGTTCTTTTAAAAACTAGAGAATATTGCATATCAAAAAGATAAAAGTGTTCTTAGCAAAAACATGTACCCCTCCCCCAAAAAAGACATGAAAAGTGAAAGGAGACATTTCAATATCACCTAGAACCTGATTATTTAAGAAATTTCATCCTTCCTCCTAACTCCAAGTTCTATAGCTTCCAGGTCAAATATTATAATACGTCACAGTGGTATGAGTAAATTGATTTCTTTTTAATGGATATTTTCGGAGTATGTTTAAGAAACCTTAAAAATGTTCACATAATTGATCAAGGTTGTCAAGCAGATTAGTGGCAGAGCCTGATTAAATTCGGGTCTTTTAATGCTTGATCTAGACTCTTACAAAAGAAAAGGCATTTCCACTAGGGCTAGAACTTCACAAAGTATACTGCCTATTTACTTTACATGAAAAATTGTCTAACTACAGAACAATCGTAGTAACTTCTATCTTTTATAACCAATCTTTTTAAAAACTAGTCAACATTTCTGGTATTCACTTCCTTTCCTCCTATTTGCTCAATCCAATGCAAAAAAGCTTTACTGTACACAACTCCAGTGAAACATATCAATAATTAATTTCTTGGTAATCCACCATTTAACATTTCAATATCTATGAAATTTAGACACATCCTTGACCAAATCTCAAATGATATTAACATCCTTGTGTTCATGTCATCAGTGTTCACAGACACTTTTTTTGGGGGGTGGGGGGTATAAGCTTGTTACCCATTGAATAATAAAAGATTACAAACACTAGTGTTTAAATTATATTACAGTCTTCCATAATTAATGTTTTAAGTCTCTGAATTCAGGATAAAGTGCAGAATGATACTGGTAATATTTGCATCTTTCAAGAAACACTAAAGCCTCAAACACTAAGGGCAAGTATTTAAGTACATCACAAAGAAAAGCTCTCTTCACATGGTGGTTTGAATATCATATATAATGGCTATTTTACACTCAATTTCTTCTATAGCAAATTTTTAACATTAATTAATTTAAACGGTTTTAGATGTGATTGAAATAGTACTCTAATACAGCAAGAATATTAACATGGTTAAAGAATATAAATTAGGAAAGGACAGAGAGACAACTCAGTATTTTCATATGTCGGGTTCTGTACAAAACACGTTACATACTAATTAGATAGTTGGAGAGGCAGGGGAATTGGTGAGGAAGGGAGAGAGGGGAGATAATTTTCCTTCCTAATGCAAAGCCCTAAGCAAAACTTTAAAATAGGCAAAGTCTTGGGCACCTGAGTCCCACTGTTCTTTCTGTAACACTAGTTCTATTCTACTTGAAGCTTTAGTCCTATACTTCTATATTTGAAATCAATTTTTTGTTTAAAAGGCATAGAAGAAAAACGAAAACAAAGAGTATTAAAATACAATCATTGGAAACTCATTATCTTGGATATTAAGTTTTTAATTTTCTATATCCTTAAACATTACTTTAAAATAGCTGCTACATGTTTTCATCAATATTCCTTAGAATTGGTCCAACTCAGATCTCCTAAATGTTGTTCTATCTATGAAACCACTAAGAAAAGCAAAAGAACAAAAAAGGATACAAAAAGCTAATACAATTCACTAGTACAAGAACTTACCATAATTCCACTATTATAATTACAGCTAGAGTTTGAAACTGATTAAATTTACAAATGTTAAGAATATTCTGTTTCATTTAGATAACATAGGAGAGTTAACATAAATTCTTATATTTTAGAGATATACTCTCATGATCAATACTAAAGTGTGTTGATGCATATGTTGATGCTGAGCTAAGAATAGAGAGCAGAGAGATTACATTTCAACATATTCAAGAATCAATGAATGAAATAATATATAACCTCTAAAATTTCATAGGGGCACTCAAATTAACCATAAAATTACTGAGGCTACTCAAAACTTAAAGCAAAGAAAATAAAAAAGAAAAACTTACTATTCTACTTTAAAAAATAAGTGCTGCTGCTTTAAGTGGCCAGCAGTCTCACATCAACTCCAGACTGCAATCACAACATCCATTAGAGTGCTCCACAGCTCAGAGCAAGCAAGCAAGTGGTTGTCAGTGCAGCCAGTAAATCACCTGATCCTATTACAAAATCAATTACTGCAGTGCATTTCCATTGCTACACAATCTGATGATGACAAAATGATATTGGATAGCTACTGCAAGGTCAAGAAAACTGCTAAGAACATCTTTAATTGGTCTTTTATTTTTAATCATTTGGTCCTAGTTATAATGCATTCATTTTAATTGTATATTTTTATTTGAAATAAATCTATGTAGTTACCTTTGGTTGCCTGGGACATTCGATGGATAATCTCTGCAACTGGTCTGATGTATGGCTACAAGAGAACAGATCGGAGCAGCAGGTCGGACGGCTCAACCTCTTCATTAAAGAAGAAATAATGCTGCAGCCACAGCCACACATTGACTTGCTCATTAGATGAGAATTTAACTTAAAAAATCAGAACTGGTAATGTCCCATATATACTCAAAATTGGCTAACTGCCTCATTCTGCAGCTCTCTGGCTGAAAGAAACACTGTTTAAAAAGAATAAAACAATAGCTTCCCTATAGAAGATACTAGCCACAAACTCATCGCCAAGAAAAACTCAATATTAAAAACAGAAGTCTCCTGGCTACCCTTTAGAAAGACGGCAAGGTGCTTTAATATTTTTCAAACTGTTTTATATTAAAGCCCAAGTACTTAACAAAGGAGCAAACTCAAGATAGTATACCCAAAAATTATACTAACCACTCTTTCTGTCCTCCATCAGTTTAGATCTGTTTGCCTACTCCTTCAGCTCAGCCTATCCAACCTGTTCCCTCTGTAAATGCACACTATTTCAACAACCAACAGGAATGAGCCCCACCCCTCCCTGTCCCCATACACTGTTCAAGAACTGCTCAATATCTGGAAAAGAACTGCTGCTGCATTGCTTTGAGAAACAACAGGGAGCAAATTACTGGATGGATTCTTTAACTTACCAATCAGAACTGCTGACCTTTTATGACTCTACGATTCAAGAAGCCTGCCAAACACTCACAGTAAGAATAACCAATTGATTTTACTTCTATATCATAGATTAATTTACGGGATTGTTTTCAATCTTATTATTCAATCTAAAATACAGAAACTTAGGCATAAGTATTTTTTTAAACAAAATTTAGACAGTAGCTAATAAAAATCTTTGAGTATTGCTAGGAGAGGGCACGATGGTGGTTGACATGCAAAGTAAAAAATTCCCTCTGAATATTGTACTTAAACTTGAGAAATATGGAGCAATAAAATTCTATAGCAAAAATAGTATTGTAGATAATGATGTAATAAATAAGCAAGATAATCCAAGGAGGCCCCTGCTATCATAAATGTTAGAAGAGTTTTAAGAAAGGGGCATGTGGCTAGAGATAGGTATTGAGAATAAGTGAAAAGCCATCAAAATCCTGGTTGTTTTGATACTGAATCTTCTCCCACTTGGTTATTTTCATCTCATTAAAAAAGATTCAAAAAACACAAACCACCCTGAAAACCTAAGCAATAGTATTAAGCATGTTAGCCATACTCTAGTATCTTTTATACTTAAGCATCCTCTTTTGCCAATAATGTATAAAGATATTTATTTATATCATGTAATTATAATCCACATTATAATTTCCAGGACAAGAGAGGGTCACATTAATACAAATACTTTATAGTCTTCCCAAATAATCATACTTCGAATAATTGTAACTTAATGAACATTCATAGACCAACAATTATCAATATTCATTAAAAGCACCCTTTTTGAGGAAGATAGTCTAAAAACTAAATGTAGCAAAAAACACCTTGAATTAAAATGTATATTTCAAAAACTTCCTGTTTTCTGTGGCATTGAAAGGTTCTTTATTTGTGTATGCCTTATGCTCAATTTCTCCCTTGGTTTAAAGCTAAAAAGAGCCAGTATTGCCTCTTCCTTCACCTTGTACTGCCCTTTTGATATTCATGTTATACTTAAACCAATTTCCAGAATATCTAAAAACAGGCATGCACCTCACATTGAATTTTTTTTCAAAACCTTTTCTAGAAGAAGGCTATGGAAACAAACAAGCAAAACAATGCAGTAACCTTTTACTCGCCTGCTGGAGGTACTGTCTGCTGCATAGAATTTTAAATCCTCATCTGCAGATGCCATTGAGCTGGTATTGCCAAGAACTGTTTTTCCTGTGCTGCTGCTACACAGCTATTCACCAAAAGAGCATATTATGTGGAAAATGTGAAATACTATCAGTTTAAGTTTCTCATATGATTTAACAAAAGAACTTCTAAAATCTAGCTATAGCTCTGCTGTCACATTTTCAGATGCATGTCAGACACGTTGGGGGAAAAGGTCTTACTGCTGCTGATGCACTCCTAACAACTGTGCAAGACTGGGAAGCTAAGAGAGGTAATGAAAAAATTAATACATCATCCTAACGTAAGAACAATGTATCGAGCATTAAAACCTCACACAATTTATATTGTCAACAAATGTATAATGTGCCCATAATAATTTGAGATTTTTATTAGCTTTATAATTAACAAAAGCCTATAAATAAGTCATTGTGTCTAATATTACAGACAAGCATCAATAAAAATCCCCACCGTGCATACGGCTATTAATGAAAGTAAGTTACTTTACTGGCTACTCAGCATCAATGTTGTTTCTAATCAAAACTATGAAATAAAAGATCCAAAAGTAGAGATTACTTGTGAAATAACTTGACGTGTAATGCTGCATCCCCCTCATCCCCCCACCAATACCCTCTGGATCTTATATTAGTTATAACTAAAATAGAATGTAAGTAATAAGGGTTATTTTCATTATTTATTATTTTTCCATCCATGTCAGCTAATTTAATATACTATCGATTCTCAGGTTGCATATAGATGGAGGTAGAAGGCAAACCAACAAAGATAAAGCTTTAAAAATTATCAGAAAAAGAAACAATCTTGTTTAAAAAAACAGTTAATATTTACCTTTAAATGTCTAGCTACAGACATGGTTAAAAAGAGGAGGAAACAACATTAATATTTGCTCACTAATGACAATTAAGCATCATGGTTATTTTTTAATAAACTAAGTGTATTTAAAAGTTGTGCTTTCCCCCTTAATTGCAAGTAACTCTAAATATCAAAAAGTTGTTTTAAAAAATTTAACTATCTATTTCTATTGAATTAATTTCTACTTCTCTAAGAAATAAGGTGACCATTCTATTACATGATAGTCTAAAAGATGTGAAATTTACAAATACAACCCTGCAGGTCAGGGCATCCTCAATGCCCAAATTTATATACATAAGTAAGCACAAGCTTCAATAGTTCCCCTAAAGTAAAACATATCAAATAGAAACTTAGCCAATTGACAGTATTATATTTTCATAAACTATTCTTTCATTTAAAACACTATATTGCCACATACAGTATCCTAGTAAGAAATGATCCCAGTAGCTCTCAAAATGTTGACCTTTGGGGTCTCGGAGACCCTGACACGGAGTCTATGAGATCAAAATTATTTTCATAATACTAAGATGCTATTTGTGTTTTTCACTCTCAATCTTGCATAAGTATACAATGAAGTTCCCTCAGACCACATGGTATGTAATATCATAACTAAAGCAGATATAAGAATCCAACTGTCTTCCACTAAGCCAAACTTTAAACATATCTGCAGAAATGTAAAACAATGTCATCTTTCTCATTAATTTTTTGTTTCAGAAAAATATGGCTATTTCCCCAAAAATATGTTAATTGTGTAAACATGTAATTAGCCGTTATTTTTAAGTGAATTTAATAAATGCTTTTAAAACTTCTCAGTCTTAGTTTCTAACAGGATAAATATCAAGAGATATAACCCAAACAAATCAAAGCTCTTTGAGGTCTTCAATAATTTTTAAGAGTGTAAAGGGGTCCCAAGATCAAATAAAATTGAGACTCACCAGAAATATTTGCTCGCATTTTTCCTTAAATTGAGGCTTATGGTTTTTGGTTATAAAAATGACTTCAATAATTTTAAAAGCAGTGATTCTAAAAACATTCATTTTAGAATATAAAATGTTTTTGAATTTTCACTGATGTCATTTTTAACACTCAACTTTCAGCCATTTTAATTATTGAGTACAATTATTATCAGCTGTATCTCATAATACTGTTAAGACCTAACATCTATTTTTTTCAAGTAGTAGATAACTGCTAATTATGATGTCCATGCAGCAAGATATTAAAATCTAGCTAGTAAACACATATACATTGAAAAAGAGAGAAAATCAGCTGTTAGGAAAAGGGAAAAGGTGAGATTACGTATTTTTTAATATGAAAAGAAACCATAAGAACAGTTTCTAAAATTCATCTTGCCTGTACAAAAATCACTAGTTTTAATTTTTTACTTGAGAAGAAATACGTAAACTTTAAACAAAATACATTTCAAGAAGGGACTGCTTTTCAGTAATAAACAGATGATTGGGGGGAAAATCTTTATATGAAAGACAATTAGAGAAATTACAGTAGAATAATTTAATTACTTTAAAGCAGTTCCTATTGCTGAGAATATGTTGAATGTTTCCTATATTAAGGCTTTACAGTCAAATGGGGTAGGAATGGCTTCTTATTCCCTTAAATTTTTATGTACTAGCCCACATTTTCCCCTATAAATCCCACAGGATTAATTTTCAAAGGAGTTCTCCTTGGTTCTGTCTTCGGCCAAACCCCATGCCCTCAGTCTTCAAGACCTCTGGTTCCCATTTACTCAGTCAGTGAGTCAACTACTTACTAAGCATCCACCATGTGCTAGGCAGGTATAGGTAATAAACATGTAGCAACACATAAAACAGATAAAAATCCCTCCTGCCTTCATTGAACTTATATTCCGGGACAGAAGACATGCAACAAACAAAACGAATATTTACTGTAGTAGATGGTGATTACTAAGGAGAAAAAAATAGAAGGAAGGATGAAACAGCCAAGAAAAGCCTCATTTTCTTATTAGAAATATAAATAATATTTTTTAAAGATGTAAGAATTTTTTTAAACGTTAGGAAAGGAGCAGTGGCAGCAAAAACATGGTCAGGGAACAAAAAAAATTTTTAAATGAAAAGTTTCAATTATATATAAAACTAGAAAGAAGAGTATATATAATGAATTCCTATATATCTACTCATCACCCATATTCAACAATTATTCAAGATATTACCAGTATTGCTATATTTGTCTTTTATTCTTTTTTATTTTTGAGGTATTTTAAAGTAAATCCCAGGCGTCATGTCGCTCCCTCCCTCACCCACACATATCATGTATCTTTAAATAATTTTGCCATTGTCTTATATAATCACAATACCACTATATCACACTCACCAAATTAACAGTTTCCATGCTATTAACTAAGGCCAGTCAATACTCAAATTTCTAAGATTGTCTCAAAAATGTCTTTTCTAGGTAATTTGATCTAAACAGAATCCAAACAAGAACCACTCTTTGTATGTGGTTGTTATGTTTCTTACATCTCTTTTATGTGAGAGCAACTCCCCAGGCCCCTCTTTTTCATGCCACTGACTTACAGAAACATGTTAGCTGTCCTATACTCTGAAATTGTCTGTATGCTTCTTCACTGCGTCACTTACTTTGTACCCCAATCTCTCATATCTCCTACAAATAACTTTTGATGATGACTATTCCAAATTCCAACCTCAAGAGAAATACTAGAAACATAGGTAGCAGATACAGGAGTCCTTCTAACTCCAGAGAATCAAATAGCGGATTTAAGTCTATCGGTAGTTTTCGAACACTTGTTGAAATTAATTTGAAAATTTTAAGATGGTGCAATAGCTCTGAAAAGACAGAAGAGGGAACTATCATATTTAGGAATTCCACACTTAAATAGCACTAAATTTTGTTTTAAACTAAAACGCTGATTTTCAACTTGGCAATGGTTAAAAACATAGTAATGATTACTGTTTTATATATCCTCCGTCCAACAAACAAACAAAAAAACTTAGAATACAGAAGAAAAAGATTTGGAAAAATAGGGTAAAGACTGAATGCACAAACAGTTATAATTTGTATCACATTAATAAATAATAACCATTAACAAAAGCTACCATTTAAAATTATTCTAACAATGCACTTCCACTTTCTAAATAATTTTCTTCAATAATAAATAAGCACATCTAAATAAAACTAATGTATGTGTTTTTTTAATAACCATTTTAGTTCAAAATATGTTTTTAAAAAGTTCGGTCTTTTTTTAAAGTCATCAATAAAATCCAGAAATTAAAAGTTTATAGCAAATTACTTTTGGGAAAGTAATTTAGTTTATAGCAAATTCAAAGGGAAACTGCAAAAAGACTTTAGTTAATAATGACATCTTAAGTATATATGGTCTACTAAGATGATTGCTCCAAAGAATACTGGTATTTTATCAACATATAAATTTAATTTATATAAAAATATAAATCTGTCACTTTAATTAAAACTAAAGATTTATGTACGTATGTAACAGAAGAACAAATCTGTACACAAATGACTGCTGCTATACCAAGGCAAGACAGAAGAGAGTTAGCCATGTAACTATAGGACAGAATTCAGGTAAGCTTTCTGTTACTATCCAACAAGGATTCCCTTTACTCCAGTTTCCAATAACATGTTCTTCATTTCCTTTGGAGCCCTCACCAGCAGCACCTTTAACATTCATATTTCCACCAAAATTTTGTTTATAAATTTAGGTATTTCTCTAAGAAGCTATAGGCTTTCTTTATTGTGCTCCTTACTCTCTTCTGAGTCCTCATCTTCAGCATGTTTAACTCTATTTCCACCAACAGTCTGTTCATGATGACTTAAGTATTCTCTAAGATGATACAGGTTTTCTCTACAGTGCTTGTCACTTCCTTCTGAGGGCTCACCAGCAGTCCTTAACATCTATATTTCTACCACCAGTACACCCAAAGCAATCTAGGCTTTGTCTATCATACTCCTCATAATTCCAACCATTACCCAATTTCAAAGCCACTTCAACATTTTTAGGTATTTATTACAGCAGCACCCCCAGTTCTGGGTACCAAAATCTGTACTAGCTTCCTATGGCTGCTGTAACAAATCACCACAAACTTGATGGCATAAAACAACATGAATTTATTATCTTACAGTTCTTGAGGTCAGAAGTCTAAAATCAGTTTCACTGGGCTAAAATCAAGGTGTTGGCAGGCCAGTGTTCTTTCCAGAAGCTCTAGAAGACAATTTGTTTTCTTGCCTTTTCTAACTTGTAGAAAGCTGCCTGAATTCCTTAGCTCATGGTCCTTTCCTCAATCTTCAAAGGGCATCACTTTAACCTCTACTTCAGTCTCCCATCTCTTTCTTCTGCCCTGACCTTCTTACCTCCCTCTTACAAGGAGTCTGTAATTAAACGGTACCCACCTGGATAATCCAGGATACTCTCCCCATCTCAAGCTCCTTAACTTAATCACACACGCAAAGTTCCTGTAGCCATGTAAGGTTAACATATTCACAGGTTTTGGAAATTAGGACATGGACATCTTTGCGGGGCGGGGATATTATTCAACCTACCACAATACAACACAAAAAGCATGAAATATAAAATATAAACTAGGCTTCATCAAAATAAAAAACTTTTAAACTTCAAAAGACACTGGTAAAAAATGAAAAAGCAAGACACAAACTTGGAAAAACCTGCAAGCAGTTATTCAAAAGACTTGTATCTTATTTCTTATAAAAGTGAACATACACCTACTGTATGACTCCACTATTCCACTCAGAGGAAAAATGAAAGCACAAGTCCACATAAAAAACTGCATACAAATGTTTGTAGCTGCTTTATTTGTAACAGCCAAAAACTGTTAACAACCCAATGCAGCAATAGGTAAATGGAAAACAAACTGTAATATATCCAAAAATAGACTACTATTCCATAATAAAAAGGAACAAAGTATTGACAGTTCATCTAACAATATAGATGAATCTCAAATTTACTGAGATGGGGAAAGAAGCCAGAGCAAAGAGACACTGGATAATTCTACTTATATAACATTCAAGAAAATACATACTAACCTATAGTGACAGAAAGTAAAATCAGTGGCGCCTGGAAAGGTGGAGAGGGGAGGGAGGAATTACAGAATTATGAAGAGGCTTTCAGGGGTGATGTGTATACTTGGTATCTTGAATGTGGTGATGGTTTCCTGAATATATACATACGTCAGAACTCATCAAATTACGCATTGATTATATCTCAATAAAACTAAATGTTTTTAAATTTAAAAATTAGAACATAGAAATGAAGCAGAGAAATTAAAATCTGAAACCTATTCCTCTGGTAGAATCCTAATAAACAGTCTGGAGACAAAGTAAAGAATCCCAAAGACAGTTTAGAAGATAAACGATGTTACATTGATACTGTAGTATAATTAAAAATACATATATATATTTGGTCTTTGGCCCCAGTTCCTGGCACAGATTCAAAAATCTTTGGAATTTCCTGAGTGATCGGAGTGTCTTTTATTACTCATTCTCTGACACCAACTAGGTGTCCTACAATTCAATTCAATTCTGACACTAACTAACCCGAGTTAGTGTCATAATGAACAAGTTAAAGGCATAATCCTTCAATTCTGAAACTAACTCTGTCAGAGCCCCTTTCAACCATACCTGAGCTTATGCTAAGAAGGTGACTCATAGTGGTGTCTAGATAGCTTCAGGATAGGGGCTGGTCACCAGAAAAACTTTCAGCCCCACCTCTCAACCTCCAGGGATGGGAGATGGGGTAGAGATTGAGCTCAATCACAAAGCCAATGATTTAATTAACAATCCCTACATAAAGAAGCCTCAATAAAAACATGGACCATCAAGGCTCAAGGGATCTTCCTCAATGGCAGACGCATCAATACGTGGGATGCATATGGTGGAGGGTGGCATGCACAGATACCATGAGGAGAGGGTATGGAAGCTCTGTGTAGCCCCATCCCCACCCCAGACTTTGCCCTATTCCTCTCTTCCATTTGGCTGTGCCAGAGATGTATCCTCTATAATAAAAGTGTAATCCTAAGTACAGAGTTTTCAGTGAGTTCTGTGAATCATTCTAGTAAATTATCCATCCCGAAGCGTAGTTCTAGAAACCTCTGAATTTGTAGCCAGGTCAGACAGATGTGCAGGTAGCCTGGGGACCCCACTTGTGGCTGGCATCCAAAGTAAAGACAGTCTTCTTAGGAACCTCACCCTTTAACTTGTGGGACATGAAACTTAACTCTGAGAAGTTAGTGTCAGTATTGAAAAACTGTGCCTTTAACTTATGTGATATGACACTAACTATGGGTATTTAATGCCTGAATTGAATTGGATTGAATTGAATTGAATTGTAGGACACTCAGTTGGTGTCAGAGAATTGGCGTTGGAACACAGATACTAACTGTGGAATTTAGGAAAGAATTCTGGTTAGAAGGTACAGGAAAAGGGCAATGGTACTCAGTTTCCAATGGATTTCTCCACTACTCCTATCCTCCTTAACCCTTTAAAAAAGCAAGTTCAGGAAACTTTTGCAATTTGATGTTTAAAATAAACTATCTAAGCAGATTGACACACTGGTCAAAAATAAACTTCAGTAGTGACAGGGCAAATTTATTTTCACCTTCCAAGAAAGTATATAATAAATTTTGGACTTGCCTTTTGACATTTTTAACTCTCAAAAGGTAAAAGATATGTATCAACTTAGTTGCGCTCAACTAAAAAGAATGATCCAGATGTGCATGATCCAGCACAGTACAGAGTCACTATTAGGAAATCAACACATCTGGGCTCTAGGTCAGACAATTCTCAGTAGGCAATATTATCTTAGGCAAGTCACCATCTCATAAACATCCATTTGCTCATTTAAAAATGACAGCATAATATTCTTATGCTGATTTGCTACCACAGTCCCATCTCTTCGTAAACCAGCTCCATTAAGAGGGAACTTACTTCTAACCTGGAAGAACTGCTTGCAGTGTGGATATGACAAGAAACTAAACCCCCTCCCCCCCAATAAAAGGAGGGGCAGGAGCTTTTAATTGGGAAACCACCCCAGCTATGTTCAGTTAGCTGTGTCACTTCTATGGGTCACAGCCAAGTTTTACCACGTAATGAGAAATAGTTAAGCAATTCAATCTTTTCCACTTTGTAGCATAACTGAAAGCAAAAAGAATACAGCCCTAACATAGCTAGACAACCACAATTAAAATGTTCCCCAACTGGCATGACCTAAGTTATGGAAATCAGGGTCTAGTTACTTCCTCTCTGCATAGTCACTCCAAGGTGTAGTGAAATGGTCCCATATGAGAAGCTAGGAGCCCTGTCTAGGAAAGTGGTATTCTCCACTAAGTCACTAGCCAAAATAGTACATCTAGCTCAGACTACAACATGACTTTAATACCTAAAACAGCATTCGATCTATCACTAATGCTATACGAAAAACAGTCAAGCCAGAGGGACGACTTCAGTATCATCATATTTTCAAAACCATCAGCACTTCCATTTTTTCTCATCGAGCTGACTCTATAGTAAAACAAAGACTCCATTTTTACACTGCCTAGAGTAAGCAAGATGATGTCACTACTCCATCTTTTGGGGGCAAATAAGGCACTGTACAGTACCAAAGCAAATTAACTACAAGAGTAGCCAAAACGTGTAAAGAGCAAACCCAATAGTCATTCCCAAGATTCTTTTTATAGACAGCAGTTAATTCAGTCAACCCTGGTGATAAATGGGGAGTCATGTCATAGACAGTCTTCCCTTACATTCATACAACATTGATTCCAAACCAGGGGGTGGGGTCAGGCAAGAATTATAGTTTGAAAAAGCACAGTCAATGCTACAATAAATACACCAATTTTCTTTGTACTACAAACTACAGAAAGTAATGCTTTATAAATCCCTTATAACACCTTCTGCGTGCCTGTGGACAATAATAGGTATGGGTGCGGGGAAGGCGGAACCTCCTTCTGTATCTATAAAATGGAGGATAATAATGGTTTTAATAGGATCAGGAGAGGGAGACAGGAGGGAATCTGGGGAGAAAAATGGCCTACAGCACTTACATGTCTATTTCTAAAAGTCAGGGATGAATTAAACCATAAATTCTCTCCAATGGCATCACTCTATAATAAATGAGATTCAAACTGGAAACCCTAAGGGGCCGGAGCAGTGGTGTAGTGGTTAAGTTTGTATGCTCCGCAGGTTCGGGTCCCAAGTGTGACCCGAACTTGGCTACACACCACTTGTCAAGCCATGCTGTGGCAGGCATCCCACATATAAAGTAGAGGAAGATGGGCATGGATGTTAGCCCAGAGCCAATCTTCCTCAGCAAAAAGAAGAGGATTGGCAACGGATGTTAGCTCAGGGCTAATCTTCCTCACAAAAAAAAAAAAAAAAAAAAACTGGAACCTCTAAGATATCCAAAACTAAAACTGTGGTCATGATATGCTACTTTTAAAAATAAAGTCTGTGATATATTGTTAACATAGTTATATTAAAAAACATTTTAAACTGTTTTACCATTGACAACATATTCTATGGAATTTATATTTTATCATAAGGTTTTTAATCATATTGGGGCAAGAATTGCTAATTTACATAACAATGGATTCAGAGAGGCCAAAAACCCTCAAAAGCAAGATCTGGGGATATATGATATATAAATACATATTACTATATAAACAAAGATGCACTATACTCACTCTGAGTTAAGTAGCGAGTCATCCATGGCAAGTAATAATGCTAAACAGAAAATGTTTGCTTTATACTCTTAATAGTATAAAACAGTGATATTCAACCATTTCCCCCCAACAGAAGCCTTTCCAAACAAAATCTTAAATGGAACTCCAATATTGGAAAGATATGAACGATATTATTAGCATAAAATTATTTTATGAGTTATATTTACTTACATAAAGAGAATTAAAACTACCTGTCTAATAAATATAAAAATATATAATCATGAATTTTTATCAGTTTCAGCAATTTATTTCTATACTGTTTTGGTTAGACTCTATCAAGAAAATCCTGCTACATAAAGACAAGTAGCTGAATAAGAAATTTTTAAAAGATATATTGGAACATTTCATTCTAAAGCTAAATCACTAACAGTTTCCAACAACTGTTAACTTATCATAAATGTATAAAATAGAAATACCCAAATGTAAAATTAGTACTAATATTATCTGTCATACAATATGCTTGAGATGAGACATATTTACTGATTCATTAATTACACAAATGACTATTTACATTATTGACACAGCACAAAAAGAACACGGGAGCTATATATGTATTTGCGTCTTGTCCACATTTAGCTCAGCCCACAGCCTCCACTCTCCTCACCTATGCAGTCGAGTCATCACTCTTACAACTTTACATAAGAGAATATATCCAGGTGAAAAATATTCTTAAAATACATTGATGAGCTACAAACTTTCTTTAAAATGACACTGGGAAAGGGAAAAGCAGCTCCTAATATCCGGGAACTGGCCTAGTACTATCAGCTAGGCCTTGGTGTTCTTCACTGGACATAAACAATTTCACACAACATCAACATTAGACAAGACCACTTTAACCAGGACGGATCAAGACTAAAACAAGACCACTCGTAATCATATCTGAACACAGACAAAACACGAACACTGTCCAAGCCACAAAATAGCAAGCATCCCTCTCTCACAGACAATATGAGTGAATGCTGCTTCTTTAACAATTATAGCTTTAGCCTTGTTACATTGTGCCCTCCCTCCTTATAGGTAAGATTTATTGAGATACCAAATCATAAAACTGTTCTAGCTTTTTGACAGTACCCAATTCAGAGCGAACTCCTGCTATCTTGGACCATCCCCCAAATCACCCAACCAAAGCCCAAATCCTTTAAATCCTTCCTAACACCCTCTTACTAACATGTCCCATGGTTTCCCATAGTGTGTGCTCTCCCTTGCTGCAAGGGATAATAAATCCAACTTGTCCAACTACAGGTTTGTTGCTGGTGCTCTTTGCTGGAGGGCATTGATAACACATTCACAAGAAACAGCAGGAAATGCTTTTAAAAAGCTACTCTGACAGCACAAGTTAATATACTAGTAGTGCCTAACATTTTAAATTTTGATATACCACAACTATTTTGTGTTTTTAAATACTGTAAACATTAAAACTCAGTGTAATAACAGACTCAAGCAAGAATCATCAACAGATGATAAAAACATCGGATGAAAACCTGGTAGGAAATAGTATACGCACATGGCCTCAAAGTATCACCCTCAGATTACTTATAAACTATAAGGGAAAAGCATCCTTACATTTGAGAAATCTGGCCATCCCACCTTGAGCAAATGATCAAATTTAATACCAACAATAATGAACCAAACTGGTATGTGTGATACACTGAAAAGCATACACTATCACCTATGCTGTAGTCTTGCCAAAAAATGTTTTAACCTGAATCCAATCATAAGGAAACAACCAGAAAAAATTGAGAATGTGGGATTTTCTACAAGGCAACTGGCTGGACTCTTCAAAAAGTCAGTGTCATAAAATACAAAATAAAGGTGAGGGAATGTTTCAGATTAAGAGAAACTAAAAAACCATGACAACCAAATACAATGAGGGATCCTGGATTAGATCCTGGATTGGGCAGGCAGGAAGGACTAGGTGAAGAAGGAAGGCAGCAGATGGGGGTGGGAACTATAAAAACTTTAGAAGGCAATTAGGAAAATTTGAAAATGGACAGTATTATTAGATTTTATCAAATCAAGGCTAATTTCCATAGGTATAATTATGGTATTGTGGTTATATATGAAAAAAGTCCTATTCTTACATCATACATGTTTAGGATTTAGCAGTTAAGTGTCAGGATGTATAAAACTTACTTTCTAAATGTGTAACCAAAAAAAGGTTATATGTGTACATGTAAATGTAGATATGGATATCAATAGAAATACAGATATACAGAGTGAAAAAAATGTGGCAAAATATTAACAAAATGTTAACAACTGGTAAGTCTAAGTGAAGAGTATACAGGTGTTCACTGTACTATTTTCTCAACTGTAGGTTCGAAAATTTTTAAAGAAAAAAAGAAAAATAAGAAATATCAAATTTTTTAAATCTAAAAACCTTCAGTTTATAAAATCTGTACAATATTTGCTCCCACAGAGTAGTTTGGAAACCAATAATATAAAGCTTAGGATATCAAAATTTTCTATTTCTATATTGAAACAATACAGAAACACCATATATAATATAACACCATTAAAATTTTTTTTTATACTGGCAACAAACTGGGAAAACATTTTGAAACACACACAAGAGCCAAGGGATTAAAATAATAACCAGATTATATTTTTTAAAAACAATTTTAATAGAAAAAATGTGAATATATAAAAGACAATTTACAGTAGAAAGAACTGCCTATAACTTACAAAAAGATGTTTAGCCTCACTGATAATAAAGAAAACGCAAATCAAAACAATGAGAAAACATTTTTCAGTTAAAAGATTATCAAAAACAACATCAAGTATTAATGAGAGGTGTAGTGAAATGGCATACTCATCCACTGATGATGAGAGGAACACTTGAAGGACAATTTCACAGTATCTAACACATGTTTTGTTAATGCTTATACCCTATTATGCAGTAGTTATACTTTTTGTTAGTTACCCTAATGTTCAAGGAGACATAGCAAGGTTGTTTGTTGCAAGCTTGCTTGTGATAACGAGAACTTAAAAATCACTTGAATCTAGCAATAAGAGAATGGTAAAGATTAAACTACAGTACAATCTTAATATGGAATACTAAGTAGAAGTTAGAATAAGTCAGATCTTAGGTCCTAATACATAAGTATTAATGTGGCAGTGACACCAAATTTTCTAACCAAATTCATTCTCACCTTCTATAGTAACAGCATTATAGCTGGGCACATGGCTCCCTTGCAATTACACATAATTAAGTTCTCATCAAATGAAGATAAATTTCAGAATTGATGTGTGTGCCCTTCTGGGTTGGGTATTTTAAGACAGCAGGTATCTGAGTTATTTCCCCTTCCTGATATAGCTGGAACATGAGAATAAAGCACAACCGGATGACGGACCTAAAACATGAAAGGAGCCTGGGTCCCCAACCAAGCATGTAGAAGAGTTCCAGTGCCAGTCTGAAAATGTGAAAAATTCTCCAATGGTAACCCCATTACAACTAGAATCAAAATCTAAATTTCTATCCAGGCCATATATAATTTGGTCCTTGCTTTGCTTTTCAACCTCATCTCCAACCACTGGGCTCTAACCTCAGTGCTTCATTTTAATAAACATATCAGACTTATTCCCACAACAGGGCCTTTATTTTTTTTATTTTTATTTTTTTATTATTTATTTTTCCCCCCAAAGCCCCAGTAGACAGTTGTATGTCATAGCTGCACATCCTTCTAGTTGCTGTATGTGGGACGCGGCCTCAGCATGGCGGGAGAAGCGGTGCGTCGGTGCGCGCCCGGGATCGGAACCCGGCCGCCAGCAGCGGAGCACATGCACTTAACTGCTAAGCCACGGGGCTGGCCCAGAGCCTTTAAACTTATAGCACTCCTACTTGGATTGCTCTTTCCCCCAAACACTCATAAAGTTCTTTCCACGCCTTTAATCAGGTCTTTGTTAGCAAAGTTAATCAAATTTTGTTTTTCATTATTCAAAGTGTAGAAACTTAGAATTTCTCAATCTGGGAATGTCATGTAAATTTCTCATTGCTGGGAATGTCATGTAAATTTCTGAGAGTTGACAAATATGAGGAACCTCTATCAAGCTTCTTTCATATATAAACTTGAGATTCCAATTTAAGTTTTCTTGTGTAGTAATTTATCTTATATATCTTAAATTTAAGACATTCATTAACCAATCATCAATGTCATTGTTGGTGTGTTATGAGTTTTATGCTACATTCACTTCTCAGAGATCAGAGAATTTGGTTTCAAATAAGTAAGTCATTTAGATATATTTCCAATATTTTTATATGATTCATTCTTTTTCATTAACTGGATTATCAAAAAATCAAGAGCCTATTCATTACTTCTGTTTATAATTTATTTTTTCCTCTTAAATGAATTACTGCTTTTGTATTATTGGAACATTTTAATATCACAATTCACTTCACAATGTCAGAATAATTTCTAATTATTCACGGCACATCTTTAATCATTTTTGTTTCATATTCCATTAATTTTTCTCTGAATTTCTCTTAATTCTTAAATAAATGCGAATACACCCTCAACATACAGCCAAATCAGAAGTCTATAGTTTCTTACTTGTTTTACTAAAGTGTTCCAATAAGCAGATGAAATAATATATTTTGATTTTATCAAATATGCTATTTCCACTAAAATGGAAAAAACATTTGTTGTATGTACAATTTATATACATTACATTATCAGTTCTTTTCTATACAGGAGCACTGACATTTTGAATTAGAGGGATGAAAACTGAGTTTTATAGTTTTAGATATCTGAAAATGTTTCCACAGACTTGATTCTGGCTCTGTACATTTCAAACCTAGTTTCTCTGCTACTAGTGGTGGCCTCATACTTCTAGTAATGGCCATCATAGGACACGGTCATACGTATTACACCCTCTAGCTTTAAACATTCTTGTCATGATGCCTAGAGACACTGGACATTACTAGAACATATTCCTACAATGGGACAGCTAGCAATAATTTAACTATACATGGTAATGACTGATCTCCATATAAATATATACCCCTACACCCAAATTAAATGAAATATATCCCCAACTCAGCTTATTTTAGCCAGAACCAAACAAATTATCTGCTAATTACACCTACAAACACCTTCAAATTTGTGTTAAAACATCTTTTCAGACATTTGCCTGGCAATAATTACATAACTGAGTAAGAGAAAGAAGAGGCTTTTTTTTTTTTTTTTTTTTTTGGTGAGGAGATCAGCCCTGTGCTAACATCTACCAATCCTCCTCTTTTTTTGCTGAGGAAGACCGGCCCTGGGCTAACATCCGTGCCCATCTTCCTCCACTTTATATGGGACGCCGCCACAGCATTGCTTGCTAAGCAGCGCATTGGTGTGTGCGTGGGATCCGAACCGGCGAACCCCGGGCCACCGCGGTGGAGCGCGTGCACTTAACTGCTTGCGCCATGGGGCCGGCCCAGAAGAGGCATGCTTAAAAGCATTACCCACTATTACCAAATAATTTTGTCCTAGGAATTAAAATAAATAAATAAATAACATTAGGAGAAAAAAAATCACCAACAAATTTCAGGAAGCTTAACAGAACACAAGGAATGGCTCTCCAAGAAAGTACAGAGAAATTAAAGCATTACTAAACTCACAGTAAGAAGAGTAAGTGACAGAAGCAGGATTTGAACCTGCTGACATCAAAATTTAAGTTCAAATCACACTAGTTGGCTAAAAAACTGAATGGTGACCTTAACTGGCTTTCCTATTACTGAAGGTCTGTAAAAGAATGATCAAAAGAAGAGAAGACAAATAATTGAGGTATTAAAAGGTTTAAACTTTTAAGAAACCATATTATGCAATTTGATAATAGGCACTAACAGATTTTTTTTTTACTTATTATACTATTGAGGCCATATATGAAACAACCATGTTTTAAACGTTCTGAATACTTTTCAAATTTCCCTACTGTGTAGACTGTGATTTAGGTTAAAACTATTATACATCAAAATTTCACATTATAGTTAGGAGAGAAATTTGTTTTTATTATATATAAGGCTATGTTGGGGTAGCAGTAAATGTATATGAGGAAAAAATGGCTTCCACTAGACCTTAAATCAAACAAAATCAAGTTTCCCCTGGCAAGACTACACTACAACATAGGACCCCCCCCACACACACACACAGAGAGACACACACAAAACTATTATAAGAATCCCACAGTACAAAACTACAATGAACTATAGTCCTCTTTAGCATTCAAACAAAAATAATAAAACAGGGAAGAAAAAGAAGTTCAAAACCTAGGTAACATATGGATGAACAGAAGACTGTTAATTTTTATATACATATATATTTTTTAAATCAGTATATACATAAGTGTCTCTCTCTTCATTAGTGTAACCAAGCCAAGAAAACCAAATGAGGAGTAAAAATATTATTTGAAAAGAAAGAAAAAAAAAATCCAGTCCAATAACCAGATTACATAAGAGAAATATGAATTAACCATGCAAGCAGCAATTACTAAAGCAACTTACCCACCCCCCCACACACAAAAAAATACCAGGAAGGATAAAGATTTTAACATTATTATCCAATATGACTTAACAGACATTTATAAAATCCTATAACCTAAAACTACAGACTAAACACTGTTTATAAGTAAACGTGGAACATTCAACAATAGGCCATAAACACCTCTCCATAAGTTTCAAAGAATTGATACAATAGTTTATTCTATGACTACAACAAATTTAAACTAGAAATCATTAATAAAAAGAAATCTAGAAAATCCAAAATATTTGAATATTAAGCAACACACTTTTAAAGAATCCACTGGTCAAAGAAGAAATCCAAGAAAAACAAGAATATATTTTAAACTGAACAATACGAAAACACAACATGTCAACATCTGTGAGATGGAGCTAAAGGTGTACAAAAGGGAAATCTTTAGCTTTAACAGTTTATACTAGAAAACAAGAAAGAAGCAAGCTTCCAATTCAAGAAGCAAATGAAGGAAGAGGTAATTAAATCAAAAGTTAGTATAAGGAAATAAAAAAATGAAAATCAATTAAACAGAAAATAAGCAAATGATAGAGAAAATCATCTCCAAAAGTTGGTTCTTTGCAAATGATAAAAAAATTAATAAACACCTAGCAAACTAACAGGGGAAAAAAAAGAAAAGAAATTATCAGTATCAAGAAACAAAGAGGAAATATGACTACTGATCCTACAGACATTAAAAAAATAGTAAGGGCATCTTACGAACAACTTTGTACTAACAAATTCAACAAAATAAATCAAACAGAAAAGTACTGTGAAAATGCAAGACATCAATACTGCCAAGTAAAAATTTTAATTCATAAATCCAAAAACTTCCTTCAAAAAAAACCCTTGGCCAAGATGATTTCCCTGGTGAATTCTACCAAATATTTAAGGAAAAATATGCCAGTCTTATACAAACTATATGTTTGGCATACAAACATATGCTAGTATTATACAAAATAGAGGAGAAAAGGACACTTTCCAGCTTTGACAAAATTTTAGCAAATCAAATCCAGTGATATATAAAAACAATTAATAGTTTAAAAGAGAAAAACTATATGATCATGGCAATAGAAGCCAGTGACAAAATCAAATACCATTAATGATTAAAAATAGAGAAACAAACAAACACACCCACTCAGCAAAAAACTTCATCAACCAGATAAAGGGGATCTATGAAAGTCCTATGGCTAACAACAGATTTAATAGTGAAATATTGAATGTAATCTCCCTAAGTTTGGGGACATGCCAAGAATGTCTGCTCTCATTACTTATATTCAATATTATACTGTAGAAATCCAACATAAAAAGATAAGAAAAAGAAAAGCAAAGAGATCAAAAGGGAAATAAACTGTCTCTGTTCACATATGATTGTTTATGTGGAAAATCCTAAGGAATCTACTCCAAAAAGGTACTACAAACAGGAAATAACAAGCATTGATGGGGATGCGGAGAAACTGGTGGTAAACTGATGGATGTGGTAAAATGGTGAAGTTACTGTGGAAAACAGTTTGGCAGTTTCTCAAAAAGCTAAACACAGAATTACCATATGACCCAGCAATTCCATTCCTAGGTACATACACAAGAAAACTGAAAAGAAGACTCAGATACTTGTACACCAATGTTCATTGCAGCTAAAAGGTGGAATAGCCAAAAGGTGGACACAACCCAAGCGTCCATCAACAGATGAATGGATAAAAAGTGGAATATTACAATTGAATATTATTCAGCCATAAAAAAGAATGAAATTCTGATGCATGCTATAACATAGATGAACTTTGAAAACATGATGCCAAGTGAAATGAGCCAGACCCAAAAGGACAAATATTGGATGATTCCCCTTATATGAAATATCTAGAAAAGGCAAATTCATACAGACAGAAAGTAAATTAGATACTACCATGGCCTGGGAGAGGGGGAAATGAGGATTACTGCTTAATGGGTAAAGAGTTCAGTTTATCACCTTTAAAAAAAAAACCTGCCATACATTACTGAGAAAAATTAAAAGACAACTTAAATAAATGAAAGATATACCATGTTCATAAATGAGAAGACTAAATATTAATACATCAATTTGTCATAATGTATTATCATGACATGTTGTATTAAATATTGTGTAATATATCAAGTCTCAAAATCTTGATCAGATACTTCACCAAAGAAGATATTCAAATGGTCAATAACACATGAAAAGATGCTCAACATTGACATCAGAGAAATACAAATTAAGCCAGAAATACGCCAACTTGGTGCTATTGTTTTCATATATTTACATTATAAACCCAACAATACAGTACTATAATTTTTGCTTTAATCATAGGTAATATTTTTTAATTAATAAAAATATATACAGTTTTTGGGGCCAGCCTGGTGGCATAATGGTTAAGTTCGCACGCTCCACTTCAGCGGCCAGGGGTTCGAAGGTTTGGATCTCGGGCGCAGACCTATAGACCACTCATCAAGCCATGCTGCAGTGGCACCCCATATATAAAGCAGAGGAAGATGAGCACAGATGTTAGCACAGCGACAATCTTCCTCACCAAAAATAATATATATATGTATGTATTGTTTTTATAATTACCCATATATTCACTATTTTTTATGTTGATTCCTTCCTGTAGACGGCACTTGCCATCTGGTGCTATTTCCCTTCAGACTGATGAACTTCCTTTAATGGCTTGTAACGGCGGTGGGCTGTCGAAAAACTCCATCAGTTTCTGTTTACCTCTTCAATGTTTCTCCTGCTTCCAAGGTTTCCCTCAGTAAATTTCCAGCTGCTCGGCTAGCCCTAACTTCTGTCCTATGCCACTGGAACTATAGGAGGCTAGGATGCACCCTAAGGCAAAAAAGCCACAAATATACAATTTTTACACACAGCCTTGAAAGGATAACCTCTCACTTGGCTTCCTTTTGGTCATTTTCTGCTGCTTTTAAGTAGTTGGAGTTTTTCTTTCAATTTTTTTCCAGATTTTATCATTGTTATCTGAGGGATGGTTCACTCAACTACTTGACTGGCATCACTGCATCATTGGTGGATGTCAGAATCTCAAAATTCTATTAAAGTTGTGTGAAAAACTTCTCATGTCCTTGATTTCCATTCCTTCCACCAAATTAGGACTTTTATCTCATCACACAAGAATTTAAAGTCCTCCCACCTTCCAGTCTTCTCTCCCTTAACTCACATAGTACAGTGAGAGTAATTTCTTGTCCATCAAACTGCTTTTACCATTAGAAGGTTTTCTGTGATGTAATCTGAAACCTAATTTTAATTTTCAACTCCACTACTACCCGTGAAACCATAAGCAAATCACCATCTTTGCGATCCTTATTTCTACCATCCACAAACAAGAATATTAGTTAAGCTTAGGACCAAAATATGATAACTAATGTTAACAAGTCTAGACAAGAGTTGGTCAAAGATGTTATATGGCTTGTGACATGAGAATAGGTGAATGGTTAAAATCCTTATCTAAAAAAATCAACAAACTAAAACAGACTGGGAGAATCAGAAAATGAGTTCACTCAGTGACTCAACAAGCATTTACTGAGTTCCAACCATATATCAAGCATTGTACAGGTAAATTTTTCAGCTTCAGAAATAACAATTTTGGGGTACTGAGGACATAAGGACTGAGGTAAAACAGGTAATGAAGGAAAACGGAACATTGGTGAGTCATCACAAATTTGTGATAATTTACATAATGAAAACAGAGACCATCTCCTAGGAATGATATATAATGAGGAGGAGCAAAAAGCAAAGCTTCAACCCAGTTTATACTTAACGGGTATATAAAGGAAAAAAGCAGTAACAAAGAAAACAAACATTTAGTCAGAGATATGGTAGAAAAACCATTAAAGTATAGTATTGCAGAAGACAAGGAAGAAGTGAACGTTAAGAAGAAGCAATGCGTGCGCTCCGCTGCTGGCGGCCCGAGTTCGGATCCCGGGTGCGCACCGATGCACCGCTTGTCCAGCCATGCTGAGACCGCGTCCCACATACAGCAACTAGAAGGATGTGCAGCTATGACATACAACTATCTACTGGGGCTTTGGGGGAAAAATAAATAAATAAAATTATAAAAAAAAAAAAAAGAAGAAGAAGCAAAATACCAAATGCTGAAAAACAAAGGACAGGAGGAGAAATGAAAAGACACAGATTTAGCAATTGGAACTTAGACTTATCTTGGGGATGATACAGAGCATTTTAACATCAGCCTAACCAATGTCTATCTACCTGGTTAGGTGAGAAAAGTGATTTACTTTCACTTGAAGAAGGAGAACACTAGTAGAAAAATAGTCAAATTGCAGAAGGTAGTTGAATAAGAATTGAGAAATTGGACACCTAGAGTCAACTATAAATCAAACAAGCTCGGTGATAATGGGAAGGATGGAGAATGAGTAGAAGTAAGATATTTTTCAAGATTGGGTGTGAAAAGGCAGAGAACCCAGCATGGAGCACAGAAGGGAGAATAACAGAAAATAGCAAGGCCTGGAGAAGGGGAAGAAGGGATAAGACTAAGGATATAGATGTTAGCTTTCAAAAGAAATGAAAACATCTTATTCTTTGAGTAAAGATAGACTGAACAAACAAAGAATATAAAATATAAAATGAAAAAAGAAGAAGAGAAATAGGGTAGGATTGGTCATTTGAGGAGAGCAAAAAGATTCCAAATCACTAATATGCAGAATGAAACAGAAGATCAAAAAGAGATAAGGATTACCAAGAAGCAATCAGGCTAAACTAGGGGGAAAAAATGTGAATTTACACTAGGAACCTCTCAAGACAGTAAACTATAACTCTAGCAAAGCTAGACAATCCATGAACAGGGAACAAAGCAGAAGAAATGAACAGCTGTAATTTAGATTAATAGACTGGGAAATTTGTGAAGAAAGATCAAGATAATGGAAATCTTGGATATGAATAAGAATAAAATTGAGATGGCTACTAGATTAAATATGGGTTAATCTGGATTAAGTTTTTCACTTAAAAAGTGAGTTCTGGGCCGGCCCTGTGGCTTAGCGGTTAAGTGCGTGCTCTCTGATGCTGGCGGCCCGGGTTCGGATCCCGGGCGCACACCGGCGCACCGCTTCTCCGGCCACGCTGAGGCTGCATCCCACATACGGCAACTAGAAGGCTGTGCAACTATGACATACAACTATCTATTGGGGCTTTGGGGGGAAAATAAATAAATAAATCTTTAAAAAAAAAAAAAGTGAGTTCTGAAGGAAAACGATTTTAGGAAAACTTCCCTGCATGACGTGGTTAGTACAGTAACTGTACTGGGAGAAAACAGAGTCAATACTACTGTGCAAAGGTTTCAGGCATTTGTGGAAAAACACCGTGACATTTAGAATAACCCAAATCCAGTTGAGCTTTCCTGGGTCAAATGAGTAAATAGTGAAAGACCCTTCTGATGAAGAATACTTCAACTGTTCTATCCATACAACCCCAACCACCATCTCCAAGGTGTATTATGGATCAGCGGAGTAGCAAACTCTAGGACATGTGCTGAGAAGCTGGTACCAACAGTATAAGGCAGCCCCTACCGATTTTAGTGACAAAATTAATGGTTTAACTAAAGGGTAATCCTTAACCTTGTAAGAAAAAGGGGTCTTACTACTAATATTAATCCCCCATTTCAAATATAAATGCTCAAGAAGAATTAATATATATTCAATTATTATGTTAGTAAGCATACAGAACAAGAGAAGGGGGGAAAATAGTGCACAAAAGCCATTTTGCTTTATTTCAACCATAAATAGGCCATCAAAATCCTCTTAATTACTACATTTGACATACACCATAGGCGGAGGTAACTCTCTCAGCTAAATCTGTCTTTATTTTTATATCACAATTGAAAATTTAACACCACCATGAATGATATGTCCGTTTTAATTTCCTTTTCCATTGCAAAATATCCATGGATGATATAATACAAACTATAAAAACATCAATGTGAAGAACAATGTTACTCATCCAATGGGCACTTAAGCGATTGTTAACCAAGGGACACATGATTTAAATTCAACTAACAAGAAGAATATCAATGATCTTAGCTCTATAAAATTTCATTAAAATAGACTTTTGGTTATTTGAAGTTAACACAGAATATTGTTAGATAATACAAAAGATACACACAAAAGTAAATTCCCCTAACAAAAATACAGTTATTACGCTATATTACAAACCCTTGTCCTTACACAGAAGGACAATGCTACTAAGAGTAGTGACATTCCATTGTTATAAGCCATTTCTCTAAAAAACTAAATTTTTTTAAACATTATAGGCCAATATATCCTGAACTATGTCTTCAACTGATAAAAGAAGCCACATAAGGATAAAAAAATAAGGAACAAAAATGGTCCCATAAAAATTAAAAAGATATATACTTAATAAAGCAGATGAAAAATATACATATTCCATATGTAGGTATACAAAAACATCAAAATATTATTGCCTTTAAATAACCTGCACAAGACTAACATCAATAAGATTAGCAAAATCTATTCTCTCTTCACAGGAAAGATTAAAAAAAAAAACTCTGATAATACCCTTAGCCTAAAAAGCAATGGTTTACTAAGGTATGAAGTCAAAACACAATAAGTGTCACAATAAACAAAAGTATTAAGTTCTGCTCCCATCCAAAAAACTAAACATGAATTCACAAGACTGATATCAATAAACATATCCCACACAGCGAACATTTTCATGATAACACGTGGGATTCAAAACAACGTTTTGCTTAAAATAATTAGCTGAGGAATTGAAGCACAAATACAAAGATAATTGCTTCCTTTGGGCTTTGGCTGTCAAACAGAGAAAATGCCAATGCTTTATAGTCCTGTGATAATTAAAATCTTGTCACAGACCTAGACTATCAATGAATATTTAAAAATAAATTTGCAATATGACACCAAAAGCACAAGCAACAAAAGAAAAAACAGATAAACTGGACTTCATCAAAATTAAAAACTTTTGTGCTTCAAAGAAACCAGAAAGAAAGTGAAAAGACAATCCACAGAGTGGGAGAAAGTATTTGCAAATCATGTATCTCACCAGGGACTAGTTTCCAGAATATATAAAGAATGCTTACAATTCAACAATAAAAAGACAACCCAATTAAAAAATGGGCAGAGGATGTGAATATACATTTCTCCAAAGAAAATATGTAAATGGTCAATAAGCACATGAAATAATGCTCAACATTAGTTACTACAAAAATGAAAATCAAAACCACAATGAAATACCCACTACACACCTATTAGGATGGCTAAAACACAAACAAGACTGACAATAACAAGTGTTTCTGAGGGTGTGGAGAAACTGGAACCCTCATACACTGTTGGTGGAATTGTAAAATAGTGCAGCCATTTTGACAGTTTCTCAGAGTTAAATACAGATTTACCGTATTATCCTGCAATTTCATCCCTATAAGTATATTCCCAAAAGAAATGAAAACATGTCCACACAAAAACTTATATGAGAATGTTCACTGCAGAAGCATTCCTAAAAAAGTAGATACAACTCATCAACTGATGAATGGATAAACAAAACGCAGTATACAATGAAATAGGTTTTTTTGGCCACAAAAATGAAGGATACATGCTACAACATGGGTGAATGTTGAAAATATTACTCTAAGTGAAAGAAGCCAGGCACAAAAGGACAAATATTGTGTGAGTCCACTTATATGAAATGTCTAGAATAGGTAAATCCCATAGAAACTGAAAATACATTAGTGGTTGCCTGGGGGGGGGGGGGGTGAAGGGGGTTGAAGGGAAATAGGGAGTGATGGCTAATGGATAAAGCATTGGCGTTTTTTTAGGGGGCGGTGTTTGAAAGTGTCCTAAAATTAGATAGTAGCGATGATTGCACAACTCTGGATATACTAAGAACCACTGAATTGTACACTTAGGAATGAATTTTCCGGTATGTGAACTATATCTCAACAGAGCAGTCACTAAAAATCAATAAATAAATTTGCAAAAATATAAGCCATAAACATATACTATGCAAAGATGATTGCCTCCCTCAAACTAACTCAAATATACGCATCAGTGGGGGGAAAATGATAGTGAGTTATTATTTTCTACTTAATACATCTTCAGAAATCACTTACCACATTTTAAAGTAGTAAATATTTGAGATTTTTGTAAAATCATTTGCTCCTAAAAATATTATATTTATTATAAATATACAGTAAACAGAGTAGTATAACTGGTGAATATTTAAGCATCAACTATGATTATTACAAGATTTTAGAAACATCATTTGGTTGAATATTTATTGTTTCAAACACATTAAGAAGTATAATAAAAGAAATCAATGTTTATTATTGAATATTTCTTCATGTATCTAGGAAATTTCCTTTAGCTAATCAAATAAATGTATTCATCCTTAAAAATATTTTATTGACTACATTAAAACAATCAAAAAACTATATTATGACACTTGATTAGCCAGTGCCTCAGTACTTCCCCCCAATGTTGAAATATATTTAATAATTTTAAAATCTATTATGATTAACCAAAGTATTGTTGTATCTATACAGTCACCATAGCACACAAGTCTAAAAATACTATATAGCTGAAGTAAAAAAAAATTCTGTGATTAACATTCCTACTTCTACTCAAAAATAAAAAACCAAAAGCTTTATCTAGTGAAAACATAAGCTTATGAAATTCCTAACTACAGGCACCTATCAAATTTTTCATATTATAATGCTATTACAAAGAAACTGGAGTAGCCCAGATAGGAAACAGCATATGGCCTGACCATAGTACGGGTGTTCATGTTGCATTATGTTCGTGAACAGGATCTAACATAAGGAGGGGTCAAGTAATGGATGGCTAAAGAAGAAATTTGTACTATGTAGTATCAACAGCTAATAGAAAAATCTCAAGTAGGGAAAATCCTGTTTCATTCAAAAAGTATTAGCATTCCTGACCACTAAGACTATTTCTTTCTCTGAACTCTTTTAATACTTAGGCTGCACACTAAAAGAATTTTCTGGATACAATATGTAGAAAGAATCAGAAGGGGATCAGAATAAGTATAAAGAGAAGAAATTTCAGTAAAAATTTAAAGAAACAAATTACAATTGTAATTTACACTGGCTATTGTAAATGTCATTAATGTTAACACACACTTAAGTAATATGCAAAGTATTTAACATGGAGAGCATGTACTTACCAAATACTTAGGTAGCCTTTTAAAAATTCTGCTGATGGTTGAGACTCCCTAAATGATTAAAAAAAAAAATAATGAGAAACAGTTTTTCAACTACTCTGTAAAATCTACCCAAGAATCTCATTTATGTGAGAGTTATTTGTTTTTTTATAACACTAAAACCCAAGACGCATGCTGAAACTTTGCCACATGATTAATATAAAACAAATTTTTTCCTAATCTTATAAATAATTGAAATTTTACAAGTAACATACAGAAAAATAAAGAATTATCAAGGTACTGTCAGAGTTTACTACACTACAAAAAGAATGAGCTCTATATCAAATCAGATTTAAAAAATTACAGACCAAGACAACAGTGTGCTAACATTGTCTTAGAGAAGCATTCATATGTTAAATTCTTCCTGACCATCAACATACAATGTCATACTCTATACTCTGGTATCTAGTGGCCTTCTATAGTTACCTTTGGGGTAAAGGGGTTATCTGAATGGGACAGAACACAGGGAGGCTTCAGAGGCACTGATATCTTGATCTAGGTTATGGTTACAAAGATATGTTCACTTTGTAAAAGTTCATCAATATAGAAAAGTTCATCTGTACTTTTCGGTATATAAATTATACTTCAATTATTTTAAAAATTTAAAAAAATAAAATAGATGAAAAATTTCTTCTCAGTAAAATAATTTCAGGTCATCGAACTAATGACATGTAACTCACTAATTTGAAAATCTGAATTTCCTAACAATGTATTTCAATTTATTTCTAATGACTGCATAAAGGTAAATTAAATATATCTGGTCATTTTGTATTAGTAAGTTTTAAGAATAGTTTCAATGTAAATATAAATTTTACTAGTAAGAGATTCCTTATGATTTTCTATTAACAGCAGAGAAAGTTTTGCATAAAATCTTCCTAATGCCTGTTCTCAGAAACTCAGGTTAGGTTTACAAATGTGTAATTTTGCATACATATTAAAAGTATTAATAGCTAACTCAGAAATTGATTTCAAAAGCAATCAGATGGTCAAGTCAGGCATTTATAAAAACTGTATAAGGCAAACTATTTGACCCTATTGCTTAGAAAATCTTAGATGTTTTTAAACCAATAACCTTTTGAAGAAAAGCCTTGTAAATAAATAGTCTTACATATCTAAAAAATTTTAGGTTAATATTTACAATGGTACCTTCTTTATTCAAAATATAAACAGTCCTGTCTGTATTTCCTTTTATCCATTTTTCCATTATATTTACCTAATAATAACTATGTGTTTTTTATCTAACCAACTTCTATTTCTCTCTCTAAATTAAATAACATCATTATTTCATCAGATTTGAAAACTTTTATCCTTGATGAAAACCTGCCTACTACTCACAACAACCTATTTGTCTTGAGCTGTTGGATTTTTTTGGTGTATGAGTCTCTAAGACAACAGGATGGCACAGGCCCCAACAGGTCAGTTCCCTGAACAATTCTCAGAGGCAGCATCCTTTGGACAAACTTTACTTTAGATGACTCATCAAACCCTTTCAATAACTTCCCTCAGTCTTGGGCTGTTTTATCTATCAGGGTCTAGCCTGGTTAAGATCTCTCCAAAACCTCCAATCAGCCGAGAATTGTCATCAGGTTTCTACTTGCAGGCAGCCAACCATTCAGTTGTGGATCTGAGACATAAGGTGCACAAACAACACTTTCACAGAACTGATTTTTTTAATCAGTCTAAACAACGCCCCCTCTCCCAAGCCAGACATCTGCTTTTTCTAAATTCAGGTACTTACCTTTCTAAATGGCATATTTTCACCAAGAAATACTTAAGACAAAGTTTCTGCTTTGGGAAACTTTTGATATGAACAAAATTGTTAATTTGAGAGGCACCTTAGAACAAAAAGGAGAAAAACACCTTCCCTCAAGAGAAGTCTGTCTTATCTTCCTAAAAGAAAAAGATGAACTTACTGAATGTATGGGAGACCTCCCCAGAGGTCACACATCTCAGCAAAACAAGACAGACAGATACTAAAAGGACCAGGGTCATAGTTTAGGGCCCACTTTGAAGCTGAGAGCCAACAGATCCCATCCCAAATCTAAAAAGACTACAGAACTGACACCGGTTTATTAGGAAAATTACCTAGCTTTATGATTTCTAGTAATAGTAAAGACCCCAGAGAGGATGATAAGGGTGTTAAGTAGAACAGTCTTCCCTAAAACAAAAGATGCACAATGAATTCAGGGACTGTACACTGTTTGTTCAGCAACAAATTTAATACAGACTGCTCATAAATTATAATCATGTAAAGACTAGCATTTGAAAATATAGCATCTTTAAATAGAGCTAACGATATATTTCCCTAGAATACTGTTATTTTTTGTTGTTTTCTAAAAAAAGTAGGGCCTCAGCTACTCAAGAGTTTTAAGTAGTTAATAGATATCAGATCTTGGATTATCTGCAACAAAGCATTAGAAATCATTTCTCAAATTACCCATTACCCATTCAATTTAGCCTAATTACAATATTTCACAAATCAATCCAGTGTAAATCAACAGTTTATCTCCACCTTATACAGAACTGAATCCTATTATATCCTTTGAATGTCTTCAAAAAACCTCACACCTTCATAATTTTTTGTAAAAGATGTAAATTTTTACTTTAAAAATCTTATGTTGTATGTCTATTTCCTTAATAAAGAGGGCACAGCACTCAGTATTTATCTCTCAAGCATCTTGCGTGATTGCTACAAAACTGTAAAAGAATGCTTACATAATACCTTCAACAATTTGAAAGGATCCCTCAACATTCTGATGACTTTCTCATAGACACTACCAACAAATTCAAAAAGTAAACTCATGGTACTTTTAAAATATCTGATTCATCCCAGTTGTTAAAACATACAAAATGTAAGTTTCAGTATAACTTATCTGCATTTTTATAATCCTTTTCACTACAGAATTATATCTTTATAAAGTTATGCCCTCACTTTTCTTCAACATTTCCACAAACCTTAAAAGTACTTCTAAATTCCTCACACTTCTTGTCAATTGCCAATTTTTACAACATACTTCTTATGAGGCATGTGCCTTGTATATCTTTCACTGCCATCTTCATACTCCTTGATTATTTTATTAATTACTAATTCTCACAACCACTGTGAGAATTCTAAGCCCCTTCCAAAATATAAACTTTATTTAGAAACATTTATAAACTGCTACCCACATTGATATCTGCAACTGGCAGATCTGCAATAAATTGAAACTATGGAGTCCTAACATCTCACATAATCCCTAAGACTACAACTATTTAAACAGAGTTAAAAAAAAAAAAATAAGGAAAAGAATGTTACAATAACTGAGAAAAGAGTAAACATATTAATTCTTAAACCTTGTGCTATAAAATTTAACGCATACTATTCTAAAGTAAAGAACGGTTCCACAAAATCAAATCTATCAATACTCTTTAACAAAAGAGTAGGAGGAAAACAAAAGCCCAAAAGGACTTATTTGAAATAATACAGTTAATAAAAGCAGGCCTATCTAGAACCAAGTATTGTGAATTCCAATACCCTTTCTATTACCCCACTGGCTACAAAGTAATTTGGATTCAAGGTGTAATCTTATAAAAAGGTTAAAAGATTTTCCTTTTCCATTCAAAAACAAATTATTCCAACAAACCACAGAGGGATACGCATTCAGGTGTTTAAGAAACATTCACCAAAATAAAAGAAGTCTTAACAAATTTTTTAAAATTTAAAAGAATCAAGATAATACAAAATGTATTATCCAATGGAATTAGGCTGGAAATGAGTAACAGAAAGATATCCAAAAAATCCCAAATACAGATATTCAACAATACACCTAAATAAACTATGGATCAAAGAGAACTCACAGAAAGTTAGAAAATATTTTGAACTAAATGAAAATAAAAATACAGCATATCAAAATTAGTATGATGCAAAGTAGTGCTTAGAGGGAAATTTATAGCATTAAATGTCTATGTTAGAAATGGAAAAAATTTCAAATCAATAAGCTTGGACCTTAAGAAACTGGATACAGACGAACAAGATAAACTCAAAGCAAGCAGTAGGAAGGTAATGATAAAGAGCAGAAATCAATACATTTCAATGGAATTGAAAACAGAAAAACAGAAAAAAAATTAATGGATACAAATCTGGTTCTTTCAAAAGCTTAATAAAATTAATAAACCTCTAGCTAGACTAACCAAGAAAAAAGAGAGAGAGAATACAAATTACCAACATGAGGAATGAAAGCGGGGATATCACTATGGACTTTAGACATTAAAAGGATAATTAGAGAATACTCATAATAATTAGGAAATACAACTTTATACCTACAAATTCAGCAACTTAGACAAAATGGATTATTTCATCCTAAAGGATAAAAACCGCCAAAACTCATTCAAGAAAAGGCAGATAACCTGAACTGTCCAGTATATATTAAAGAAAACAAAAAGGGAGAGGCACATGAGATCCAATTGTGATTATTCATTGGCTACTGGACTGCTCCAAAGAATTTCAGAAGAAGGTTAGTTTATTTTTTATAGACTACAGTAAAGCCTTTGACTGCATGGCTCAGGAAAAGCTATGGGCTGCTCTGAAAGAAACAGGCATGCCTCAGCACTTGATTGTCCTGATGCGTAACCTGTATGGTGGACAAGAAGCCACTGTCAGGACAGAATATGAAGAGACAGAATGGTTTCCTACAGGCAAAGGTGTCAGACAAGAGTGCATTTATCTCCCCATCTGTTTAATCTGTATGCAGAATATAGCATACGAAAAGCTGGGCTAGATTCAGACGAAGGAGGAGTGAAAACTGGTGGAAAAAATATCGACAACAAAAGCCATGCAGATGACACCATCTTACTGGCAGAAAGCAGCGATGACTCTGAAACAACTTCTGATGAAAGTGAAAGAAGAAAGTACCAAAGCAGGACTGCACTTAAACACCAAGAAGACAAAAATCACGACTACAGAAGAACTACACAGCCTTAATGTAGACAATGAAGACACTGAATTAAAGACTTTGTTTACCTTGGCTCAGTCATGAATTTAAATGGACACTGCAGCCAAGAAATCAAAAGAAGACTGAGACTTGGAAGGGCAGCAATGAAAGAATTAGGAAAGATCAAGTGTAAGGAAGTGTCATTAGAGAACAAGGCCAAGATTATCCACACCCTTGTATTCCCAATTACTACGTACGGGTGCGAAAGCTGGACAGTGAAGAAGGCTGACAGGAAAAAAATGATTCATTTGAAATATGGTGTTGGAGGAGAGCTCTACAGATATCCTGGACCACTAGAAAGACGAACAAATGGGTCCTAGAGCAACGTAAGCCTGAAATATCGTGGAGGAAAAATTGATAAAACTGAGGCTGTCCTACTTTGGGCACATCATGAGAAGGCAGGATTCTTTAGAAAAGACAAGAATGCTGAGAAAAACAGAAGGCAGCAGGAAAAGAGGAAGATCAAATATGCGATGGATTAATTCCATAAAGGAAGCCATAGACATGAGTCGGCAGAAGCTGAGAGCGGCTGTTGAGGACAGGACATTGTAAACATCACTCATTCATAGGGTCGCCAGGAGTCAACTTGATGGCACATAACAACAAAACTTGCTAGACTGCAAATAGTGTAAAATCTCAGACCCTTCACAGTTCTTGACAATGGAACTCTAATTCCAAATAAAAGGGGTAGAGCCGATATTAGAAAAAGATAAAGGTCCAAAAAAGACCGTTTGGAAGAGTATTAGCAGTTATCAGATTTATCATCTGTCACCAGAGTAATGCATTTCCATGTCTGTCATTTCCTTGCACCCTCTTTGAACAAGTATAAAAAAATCATGTGTGTTTGGAAATCTTATACACGAAGTCAAACAATGAAAATGCCTCAATGCAACTGCAGTATGACCTAAAAGGGATGTAGAAGTGTTTAAAAGAAGAAACAAAAGATATTAAATATGAAAAATAAAAATATAAAGCAAAAATAAAGAAATATATACATATTCAACCATTATATATTTGTAATTTGAATTTTTCAAATATCATCTCAATACTACCCGGTTCTGCTTATCCACATTTTTACTTCTGCAGAGTGGTTCTTAAATTTGATCAGATCAATAAGTATTTACTGTGTTATATTACTTGTCTTGTTGATCTCTTCTTTTTCTCTGCCCACAACTCAGGAAATAAGCCTCTTTTTCAAATTTGACACGTTTCTATAGGGACAAAAGGAGAAAGTTTTTGTGTTTTTTTGGTTTGTTTTTATTTTTTGCTAATGAAGAGTAGCCCTGAGCTAACATCTGTTGCCAACCTTCCTCTTTTTCTACGTGAGCCGCCACCACAGCATGGCCACTGACAGACGAGTGCTGTAGGTCCACACCTGGGAACCAAACCCGGGCCACCAAAGCAGAGCATGCCAAACTTAACCACTAGGCCACCAGGGCTGGCCCAGAAAGTTTCTCTTTTTTATCTACAAATTTAAATAGCTGACTTTGTGTAATTTAACATGAATTAGAAAAGGTAATTACATCATAAGATTTCCCTCCACTACCCCAAAATACTAGGTTAAAATTCTTTACAGATATTATGATTTTTTAATGTGTTCAAAGAGAAGGCAAGGAAATAACAAAAATTTTACCACTACATTGGAAAGATTTTTCACTAATAACATCAAAAACTAGAGTATATATTTTTAAATATTTCTGTTATGGTAAAATATACGTAACATAAAATTTACCATTTTAACCACTTTTAAGTGTACAATTCAGTGGCATTGAGTACATTCACAGTACAACCAGCACCATTATCCATTTCCAGAACTTTTTTATCATCCCAAACAGAAACTCTCTACCCATTAAACAATAACTCTCCATTCTTCCTTACCCCCAGGCTCTGGTAACCTCTACTATACTCCTTAACTCGATGAATTTGCCTACTTTAGGTACCTTACATGAGTAGAATCATACAATATCTATTCTTTTGTGTCTGGTTTATTTCACATAGCATGAGCTCAAGGTTCATCTAGGTTGTAGCATGTGTTAGAATTTCATTCCTTTTTATGGCTGAATAGGACTCTACTGTAGATACATACCACATTTGTTTATCCATTCATCTGTTCATGGACACATGGGTTGTTTCCACTTTTTAGTTATTGTGAATAAGCTGCTATAAACATTGGTGTACAAGCATCTGATTGGGTCCCTGCTTTCAATCCTTTTGGTGATATAACTAAGAGTGGGATTGCTGGATGATATGGTAATTCTATATTAAAGTTTTCAAGCAACTGCCAAACTGGTTTCCATACCATTTCATGTACCATTTTACATTTCCACCAGCAATGCATGAAGGCTCCTATTTCTTCACGTCCTCACCAACACTTGCTGTTTTCCCTGTTTTTAATAATAGTCAAGTGGTATCTCACTGTGGTTTTCATTTGCATTTTCCTAATGACCAAATGCTGTTAAGCATCTTCCTATTTGCTTATCAACCATTGTGTATCTCTTCTTTGGAGAAATGTCTATTCAAGTACTCTGCCCATTTTTGAATTGGACTGTTTGTTTTCTGTTGTTGAGCATAGTGCTTTTCATAAAGTTGGGAAAACTTAAAAGCACAGAATGCTTTCTCTGAGGTAACAATCTTGCTTTAATGAAATTAACAAGGTTACAGCTAATCTCAGATTAAAGGATTAAATAAGGAGGCTGCAAAGCAGTAATCTAATCAACAATAAACAAAGGTATAGTAAATCTGATTACACAGCTGTTAAATAAAACAGAACATGGTGATGGCAGAAGTCGTTTTAAGCAAGCTACTTTGGAAGAGTTACATATAACTTGAGTTTTCCTTAACTGAAACTAGTCTTTTAGAGATGCAAATGACAAATATATATTTTTATATATACTGATTTTATTACAGACTACATTAAGTAGTGAAACATGTCTCATAAAACATACATAAGTAAGACATCTGGTCAAAAAGAAAAAAAAACGATAATTTAGCGTCTTACTTTTTAAATTGTAATGTATGTTTTCTCATTTGTCTCAAAGATATCTCTTTGTTTTAGCTTTGGGGGGGTGGGGGGAGGTGAATTTAAGAACAAATCAAACCGCATGCTTTGCATTTGGTAATTACTTCTCTTTGGTCTCTCCTGTCCTAGAACAGTTCCGCACATCTTTTTTTTTCTTAAGACACTGATGTGTTAAGGACTCCTGGCCAGTTTTGTTGTAGAATGTCCCACATTCTGGATTTGTCTGTTTCCCAGAGTGACTTATTCCACAATCCCCTGTATTTTCTGGAAACAAGAGGTCAGGTCTGGGAACCTGACTGGATACAGAATAAACATATTAGGCAAGAATACTCCAAAGGTCATAAGTATTCCACGTTACATCACAGCAAAAAAACAGGATATCATGTTGTCCAACTATAAGAATTTGAACCACTTGGTTCAAATGGCAACTTACAGATCTCTCTATTATAAATGCACATTTTCCTCTTTGTAACAGTAAGTGATGTATGGGATCATAATTTGGCACCACGCATATATCCTGTTCCCAGCAGTCTTTCCTCAAAGGTTTCCATTGAACATCCACTGATGTTCCATCAAACATCCATTGATGTTTTTGGCCTAAACAGTTTCATTGGAGTTTACAGTATGAGAATTTTCTAGTTCTGATACTGCTTCAAAATTTATTAACTTCTCTCTTCTCTAAAGGAGGATCTTCCTTTTCTCTTTCTCTTCTTATCACTCTGGACTCACATTATTTTTTTAATTCAAAGTTTTATAATTAATTACCATCATTCTTTCACTGATGCTCAGATAGTTTCAGATTCAGCCAGTAGAAACTCCTTTGGGTTGGGTTCTTTTGATGTGATCCCACAGCTTTTGAACACTTCCTTGTTTTCTGGCTCACTGTGTGTTTTCTCCGTGAAAGAATTAGTATCCACTATTTTTCACAGCAGTCTTGGGTCCTTTCAGTGGGAACAATACTTAGAGACCACGTTATCAATGCTGAGTGTAATTATCACTACTGAGATTGTTGATGCTTCTTTTGTTGTTTTTTTTTTTTTTGTGAGGAAGATCAACCCTAAGCTAACATCCATGCCAATCCTCCTCTTTTTGCTGAGGAAGACTGGCCCTGGGCTAACATCTGTGCCTCTCTTCCTCCACTTTACATGGGACACCGCCACAGCATGGCCTGATAAGCAGTGCATCGGTGCGCACCCGGGATCCAAACCCGGGCCGCCAGCAGCAGAGCACACGCACTTAACCACTACGCCACGGGGCCAGCCCCCTGTTGATGCTTCTAAGTCCTTTTGGTAGAAGGCAAGGAGAGACATATATCAATATAATCATGGACTCATACTGATATATCCATTTCATTTGACAGTGAAAGACTTTTTGTGGCTGTATTTGTCTCTATTCTCTTAAAGTTAAATTTATGGTTGCCAATAATATTAATAGGTTAACTTAAATTCCTTGCCCTACAAGATACCTGGAATGGTTTCAAGATTACCACAAACAATATAGTCCTACTAAGTTAAGTAATGGTGGTCTAGTGGTTAAGATTCAGTACTCTCACCACCACAGCCCAGGTTTGTTTCCCAGTCAGGGAACCATACCACCCACGTGTCAGGTGTCATACTGTGGTGGCTGTGTGTTGCTGTGATGCTGAAAGCTATGCCACCAGTATTTCACATACCAACAGAGTCACCCATGGTGGACAGGTTCCAGCAGAGCTTCCAGACTAAGGCAGACCTGGCCTCCTACTTCCGAAAAACTGGCCATGAAAACCCTAAGAATAGCAGCGGAACATTGTCTAATATAGAGCTGGAAGATGAGAGGATGGTGTAAAAAGACCGGGCAGGGTTCCGCTCTGCTGTACACAGGGTCACTAGAGTCAGAGTGAACCCCACGGTACTAACAAAAGTTAAGTAAATAAGATCATACTATATGGATCATTCTATATTTTCATTAATAATGTGTCTTGGAGATTTTGCCATATCATGACACACAGACTTTATTCTTTATAGTCTGTTACTAATATTCAAAATACGGATGTACCACAATTTATGTAGCCATTTCCCTCCTAGTGGACATCCAGATTGTTTCCAACATTTTGCTACTACAAATAATGCTACAGTTAACATATTTGTATACACATCTTTATGCATACTTGTATAAAACTATTCATGTATATTCTTTAAATTATTTCTTATTCATAACTCATTTTTCTAATATTTGTTATTTTGTAGAAGCCCTTTGTTATGTCTGTTAAAACTTTGCTACATGTTGCAAATATTTTCTACTAAACTGAACTGATCTCACTATGACATCTTCTTAGAGAAATCTGTTCCATTTTAATGGAGTCAAATCTGTTTTTCTTCTCCTTTTCAGATATGTGGTTCCTTATGTTTTGATGGGTAAAAAAAAACCTTTGTGCTTCGTGTGTATCTATGTGTCTGTGTGTGTGTACAATTTCATTCTCATTTTTCATTTATTTGGACTCTTTCTGGACTCTTCCTACATCACTAGCAGTGTTTTAATTACTACAGCTTTATAGTATAGCAAGTATAGTACAGCAAGTAATATAGTACAAGACCTATCTCATTTTTATTTTTAAAATTTGTATTGGATATTCTCATTCATATACTCTACTATATATATTTGAGAATCAAGTTGTCAAGTTTTCCCTCACTCCTCACAAAAAGAAAAAATAAATTGTGGTTTTGATTGGAATAGCATTAATTTTATGGATAAAACTTTGAAAAAGTCTACATTTTACAATATTGAGTTTTTCATTCTGAAAAAAACAGTAGGTCTCTTCATTTATTTGATCCTAGAATAAACTGTTATTTTTTTCATACAAATCCTATTCACTTCTTATTAAATTTATTTCTACATATTTTGTGGTTTCACAGCTTTGTGAATGGGCTCTAACATGTATTCTACATTAATTTCTAAAATAAAAATGTATGGAGGATTTTTTTCTCAAAATAATAAATATCAAATACATAAAACAAAAAGAAAATCAAGATTCCCATTAAAAAAACAAGAACCATCAACCTTTGCCTTTAAAAGAGAGATATAACAAGGATGTCCTCCTTTTTGCAGTTCAAATGCACAGTAGTATTTACAGAATAAATATGGCAAAGAGCATCCTTTTTTTCTAATTACTTGGCTATCCACATGGGAGGGGCAACAAAAATACTAGCAACATTGTAAAAGCTCCACAAAAACGAAAAATCAACTGCAGTACAATTTACTTGTGGTACACTGTTCATATAAAATAAATCTGCTCACAATGTTTTGTCTAATTATTCAACACTCAGATGTAAATTTACCTCAGGACACAAGATTTATGAAAAGAAAAGTATAAAGCCCAACTAAATAGAAAAAGAGAAAAACATGAATTCTAGTTAACAAAATCACACGTAGTAATGACACCAAAAAGACTGAAACCACTAAGAGCTAAGACCAAAATTCTAAAGATCTATGGAAAGGAAGACAAAGTTGTGCTGATAATACACCTCAGGACAAGGAAGCCTTTAGGTACTGTATACTGCCAACCCATAAATAAGCCTTGCCCCTGATAAGCAGATTCTGGCAAGTTAATTTCCTAGGAAGGTATCCTAGACACCAAGAAGGTATCCAGAGTCACCTGAAGAGTCAGGGGTAAAATACCTTAGGACAATACTTCTCACAACATTCCAGTTTAGTGTCCCTAGCAAAATATCACCAAAGGTAAAAGTAATAAACATGTAACTATCTCATCCCACCTTATCCCTCAGCTCATCTAGCCTGTGACAAGACAGAGCACAGACTGAGATAGCCTACATGAAGGCTAAATTGTTTAGAATGCTTGCCTCACAATAAAAATTAACACACATTTTGCATTCAACTTTGTATTATTTGTGAATTCATTCTATTATAAATAATCTTCTAATTACTTAACAGTTAAATTGCCTAACGTTTCTTTTCTCCAACTCTTTAAGTAAAATTGGGATGCTCTGACAAATACTGTTTGTCCTATGGATGCATGACTCTCCCTTTACACGGGCCAGACCATACTAGACCATACCACCAAATGGTAGGGAAGTATACATAAAAAGCAAGACCTTAGAAAATCAAGAACAAGGTAATATAAACAAAATAGACAGTAATATATCCCCTGATGGACAAATACTTCGGTCGAACAGCCAAATATTAAAATTTCCTATTGAAATCAGGTATAAAAGTAGGACTTCACAAATTTCTTAAAAAATTGAAGAAACTATAACACTAAAGGTGAGAAGTAAAATCAAATAATACTATTTCATAAAATAAATTTTTCCTTTAATGTTAAGTTCATAATAACAGAAAATATAAGCTCACAATGACACAAATATATATATAAATACATATAGGTGTATGTGTCCGTATGTACATATACATATATTTCTAACTTTTAACAAAATTTGTCAAAATAACAGCTTTTAAATTATGGGCTAGCTAAAAGTGGCTTTTGGTCTTCCTTTAAATATAAATAATAAATATGACCACAATGGATATTTATTTATTTATTTATTCTTCTCTTTTTTGGGGAGGAAGATCGGCCCTGAGCTAACATCTGCCAATCCTCCTCTTTTTGCTGAGGAAGACTGGCCCTGGGCTAACATCCATGCCCATCTTCCTCCACTTTACATGGGACGCGGCCACAGCATGGCTTGACAAGCGGTGCATCGGTGAGCGCCCAGGGTCCGAACCCGCGAACCCCAGGCCACCACAGCGGATCGTGCACACTTAACCGCCTGCGCCACCAGGCCAGCCCCCACAATGGATATTTATAATAGTCACTAAACAATTCTGTAGTTTTGTTCATAATTGAAAGAATCGTAGCAATGATCTTTTTAATCTATCATTTAATTCACCTTTAAAGGCCATTTTACAAAAGTTTTGAATATCTAGATCCCTGTCTTCTATTTTTATAAGAATAATCTTTACAAATGAGTAAAATCTGGAAACATACGTTTTTTCAGATGCCAAAATCTGATTCTAACCAACTTTATCTAGCGCTAAGAGAAGAAATAATACACACCAATGTATATAACCTTAGCATAATAAAGTTTATTTATTTAAGAAAACATATAGCAGATTCCAAACTTTCCAACTGGATAATCCTATTAGGTGACTTGCATATCTTCCAAAGCAAAACCTGGCTGGACAGTTCTGTACTCAAAGAGTTCTGAGTCTGTATTCCCATGCTTCCTATCTTCAATTAATTCCACGTGGAAAATATTGAATTAAATCTCATGTCTTGTCTACCTCTTTTAAAAAGACAGGCATTACTAATAAGCATAATATCATAGCAAATAACCTAAATTACTTAATCAAGCTTTCAAGTATAAATGAATTATTTTACAAAAGAGAAATTTGCATATGCACTCCAAGTTTATCATCTTCTGTTCCTTTTATTTTTTTCCCTTAGAGTAGAATGAGATCTAGATTAGGATATATTATGTTATCAGTGGAAACTCCCCAAAGTAGCCCATCACATATGATTTCAGAGCAAAATTAGAATGAAGATTTTTCTTCTATAAACAAGGCTACATATATAAACATAATCTCAACAAAGATGCTTTCTGTCATGCAATAGCGCTAAGAGACATCAAAAAGGTTCACTTTGAAGGGCCGGCCCAGTGGCACAAGCAGTTAAGTGCGCACGCTCCACTGCGGCAGCCCTGGGATCACAGGTTCAGATCCCAGGCACGCACCAACGCACCACTTGTTAAGCCATGCTGTGGCGGTATCCCATATAAAGTAGAGGAAGATGGCCACAGATGTTAGTTCAGGGCCAATCTTCCTCAAGAAAAAGGGGGAGGATTGGCGTCAGATGTTAGCTCAGGGCTAGTCCTCCTCACAAAAAAAAAAAAAAAAAAGCTTCACTTTGATTTAATAAATCTATTTACTAAATCACCGCCATGTGACATCTAAAAAAGATCTGCTTTACAATGTGGCACAGTCAACTACATATGATTTTGTTTTGTATATAAAAAAGAAACTATCATGTGTCATTTACACATATGATAGAAATAGTAAAAAACTTGTAGTAATAAAATTAGATGCCAAGAAACTGTCAAGGAAGTAGGTATGAATTACAATATTTTTTGTAGAAGGGATAATGGATTACACAGGTGACTTCTATCCTTTTGTCTATTTTGCAAATTCTAGTTAATGCGTTTCTTTACCCACTTTACTATATGTAACAAAATAACCAAGCAATTCTACATTTTACAACTCTCAAGGATCATTACATGTCTTTTTAAAACTCTTCATATTAGTACCAATTTTACTTATCATTCCATCTCTAGCACATAAGAAACCACTTTACATACGGTAGGCATTCAATATTTATTGAATAAAATTACTTAACTTTTCTAAGCTTCAGTTTTATCAAAGTAAAACAGGCATGGTAATAACTACATTTTAAAACTCCTTAAGAAAATAATATATGCACACAGTAGATACTAAAATGTTAGGTTGATCTTTTGTTTCAGTAAATACAAATAATTGTTGGTATTACTCTAGTTCACAGCTTTAAAAAAAGGCCAAAATATTCTCTCAAAGCTTATATGAGAACAAGATTTTTTTCGAAGAACTAAACAAGCTGATCATAAACAGTAAGAAAATTTTAGGATATAAAGAAAGGAAGCTTACCAACCAGAGATGAAGATTTAATATACACCTATATTAGTGAAAACTGCAGTAATTTCAGAACCCAAATTCAGATCCACGTGTATACAGAAACTTCATAGATGCCAAAGGCAGCATTATAATCAGCGAGAAGAAAGGAGAAGAAAGACTAATGAATGACTCAGGGACAATTAATCACCCACAAAAAAATAAGATAAAATTATATCTCTATAATACCCTATTCCAGATAAAACTTTCTAGGTATAATTTTTTTACCAAAACATGGAAAACAAAACTAAAACTTCCAAAACACAATATAGGATAATCTCAGAAGACATGAAGATAGAAAATGCTATTTTAAATAAGACACAAAAACCATAAAAGAAAAAGCTGATATATTTGTCATCAAAACTTCAAACTTCTGGGGGACCGGCCTGGTGGAGTAGCAGTTAAGTGCACATACTCCACTTCGGCCGAAGGTTCGCAGGTTCGGATCCCAGACACACACCGACGCACCGCTTGTCAGGCCATGCTCTGGCGGCATCCCATATAAAGTAGAGGAAGATGGGCACGGATGTTAGCCCAGGGCCAATCTTCCTCAGCAAAAAGAGGAGGATTGGCATCGGATGTTAGCTCAGGGCTGATCTTCCTCACAAAAAATAAAAAAACTTTAAACTTCTGTATTAAAAGGGGTACAACAAAGTTAAAAGTCAAATGACTACATTCTGGGTCCCCAAAGGACAACAGCAGGCCCATGTAAATGCAGTCTTTCCACGTACCCTCCAAAAAAAAAAAAATCAACAGAGAGCAAATAAAACCTCCCATATACACTATCAGCTTAATTAGCAGACTAATACAGATTCCAAGTTAGCTGTAAGTTGCAGAAGGGGGTAAAATTCCAGCAGAACAAATTCTGAAGAATCAAGCACAGATTGCATGGAAAAGAGAAGGAAAATGGAGCCTGAGTAGGTACAACATATATAAAATAACCTCCAGAAAGTGCAAGTCTGCCAGTAAGTAGGAAAATACCGAGAAAAGGTGTCTGAGACAGCATAGATCAGATCACCAGCTATTGAAGAATGGAAAGGAAAAAAGTAGGCAGGGTCAAAGACGGCAGTCCCAGGAAGGCAACACTCCTGAGAGATACTGAGATAATTTGGATGGGGCAGCTCTTAGAAGTTTGGTGATGAAGGGAAAGGAGGAAGCAAAAGGCGGAAATTAAGTGTTTGGTGAAAAAAAAAAGAATCTCAAAAACTGTATAATACACCAACCCCTTCTCCCTCTCCCCTCCCAGACCAAAAAAAAAAAACACCTGTAGATAAAGAAATTGCACTTCACTACACCAACAAAAGGGAGAGCTCTTGAACAAGAAACATTATAAGCCAAGCAAATCCCTCACCCTGTCTACATACAACTGGTAATGCTGAGCCAGGAAATGAACAGAAATAGCAGACAATACAAATAAAAAAGCTACTATAAGAACACAGAAATTCCAAGTCTAAAACACTTCAGCTAATGAAAATTCTCATCAAAAAAATCCACAACACAGAAGAAAACTGTAAAATAATAACTCCAAAATGAAATAAATGTCTGTAACAGAATTTACACATATTTGTTTTTAATCCTGAATCAAAAGTCAAAAACCCAGAATAGAAATGACAAAATACAGCAACATATAAAGGACGAATTTACCCTTCTCAGGAAGGAGGGGGAAAAAATGAAGGAAAAGACAAATCATTTTAAAAAATAAGTAATAAAAAGGAAGATTGGATTCAAATAAAAATATAAGGAAAAATAAGGAGCAAGAGGACAGCCAAGAGAGTAAAGAAAAAATGACCAGAGAAAAAAGTTAACATAGAAGATCTGTAAAGAAGCTATAACATATGTACAACTGAAAATTCTGAAAAATAAAAGCAAAATAAAGGAACTAATATTTAAAACTATAATTTAAAAACTATTTCCAAAAACAAAAACAAATGTGTATGCTGTGGCAGGCAGGAGGAAGTATGATATAGGTGAATTTTGGCAACAACCTACTATATATTTGGAAAATTGCCCCAGAATAATAAACTCCAAAACATAGCCTAGTAAAACTTTAAAAATAAGTAGGGAAAAAAATCTTTTGGGCCTCCAGACAAAAATACTAAGCCTCTTACAAAGGACAAGGTAGGTAAGGTTGGCATCAGATTTCTAAACAGCAATATTCAAAGTGAGGCAACAGTGTAGCATCATTTTCAAGAAACCCAAGGAATGAAAGTATAAACCAAGGATTTCATATCCAGTCAGGTTGTCCTTTCAACTCTCAAGGCTATTAAAGAAATACAGATTTAAATATGCAAGAACTCAGGGAACATATTACGCATAGCTCATTCTCAGCAATCTACAAAAGAATGAGCTGCATCCCACCAAAAAAAGACAGAGGAAACTTTGACAAAAACTTTACTAAACAATGGAATAAACACTAAATATATTTAATTTTAGATATTACTAAAACAAAGGTATGCACAAGGACAGAAGAATGATATTTAAATATTATATTCTCTGACAAATTATAATGGAATTTCTTAACTGTGAAGAAAAGAGAGGTAAGAAACAGAGAAGAATCAGCTCCTTGGAGTTGAATAGGTTATAAATGAATGTCAAAGAAAATTCATTTAATGCAAACAAACCAATTATCAGCAGTCTAAGTCCTTTGCTTAAACTGACCCTAAGAACATTATAAAAAGTATTAGTATAAAGTTAGCCAATAAAACAAAAATACCAACCTTCCTAAATAAAAAAAATAATTTTCAAAAAGTGTAAAGAAACAACTCATATAGAGAGGGGAGGGGGAAACCAAAATCAAGTAAATATAACATAAAACAGCAGTAAATACAACACAGCAATTAGAAGAAACATTCATCATAAATCACTATATATAAATAGGCTTAACTCTCCTACTAAAAAGAAAAAGTTTCAAATTGCTTATTTGATTGAAGAGAAAACAGTATTTACAAAAGCAACAAAAAAGATTTAAGAATTTAGAAATAAACTTAAATGTGTAAAACATCTATGAGGAAAACTTTAAAACACTTCTGAAAGATACAAAAGTAAACTTGAACAAATGGAAAGACATCCCCTATTCTTTTGGAAAGGATGATTTATTATCATAAAGATGTTGACTTCCCCAGGTTAATGAATAACAACATTATTCAAATACAAATACCAACAAATGTTTTCTTAGAGCTCAATTAGCTGATGTTCAACTTCGCTCATAGGGAATATAGTATATTCCTGTTTGTATAAAAAAAGAATATGAATAATATATACAAACATAAATGCATGCACACACATAATATGCCTATTTTTATAACAGGAAACACAACAAGGATAAACCAGAAACTAATGAAATTGGTTACCTACAGAATAAAAGAAAATGGAAAGGAATGAGGAAGGGAGTAAGACTTTTGAGAATGCCTTTTTATACAGTTTTGGCTTTTAACCATGTTACCGTTCTACTATACTCAAAAAATAAAACTAAATCAATAAAGGGTGGAGGGGTTAAACCGAATATAAACAAAAACGAATAAATGTTAAGATTTACCAAATTGGTGACATAAAAAACATAATTACTTAAAATAATATATGAGCATAGTATTCTTGACTACATACCTCCATTGGCATATACTGTATGAATAAAAAACTACATAGAGGGGCCGGCCCCATAGCGTAGCGGCTAAGTGCACGTGCTCTGCTGCTGGTGACCCGAGTTCAGATCGCGGGCGCACACCAATGCACCGCTTGTCGGGCCATGCTGTGGCGGCGTCCCATATAAAGCAGAGGAAGATGGGCACGATGTTAGCCCAGGGCCAGTCTTCCTCACCAAAAAGAGGAAGATTGGCATGGATGTTAGCTCAGGGCTGATCTTCCTCACAAAAAAAACTACACAGAAACCTTAAAGTTTCTTTACTTACTGGGTTTATTGTTGGCAGTGGTACTGGTGTGGCAATTCCAATATTATGTAATGTATACTGTAGGACAGAGCAAATGAATAAACATATATTGTTATTGTTAACCAGGATCCTCACTGTGGGAGAAGAGAGATACAAACATGAAACAGAAGAAAAGAATCCTGTGGTACTACATTGGAATTACAAATATTAGTAGTTTTTTAAAGTATATTTCCTTGCTCTGTCCAACAAAAAGAGCCCCTATAAGCAACAATGCCCAGTAACACAGAACACATCCCTTGCCCACAACGTAGCTTGTAAATACCCACCAAGAGGAACTGGGATCCTTGGAGAAATAGCCGTTTCCAGGTCTAGGGCAGGGAAAGCATAAGGTAAGAATGGAACATTTTGTAGTGCTAGAAAGCAAGCAAGTGCTCTAAAAATGATGGGAAATATCAGAGACATGAAAACCAGATCGAATGAGTTCCTACTGGCTAAATTTTAACAATTTGAGCCTTCAAAAGAAATGTAACAACAATGGATCTTAGCCCACCGAATAAAAGAAAAATCAATGACCCCACAGAGATAATGAAAAAAGGAGGGTAGAAACTCTACCCTAGAGAACAATGCCAGCTAATAAATGTGAGAAGAATAACAGAACTAGAAAAATCATCATTTTGCAAGCATCAACGTAACCAATGATTCAGGCAAAAAATTAACAATGGAGGTAAAATCATTGGGTGAAAGGCTGTTGAGAAACAGTATGTATTCAGCCTGAAGGCATGGATTAATTACCAAAGGGAATGACACCTTCTTAAATGGAGAAGTTTGGCAGCACCAGCTAAACCAAATCACCTACGTTAACATCACAAATAATGAAACAAACTAATAATAAAGAGGTTTAAATAAGCGAACTTTAAGTAAGTACATATATATATATCAATACGGATAAATCTTGAAATGAACATTGAGTGAAAAAAGCAAGTTACAAAAGTATATAAACAATATACTATTTACCTATGTTCTAAAACCAAAACAATACTATTTATCTTTTTATACAAATGTGTGCATAAAAGTATTTAAAAAGCTTAAAGGATACCTTCAGATTAGTAATTAGCTCTCAGAAGAGAGGCAAAAGAATGAGATTAATAATCTTCAACTATATTTTTAATTTATTTAAAAAGTTCAGAAACAATTAGAGCAAGATGTTATTTTGGCAGTATGGATATATGAGCATCTTATATTCTTCCTTATATTTTTTTATATTTTTAAATATTTCATCACTTAGAAATTTAAAATTTTAAATGAACTGCTGCTCTATAAACCTTAGGTCTACACAGCTATACAATACTTAGTTCTGTAATTCCCTGTGTTTAAAACTACTGTTTTAAAGAACCTTGATTTAGATGCAGGCCCCCAATGACTCCTACTTTGATCTCTGATGTAAATTAACAGACACAAATCAGCACTTCCAAAATGATTCTAATAAGCAAGATGCATTTCATTTATTTAAATAAAAAATAACTTGGAAGGTATGCCAATCTGAGTGGCATTACACATTCTCTAAAGTTTAATACTTCCTGTATCTCATATTGCTCTTAATACATATCACCATTGGGAGAATTGAAAGTTTATCCATTCTAATAATTCACAGTTTTTTCAATCATTTTGACCTAATTCTACAAAACCATCCTATTAAAGTTATTTTAAATACTAATTAACAAGCCTATTTAAAAAATCTACTGTTGTAAAATTGAGGCATAAAAAGATTTTAAAAACTCAAAAATCTTTAAGTGATTTGATAATAAGTTAGTTCTTCATCACATTCCTTATAATGCTTTAATCTATTAGTAAAAACTTTCTATTTTCTGCTTAAGAGAAGGTCAACGGCTTTCACTTCACTACTCTAACATAATCACGAATTGAAAGAACTCTTGGCTCTTTGGACCGACAAAGCTACCAGTATGCCTAAGCCAATAAAGCAATTCGTTCATTAATGCTGCTAATAAAGCAACCTTTTGTTAGTCTATGAAACATCAGAAACCTCAGAGACTCTAACTTTGCAATTTTTCCCTGTTTTTGCCATATGAACTTAAAGTTCTCTTACATGCCATTTACGTTAACAACTAAAACATAATCATTCTAGAAATTTGACCTTCCACTCTAGGTAATTTAATAACAATGTATTAGTTTCAACTTCAGAAAATTGCTCCTAGATGAAACTACTTATATTTTATTTAATTTTTCTCTTCTGTTTTCCCACAGAGCCAATTTGTGTAGAAATCTGTGCCATCTTCTAATAAACAACTAAAGGAACAACCCCTATAATATTCTAAAAATGAAAAACAAAAATGTTCATTTACCCAATCAGCATTAACTGATCAACTACAGTAAGCAAAGCATGGAAGACACTGCAAAGATTAATACACAATCCCTGCCCTCAAGCAATTCAACTTAAAGAACAGGGCAGGTATCTAGAAAAATTACTGTAAGGTAGTGTATAGTAGTGTTAACTACTAAATATAACAGCATGAAGGATATCATTAACTGAGCTTAGACAAGATAAAAAGTTTTCAATGAGGAGACTTTTGAGGCTAAATAAAGGAAAGTATATTTTAGGCTTAGTGAATAGCTTATATACAAAAACAGATACATAAAACACCACAGTTGGGCCGGCCCCGTGGCTTAGCGGTTAAGCGCGCGCGCTCCGCTGCTGGCGGCCCGGGTTCGGATCCCAGGCGCGCACAGACGCACCACTTCTCCGGCCATGCTGGGGCCACGTCCCACATGCAGCAACTAGAAGGATGTGCAGCTATGACATACAACTATCTAGTGGGGCTTTGGGGGAAAATAAATAAATAAAATTATTTAAAAAAAAACAAAACACCACAGTAAATTCAGAAATTTTTAATTAATTTAGTAAGGCTAGACTATATCATGCACGTAAAGAATCAGTAGGAAATGTCTGTCAGTTCTTGAAGAACCATGCTTGCATTGCTCTAGAATTTGGACTTGATTCCATACAATGGACAGTCATTAAAAGGTTTTATCAAGCTCAGATCTGTTTTGTTTAGAAAGGTCACTCCTGAGGTACCTGTATGCCCCAAAGCTATTTTCAATATGTTCAAAAAACTAAAGTAAACCAAAAGATGCCAAAAGAACTAAAGGTAAGCGAATGGTGTCTCTCCAAATACAGAAGATCATTAGAGAAAGAAATGTTTAAAACAACCAAATAGAAATTCTGGAACTGAAAAGTACAATAGCTGAAATGAAAAACTCACTGGAAGTGTTGAATAGAAGAACTGAGCAGGTAGAAGAAATAATTAGCAAATATGAAGACAAGTCAATTAAGATTAACCAGTCTGAGGAATAAACAGAAAAAAGAACGAAGAAAAATTAAGAGAGAACCTCTGGAACACCACCAAGCTTACCAACATACACAAAATAGAACTTCCAGAAGGAAAGGAGAAACAGAAAGGAGCAAAAAGAATATTATAAGAAATAATAGCCAAAAACTTCCAAAATTTGATTAAAAATATTAATCTATCCAAGAAGCTCAACAAATTCCAACCAGAATAAACTCAGAGATCCACACCTAGCTACTTCATAATCAAACTGTCAAAGTCAAGGAGAGAATCTTAAAAGCAGCAAGAAACAAGTGACTCATCATGTATAAGAGATCCTCAATAAAATTAACAGCCAATTTTTCATCAGAAACCAAGGAGGTCAGAGTGCTAAAAGAAAAAGACTATGAAACCAAGAATATCCAGCAAAACTATCCTTCAAAAGTGAGAGAGAAATTAAGAAATTCCTAGATAAACAAAAACTGAGAGAATTCATCACTAGCAGATCTGCCCTGCAAGACATACTAAAAGGAGTACTTCAGTTTGAAATGAAAAGTACAGTCATGCACCACATAACAACATTTCGGTCAATGACGGACCGCATATATGACGGTGATCCCATAAGATTAGTACCATATAGCCTAGGTGTGTAGTAGGCTATACCATCTAGGTTTGTGTAAGTACACTCTTATGATGTTCACACAACGACAAAATCTCCTAACAATGCATTGCTCAGAACATATCCCCATCGTTAAGCGGCACATGACTGCAATGGTTCTCTTCATTTCTTCAGGTGAATTCAAGTTCTGGTGTTATTTCATGTCAACTTGAAGTGATGCAACAGATGCCTATAGAGCACTCCACCCAACAGCAGCAGAATATACATTCTTCTCAAGCGCACATGGAACATTCTGCAGGGAAGACCATGTGTTAGGCCACAAAACAAGTATTAAAAATTCAGAGACTGAATCATACAAAGTATCCTCTCCAATCACAAGAGAATGAAGATAAAAATCAGTAGCTACAACACACGCTACAATATGGATGAACCTTGGAACCACTATGCAAAGTGAAATAAGCCAGTCACAAAAGGACAAATATTATATGATTCCACTTATATGTGGGTACCTTGAATAGTCAAATTCATAAAGATGGAGAGTAGAATAGAAGTTACCAGGGGCTGCGGAGAAGGGGAGATGGAAGGTTACTGCTTAATGGGTGCAGAGTTTCTGTTTCAGATGATAAAAATGTTCTAGAAACAGAAAAGTGGTGATAGTTGCACAACACTGTGAATGTACTTAATACCACTGAATTGTACACTTAAAAATCGTGAAAATGGTAACTTATGTGTATTTTACCACAATAAAAAAAACTTAGGGAAAAAGGTATTATTTATTAGGCTCCCTAAAACCCAAAAAGTAATAAATATCTAACATTTACTAAGTATCAGGCACTATACATACTACCACATATAACCCTCACAACAATGCTTCCAGGTACTATTATTATCTCTGTTTTAATGATGAGGAAACTGAGGCCCAAAGGAGTTAAATTACTTGGTCAAAGTCACACAGCTAGCAAACAGTGGAACCAGGACTCAAACCTTGCAGTGCGACTCTTCCAGAGTCCTTACTCCTAACCACTGTAATATGCTGACTCCCAAGGAGCAGTAAAAGTTAAAAAACAATCACAGCAGAAACCTAACTACTTTGTTAAACTACCCAAGTATTCCATGGAAATACGGAATAGCAAAAATCAAAACACAATCCCTTCCCCTCAATACTTTTAATGTGTATTTCCATTAAAGATAATATGTTTAATGGTATAATTATAAGCAAAGCATTTCTATCAATCTTTATTACTGATGAGTTCATACCTTCATTTAGCAGTAAGGCATATCAAAGTTTAAAATACATAACTATCAGTACAAAAAATAAGAAAACAACAAGCCCTTAAAGATTGTCATCACTGATAAACACCAAAACTAATAGGCAAAGAAGGAAGCACATTAGAAAAGAGAAAAAATGGTATTTAGAATAATCTTTGCAAACAGGAAAGAGGTCTTTTATTCACATGGTTTCCAAGGAAGAAAACAGACAACATAATAAAGCTCAAGAGTATCTGAGAATCAAGTGGCAGGCCTTTTAGACATGGTTCCAGATCTAAGGACACAGTATTATAGCTCCTTTTTTATCAGATGCCAACAAAATCAAAAAGAATCACCACCTATCAATCATTCTCTCACATTCAGAACTTTTTATAACACACTGACCCAACAATCAAAGCATGCAATAACAGAATAGCTCTTCAATTTTTGTGCTATGTTTAAAGAAAAACTACAACATGGGGCCAGCCCGGTGGCGTAGTGGTAAAGTTTGTGGACTCTGCTTTGGCAGCCTGGGATTCGCAGGTTCAGATCTTGGGCACGGACATCCGCACCACTATTTTGTCCCACATACAAAATAGAGGAGTGGCACAGATGTTAGCTCAGGGACAACCTTCCTCAAACAAAAAGAGGACTGGCAACAGATGTTAGTGCAGGGCCAATCCTCCTCACCAAAAAAAAAAAAACCTACAACACAATCATTCAATAAATTTAGTATGCTAGGCACTAAGCAAAAATAGATATAATCTGCCCTCTGAAAACTTAGTGTACTGGAGAGACTGATATGAAGTAGTCAAATAAATAAATCACAACTGTGATAAAGCCATGAAAGCACATAACAAGGGCATTTAACCTAGTGAGTGTTTTGAGTCAAGAAAGTGACCTTTAGATTGATCTTTGGAGTATATTTAAAAGTGAAGAAGGATTCAGAATAGCGGTTGGTGGGGAAAGGGGGTGTGGAACCTAGATGTGATTCACAAGGGAAGAGAATCATATTGGTAAGGTTTTATTTATGAGCCAGAGGTGAGAACACAGGTGCTGCTTATGTGTCTTTATAACTTTTGTCTTTATAACTTATAACTTTATAACTATTTTTTTTAATTTTTATTTATTTATTTTTTCCCCCAAAGCCCCAGCAGATAGTTGTAGGTCATAGCTGCACATCCTTCTAGTTGCTGTATGTGGGACACGGCCTCAGCATGGCTAGAGAAGCAGTGCGTCGGTACGCACCCGGGATCCGAACCTGGGCCGCCAGCAGCGGAGCACGTGCACTTAACCGCTAAGCCACGGGGCCGGCCCTAACTTTATAACTACTAAAAAAAAAACAAAAACCGGGGCTGGCCTGGTGGTGTAGCGGTTGAGTTCGCGTGCTCCACTTCAGTGGCCTGGGGTTCGCTGGTTCAGATCCTGGGCGCGGACCTACACATCGCTCATCAAGCCATGCTGAGGCAGTGTCCCATATAGAGCAACTAGAAGGATGTACAACTATGACATATAACTATCTACTGGGGCTTTGGGGAGAAAAAAGGAAAAAAGGAGGAAGATTGGCAACAGACGTTAGCTCAGGGCCAATATTCCTCAAAATAAAAAATCTACTAAAAAAACCAAAAACCTTTTTATATGGAAAATTTCAACATACACAAAATAAACAGAATAGCATAATAAACTCCTATGTACCCATTACTCAACTTCAGCAACCATCAACATGCAGTCATTCTTGTTTCATCGATATCCTCCACTCCATGCCACCCAACTTGATTGTTATTTTTATATTTTTTAGGTAAAAACTACATACATTGGAATATATACTTCTTAACTATACAACTCTGACAAATATATAAACTCGTGTAACCCACACCTCTATTAGATACTGAACATTTTATCACTTCAGGAAACTCCCTTACACCCCTTCCCAGTTGAGTACCAGCACTCCTCACAACCAAAAGAACTGAACTGTTGCTCAATATTTTGAGTTTTTTCACCATAGATTAGCTTTGGCCATTCTAGAACTTAACATAAATGGAATCATATCATATTGTGTCCAGCACCTTTCGCTAAGTGTTTTTGTGAGATTCATCCATGTCATTTTGCATGCATGTTGCCTCCTTTTTATTACTGAGTAGTATTCCATCATATGAATACACCAAAACTTTTTAATCCATTATCCCATTGAGTGACATTTGGGTTGTTTCCAGTTGTTAGCTATTATGAATAAATCCACTACAAAAATTCTTGAAAAAGGCTTTTGGTGGACATATTTTCCTCTCTCTTGGGAAAACACCTAGGAGCAGAACTGCTGGCGCAGTATGCTTAAATTTATAAGAAACTGCCAAATGGTATTCCAAAGCGGCTCTACCATTTTATACTCACATCAGCAATTTATGTGAGTTCTGAGTGTCCTACCGGAAAATTTGTTGGTGCAGTCTTTTTAATTTTAGGCCTTCTACTTGGTTTTAGTGGTTACCTTGTGGTTTCAATTTTCGTTTCCCTAATGACCAAGGTTTGTAACTTTGATACATATTAAAAATTGGTTATTTTTTAAATGAAAAGTGAGGAGCATACTGACATAGGAAATAACAAGAGCAAAGGCTCTGGAGGAAACAACATATCACATTTGGACCAAAAGGCCACCATGGCCATAGCAAGGAGTCAAACAGAAAATGGCATGAGATAATGCTTAGAAGGTAGACTAGGGTCAAATCACATGGATGGAGATTATCATGAGTTCAGATTCAGACTCATTTTGTTTGAGGTGCCTCTGGGATAGCTAAGCAGTTATAAAATAGGTCTGGAACTTAGCTAAGTAGGGCTGGAGCAAGAGACACGTAGCAGAAATCACAGTGATGAGACTGCCTGGGGAGAAAGAACAAGGAAGCAAGAAAAAGGAGCTTACGACCAAGACTCAAGAAATTTCAATTTTTAATGACCAAGCAGAAGAAGAGAAGCCTGTAAAAGAGGCTGCAGACTAATAGACCAAAGGGTTTGAAGGAGCAACCCATGGAAGACAATACTCCAAGCTAATGGCAAACAAAAGAAAGCAGGTGTTGCCATACTCCTATCAGACAAAGTAGACTTCAAGATAAAACAGGTTAAGAAAGACAAAGAAGGGAAATATATAATGATAAAAGGGACACTCCATCAAGAAGACATATCACTTATAAATATATATGCACCCAACATTGGGACACCAATGTACATAAAGCAACTATTAACAAACCTAAAAGGAGAAATCAACAACAACACAATAATAGTAGGGGATCTTAACACCCCACTTACAGCAATGGATAGATCATCCAGACAAAAAGTCAATAAAGAAATAGTAGACTTAAATGAAAAACTGGACGAGATGGACCTAGTAGACATATACAGAGCACTCCATCCAAAAACAGCTGACTACACATTCTTCTCAAGCGTGCATGGAACATTCTCTAGGATAGACCATATGTTGGGAAACAAAGCAAGCCTCAATAAATTTAAGAAGATTGAAATCATAACAAGCATCTTTTCAGACCATAAGGCCTTGAAACTGGAAATGAACCATGAAAAAAAAACTGGGAAAGTGACAAAAATGTGGAGATTAAACAACATGCTACTGAACAACCAATGGATCACTGATGAAATTAAAGGAGAAATCAAAAACTATCTGGAAACAAACGAAAATGATAATATGCCATATCAAACCATATGGGATGCAGCAAAAGCGGTCCTGAGAGGGAAACTCATAGCGATACAAGCCCACCTTAACCAACAAGAAAAAGCCCAAATAGGCAACCTTAAATTACACCTAACAGAACTAGAAAAAGCAGAATAAACAAAGCCCAAAGCCAGCAGAAGGAGAGAAATAATAAAAATCAGAGCAGAAATAAATGAAATTGAGACCAAAAAAACAGTAGAAAGGATTAATGAAACAAAGAGTTGGTTCTTCGAGAAGATAAACAAAATCGACAAACCCTTAGCCAGGCTTACTAAGAAAAAAAGAGAAAAGGCTCAAGTAAATAAAATTAGAAATGAAAGAGGAGAAATTACAACGGATACCATGGAAATACAGAGGATTATAAGAGAATACTATGAGAAATTATATGCCAACAAATTGGACAATCTAGAAGAAATGGATAAATTCTTAGACTTATACAACCTCCCAAAATTGAACCAAGAAGAAATGGAGAATCTGAATAGACCAATCACAAGTAAAGAGATTGAAATAGTAATCAAAAACCTCCCAAAAAATAAAAGTCCAGGACCAGATGGCTTCTCCAGTGAATTTTACCAAACATTCAAAGAAGATTTAATACCCATCCTTCTCAAACTATTCCAAAAAATAGAGGAAGATGGAAGACTTCCCAAATCATTCTACGAGGCCAACATCACCCTGATACCAAAACCAGACAAAGACAATACAAAGAAAGAAAACTACAGGCCAATATCGCTGATGAACATTGATGCAAAAATCCTCAACAAAATATTGGCAAACCAAATACAACAATACATTAAAAAGATCATACACCATGATCAAGTGGGATTTATACCAGGGACGCAGGGATGGTTCAACATCCGCAAATCAATCAACGTGATACATCACATCAACAAAACAAAGAATAAAAACCACATGATCATCTCAATAGACGCAGAGAAGGCATTTGACAAGATACAACATACATTTATGATAAAAACTCTCAATAAAATGGGAATAGAAGGAAAGTACCTCAACATAATAAAGGCCATATATGACAAACCCACAGCCAACATCATACTCAACGGGGAAAGACTGAAAGCCATTCCTCTGAGAACAGGAACGAGGCAGGGCTGCCCACTCTCACCACTCCTGTTCAACATAGTACTGGAGGTTTTGGCCAGAGCAATTAGGCAAGAAAAAGGAATAAAAGGAATCCAAATAGGTAACGAAGAAGTGAAACTCTCACTATTTGCAGATGACATGATTGTATATATAGAAAACCCTAAAGAATCTGTTGGAAAACTATTAGAAACAATCAACAACTACAACAAAGTTGCAGGGTACAAAATCAATCTACAAAAATCAGTTGCATTTCTATATGCTAATAATGAACTAACAGAAAGAGAGCTCAAAAAGATAATACCATTTACAATTACATCAAAAAGAATAAAATACCTAGGAATAAATCTTACCAAGGAGGTGAAGGACCTATACAATGAGAACTACAAGACATTATTGAAAGAAATCCATGATGACATAAAGAAATGGAAAGATATCCCATGCACGTGGATTGGAAGAATAAACATAGTTAAAATGTCTATATTACCTAAAGCAATCTACAGATTCAATGCAATCCCAATCAGAATCCCAATGACATTCTTCACAGAAAGAGAAAAAGAATACTAAAATTTATATGGGGCAACAAAAGACCCCGAATAGCTAAAGAAATCCTAAAAAAAAAGAACAAAGCAGGAGGCATCACAATCCCTGACTTCAAAACATACTACAAAGCAATAGTAATCAAAACAGCATGGTACTGGTACAAAAACAGACACACGGATCAATGGAACAGAATTGAAAGCCCAGAAATAAAACCACACATATACAGACAGCTAATTTTCGACAAAGGTGCTAAGAACATGCAATGGAGAAAGGAAAGTCTCTTCAATAAATGGTGTTGGGAAAACTGGACAGCCACATGCAAAAGAATGAAAGTGGACCACGTGCTATCGCCATTCACAAAAATTAACTCAAAATGGATCAAAGACCTGAAGGTGAGACCTGAAACTATAAAACTCATAGAAGAAAATATAGGCAACACACTATTTGACATTGGTTTTAAAGGAATCTTTTCGGATGACATGCCTACCCAGACTAGGGAAACTAAAGAAAAAATAAACAAGTGGGATTTTATCAGATTAAAGAGCTTTTATAAGACAAATGAAACCAGAATCAAGATGAACAGACAACCAACCAGCTGGGAGAGAATATTTGCAAAACATACATCTGACAAGGGGTTGATCTCCATGATATATAAAGAACTCACACAATTGAACAACAAAAAAACAAACAACCCGATCAAAAAATGGGCAGAGGAAATGAACAGACACTTCTCCAAGGAAGATATACAGATGGCCAATAGGCACATGAAAAGATGCTCAACATCACTAATGATCAAGGAAATGCAAATCAAAACAACACTAAGATACCACCTCACGCCTGTTAGAATGGCTATAATCACCAAGACAAAAAACAACAAGTGTAGGAGAGGATGTGGAGAAACAGGAACCCTCATGCACAGCTGGTGGGAATGCAAATTGGTGCAGCCTCTATGGAAAATGGTATGGAGATTCCTCAAAGAATTAAAAATAGAGATGTCCTATGATCCAGCCATCCCACTACTGGGAAGCTATCCAACGAACCTGAAATCAACAATCCAAAGAGGCTTATGCACCCCTATGTTCATTGCAGCATTATTCACCATAGCCAAGAAGTGGAAGCAACCTAAGTGTCCCTTGACTGACGAGTGGATTAAGAAAATGTGGTATATATATACAATGGAATACTACTCAGCCATAAAAAAAGACAAAATCGTCCCATTTGCAACAACATGGATGGGCCTGGAGCGTATTATGTTGAGTGAAATAAGCCAGAAAGAGAAAGACAAACACTGTATGATCTCACTCATATGTGGAATATAAACCAACACATGGACAGAGAAAACTGGACTGTGGTTACCAGGGGCAGCGGGGGTGGGGGGCGGGGGGGGGCACAAGGGGTGAAGGGAGTCATATATATGGTGATGGACAAACAAAAATGTACAACCCAAAATTTCACAATGTTAGAAACCATTAAAACATTAATTAAAAAAAAAAAATCTAAAAAAAAAAAGCTAAAAAGCTGCTAGGAGATTGTTCTACACTGAATTGTGTTCCCCTAAAATTAGTATACTGAAGCTCTAACCTCCAGGACTCAGAACATGACTGCATTTGGGAACAGGGCCTTTAAAGAGGTGATTACATTATCACCTAGGCCCTAATCCAATCCGACTGGTGTCCTTATGAGAGGGAATGTAAAAACACACACAGAGATACCAGGGATGTACATCCACAAAGGAAAGACCACATATGGACACAGCCAGAAGGTAGCCATCTGCAAGCCAAGGAGAGATGCCTCAGGAGAAACCAAACCTGCAGAAATCTTGACCTTGGACTTCTAGCCTCCAGAATTGTGCGAAAATAAATTTTTGTTGCTTAAGCCACACAGCCTGTGGTATTTTGTTATGGCAACCCTAGAAAACTAATACAGAGGTCAAATAAGCACAAGTCTAAAAATAGCCACTTAATTTATTGTCACAGAGGTCACTGGTATCATTAGCAAATACTATTTGGTGGAGCAAATAAATTGAAGAGATAAGTCAAAAGTGAGAAAAAGAAACAAACATAAATAATGATTTCAAGCATTTGGCTTGGAAAGAGAACCAAAAAATCCATAATGTAGTACTCATGAAGTCTTATTGTTTTGTTTTTTTAAACAGTGACAATTGGGTATGTTTAAATACTAATGAGAAGAATCCAGTGTAAAGAAAGAAACTGAATATACAAAAGGAGGAGGAGACAATCAATAGCATAAGGTACTCCAGAGGGAGGGAAGATAAAGGAGGGAGCTTTAGATAAAGTAGAGTATAAGATTAAGGAGGAAGAAAAAACAGTAAAGATAGTGGGCAACTAAGGGTTACTGTCTGGTACTCCTATTTCACTGGAAAGTAATAGGAAAAGCCTTCTGTAGAAAGAGAAGGGCCGTGTTGGAGGTCTGAGGAGAGTGGATGATTGAAACCGTTATGGTGGAGATGAGGAAACACCAGTTGACAAGAGTAACGTGAGAGGTTTCCAATCTGTAGTAGGGTCCAGCTGTGGTTGATGATTATGAATTTATAATGAAAGAAATATGTCCTTTTGGGCATCTTTCTACTATAGCATTCATGCGGCATACAAATGGAAGAAGCAGGTAATTGGGTTAATTCAGAATTGGGATTTTGCCAGACAGCTGGGACAAATATATACAAGTAAGAGGAATTTAGGATATGGACAAGAAGTGAACAACAGACTCTCAGTTAACAAGAGATGTGAAAAATGAAGAAGGCTGATGACTGGAAGAATGAGAGGCCAAAAAACTAGAAATACAAATGAGTTGGTAAAATAGGTTATAAGGCTAATGAACAGTTATATAGCTAATGAAGCAACCCTGAAGGATATAAGGTGCTTATTAACGATTTACTAGATGAAACAGTTATTAATACAATAGTTCGCACCAGAGTGAGTAGTAGAGTAGATGGAGGAGAAAGTCACTGGATTTGGGAGGTCAGGGAAATGAGATTCAGGATGTTCGTGCATCATCCATTTGGATGCTGAAGTCATCTAGAATCATTATAGGACTTGGAATGTACAAGGAGATTATGAGCAATTTGCCACTGTCTTCCAGGAATAAGTAGAATCTACCAGGAAGGTAGTAGATGACAGCTAAAAGGAGGCTAAGAACAGTAACACTGTTCTAAATGTTTTATATATACATTAATTTATTTAATTCTTATAATAATCTATAAGGTAAGAAATGATACTACTACTACTGCTGCTGCTGCTCCTGCTGCTACTACTACTACTACTACTACTACTGAAGAAACAAACTCAGAGAAGATTTAAGAGACTTAACCAAGATTGTTCTCTTAAACCACTATGCTATAGAATTCTGTAAGACATCAAAAACCAGGGTGAGAGGGGTGCAGGACACAAAGAACCCCCAAATAGAGTGCAATTTCAATTAAGGAAATTTATGTAGTATAGACTATACTTCCAGTTCCAACAATGTATTAGATTAGATCACCTGAAAAGCCTTCCCACCGAAACTTCTTCCAGAAAGGATAAATCAAAATCATTCTTTTAAATGAATCTTTTAGCTACTAAGAAAGAAAAATCTTTAAGTGCCAGTAACACTAAAAAAACGAATAAGATGGCAAGTTGACAATGCTTCTGCCCTAGAAGGGGTTACTAGTCTTTTTGGCCTTTAACTCACATGTAGGGACTAGAAATGAGAATTTTGGCCCTTGATGAGAAACTTTAGAACTCAGATCCCCCTTCTTCCTCCACATACTAACACTCATATAAAGCCAAGACCAGGAAGGGCTGCAATTTTAGTAAAGGAGTCCTAGACAGCTCAATAAGACAAGAAAAATAAAGAAGCTTAGGCTTGGAAAGCAACAAAAACAATCATTATTCCCTGAATATATGATTAACTACAAAGAGCACCCAAGAGAATCCATCATTAGAATTAGAGTTCAGCAAGGTTCTGGATACAAAATCAATATACAAACAGTATTTTGTTTCCCATACTAATTAGTTACTAGTGGATACTAGTTTGAAACCACTCATTAAAAAAATGTATTTTTATAAAAATTTATCATTCACAATAGCAACAAAAATCATAAAGAACCTAAGAATAAATCTAATAGAAGACTTTTGTGAAAACAATAGAACTGTATTGAATAACATTAAAGAATACCTAAATAGATATATTCCACAGTCATTAAATAAGATGACAATTATCCTCACTGTAACCTGTAAATTCACTGAGGTTCCAATCACAACCCAAAAGGGTTTGGGGTTTGTTTTTTGTTGAATTTTCTTTGATGTGACGTGAAATTTGACAAGCTGATCTAAAATTCATTATGAGAGAAGATTTACGTTATCAGACATTAAGATTTGACTGTTGTAACTAACAGAGCATGATAATGATATGAAAGTAGAAATCAAATAAGACTATGGTACAGATAGACTCTAGAAATAAACCCATGTAGTAAAACTTTTAAACAAAATTAAAAACAACCTACAGACTAGAAAAGAGATTTGCAATGCATATTACCAAAAACATTAACATCCAGATTATAAAAAGAATTGCCGTAAGTCAATATAAAAGCCAATACCCAACAGCAAAAAAAAAAAAAAATAGCAAAGGACACAGAGAAAAGAGTCACAGAATAGGAGACCAGAATAACCAAAACCCACACAAAGATGTTCAACTTTAGAAGAAATCAAAGTAAAAACTATGAAACCCCATCTCTCATCTTTCAGAGAGGCAAAAATTAGTAGCTTGATAAAATAAAATGTTGATAAAGATGTGGGGAAACATGCTGGTGGGTACAAAGTAGTACCTCCACTTCGGACTGGACTTGGCCAATACCTGGTAAGATGAAGTGCACCTACACCTTGTGATCCAGCAATTCTACTCTTGGATGTCCATCCTAGATAATAAAGCTACACATTGACTAGGTACTTACGTACAAGGCTATTCATTACGATATTTTTTGCCAAAAGGTAGGACCTAGTTATCTCTCAGTATGAAACTGAGTTTTATTCAACATGGAATACCAAACAGCAGTTAAAAAGAATGAACTAAACCTACATGTGTCAATATGAATACATCCAGAAAACAACATTATATGAAAATTTCTCAGGTCACCTTTTATGTAAATGTTTTATATGTACAAAAGAACAGAGGAATGATAAGCAAGGATTTAAGAATAATTATGAGTACCTCTGAAGAAGGGAGGAAGGGGTGGGGAAGGGAGAATTTTAAAAGAAGAGAAAAAGCAAACAAGGCAAAAAGTTAAACGTCTGCTTGACCGTGAGGCTGGGAACATAGGTGTTTGTTATATTACTTTAAGTTTTTGTATGTTTAAATTTTTTCAAAATTTACATGAAATTTTAAAAGAGACTGAAAATAATAAGCTTGCTGATTATGAATAGCAATTGCAAAGGGTACTAGGAAGTAGGAGAGAAACAGAAGGCTTTTATCGAGGCAAAAAATTATAAAACATTATGAAGATGGTAATTCAGAAAATATGGCCACCTACTGATGAAAACAGGGATGAGAGGCAAGTCTCAGACTCCTTAAGGAAGAGAGAAATTGGGCCTCATGGCCAGACTATTTTGTCTCACTAGGACCAAGATAAAGTAAGTCTAACTAGTTTATTATCTCAGCTCACTTGGCCTGGCATCATCGTGATTCTCATCAACTCTAATCACTATACATTCTGCAAGTGCCTGTGCCAAACCTTGAATCTAAAAGGTGCAAGGCATGGGCCGGCCCCGTGGCTTAGCGGTTGAGTGCACGCGTTCCGATGCTGGCGGCCCGGGTTCGGATCCTGGGCACGCACCGACGCACCGCTTCTCCGGCCATGCTGAGGCCGTGTCCCACATACAGCAACTAGCAGGATGTGCAGCTATGACATACAACTATCTACTGGGGCTTTGGGGGGAAAAAAGAAAAAAAAAAAAAAAGAAAAAAATAAATAAAAGGTGCAAGGCATTCTGCTAGATAATGCAAGGGACAGAAAGAGGTATATTACCAGTTCTCAGGAAGCTTATCTGAGAGCTAAGATGTATACAGAAGGAAAAAAAACTAGCACTTACCATCTAAACAAGCGCTACTGGAATTCAGAGGAAGAAAAGAATCCATCAGGCTGCTGGGATGTACAAGAAAGGTTTCACCACAGCAGTGGGGCTCACTGAGTAGTGAAGGACAGAAGCAACTAAAAAGGTACAAAAATTGGCATTCTAAGAAGAAAAAAATGGTGGCAAAGAAACGTCGACTTCTGGGGAGGAAAAAATAAGAGTGTTAAGTGCTTGGCAATTTTTGGATCTTAATTAGAAAAATAAAATATTTTGATAATAAACAAAATCTTTACAATTAGTAGATCAATCAGGGTTCTTAGCTGCAACAGAAAAGGAATTTATTAAAACACATTAGGTGATTCAAAGAATTCCTACCAAAGAGCCTAAGAAACAGCTTGGGAATATGCAGCCAGCAAAAACATCTAAGTCTGCCCACCAAACTGTTCGCATGGTTTGAGCCCTGGTACCATGAAAGCAAAGGGTCAGACAATAAGGCTCACTGAGACATCTGCCACTGCTACCTGTAAAGTGTCTCACCACTCAACATCCACATTAGGAAACAGTTCCAGGCAAGAGCTGTTACCCTGCCACTACCTCTTCTGAATTCATGTCCTACACAGATGCAGCTGATCGAATCTAGGTCACACACCCGTGTCCTAGCTGCAACGGATGCTAGGAAATTGAGTTGTGCCTTCTATAGAACTCCTAACACAAATGTCTCCAACATTGAAAGGTTATCTGAAATGAAACCAAATACAGACCCAGTCTTGGCTATCAAACAACATACACATTTATTTCAAACTTCAAGCTCCAAACAAGATTCTATTTTTTTGTGTGTATGAGAGGAAGATTAGCCCTGAGCTAACATCTGTTGCCAATCCTCCTCTTTTTGCTGAGGAAGACTGGCCCTGGGGTAACATCCATGCTCATTTTCCTCTACTTTATATGGGATGCTGCACGGCATGGCTTGATAAGCCGTGTGTAGGTCCACACTCAGGATTCGAACCTGCGAACCCCAGGCCACCAAAGTGGAGCGCACCAACTTAACCACTACATCACTGCACCAGCCCCCTCCAAACAAGATTCTGAAGCCTGACAGATTACAGCTAAGCTTTGTACGAACAAAACTCTCTCTGTTCCTCAAAGGGATATGAGAAGCAGAGCCTCATCAATTATTGCACACAGCTCTAATATCAGAACCTCTTGGGAGATGTCCCCTTCCCTTCTGGTTTCTTCTATAACCTACAGACTAAACAGCAAAGGGGGGTGAGAATGGAAAAACAAGTGAAAATATTTTTTTAATGCATAAACACATGAAGAAGGAAAACTTAATAGGTTCTACAGACCTGACTCAGGTCTAGGAACTCGGTGAAGAACTACAACTACATCTAAATGATCCCATGATCATTTAGCCACAGCCAAAAAGAAGCATTCAGGTCATTGCATCTCTGATCACCATGCCTGTCATGCTACCTTATGGAAATGATGCTCACCTTGCCTATAAAAGTTACAGCCACCCTAGAATCCCATCATATGAAATTAGAAAGAGAATCTCAATAGAAGTATCTCCTCCTACCTATAGACAACAGCAACTATACTGCTTTTCATAGATGTATTTCTATGTATTTCTCATTACCTTGGTGAATGAAATGTCTTCTGGACCTCTTAGAGGATAATGGTGGATAGGAAATAAAGGAAGTGGGTAGATGGTCACAATGAAAAATCTACTCTATCTGTGCTATTTCCCTTAACCTTTCGACTTATTCCTCTGTATTATACTATGAGATTGTAAGCATTCAACTTCATTTAGTATGGGCCAATGCTGAGATCAATCAAAGGAGCAAACAACTACAACTTCTTCCAGCTGCTTGAGCTAGAATACTGTATCCAGGATCTCTGTAATTGCACCATGCCAATACACTGAGCCAAACGCAAAAGCATGTTTCCCTCTCATCATCAGAACCCATTTCTACACATATTCCCAAAGTTTTTGCTGATATGTTAGCAAAAATCTAAAAACAAACGTTGATATATAATCCTTCTCTTCCCATTTTAACTATGCAAATGTACAGCATGCTACAATCTGACTCCAGTACAAACCTGGAAACAATGAGGATTGTGGGAAGGGGTATGAGAAAACTAGCTTCTCCCTGAATAGTAACTGTCACAAGCAACATTGTTATAGGTCTTTAAAGAAGTGAAGGAAAGAAAGCTTCTGCCAGCAAGAGAGATTTCCTGGAGTTTGGAGACTTGAAGTACTATGTGTCCATAACTCCCTATAGAAAGAAAATTTATTCAAGATTATTAGCAGCCATAAATATGGCATACGTCCAATAAAAAGTGGTGCATTTATTATGTTGCTATTCCATCTCTGCAAATTTTCTTAAAATTAGACAAGAAAAGATTTTTCCATTTGGTTATTTTGTTATGTATTTAGTATTAATCATTACAACTTCTAGACACTAAGATGAGGCAGCATTATGGTACTCAAATTCAAGAGCAATTGAATTTATGCCTCTAGAGGGCAGCATTTCTTGTAGGACAGACAGGTTTGACTTGAAAAAGAAATTCCATTGTCCAAGAAGTTTAAGAAATGCAGGATAAACAAAATTTAGCAAGTTTCTTTCTTGTAAGATGTCTGAGTCTTTAATATATTATTGTGCATTGTGAATATTCAATAGGCCATTATTATAGTATACAGTGTTTCTTGAAACTTATTTAATCACAGAACTCTTTTTTCAAGCACCATCTCTAGTAACTACTTCTACAGAATGTATTTTGGAAACAATCTAGTGGACCAATTCTCTCAAGACAAGTTTCACTTCCTTCTTTATTCATGGACTTACTCTTCTGATTTTCACAACAGGTCCTTAGACATCTCCTCGTATTCAAGATCACGACTGAGAATAGAATAAACAATGGCAATAGCATTCACTGATTTTGTGGAAATGAGAAACATGGAGAACTTACTGCTTGGCTTGTTCAAAGGGACAACAGCAAAAAAATAAAAGAAAAAAGGTTGGTGCTATCACTAGTTGAGATATGGCCTCTCCTAGCTTTAAAAACCACAAAGGACTTGAGGTATACTTAATAAAACATTTCTCATATTTATCCAAACTCAGAATATTAAATATTTGAGCCCCATCAACAATCTTTCCACAATCCATGTTAATTGAAATTGAGTTTCCTTATCTAAAGACCTGTTGTAAACCTGATGAGAACTCTATAGATCTCTGCAGATGAAGTGTTCTTAATTTTTTATTTACGAGACAGTATTTAAACAAAATTACTCCTTTTGGTCTTTCACCAAAATGTTGAAATAGTTTTTAGAATATACACATTTTTTCACTCTCCAAGTATTCTAATAACAGGAGGGTAAGCCATGATTTCAAATAAAATGTGTGTCCAAATGATTTTTTGATTATTAAATATCCTTTTATCCAAAACCAATGTTTGAAATATTTTCTTTTTAATCCTTATTTTTATTTTTTGAGGCAAGCCACAAAGAAAATGCAAGTAGTTCTAAGCAGCTCTTTTCAGGGTTCTTCAGATTTAGAAGTCCTCTTGGTACTATTTCTGTGACATTAACATTATCAAAAAAGACTATAATCCCCAGTCTCAAGTCACCAAAAAACTTTAAGCAAGTATATAACCAACTTTCAAAGTTTTAATTTCCAGACCTGGAAGTACAGTATATAACCAACTATCAAAGGTTTAATTTCCAATATGTAGCAGTTAGCTGTGTGTGACTAGTGAAGACTTAAAATGTGACTAGTGCTACTGCGGAATTGAATTTTTATTTAATTATAATTAATTTTATCTAAATTTAAAAGCTGAAGCAGTGTAAAATGTCTACTAAAGAAAATTTTATTGTTTTGGTAGTACTACATTTCATTATAACCACATATTATGCTGTGCATTTAGGACTATAGTGAGTCATTTCTAGTATTACACATAAATATAAAACTGATTCAGTCAGTATCAATTAACTAGTCAGCTGGAATGATTTTTCTTCTACACACCAATGTAATAATAGTAATGCATTTACTTAAATATCTTTTTGAGAATACAAGTTGCAGGGATGCTTATGTAAATCATAATTGGTAACTACATGGAGATACTTTTTCAGTTTAATTTTTACTTTAATTTTATTTTTTAATTTAATATATGTTGAATATAATTAAATTATTTTCTTTAACTTCAAAAACAAATGGACAAAAGGGGGGAAGAGACAGATACAACTGTTAAATTACAACAAAGGCACTCTACCCATGCAGGATCGAGTGGAGATAATGAAGCTAGTACTACCACAAGAACAGTAAAGTGAGAATGGAAGAAGGTATTCCACAAATTTTACTAGGAATGACAATTACAATTAGCTGTGGTAGAGCAAAACAAAAAACCAATTTCTTATGTAAAAAAGAAAAAAGAAATTTCAAATCAAAAATTGGACAATATTAAGAGAGATTTTAGGTAAATACATAGTGAATTTTGTAAGAAGTTTCCTCTCTACAGTCAAAAAAGGAGCAACAAAATTAGTCACCTGATATCAGAATTAAATGTCCATGAAATGTTTTTAAATGATTTTTAACAGATCTGGGTTTATTACTCTAGCCAGCTATAAAATGACTTGAATTCTTGCATCAAAAAAAAGAAACCAAGAGCCGGTCCAGCGGCACAGCGGTTAAGTTTGAGCGCTCCACTTCGGCGGCCAGGGGTTCACAAGTTCAGATCCCAGGCACGGACCAACACACTGCTCATCAAGCCATGCTGTGGCAGCATCCCATATAAAGTAGAGGAGGATGGGCACAGATGTTAGACCAGGGCCAATCTTCCCCAGCAAAAAGAGGAGGATTGGCAATGGATGTTAGACCAGGACTAATCTTCCTCACCAAAAAAAAAAAAAAAGAAAGAAAAAGAAACCATATTTAGATAGAGAGATCGTAAAGAAACTATTTAAATTATAGAAATTTTGTTAGAAAATTATGAGGCATACTAAAAAAGAATATTTTACAAAAAGTGGAAGATCTTCAATTAAGGCACCAAACAACTGCCCATTGTATGGAAGACCTTTCTAACAATATCAAAAATCAATAAATTCAAAATTTGAAAAATCACTACTTTCTTTTAGCTTTAGATGAGCCATGTGATACTAGAGACAATGCCAAATTAAAACTTTAGGCACATTTTGTTTGAAGTAACTTCCAAATTTAAGAATTGTCAATACGTAGCTTAAAAAAAAATCAAAATCGTAGCATAGATATTTTCTCATCTTTTACATCTGTCAAAGAATTTCAGCTATATATTAAAAAAATAGTTTCTATCACAACAGACAGCTCAGCTATGTTAGGTCAAAAATCCACACTTACTGGAATTTTAAAAGAAGAAACTGATGTTTCTCTTATTGCTTTGTTCCATTGTATGATACACATTGAAAATACTTGTGCTGAGCTTCCTAAAGCAGACTATGAAAAGTGTCATGGATTTAGTTGTTAAAATTGTTACATATGTACATGCAAATGATACAAAGCCTAGCCAGTCTATGAAACTGCTGAAAAAAATAGAAGACAATATATTTAATAATCTTGTGTTCTTTTGCTCATTGGGTGAGTAGTGGAAGAATTTCACAGATTCACTGTACTGTTAACTCTGATTCAAGAAAGGATTGCTTTCCAATATTCAATAGTCAAAGACAAAAATGACAGTATTCTTCATGTTTTTCTCACTGGTATCTCACTACATGTAAACAAGATAATCTGAAGCATCAAAGAAAGAAAAAGTTTATTTATGACTTAGCTACACAGGTTTGGAAATTTACGTTGAAATTGAAAGTTTCCATAATATAAATCAATAATAAAGATTTTACACTTTTCGATAACATGAATCAATATACAAAAGATTTTAATTACAATAGACAGTGTTACGCAAATTGGCTGCGAAAATGACAAGAAACAGCTGAAGAACAATTTGTTGACACATTAAATTTAGAATTGCTTTTCAACTTACACAATATCCTTTGGAATTTGATGTTAATACTGAGTTGACATAAAACTTAGTGAATTTGCTTAATTTGAGTAATGCAGTTTTGAAAATAAGCTTTTGCTTCAAGTCTAATGGATTCTACTAAAGAAACATGAAGCAATTTTATCAATTTGGATGCAAATATTAAAAGAAAATTATTTTTTGGTACTTAATTCAGATATTGAAAAACATAAGTATGTTTGAAACAACTTAGGTACGTGAATCTACTTTTTCAACCATAAATTTTATGAAATCTAAACAAAGATCAAGTATTTCTGACAAAAATTTAGTGACCAAATTGAGATATAAATTATCTGCCAAGTTTCCAAGAATTGGTACAAAAAAACATAAAATAGCTCAATATTTTTCATTGATTATATGTTAGAATGATAATATTTTGTGCATCAAGTTAAGTAAAATATAATTAATTTAGCCTTTTTTCTTTTTACTCTTTGTAATGAGGCTATTAGAGATTTTTAAATTATATACGTGGCTCAAAGTATATTTCTATCACACAGTGCTGTTCTAAGCAAGATTAACTAAAGATGAACATTATTAAATTCTTGCAAAAAGAACACATTCTTTAGAACATCACTATCAACTACTAAAAAATCTCCCTGCAAGTTCACATTACAATAGCGCATCACACTATATGCACAACACACAGTGAACAAGTCTCAGTGTTAGAATATAAAATTGCCCAAGGAAGATTCAGTGATACACTACGTTTTGCAACATTTGCAGATGGATGGGTAAAAATATACAGAAGGAGGCAAACTTCAGTGTTACAATAGCTTAAATAGACTTTTATAAAAACTAAAACAGGAGAGAATCATTCTCTATGAAACTAGGTGCAGAATATAACAGCAGCAAATTATACAAAGATAACGATAGTAGTAAAATTGGGTGCTTATTAAGAGTAAAGACGCACATTATAAAAGCAAAAAAAAAGTGATTCTATAATAGCTAAACATCCCAATTTTGCTGCAATAGGGATAGGCATCTCATATCCTATACTTACTTCCTAAGGACATCATAACGTTAGACTCACACAAAAAATAGAATGGTAAAGCAAAAGTATAGTACTTTTTTTTTTAAGTTAGTGAAATGAATTATAAGTTGTTAGAGAACAGAAACAAGTCTTGTGCATCCTGATGCTTTCCACAGAAGCCCAGGAGAGTACACACGACATGATACGAAATTTATTTCTTCAGAATTTAGTAAGTGTGCTATTTAAATGTTTAACGTTACTCATAATTTTAGTTTTATTAAGAAGAAAAAGTAAAAATAACACAAAGTGCCTGAAGAGTTTCCTTTTAAGTAAAAAAACAGCATGAGAAATTCATATTAAAAACACCATGATACATAAGGATAGATATATACACCAATGGAACAGAATTGAGAGTCCAGACATTAAACCACACATCTATGGCCAACTGATTTTCAATTAGGGTGCCAAGTCCATTCAATGGAGAAAGAACAGTCTTTTCAACAAATAGTGCTGAGACAACTGGATTTCTACATACAAAAGAATGAAGTTGACCCCTGTCATACACCATATACAAAAGTTAACTCAAAATGGATCAACAATCTAAATATAAAAGCTAAGATCACAAAACTTACACAAAAACACAGGAGTAAATCTTCATGATCTTGGATTGCCATGATTATGGCAATGGATTCTTAGATATGACACCAAAGTACGAGCAACAAAAGAAAAAACAGATAAATTGGACTTCATCAAAATGAAAAACTTTTGTGCATCAAAAGACATTATCAAGAAAGTAAAAAGACAACCTACCAAATGGGTGAAAATATTTGTAAACCATATATCTAATGAGGTTTTAATATCCAGAATAGATAAAGAATTCCAACAACACAACAACAAAAAGACAAACAACCCAATTTAAAAATGGGCAAAGGACTTGAATAGATATTTCTCCAAAGAAGATATACAAATGGCCAATAAAGCCATGAAAAATGCTTAAAATCATTAGTCATTAGGGAAATGCAAATCAAAACCACAACGAGATACTACTTCATACCTACTAGGATGGCTATAATTTTTTTTTAATTTTTAAATAAATTTTTTTTAAAAAAGGAAAATAATAATCACTGGCAAGGACATGGAGAAACGAACCTTCATACACTGTTGGTGGTAATGTATAATGGTGCAGCCACTGTGGAAAACAGTTTGGCAGTTCCTCAAACAGCTAAACATAAAGGGGCCGGACCAGTGGCGTAGTGGTTAAGTGCGCGCGCTCCACTTCGGTGGCCCGGGGTTCACAGGTTTGGATCCCGGGTGTGCATGGATGCACCACTTGTCAAGCCATGCTGTGGCAGCATCCCATATAAAGTAGAAGAAGATGGGCACAGATGTTAGCCCAGGGCCAATCTTCCTCAGCAAAAAGAGGAAGTTTGGCATCGGATGTTAGCTCAGGGTTAATCTTCCTCACAAAAAAAAAAAAAAAAGCTCAACATAGAATTACCATATGATCCTGCAATCCCGTTCCTAGGAATATACCCAAAAGAATTAAAAAAGGGACTCGGATACTTATACACCAATGTTCATTATAGCCTTATTCAAATAGCCAAAAATAACCCAAATATCCATCAACAAATGAATGGATAAACAAAATATGGTATATACATATAACGGACTATTATTCAGCCATAAAAAGGAATGAAGTTTTGACATATGCTACAACATGGACAGACCCTCAAAACATTATGTTAAGTGAAATAAGGCAGACACAAAAGGACAAATATTGTATGATTCCATTTATATGAGTTATCTAGAATGGATAAACTCATAGAGACAGAAAGTAAATTAGAGGTTACCAGGTGCCAGGGGTAGGGGGGTGGGGGAGTGGGGCGGTGGAGAACAGAGAGTTACTGCTTAATGGGTACAGTTTCTGTTCGGGGAAATGAAAAAGTTTTGGAAATAGATAGTGGTGATGGTTGTACAGCATTATGAATATAATTAATGCCACCGAACTGTACACTTTAATAATACACGACTACCAAAAATTGTTTTGACAAATGATTGAAAATGTCAACTTTTTTCAAATTCAAAATCAAGTAATATTAATTAAAGTACTGTGTCAATCAACATGCTATAAAATAAATATATATATAAATGAGTAAAATTTTTTACAGAGCTTAATTTACAAACACATTTCTTCAAAATATCTCAATACCCCTAAAAGCTAGGTAAAACAGGTAATATAACACAGCAAATAAATTGGCACTCTTATTCCCTATCTCCACCAACAATCTGAAACAATTTATAGGAAATGTATACAGCAATGTTTCTCAAGTAAAGTGCAACAGGATCATGGGGGAGGCTTGTTCAATCAGACTCCTTCCTCTGGGTGGGTCCTGAGAAGTTTACATTTCTAACCAGTTCCAACGTGAGGCTGACACTACTACTGGTAGGAGACCACACTTTGAGAATCACTGGTAACGATAACGTACAGATAAATTAATGGACAGTATAAATGAATTCTGTGGTGCCCAAATGACAAAGACTAACGACATGGGGTTCTAACGCCTCCCTTTTAAAAGCTCAAATATCTAGGAGCTGATGGCTTGTAAATAAAGCTTCACAATTTTTCTCTTTTCCAACCTTCTAAAGACTGCAAATTTGCTGTTAAAGTCTCTGACAGGGATCTAATGTATATTGTATATTAATTCAAACATGTTTTAGAAACTAAATGAGCAGAAAAGACTGAAATCTTTTGTAGACATTGTAAAGCCTAATCAAAAAAGTACTCTGGATAGATGGCCAACCCACCTCCCACAAGGAAGTGAACCAAGAGAGTACTTAAGGTAAAGTCAAGATTTTTCTTAAGAAAAAATTCTGAGACCACTATACTGAATAAATAAATGAGGGATATAAACATTTCTATACCATAAGCATTAGGAGGAAGCTCTTGGAAAAGTTTTTTAAATTGTTATTAAATACCCCAAAAAAATAAAAGAAATTTTCAATCCTGTTCTATGAAATAACATATTTGGCACAATGTAACTTGTGAAGAAATCCTCCAGTTTTAATTACCGCAAAATGAATCCGCTGGGAAGCTGTAGAGTCTGCTACAAAGGGAATTACTGAATACTAATTTCTGTACTTTGGATGTCCAGATCATCCAAAGTGGTTTTAAGACACAAAGATTTTTTAAAAGATAGTGAGAAATAAGTACTAGGAAAAAAGCACGGAAGAACTCCAATCTTCAATAAAGGAACCAATATTCCTTGGTGAAATGGCTGATTCCAGGGCTAGGGCAGGGAAGTACAAGATTAGCCTGGAACATCTTGTGGTGCTAGAAAGTCAGTCAGTCGTCAAAAAAATGATGGACCAGGAACCTCCTTGAAGGGGTTGCCAAGGGCCAAACCTGGGATAATTAGAACACCAAAATAAATAATGATGGTAATAGATTAAATCCATAAAATAAGAATCTGAGTGCATTTGATATAAGTAGAAGAAAAATCCATGTATCTATTCCGATATAAATGAAAAACTGAATACATACATAAGAAGGGAAAACTTTTCCTTATAGGAGAATTCCAACCAATAAATGTAGAAAGAATGATGGAAATAGAAAATCCCCATTTGGCAAACACCATAGTAACAATCATTTCAGGTAAGAATCATCAATGAAAGTTAAAATTAGAGAGTGAGAGTATGATGAGAAATAAGATAATTACCTGGTCACAAAGGATCTTCCTACAGGGTACTTATTAATTATTACAAAGGAAAAGCACAACTACAGCAGACAAATCCAACTGCTATCACCTTAACCGACTACACAAAGTTAATATCACTGGTAATCGTACAAATGTACAATCGTACAAATTACAAATTACCACGTGCCTCCTAATAAAATTCATAACATCATTTCTACAGATTTCTTAACCAAAAATGCTTAACTTAACTGAATCATGGGGAAACCACACAAATCCAAATTGTGGGACACTGTACAAAACTTACTGGCCAGTACTCTTCCAAGTATAATAGTCATGAAAGACAAAGAAAGACTGTGGAATTGCTTCAGATTAAAGAAAACTAATATGCAACATGTGATCCTGCATTGGATCCTGGACCAGAGAAAGGACATTAGTGAGACAATTGTGAAACTTGAAAAAAGCACAGAAATTAGATAATAGTATTATATCACTGTTAATTTCCTCTTTTTGATAACTGCACTGTCATTGTATAAGATGTTAACATTTGGGGAACCTAGATGAAGGGTATATGTGAATTCTTTGTAATATTTTTGCAATTTTTTTCTGAGTTTGAAAAAAAAAAGTAAAACCACCAATTAAATAAAACAAAGCTGGTAAGTCAGAATACAGTCTTGTTTTTATATCATACCAAATTATTAACGTATCTGTGAGGAAACTATGGCTATTGACCCAGACTTTCATGTGGATAATAAACAAAATGACATGTTCTAGAGTAGCTATTACAGGGCCGGCCCTGTGGCTTAGCGGTTAAGTGCGTGCTCTCTGATGCTGGCGGCCCGGGTTCGGATCCCAGGCGCACACCGACGCACCGCTTCTCCGGCCACGCTGAGGCTGCGTCCCACATGCGGCAACTAGAAGGCTGTGCAACTATGACATACAACTATCTACTGTGGCTTTGGGGGGAAAATAAATAAATAAATCTTTAGAGTAGCTATTACCAAAAGCACCATCGCTTTTTGCTAAAAGAATGAAGAGATAAAAAGAAGCCAATAAAAATCAAAAATATTCTTATATAATTCCTGTCAAAATTTTTTACAATAGTAGTTTTCAACTAGGAGCAGTACCACCCCCCTGAATAACTTTAAGTTGCTTTTTGAATCAGTAATTATACACAATTGTGACACAATGACATCACAATAGGGTAGGGGACCAGGAAAGCATAGAGTTATCACCAGTGGGTTGTCCTTATCCAAAATACCAATAGCACCCTTACTGACTCATATTCCCTACAGGATGGTGAAGAAGGTGATAGTGACCAACAATGAACAGTCCCTTTGTTACTGCTGTAAAATGGCAGCCTGAGAGGCCCAGATCTGCAGAACCCCTGCTCAGGAAGATTAAAGCGCTTGTTATACGTCACACTCCCATTTAGGCAATTAGCTGTGATTTAAACTGAGGTCTCCAGTGCTCCCTGAAATACGAGGGAGAAAAAAAAAGCTAAAGCGGACGACTTTCAGCTTACAGCCATTAAGAAACATTCTCAACACTCATAAATGGGTAGCATATACACAAAGATATTCACTGTAGCTTTGTTTTTATATTTACAAAAAAACCTAGAACAACTTAAACATCCAGTAGTTAAATTATAACATATCTCACCATTTTGCTGAAAGAGCTGGAACAGCTCTCTTTAAGTTTCACAGTTCTTTTGTTAATAAACACTAAGTTACAAAGAGAATATGGCTTTGCTGAATTTCTATCAGAACAAAGAACTTTCATCCCTAAAAGACTCACCCTTCCAGTAAAGCTGTATGAGTGTATCTGTGGTACTAAATTCTTAGAAGTATAACTGCTGATCCAAAGGGCATGCGCACTTTATTTTCATATATATTGTCAAATTGCCCTCCAAAAAGGCTGCGTGAATTGACACTCCTAACAGTGGGGGGAAGGAGTGTGAAAGAGTATTACAGATTCCTCCAGCCACAGGTCAAGCCTAATAAGGGATAAGAGCAGAACTAGACTTACGGGAACTAAAACAATATTGAGAAAGCTGTAAGACTGACCCAAAATGATATTAAGGGGCAATTAAGGAAAATTCAAAAGATAGTGACTGGGAAAAAGATGCAACTTTCATGACTGTACTCACTGAGTTCAGTCTATTTAATAAAAAAGCTAACCTTACAAAGTCCTTTTATGTTACTTTTCATTTCAATTTTTAAATTACTTTTTACGTATAGGGTAAAGTAATGAACAGTTTATTTTTTTTTCCCAAATGGTTAGAAAGTTGTTGCAACATAAATTAACAAATCCTCCATCTTCTCCCCCATCAATCTGAGATGCTGCCTTTCATAAGTACCTATGTATATTGGGATCTCTTGCTACTTCATTCAAATTCATCCTAGAGTGTTTTATTTACTGTCATTTCATGATACTTTTTAATACCAAAAATGGTTCTTTTAAAAACTGAAAAGCACACTTAGAGGCTTCAAAATGTAAAGCTTCTTAAAAGTACTGATTCAGAAAATAAAGTCTGGAATTCTGTTATTTCTCTCCAAAAAGAAGTTGGCATGACTTCTCTGCCATCCATCAAATGCACCACGGATATAAGAGAAAGGATAGGAGCTTATTTAAAAAGAGAAACACCTGGATTACCATCCTGACCACCCCTCACCCTGCACTGGTTGCACTACCATGAACAATAACTTAAAATTTCTGATCCTCCATTTTTTCATCTATAAACAAAGTCCAAAAACTCCACAATTTACTTTTTTCCCCCAGTTATATTTCCTTATCTCTTTTGCTATGCTTAAAAGTACAGGTAATCAAATTTCAAGTGGGTATACCTTTTGACCTAGTAATTTCACTTTGGAGAAATTATCCTGCAGAAAAAAAATGAGATAGTTCTCAATGTGCTATTATGAAAAGATCTCTAAGATACATTGTGAAATAAAAAAGGAAAGTCTATATATGATGCTCTGTTTTCTGTAAAATGGGAAAGAATACCACTATATATTTGTATTTATATATGTGCCTGTATCTGTGTGTATATGCATAAATACATTCTGGAAATTTTTTTTTTAAGTATATGTAAAAATATTTCCTTTTTACTATTTCAGAGATGTCAAAAGAAGAAAAAGACTGACTCTATTTAAATAAGGAAAAAAAACTGAGGGCCCAGAAAAAACAAACTACTAATATTGTTAACCAGAAAATGAATGATTTGAATGAGTTCCATGCATGAAAGGCTGATTCAAATGAGGTGTTTTTTCACATTATATGAAAATGAATATGTCTCTGTTTGACACTTTAGACAAATCCAGAAAAAAAATTTTCTTTATTTTACTATAATGTTTCTCCTTACTCTAATACTTACCTTTCTAAAATTCTCCAGACTTTATATATATATATATTTTTTCTTTCCCTTGGTTTGTCAATGTAGATCTTCATTCTTAAAAATTTAGATCATTTTAAAATGAATTGACAAATTTATCTATACTGTATACATAATCTATCATTCATATGAAGCATATATCTTAGCAATAATAAAGAACCACACGATGGAAAAGAAGAGTGGGGAAAAAAAGTAGTTTGAGGCCACACTTCCTAAGACTTTTCAATGCAAACTAAGTATTCTCTATTACGTTGTATAAGCAATAGGGAGCCACTGACAGTCTGGACAAGAATGAGGGATGATGTGATGAAAGTAATGTTCTTGGAGAATGAATGTGATCTCAGGAGTTGAGGGATTATTCATCATAACCAACAACCGGAAACTACTCAAATGTCCATCAACTGATGAATGGATAAACAAAATGTGGTATCTCCATACAATGGAACACTATTCAGCCATAGAAAAATGAAGTACTGATACATGGCACAACACCAAAGAACCTTGAAAACATTATGCTAAGTGAAATAAGCCACGAAAGGCCATATATTCTATGATTCCATTTAGACGAATGTCCAAAATACGCAAATCCACAGCGACAGAAAGAAGATTTGTGGCTGCCAGGGAACTGCGGGGAAGGGAAATGGGAAGTGACTGCTCCTGGGCACAGGGTTTTTTTGGGGGGTGATGAAAATGCTATAGAATTAGATAGTAGTGATGGCTGCAAAACTTCATGAATATACTAAAATCCACTACACTGAACACTTCAGAAGGGTAAATTTTCTGGTATTCAAATTATTTCTCAATAACAAAAAGAGCTGGGGGTGTGTGTAAAAGATTGCAGGTAGGAAAAATAGAAAGTAACTATACTGGTTTAGCAATGAGTACACAAAAGCCATCAGGGCTTCTATTGTTAACCCCAATCCAGGGAGCATAATTCAGATCATAGTGCTCCAGAGAGCACCACTCACAGAGACCCTGTAGTAGGATATAGCCTGGGAAACAGAATAAATAAATTTAAGCAACGAGGCAAAAGGATTGTTAATACTACTTAATAAATGTCTGAATATGAGGAGGAAGAAATTAAGACAAAAAAGGAATCTATTTTCACTTTGAGTTAAAATGAAATATTCCCAAAGGGGAAATTCAACAAAAGTTTAACATTTATCTTTGGATTGAGGAAGTAAGTAAGGCCAATTTGTATTCTCTTATCCACATTTTTCCTAATTTGCAACAATGACATTACTCTATAATGAGGAAAATGTATAAAAACATATTTACCTTTATAAACAAGAAACTTTGTATCTCAACTACATAAACCATTGTGAAACACTAAAGCCCTAACCTATTAGAGAGTCAAACATTGTTAAAGCCAATTTCTTGTGGAGTCCACATGCTATTGTCACTAATAGTAAAAAAAAAGTTCATAATCTACATCTGCACTGTCCAGTACGGTAGTCCCTAGCCAATGAGCACCTGAGATGTGGCTAAATCCACATTGAGACGTGCTGTTAAGTATAAAATATACACCAAATCTCAAAGAGTTAGTACCAAAATAAGAATCTAAAATATCTCACTAATATGTTTTAAGTTTTCATATTTATTACATGTTGAAATGATAATATTTTGGATTTGTTGTTAGTACCGTTGAGTCAATTCCGACTCCTAGGGACACTGTCTACAGCAGAGCAGAATCCTGCCTAGTTTTTTTGTGCCATCCTCTCATCTTCCAGCACCATATCAGACAATGCTCCACTTCTATTTATACAGTTTTCACAGCCAATTTTTCGGAAGTGGGTGGCCAGGTCCTTCTTCCTAGTCTGTCTAGTCTGGAAGCTCCGCTGAAACCTGTCCACCATGGGTGACCCTGCTGGTATTTGAAATACTCGTGGCATAGCTTTCAGCATCACAGCTACACACAGCCGCTGCAGTATGACAACCGACAGACGGGTGGTGTGGTTCCCTGACCGGGTGAGAGCACCAAATCTTAACCACTAGACCACCAGGGCTGGCTAATATTTTGGATATATTGTGCTAAATAAAATATATTATTAAAATTAATGTCACTTGTTTCTTTTTAGTTTTCTAATGTAAGTTAAGAGATCATTTAAATTTAGACATCTGGCTTGTATTGCAGTGCAGATGTAGATTATGAACTTTTTTTTCCTATTAGTGACAATAGCATGTGGACTCCAGAAGAAATTGGCTTTAACAATGTTTGACTCTCTAATAAGTTAGGGCTTTAGTGTTTCACAATGGTTTATGTAGTTGAGATACAAAGTTTTTTGTTTATAAAGGTAAATATGTTTTTATACATTTCCATTGGACAAAGCTATCTTAGATGGCAGCTAATTGAACTTTTTGAGAGCTTCACTCGAGTCCTCCCTCGGTTCCCTTTTTCTTTCACTCCAGGAAGTTAACACTTTTCCCAGTGTTTCCTGTACTGGAAAACACCGCACACACCAAGCAACTCGACACAGGCAATAACCATAAGAAGCGACAAGGAGGGAAATCTTTATCTTTCCTAAAATTCAAACTGTACTATGAATCTTATCAAGAAAAAATGAGATGAGTACATTTTGAGATTCTCTTGGGGGATTAAGACTATTTTAAGTAACAGGTGAAAAGTCTCAGTAACAATGTAAAATTTTTTAAGAGCCTGGAATTTCTAGTTGAAAATTACTTATTTATGGCCCTACAAGGGCAGTAAGTAGAAAAGTAGATGAGGAAGCTATGCAAGTATACATGATTTAGGAGGGCCAACTCTGAGAATCCTGGAAAAAAATATCCAGGCAAAGTAGAGGTCAAGAACTCAGAATTGTTCTGGAAGAATCATTCTACCCCGACACTGAAGGAATAAACCTCAAATCTAATAAAGAAACGAGTATTTCTCCAAGAATGAGGGGATGTGAAAAAAACACAAAAATTAAGAATATCCTGTCTCCATATCCCATTTGTTCTCACTGCTTAAAATACCAGGAAATGCTAACTAATCTATACTAACAAAAAAAACAGATAAGTGATTGCCTGGGGCTAGGGGTCTAACTGCCAAGGAATCTTTTGAGGATGATGGAAACGTCTTGATTGCAGTAGTGGTTTCATAGGTATATACACTTGTCAAAACTTACCAAATCATACACTTTAAATGGATGCAGTTTACCATATATATTATACTTCAATTAAGTTGATTGAAAATAAACAGGAAATTAAAAAAGCCAATTGCCATTTGCCCTGTGGCAGTCACAATGCAGCTGCCATTCCCTATGCATGTGCAAATTTGCTCACGGCAGTTTATATCACCAGTTTTACTGAATTCCATGTACTTTTGGTACACACGTCAAGTTTACTTCCCAATTTTAAATGTCCTCTAAAGGACTATACTATGATTCAGCACTGAAACAAAAAATTATCCTTACAAAAAAGCATAGAAGCACAGCAGTGGAGAATACATTTGATATTCGTGAAGCAAATATTTGTGGTTGGAAGAAAGACCACAATTCCACTTTTTTCTAACAAGGCAGCATCCAATCACTAATAATGCACTGTATCATACTTTAATCCAGCATTTTTCTTCCTCAGGGACATATAAAATAACAATCTTACAATTGATCATATAGTAGGCAGAATTCTAGGCTGTCCCCCAAGATTCCAACACCTTGGTGTACACATTTTCCCAAAGTTACTCAGCCAAATATTAATCTGGGTGCTGCTGTGAAGGATTTTACAGACGTAATTAAAATCTCTAACCTGGTGACTTTAAATTAGGGAGGTTATTGTGGGTAGGCCTGACCTAAAGAGATCAGTTCTTAAAAGAAGGCAGAGAGATGATTCCAAGAGAGAGAGATTCTCCTACTGTCCCTGAAGCAGCAAACAACCATGCTGTGAAATGCCTATAGAGAGGACTACATGGCAGGAACCTAAAGGTGGCCTCTAGAAGAGTGAGTGGTCCCTGACTGACAGCAAGCAAGAAAACAGAGACGCCACACCTACAAACACAAGGAACTGATTTCTGGCAACTACTAGTGAGCCTGGAAAAGGACCCTGAGCCTCAGATGAGACCACAGCCCTGGTTGACACCTTGATTTCAGCCTCGTAAGACCCTAAGGACAGGATCCAGCTAAACCATGCCCAGACACCTGACCAAGGGAAACTGTGAGGTAAAATGCTAAAATTGTGGTAATTTGCAATGCAGCAGTGGAAAACTAATACAGATGACTTCTTAGATTTGAGGAAATACGGTTTATATTATTTCTCTTAAAGGCTGCTAATCTTTGCTCTATCATCAAAACAATTTACAATACTTCACATTATTATGAGTGATATGATTCAATTTTACAAGTCAGCAGGATAAGGTAATACTACTCTCAAAACTCTACAGGTAAAAAAAACTTTATAACATCTAAGAATTTATTTCCTCCATCAACTGGGCACGCAAACAGTACTGTAAACTTAGTATATTTGTTTCTGCCTTTCTAAACCAACAACATAACAAAAACAAAAAAATCTCAGTCTTCATTCATTTCTAAAGAAATGAAAGTAAAGTTGAATGTGTGGTGAGAAAAGCTAATTTTGAGATCTAGCTTGGCCATATAATTTTGGGCATCATCTAATTTCTAAGAACCTCAGAGAATTCAGCTATTAAAAAAAAGAATAACAGTCACCTGAATAAAGTCTGGAGTCCAATTAATAGAAGAAAAAAATACATACATAAATGGATAATAACACATGCTTTGCCAACCTTATAGAGCATATAATTAAATGCCACTGAAAATAGCCCACATTTCTATAGATCTTATTGTGTGCCAGGCACTGTTCTATAAATAACATATAAGAAATAAATCTACAGATGATAAATATAGTATAGAATAGTGATGAAAGTCTCAGGCTCTAGAACCAGACTACTTGAATACAATCCCAGTTCCACTAGTAACTAAAGGTGAGATCTTGAGCATGTTTAACTTCTCTGTGCCAAATTTTCAACTATAAAATAGGGACATTACACTACTCAGCCATAAAAACAGACAAAATTGTCCCATTCGCAACAACACAGATAGAACTTGAGGGTATGTTAAGTGAGATAAGCCAGTTAGAGAAAGACAACCACCATATGATTTCACTCATATGTGGAAGATAAATACACGGACAAAGAGAACAGATTAGTGGTTACCAGAGGGGTAGGGGGTTGGAGGTGGGCATAAGGGGTAAAGGGGCACATATGTATGGTGACTGACAAATAATGTACCACTGAAATTTTACCATGTTATAAACTATTATGACACCAATAAAAAAAAAATAGGGACATTAACAATTCTTGCCTTAGAGGGCAATGGTGAAGACCGAATTAGTTAATACAACTAAGGACACAGAAGAGTACCTGGCACACAGTAAGCACTCAAATGTTGATATCAATATTATTTTTATAATAGTACCACATTAACATTCACTAAGAAAGGTAACCTCTGGCAGATAATGTAAAAGAACACTAATGACCCTAAGACTTAGAATCCTAAAATCTTGATATGATTATTTGATTCCCTGCTCCCCAAACCCAATTCCTAAATTCTTATTTACCAGAATTCAATTTCATTTAGGCATTTTTAATCTTTAATAGAACATCATTCAGCACACTGCTCTTAGCATTTGCATGTAACTTCTGATAAAATGTTACAAAAGCAGAGAATTAAAATTCTGGAAGGGGCAAAGTTCAAATGTATATAACTATAGTTACAAATACAGTATTTAAAACACAACCAAGAGGAAAGAGAAAATCTTCTAGGAAACATTTTTAAAGGCCAATATCCAGGTTTAGCTCTTTTTAAGGTAACAAAATGATGAAAACTATTTAAATCTAATGAACAAATAAAAATGGTAGTATACAGATGTCAAAACTATGTTACATTTAATAAATATAGTGAGAAAACACTTATAAATAAACTAATTAGATAAGAAATAGTCCTGTACAAAGTACGGGAAAGAAGGAAACACCATCTCAGCAAACAAAATTCGTTTAAGAAATCACATAAGGGAAACACTCTACAGATACTCATTGACTTAAATAATTTATACCTTAGAGATTAACAAGTATTGATTCACAAATTTTCTGCTATACCTTCCAAGTACGGCAAATCATAGGTTTTCAAATCCTAAATAATATATTTCTGAGACATCCCCTAAACAAGAACCTCTTTGAAAAGATTTAACTCTAACAACAGAACACATTTTACACATAGAAAAAAATTATTCATAAAAATCACTTTGTTCCACCATCTTTTAGACAGATTTTGCGTAGACAGATTTCTTCTACTGCTAAAGATGTATCTGGGACACCTGTCCTGATGGTGATACCAAGAGCAAGACTAAGTTTAATAAAAAATGCAGGTTAGTGCAAATCAATTCAAATTACAGGCTTAATTCCACAATTATTTTATTTAAGGACATAAACCTGGGAATTGCTTCTCCATGAGTCTGTCAATCTTCTTCCTTCTAATATCCATATAGGATGAAGTCCTATCATTTTCCCTTCCTATCTCACACAACTGATGACTTCCCATTTTCAATACAAAACTCCACTGAAACTTAAGAGGCAGCATGCTTGGTGATTAAAAGCATAGACCACAGAGTCTGATGGATCTGGCTTTGAATCCCAGTTCTGTGAGTTCAAATTCCTAGCTACACGTTCTTGGAAAATTCTCTGAATCTGTTTCTTCTGCCATAAAACAGCCTTATTAGTACCTATGTCATAGGGACTGCTGCAAGGAATAAATAATGCATGTAAAAATCCTCAGCACACTGCCTGACATATAGCAACCATTCAATAAGTGGTAGTAACGATCAAAACAATGATTAGCAAATTATTAATTTATCAAATTACCAATTCTATATTCTTATCCTCTAGATTCACACCCCTCTCCCTTCTAGGTAATTCTTTATAAATAATGGGGCTCTGAGGTAAAAATCAATCATCATCAAAAGAAAAAGAGATCTTGCAGGCAACTTCTCACCTCCAATTGCCCTGTTTCTCTCCCATGCTTCACTAGCCTCAGTCATTATCCATACCTGAGAGTAAATGCATACTCACTCTGCTTAGGCCCAAACGTACAGAGGAAAGCAGAGGCCTTATTTAACACTTTTACTTAGTGATAGCTCATCCATGATGTAAGACTGATACTACACATTCATCCTTCCAACAAGCTCCAAACCAGAATGGGCCCACAGGTGAAAAAAATAATCAACCAAAAGCATCTTTCAGGGGCTGGCCCAGTGGTGTAGTGGTTAAGTTTGCGCACTCCACTTCAGTGACCCAGGGTTCGCAGGTTTGGATCCCAGGTGTGGACCTACACACTGCTCATCAAGCCATGCTGTGGTGGCGTCCCACATACAAAATAGAGGAAGACTGGCACAGATGTTAGCTCAGGGACAATCTTCCTCGCCAAAAAAAAAAAAAAAGCATCTTTCAGAAAGTATTTGTTGGATCAAAAGTCTCATTACTGAGTCAGAAAAGGAAGATCAACAACGCATCAGATGTACCAAATATCTAGGTTGTTTTACTTCTAGGATATGCTTCCTGGATATGTAGAAGAAAAAAGTTGACATGAAATCTCTATCAACTATTGGAATTGGCTTCTAATTCATTCAATAAATATTTGTTGAACACCTACGGACGGGCACTACACTAAGCACTTGGAAACAAAAGTGAAAAGATAATGTCCTCCTCTTGTAGAGCCTATTAAAAAATCTTTCCAGGGGGCCGGCCCGGTGGCATAGCGGTTAAGTTAACGCATTCCGCTTCGGCGAACCAGGGTTCGCTGGTTCAGATCGTGGGCGCGGACCCACTCACTGCTCATCAAGCCATGCTGAGGCAGCGTCCCATATAGATTAAGAGCTACAACTCTACAATTATGATACACAACTATCTACTGGGGCTTTGGGGAGAAAAAAAAAAAGAGGAAGATTGGCAACAGATGTTAGTGCAGAGCCAATCTCCCTCAAAAAAAAAAATCTTTCCAGCTTTTTTTGCTCTTCCATTCATTTGTTAACATACTATATGCCTACTCTGTGGCAGGAAATGTTAAGCACTTGCGGGGAGGGGATATTAACTGAAAAGATGAATAAGACATAACCCTTACCCTGAAAAAACTGATAGACCAGTAAAAGAGAAAAATACAAATAACTGTGTAAAGTGCTACAAAAGTCACATAGATACTGCAGGCAACCAGAAGAAAAAACAAGTCTACTCAATTAATCAGGACAGCCTTCCTAGAGGAGATGACTATTTAAGTAGGATCTTAAGAGAGAAAATGTTTCGCACATGAAAGGAAAAGAATACTCCAGGCAGGGGAAATAGCAAAGTGCAGAGACAAATATACATGAAAGTATATATATATATATGTACACATACACGCACACACGAATATGCATTAAAGTATACACACGCTGTCTATAAATGGATATACAGTGTTTAGATACAAGTGAAGAAGTCATCTGAGCTACAAAACACAGAAAACGATGTGATTTACTATTTTCCCAATTCTCCCAAAGATGGTACACAACTAATACTATGCATAGGAGAAAAGTTAGTTCATTCCAATTCCAGCCTTAGAGGATTTGCTCTTACTTCTCTCCCAGAAATAAAGAGATAGTGCAGGGAGTTGAATGGTAGATTGATGATGGACTAGAAAGGCTCTCCCTTAAGCAAAGTGTCAATTCAGGTAGGAATATAAAGAACAGCAGCAAAGAAATCAATTTAGAAACTCCTGAAATGGACAGGAAATAAGGGTTCAATTTTAAACAGAAGAGATTTTAAACAGAAGAGAAAAAAAGAAGAGATAGATAGAAAAAAGAGGTCCAAAGTTAGAGCCCTCGACTTGGTGAGTAATAGAACATGAAAGAAGAGACAGAAATCAGACATGATCCAAGGTTTCTCCCAACAGATCATTCCATTAACCTTGATACCTGCTTTTTCCATTAGTGTATATTTGACTTGACGAATATTTACACATTATGGCACTCACATCTCATAAGCCCCCTACTCTTTACAAGAATAGTTTGCCATTTTAAAAAATCAAATTAGGGGGCCGGCCCAGTGGCATAGCAGTTAAGTGCGAGCGCTCCGCTTCAGCGGCCCAGGGTTCACAGGTTCAGATCCCGGGCGCGCACCAACGTACCACTTGTCAAGCCCTGCTGTGGCAGCGTCCCATATAAAGTAGAGGAAGATGGGCACGGATGTTAGCCCAGGGCCCATCTTCCTCAGCAAAAAGAGGAGGATCGGCATCAGATGTTAGCTCAGGGCTAATCTTCCTCACAAAAAAAAAAAAAAAAGAAAGAAAGAAAGAAAGAAAAAAATTGAATTAGTAAAATCCACCTAGAAACCTTTCCTAATTTCTGAATAATAAGTGTAAGCATTTTTAGATTACTTTTGGAGTAAATGCCCTATAATCTTTAAAAAAAATTATGAAATCTATTAATTTTCCTTTACGTCTGCCTTTTAAAATGTTAAATGAGGCCTATCCATGTCTATGACTTATCTTCATCAATAATCAGTATTTATACAGAATCTAACTGGCAAAGCACCTTATATAAAGAAAATACCAAATAACAGAGTTTAATCACAGAGCAAGGTTTCCCAACCTTGGCACTACTGACATTTTAGACCAGATAATCCTTTGTTGTGGGGTGCTGTCCTTTACACCGTTTATACCTTGCCTCTACTCACTAGATACTAGTAGCACCTCCCACACACACACCTCCCCTCAGTTGTGACCATCAAAAACATCTCCAGATATTGCCAAATGTTTCCTGGGGCCACTGTTGTATGCCACACACTGTTCTGTGCTTCTCATTTATTATCTCGCTTAGTCTAACAACACAGTATCCATGAAGTAGTTATTATTTTCCCCCACCTTACAAGTAAAGAAACAGAGGCCAAGAAAGTTAAACAACTTGCCCAACGTCACACAACCAATAAGTGCGGTAATCTGTATTTGAAACCCCCAATGGTGGCTTGAGTCCCTGCTCCTGATCACTGTTAGGTCATCTCTCATTAAAGCTTCAGCCTTTATCATCTGACACTTGAAAAGTAATATTTTGAATTTTATCTGGAAGTAAAAACTAAAATTATCCACACAAGTGAAAGTTAAATTAAAAGACTCCCAACCTCAATTCAGGATATATTAACAAGTATTTTTTAAGTACTGACTCTATGTGCAGTACCAACTTTAGGAACTAGAGTGGTTCAAAGAAAAGGAAACTACCATTTATTAAAGATTTGGCTCAGGACCTTTTTCACACATTATCTCTCTGAAATCTCACAACATCCCTGGAAGGTAGGTATTATCTTTTTTTCAAGTGAGAAAGCTACAGCTCAGAATAAAAAAGTGGTCACTGATACAAAAAGGTTTACAATTTAATTGAAGAGAAAGAAAAATATTTTTTAAAAAAAGACAGAATAAGCAAGTTAAACATCTCAGTTAATAACACACAGAAGGTGCAAATACAAAATAGGTGAAGGAAAAGTATACAGTTAGATTAGTCAGGGAATACTTCTTAAAAGAGGTTTCTAGTATCCCCTCTGTTAAGAAATGACATGGATGAGCAAAAAGTGGTAAGCTGGGGAGGAGCAACACTTCTGTAATGAATGTGAAACAGAAGTTTGGGACTGAAAGGAAAGTTTTGTGGTAGCCAATGTAAGTAGTAAGTCAAGGAAATGATGAGGAGTATAAAGCTGCCTTAAAATTAAGATAGAGCTGTAGCTGAAGGCAATGAGACTAGTTCTACGCTTTTAGGCAGCTCCTGCCACGAAACACTCTCAAGCACAGCAACAAAAAAGATCTAAAGCTTAAGACTGAGCAAGTTGGTTAACCGAGGCTTCGACATACAAAGTCAAACACCAGTTTTCATAAGATGAGGGATGGTTCACTATTTTGCTTTGTGTATTCTGTCTCCCCTAGTCAGAATGTAAGTTTCAAGAGGGCAGGGATTTTTGTTTTGTTCACTTCGATCAAGGCCTGGCACAGCAGGTGTTCAGTAAATATCTGCTGCTGAATAAAGGCAGTATTCAAAATAGTGACATATTCAGAAGCAAAGATCACAAATGCCTTCAGCATTCAAAAAACCAGCAACCTCACAGAAAAAACAATAACTTAATACTGTAATATTTATTATTATTGCAACAACTAACATTTATTGAGCACTAAGTCTAAGCCAGACACTGGGATCCATTATCTCACTCAATCCTCTTAACTACCCTATGAGAGAGGTAGGTACTATTATTATCATCCCAATTTTACAGGAAACACACACAGAATAAATAACTTGCCCAAGGTCACAAAGCAGCACTGCTGGAACCTGGGTGTAGCAACTCCAAAGCTTGCCTTTCAACTACTATGTCACACGTATAGAATTACAAGCATCCCTCTTAGGCAAAGCTAGGGAAATGCGGCCGATGCAGAAAAAAGACAACAAAACAAAACAAAAAAGAAACTTCCATGCACTCAAAAACCCTTTATCCGTTCCTAACAGGTACTGTGGAAATTTTCCCACCCTAGGATACACTAATTATCCCATACAGATTAAAACTTCCATGGTTTAAAGAATCCAGACGTCGAAAAGATAGGAACTAGAGTCAATCATCTAATCGACATTTCAAAGGGTGGTAGATAACAAGTGGTAACACCCCACGTCCACAACCCAAAGAAATAACAGGGTGTCACCTCTGACTAAGACTGACCTCAAAACTTCCGGAGCCATTCTCCCTGGTATCTGCTTCTCCTCTCCTCTGTATATCCCTTGTCTCCTCTTCTACTAAATGGTCTTTACAAAAGTCTCAAATTTTGTGTTTCCTGCTCTAAATGTCTAATCTAGTAAGTTAAAATTTTAATATTTCTCTAATGAAAAAAATTCTACCTGTGTAATAGTCAATATAAAAAAGTTCCCCAATCATTACAGCAGCATTCCAAAGTTTATATTATCAAATTCACACAGTAGTCAATTAAGAAATCACCAATCATGCAAAAGAAAACTGATGACCCACGTATTTATTTATATAACTTTCTGGTATTACATATGTAATAAATAAGCAGGAAGAAATTAAACTCACTAGAGAGACTATGCTCTTCCTCCACCTATCCAGTGACCTATTCATAATTATAAAATTCTTTTTTGAAAATCTCTGAAATGGAAAGAAGCATAACTCCAATTGCTACCAACAAATAAAAGTATTTAAAATACTAAATTTTTTTAAAAACTAGACTACCCATTAAATTAACCACTTAACCAGAGATCCACTAATACATAAACCAATCTAATTTCTCCATTTACATCAAAATCTAAAACAAATTTGCCTTAAAAGAAGAAGTTAGAGAATGAAGACAAGAGCTGACAAGATAATCAGTGCCAAGAAATATGGCTCAATCTTTTCTTTCTTTCTGCCTTTGGATTTTTTTCGTATACTTATCTTAAACATTCAGTTCTATTAAATAAACAGACTATAAAGGCATAGCCAAATTGTTCTCAAAATAGAAATACTTTCCAAATACAAAAATGATCAAGAAGCATTTATTTCTTATATTAGCCAACAGAATACTGATTATGCCAAGCATGAAGGAAAAGTTACTTCTGAAAACTCATCTTGTATTTAATAAATTCTAAGCATGAAAAGGGAATATCAAACACACACACACTCTCTAATCATTTTAGGAAAAGGAGAAAACTAAAATTTAGTTACAATAGAATCATCTAAATAAAATTTCTTCAATCTCAATTTGAGATATAATGATACAGATAAAACCTGTTAAACGTCATGATTTTTTTTCAAAGCATTTTATTCTCAAGGGTTAAAGAGACGGACAGTTGAAAGATTTAATTGAATTACAGCCTGATCTTTCTAAATGGACAATTTAAACTGCAGATACTTTCAGAGATAATCAGTAAATTATTCAAAAAACAGTCCTTTCTGATCTAAGCACTATTGAGGTGTTTGGAGATGAATTCAAATTCCATTATGTTCAAATCAGTCTTTCTTTTCTATAAATAATAAGCACAGCAGTTCTACCATTTCTCTAGTTTTTAAGATTTTTTAATAAAATGTTAATCAATCATACACTAGCTCAGATGCTTTTGAAAACACTGCAGAATTACTTCAGTATTATTTGTCAAACTCAAGGGCTAATCTAAATGTTGGGCAATATAAAAGCCTGACTGTAGCCTCTGTCTACATCACACTTTAAAAGATCTTTAACTTAATAAATTAACAGTAATGGGTCACATTACTATATGCCAGGCACTGGACTAAGAGCTTTGTATATGTTTTATATTATCTCATTTAATCCTAACAATAACCTGGTGAGGGACATGGTTTTCCCCCCTCAACAGGTGATGAAGCCGATACCAGAAGGATAAGTAGCTTGTCCAAGGCCATGCAGCTAAGAAATGTACTGCCTAACTAATGAGTCTTCTGCCTCCACAGTATGAACATATTTTATTAAGTAAAGGAGAAACGACATTAGCAGCATGTTGCTGGTTCCAGGTATGCATAATATTGTCAACCATTCGATAGTATAAATTATTCACTATTACTAGTGAAGCAACTCCTTCTCAGACCTAGAGGGAGTCATGCAAAGGTCTATCATTACCCCTCAGACTGCCCTAAAAAACATGCCATCTTAAAAGTCTGATAAGATACAGACATTCTTCCAAAAACAAACCAGCAATTTGCCTTGAGACTCCACATTTGGCACTAACATATATTAATGGATTCATTCAAGATGCTAGGAAATGAAAAAGTCAAAAGAAAACACAGTATCTTATCCACTGGTGATCCTCTCAGAAGAAAGACTAAGCAACATTAAAAACATTTTGTAATATATCTTTCATTATTTCCGAAATTCCAAGGCAGTCATGCAGAAAGGAGCACCTAGCACAATACACTAGGTACATGTACACACAGACATACACACAGCACATACTACCTCCTTCCTAAAGCCACCCAGACTTCCAGTAGCTATTTTTCAGCTGGAAAGAAACGGCAGAGGAGACAGCATAGCAACAGAAACTGCACAACATCTGACTGACCCACTAGCTATCCCTTAGGTGACAGGGAAAGAGCAAAAGATAAGATACTCAAGCAATAATGTCTCTTGTGCATTTCTGCTTATTATTTTTCAACTACTGGCACTGCAGAATAATACAACACAAATATAGGCTCTCATATTTTCTCGTATTAGCTTACTGTTTTAGAGAGATCAAATGTTACTTGAAAATTTTAAAGGAACATTTTAGAAAAATTGTTACACATTAGTTTGTTCTTCAATATCCAGATCAAGTACAGATGTTCCCTCAAATATTTCACAATTTTGAAGGTGGAACAGGAGGAAATTTTAAATATACTTGCATGTAAAAGTAATATTATTAGGAAATATATATCCCACTATTCAGGAAATGTTAGAAAATACACTCTAAACCTGCTGTGAGAGGTATCATGAGAAAGTATCAATGAGGTATCATGAGAAAGCAGCAAAAAATCTAAAAGTATATTAGGGCATAAGACACATTGGTTCACACAGTGGAAAAAAGTCTCAAAGTAGAAAGGTTTAACAGCAAGAGTACATTATTTGAAAGCAACTTTACTCACTTGTTTGCAAAGACAATTCAGCTTTGCTTAAAAATACATCACTTTTTCCCTGGTCCACCGAAAGTGTCACCAATATAGAATATTTCTATTTGGAATATCTGCAGATATGAGATGAACACTTTGTCTTTTACATCACCACCAGTCCTTAAGCTTGAGACAATGATAAAATTACGTGAAAAGGCAAAAATTAAAAGGAAGATTTTTAAAGAACAAGGAAAGAATCCTCTCCTAATGAACAGAATTAACTTTATAGTGACCTTCTAAAAAGTATATTAAAATTGTCAGATTACATAGACTCTTTTTTAAAGGAAGAAGAATTGAAGTACCAATTATATGTGTAGAAATACTACGTAAGGGGGCTGGCCCTGTGGCCTAGTGGTTAAGTCCAGCATACTCCACTCTGGCAGCCCAGGGTCACAGGTTCGGATCCTGGGTGCAGATCTACACCACTTGTCAGCCATGCTGTGGTGGCAACCCACAAACAAAATAGAGGAAGATTGGCAACAGACGTTAGCTCAGGGCTAATCTTCCTCAGGGGGAAAAAAAAAAAAAGAAATACTACATAAAATAAGAGCAGGTTTGAAACTAAAAAGTGATCACTTGCAAGATTAACCCCCTCCACTGCCATAAACAGGGGAATCCTGAGACAAGATTTACGAAACCAGGGTAAAAATATACCATCATCCAATGCAGGTATTTGTTGACACATGAAACAAATGTTTCGATATTAGCTACAATGCAAAATTGCACAAAGTGAATTAGCCGTTCTAAACAACACATTTGAAATAGATTCACCTAATAAATAAATTAACCCATACTACATTTACCCTTAGGAATACAGCAAAGCTTTTTAAAGTACACATTCAAATGATTTAAGTGATTTTTAAGATATAATACTTGAAATTAACAAAACAAAAATTGTGGAGCCAATAATTCTACACATTGAATTGGTCATTGCAAGAGATTAAGACTTTAAGAGACAAAAAGTATCAAACTTTAATGTTCTTACAATTTGACTACTATTTTCATCTGATTCAAACCAACCATAAATACTTATAATTTTACATCTAATGTAAATACTTTCTTTACAATTTATTTTCAAAACTTTTCAAAATTATACCCACATTTCTTCAAAGATACTTTTGGCCATGATACATAGCCTGTATATCTCGATAGGCCAATTATGGTATCTTTGAATAAGAAATGCAAGCAGACCCTACTTTTTAGCTGCATCCCTTTATACATGGCATTGCCCCTGCTCCTCAATCCAAAGTTTTCATCACTATGGAGGCAGAAGTATCATGAACAGTAGACTCTATGCTTTATGCAGAATCATTTTAAGACAGCCTCCAAGAAACACATCTCACTTAGAAAACAGAGACCACCTAAAATAACCAGTCCCAGCTTTTTAATGAAATGAAGCTCATACTGTATGTTGGTGGACTTTGCAGTTGTCTACACCAGGGGTCCATAAACTACAGGCCAAATCCAACCGACCTCCTGTTTTTATGTATAAGGTTTTATTGGAACACAGTCACACTCACTGCTTTCATACTACAAGTCCAGAACTGAATCATTGTGACAGAGATCATGCGGTCCCCACAAAATCTAAAATATTTACTAACCAGCCCTTTACAAAAAAAAGTTTGCCAACCTCTCCTCTACACAATGAGATGTCAGAAGCAACACAAGACTTCTCCAAGAACCATCTCCAAAGTCTATGAATTGGGTTGCTGCTAACCTAGGTGTGGGCTTTGGGGTCACCTGGTGCTAAAATACACAAACACAAACGCACATGCCAAAGCTCTTTAATCATCCCGTATCAATCCCAAAATTGCCAAGACAAAGTATATAAGGTTACCATAACCTAGTACCAGAGTCCCACGTTTCTCACTGTCTTGACTAGTAAATTATGTTAACCAAAAAAGGCTGCCCTTTAAGTTCATCTAAACATGGTTTCACCTGCATAAAAAATGTTGTGGAAAGTAGAGGGTAAAGAGAGAAGGCACCCATATGGCATATATTCCAGTCCTTGTACCCTCATCCTAGAAACAACTTAGACCCAGCTCTCTGTCTAAATATCTCTTCCCCAGAGGGTTCTGCCATTTGATTTATCACTCTTAAGAGGCCAAAAAAGCTACTAGGAAGGTAACTGAACTAAGGAACACAAAAAAGTGTGGATATATATATTCCCTACCTCTTAATCCTTAATCCTTGTCAGAGCCAACACTAAACGCTAGCCACATTAGCTGCAGGTTTCACCACAAAAAAAGACAGTCTTCCAGTGTTTCATGCTTCAAAGATGCCCAAATTTTTTTAAGTGCCAAGTTGTTTTCTGTTCATTTTTTAATAAAAAGTTTAAAAGAAAAAAAAAGACATTTTCAGCACTGCTGTGCCAACACAGGGATATCCCCTCCATTGTATGGGACACAAAGACACACACCAACTGCGAGCAGGGGAAGCAGCCTTCTCTGCCAGCTATTTTTAGCCCCATTTCGTCACGTTAAAGACCAAACTTAGGATAATAATGCAGAACAAACTTTAAAAAGGTGAATTTGGTGAAACAAATCTGTCCTTTTATGTATAAGTGCCTTAACAGTGAAATCCTATATATTCTTCTGAACTTAATCTCAAGGGACCTATATACCCTACAAAAAGCTTGTTAGCTGTTTCAAAAATACAGATTCATTCACCCTAAGACTGAACTGGTGGCCATGTTTAAAGGCTATTTCTCCCTTTTCAACTTCAAATCTTATCCACTTTTAAAACATCTGTTTTAGAAAGAGACTCATCCATTCTTTCTCACTGTATCTTTGCTAACTGTAACAGATTCCCCTCCCCCCACAAGTAAAAATACCCAGTTTTCAGCTCTTTACTCTCCATCAGCACTCTTGGGAAACCTTAATACTTTGAAAGTGACTCCCAACTCTACATTTTCAGCATATCATTCATTAGTTTTACTATTTTACTGTCTTGAGATTGCTTCAGTCTCCAACTTTTACCCTAAAATTTAATGTCCAAAACAAAGTCCACTATCCAATTTCTGAATTATTTTTTATAAGAAACCACTAGCACCATACCAAAATGTTGGAAGCATTTTCACTCCTCCGTCTGTACAGCTCTTTTGATGACCATGATGTAAAAACGTTGGTTCCTTAGCAAAACAAAATCCTAATCCAGATATAATGCCTCTTGGCCTAAAATACAATTTCTCCTCAATCATGTAAAACTATCCTCTCAGAAACACTGTTCTCAGTTGCTTCTTTGGGCTGTAAACATGTATCTACACAAACACAAATTGACCCTGAGCCTACTCAATAGTCTCCCTCTGTATTCCCATCAAGCTAACTTGCTAATTACATTTGTCCCTCACACCCGCCAATTCCAAAAGTCTTAAACACTTTATCGCCACCTGCTCTTTTCTTCCTAAAAGAGACTTTTCCAGATTTGGCTCAGACACTCCAATGAGTTCTGTATAGTCCAACATCAACATTTCTCTAATGAAAAATGTACAAATACATTTACATTTTTAAGATACCAAACATAGTATCTGACATATAATGGTTGATAAATATTGGTCCATTCCTCCTTTCCGACAGTTTTGTGCAATTTGTGTTTCATTGCCTCTGCCACCCATACAAAAGCATCTCAAAGGCAGGGACCCCAAATACTTGGTTGTTTCTTTGCTACCCAAATACGCAATAAAACATTACCATGATTTTTAACCAATCTATGGTCAAAGCAACAAAAAGTCCTCAAGTTAGTAAGCAATTTGATGGAGTACAAATTATAGTTTCTTGATTTGCCCTCCTTTCCTCCCCCAAAAACAGCCTATGCAAGACTAGATTTCTCTTCTTCCTATCTTCGTGAAACATCGGATACATGACTTCCTCAAGGTCACAAAATAAGACAACAAATCCAGAGACATTTGTTTTTGATTCCACATCTAACATTACATCCACTGCTTAATATTTTCATGTCAGTACCCACTTAAAATAGACAGAATTTAAGGCTCCTTACAAAAGCATGACAAGAACAAGGTACCTAAAGAAAAACAAAGCAGCAGGAGAAGTTCCAGAGGAGAGCAAAGTGACCAAAGGGATTGAAGAAATTATTCTAAGACAGACAAAAAGAGTCAGGAAAGATGATGGTAAAGAGGAACAATCAAAATCTATAAAACCAGGAAAAGATAAACTCCAGCTTGTTCTAGCATTTTTCAAAACAAACTCTGGATGTGTCTTGGAACTTTAAAGAGGTTTGGGATAAATAAATGAATTGTTACATAATTCAGGGGGTGTAGAACTCATTACTTCAAAAGAGAAAAGTACAGGATGAAAACACTGTTTGAGAAAGTTTTAAATAAATTTAATCAAGATCCTGACTGGAGAAGTCAGCATAGATAACCCCAGGCTTACATTCATTCCCACAAAGCTTCTCTCAGCAGTGGCTTCAGAAACAGCGAACCCACACAGTTGTCTGGAGCGACCATCATTCTCAGTATATAGTACTGCTTATGTTCTTTATATAAAATTCCACCCTACACTTAATGCTTAAGGTCTGTATAAATATACGAAATGTTAACTACTTTCCTGCACCTTAATTTGGCACTCTGAGAAGATATCTAAAACACAAATCAAAGATTTTATAGATTTCACCTTTAAAATAAGGGAAGAGGGCCAGCCAGTGGCTTAGCAGTTAAGCGCAGTCGCTCCGCTACTGGCGGCCGGGGGTTCAGATCCCGGGCGCACACCGAGGCACCGCTTCTCCGGCCATGCTGAGGCGGCGTCCCACATAGAGCAACTAGAAGGATGTGCAGCTATGACATACAACTATCTACTGGGGCTTTGGCGGAAAAAAAGAAGGGGGATTGGCAACAGATGTTAGCTCAGAGCCGGTCTTCCTCAGTAAGAAAAAAAGAGGAGGATTAGCATGGATGTTAGCTCAGGGCTGATCTTCCTCACACAAAAAAATACATAAATAAAATAAAATAAGGGAAGAAAAAAATCGTTCTTCAAAGAATTAAATACGAAAAGTTTCTCCTCATTTAATAGAGAAGTATAGACAACACAAACAAGCAAAGCCTCAAGTCATTCGTGTCAAATAAAAAAGCGCTAGCAATTAGAACATATGCTACTCCAAAAAAAAAAAAAGCATTTAGGAAAGGAAAAAATGTAACAACTTTTATAAACTAGTTAAAGTACTAAACGCTCTCCCCCAAAAGTTGTGATTCTTAAGAACTCAGAATTTCCTGAGTGATTAAAATCTGTTACAGTATCCTCCTGACCCACAGGAACTGGACCCCAAAAACGAGAAGGTAAAAAACTCTTGTACCAATAGGAAAATCTCTCAAGGAAGACTGTAAAAAAAAGAAAAGACTTTTACTTTCAGGGTGCACAGGGTAAAAGAGGTTCCCACTTGGGAAGCAAAATAAGATTTGCCCAGAAACAAGAACTACAGCGCTACTCACACCGGTGTACCAGGAAAAGGTATATTACAGAGATGTCCTTTGTGTGCACATATGTTCTGGCCTCCTCAATTTCCTTTTGCCAATTACTGGCAGAAAGGTGCAAGTGTCCACTCTAGAGAAAGACAGAACTCAGCGCTAAGAGAAACCTGTAAGCTTGCGTATTACACGTACAAAGACCTAAAAGGTTCCAGAACACAGGACTACCTAATACCTCCTCCCCGCAGTGAGGTATTAGGGTACACCCTCTCATCCATACACTCCCAACACTCCCGGAAAACATCAGCAAAACTCCAGGAGGTCCCACCGGCATCCTCCCACTCGCTACCCCTCAATTCCCCCTCCCCGGCCACTCACACTTTACAGAAGAGCCGTGGCGCTGGAAAAGTGGGTTGGTTCCCTTCCTCCTTCGCACCGAGGCGGCAGCTGCGGAAGGCTCCGGCGAGTTAGTGAGGAAGAAGCGGTGCTGGTGTCGCTAAAGCAGACGGCCACTCGGGTCTCTTCCGCGCTGCCGGAGCAGAGGCGGCGGCGGCCCCGCTTACCTCCTTTTCCTCTTCCTGGGTCTCTTCAGGCTGTGTGTCCTGCCCGTCCTGGGTCACTTCTCCCGGGATAGTCAGGTTTGGGAGGCTCCGGATTTTATCTTTATAAAAGTTTCCTCTGGGCGGAGGCTGCGGCCGGCCCCCCGGGTCCCCCCCGGCCCCGCCGCCCTGGGGCGGGGGAGGGGGCTCTAAGAACTCCTCCCGGAGTCCAGCCGAGGAGCCGGGGGGCCGGCAACTGGCCAAGGGAGAAGACCCCCGAGGGGGCAGAGGGGAGGGGGAAGGGAAGGAAAGGACGGCGGCGCCGGTCCTGCTCTCCCCGCCGCCCCGGCCGCCGCTTCACATCGGGGTCCCCGCCCCCCCGGTCGGGGGGTGGCTGCTGAGCTTGGGGCCCCGGCTCATACACTCCGGGGCGAGATGCTACGGGCCCGGGAGGGTGGCCGAGGCGGCGGCGAGGTGGGGGACCCGGCCGGCTCCGCTCGGCGCCGCCCCCGCTCCCGGCTCCCGCATGTGTCGCTGCGGCTGGGCCCCCCCTCCCTACTCCTTGGGGGTCCCGAGCCCCGCGCCCCGGGACGAGATAGAAGCTCCGGCCCCTCCTCAGCGTCCCCTCACCGCGGAGCAGCTGACTAGTCCCGGCCCGAGTAGCCGCCTCCCTGCCCCCAGCCGCCGGCTCGGGCTCGGGCTCGGGCTCCGGCGTGTGCAGCCGCCGCTGCCGGCCGGGAAGGTGAGGGGGGGAGAGGCGGGGTGGCGGCGGCTCCCGCTGGCCCAGCTTAGGGCGGAGGTCTTGGCGGCGGCCAGTGCACGGGGGCTAGGTCTCTCGGATGCTCCCTCGCTCTCACGCTCTTGGCGGCGGCGGCGGTGGCGGTAGCGCCCGGAGCTCAGCTCGCTGTCTCGCTCGCTCTGTGCGGGGCTCTCGCCTCACTCCAGAGAGAGGGGCGGGAGGAAAGCGGCGCAGACCGATGACGCAAGTCACCTAGCAACCGCTCTCCTCCCGCCTCCCTTGTCTTTCCGCTCGGAGGCTTCCTCCGCTGGCCTTTTTTTCTCTTTCCAATCACCCCGCCTTGGGCGACTCTGGCGCGCTGTGATGACGCTCAAAGGGAAGAGGAAGTCGGGGCTGGGCGAGTGGGTGGGTGCGACTGGGGCCGCGGGACTCGCCGCCGCTGCCGCCGCCTCTACGGCCGCGTCAGAACTGAAGAGAGGAAGGGGAGGAGCCGAGTGGAGCCTAAGCTGTCGCCTGATCTTACCCCTGACCCGAGGGCGGCGGAGAGAGCTTGCTCTTAGCGGTTTCCTTCAGGGCAGGTGGTGACTGCTCCTTTGGGAGCGAGGAGGAGGCCCAGGCCGCGCGGCCATGCTCGGGCGCACACCACCCGAAGGTGAGGCATTTGGCCCCAAACGGGCTTTCGAAAAGCCTGACTGAGCGAGAAGTTGTTCTACAGCCTGACCCTCTGCACCTGCTCCAGGGAGCGAGCACTCCACCCTTCTCGTGGTGTGGGGTGAGACCCAGCGCCCGATAACGTGTGGTCGAGCGGAGCAAATGTTTGATGAATGAATGAATGCCTCACGTGGCGCTCGCGGAGCTCAGAGGAGTTGATGGAAGTTGCAAGCGCTTTGTAAACTGCATAGCATTGTAAAGATTAGAGTTGTAATACATCTCTTCTTCCCCCCGCCCCCTCCCATGAAAGGAAATAGGGGTGCGGCTTGAGTACGGAGTCACAACCTGAGTCTTGAGTGAAAAAGGAGGGGAATTACCGGGTGAGGGAAGGGAGCCATCCTCCCAGAGATTGTGGAAGGATTTTCGACTGTTTTTCAGGGGGAGAATTTAGTAGGGCCTCACTTTTAGGACTCGTTCTTGCTTGTTGTTTGAAGCTTTGGAGAGCTGACTTGGCTGTTAATCAGTGTCCGTTACCGTCATCAAGAAATTTTGGCCTGTGTTTCAGGTCTGACTCAAAGGCTATTTCCTTTCTAAAATAAATATTATTACTATTGTGCAGCTTTTCCTACAGATGTTATCCTGGAAGGTAAATTCAAGTAAAAACTCATGAAGTTGAAAGTGTAGTTCTCTAGGAAAATAAATTTTAGGGTAAAAAAAACCAGAATCCTCAGAAATCTCTCTTGAACCTGTCGTGGTGAACAGTGTGAGAAGGAGATGAAAGCAGCAACAATGATGAAAGGAAGCGGATTCCACCGTTCTGTCGCTGGACCCTGGCACACCCTACCTCCTCTAGAAGCAGCAATAATGGATATTACAAGTCTTTCCGCCTCAGGGAATACGGAGCAAGTTTTTATAGAGAGATTTGGGAAGCTCAGAGTTTCCGCCGCAACTGCCACCGCCGCATGCAAACAGTAAACCAAGGAAACTTCTAACTGGGGAAAGCCAAGGGCTCATTTTTATTAAAGTGCAGAAAAGTGCACAGAAAAAGTGATGGGAGGGTGGAGGGGGATGTTGCAGAAGCAAGAAGAGACTCACAAAGTGGCACCTGCCCACCTGCCCTTGATTCGAAGTTCCAAGAGCCAGTTTAACTATCCTGCTTAAGCTACCCCGGATTTAACTGTCTTTTCATGACCAATCCCCTGCCATGTCCTTCCAAATGAGATTCATAGGGAATCAGACCACTAAGTGATGGCCCAACATGGCTACAAAATAGATCTTTTTTGGTTTTGCCCCTCTTGCTAATTTCCTGGTGGAAATTGACAGAGTAAAACGCACAGATATAGCGGATTTTGTGAAGCCTGAGCACCTCAGATTTTAAATTCTATGGGCTTTGGATAAAAAGAGTGCAAACATCAGAGCTCGGCAAACCAGCAGAGGATGCCTCCAGAAAGGTGGGTACCACGTGGGGTTTTTCAGCAGCCTGATCTGTTTTCGTTGTCAGTGGCTCCACCTTAGAACCTTAGTGCTGAGAGACAGAATGGCACTCAGGAGAGCCCTCAGCCACCTACTTACAAAGTAACAGCTGCACTGAGCTTACTGGGCAAGATCCACCCACCTCACCACCCAGCATGATAACTGGAGGAAACAGCTGGAACTGGTGACTGGAGAGGAGGAAGTTCATACATTTCCATGGTGGTCTACATCTCTTTAGTTCTTTCATTTCTTATTAATCCAAGGGAGAAAACGGTTCATTCAAAATTCCAAAAAAATCTGAAGTTTGAGGTAACAGAGTTCTTTCCCCGGTTCATCAATTTGTTTGTGATAAAGATTTGCATACTCTGTTAAAATATAACAAAGGGATATTTGCGTAGGGTTCTTTTCTCCTACGCTTGAAAGTGAGCTCTTATGAGAAACTGTTTAATCAGTTTTATTATCCCACATCAGTGGTTTTTACTGTCAAAGATTTCATAAGCTAAATTATCTGGCAAAATTTCTTTCTAGAAATGCTGTCTACAGTATTCAATTACTTTTAGCATTTTTATTGTGAAATATACATTAAAATGCATAAAGCAGTTATTCAGTATAATGAGTAATTATAAAAGAAACCTCAGTGTGACTCACCAGGTCAAGAAATAGAACATTGCCAGCACCCCGGAAGCCCCCCAGTGACCTTCCTGAACACAAGTCTTTCCCTCCCTTTTAGAGGTGACCATTATTCTAACTTTTGTGATAATCATTTCCTTGTTTTTCTCTATTGTTTTGTCACAAGCATGCATCCCTAAACAATATATTGTTTAGTTTTGCCCTTTATTTTGAACTTTATTAAATGGAACAACATAATTTGTAATCTGTTGTGCTTACTGCTTTTGCACAACATCGTTTTTAACCTGTACGTTGTTTGGGTTCATATAGCTGTAATCTGTTCATTTTAATTGCTGCATATTACAAGTGTTCCATTGTAGCAATATGCCATAATTTATTTAACCATTCTATTGTTAATGGACATCTAGGTTGTTTCCAATTTGGGGCTGTTATAAACGCTGCTGTGAACATCCTTCATAGATTTTTTCCATCACATCTATGGTTCTGTATGGTATATACCTGGGAGTGGTTATGTGTGTCATAAACTTGAGTAAATAACACCAAGCTGTTTTCTAAAGTGTTATGCTCACACTGACCATGTATGAATTCTGTTGTACCACACCCTCAACCACACTTGGTATTATCAGTCTTCAGTTTTGCCCGTCTGGTGGGTATGTAGTAGTATATCATTGTGGTTTTAAGTTGCATTTCCTTGATTACTGATGCTATTGAGGACCTTTTCATGTATCAGCTAGCCATTTGGGTTTCCTCTTTTGTGAAGTGTGTTATTATCTTTTTCAAGCCTAATCTCTGAGATGCCCCATTTTCCAATATCTTTTTAGAGTACACATTTGAACAATATATTTCAGGTAAGGTAATGCTACCAAATGAGTTATATTTGGGACAAGTTCTTTCCAAAGTAAGAATAATGATAGTTTACCTAATTATCTTTTATGAATTTGATTATAAACTTCTTAAAAGTAAGACTATAAGACTATTTTTTATTTTTTTTTTTTGAGGAACATTAGCCCTGAGCTAACATCTGTTGCCAATCCTTTTTTTTTTTTTTTCCTGAGGAAGATTGGCCTTAGGCTAACATCCGTGCCCATCTTCCTCTACTTTATATGGGACACTGCCACAGCGTGGTTTGATAAGTGGTGCGTAGGTTCACACCCAGGATCCGAACCTGTGAACCCCAAGCTGCAAAAGCAGAGCACACAAACTTAAACCACTACACCACCAGGCCAGCCCTGAAGACTATTTTTTTATTTTTTTACCTTCCAAAATAATGCCATGCTTTCAACTATTAAATTATTGCTGGAATACCTCATAGTGGTTTTGGGTTTTATTGTGATTTAGTTTCCCTCAAATATGTAAAGACAATTTTTACTCTCTTGAATCTATGTAACTAAACTCTATTCTTTGCTGCTTTGTATTTTATAGCCAACTATGTAACAAAGTGTTTCCCCAGCACACATTTTTTTTTTTTCATTTCCCAGGTTCGTTCATTTTATAAAAGTCACAATGGCTTTTTCTTTCCTCTCAAGTTCCTCCTAAAATACATGCTTGGTTTGGATTTTTTTTTTTTATTTCATTAATATCAAATACATACCATCCATGTCACTACCTGGCAAATTTTCCCATCATATTCTATTTGACTGCTTTTATCATTTTCTTATCTGTCAGTTCTTTGTTTAGAGTCAGTGATATTTTAAAACTGGAGGAAGATGAGACCCAGAGAAATTAAGTGACTTACCCAGGGTCAAAGAGCAAATAAATAGGAAGCCTGGACTCCACCCCAAGTCTTCAAATAGAGTACATTTGCCATTATATCACACTGACTCAGTCTTCTGGAGCAGTGAGGTAAATTAATTCCCATGGTCTGTAGAATATTGTTCACTTCCCCATGGCAAACCTCTTATCCTAACATTGAATAAGGTTACTTTATTTTACACCTAACAGCTTTAGAAGTAGATTAAGAGCGATAGAAATAAAAATAAATAAAAATTTTAAAGATTAATATAAATAGCAGTGCTAAAAAGGGATTACATGGAAACTTGTTTTAAAAAAATAAGGTTTCTCCACTCTCCACTTCATCCCTTATAGCCAATCTGTCACTAGGCCCCATTGCCTCTTCAAAGAATTACTATACTTCCTCAATATCTGAGAAAAGAGTTGCACAAAAGAACACAGTGGTTAGTAGTGTTCCATGATGCAGGAAAGGACCTTGGATTTGTGATCAGCTCCCTAATAATTTCATAATGCTATTAAAAATGTTGGAAGATATCAGAACTTAATGACATTTTTAAATACAAGAACAAATCAACCTAGAAAACTTAGCTGTTAGATGAGATTGCCCCTGTGTTGCCTTTATCATCATCTGAGTTTTCAAAATGATTGATTCTAAAAATGGATGATAGATGACTACTAGTTTTAATAGAAAATAAATACAATAACTGGATCACTTGTAATCTTTGGTAATTTAACCTTAAAGTTTCCGAAGAACCCTTCATTGGATTTTTGTCATAATAGTCACAACGTATTTTTATCTAATAAAATGTAGCTATTATTTTTAAAATAAAATATTGAGTAAAACAACCTTAAAGAAAATAACTTCATAAAAATATTAAGATAGGCTTAGATGTAACTTAACTCTGAAGAGCAAAGGCTTTAAAATGTCCTGGCTTGAAATTTAAAGTTGAGTTATTGAATTAACGACAAAGAGGGGGCTGGCCCTGTGGCATAGTGGTTAAGTTCTTGCACTCAGCTTCGGCTGCCTGGGGTTTATGGGTTTGAATCCCGGGCGCGGACCTATGCACCCCTTATCAAGCCATGCTGTGGCAGCATGCCACATACAAAAATAGACGAGGATGGGCAGAGATGTTAGCTCAGCAAAAAGAGGAAGATTGGCAACAGATGTTAGCTCAGGGCCAATCTTCCTCACCAAAAAATTAAAGAGTTACCAAAGGTCCCAGATACATAAATATTATTTATATATTTTTTGTCTTATCTTCCAGAAAGCAATGATATATAGAAAACATAAAAGGGTTAGAATATCTATTATAAGCATAGAATTTTCACATTTACTTTACCATTCAATGAACAAAAATGTACTTATCACCTACTGTTTCCTAGCACTCAGCTAAGTGCTGGACACATAATGGTGAAAACAGACATTGTCTCAGTGTTTCCTAGCACTCGACTAAGTGCTGGATACATAATGGTGAAAACAGATATGGTCCCATTGTAAGCATGGGGCTTACAGTCTAGTGCCTAGTATGTGCCAGGCTTGACACTTGAGCCCAGTCACTACCATCAAAAACTGTTTCATCTATATTATTATCTGATGGTAAATGGGTGACTGCTTTTATTCTCTTGATGAGCAAATAAATGATCACATGCTAGAAATCTTCAATCCTATTATCGTTTTTCAGGTTTTCATTATGACAGCTTTTGAAAATATGGAAATGTTGAAAGAGTAGTATAATGTGTGTTCATACACTTTCCACCTAGACTCAGTCATTGTTAACATTTTGCTATATTTGCTTTATGTACTTTTTCTGAACCATTTGAAACTAAGTTGCAGGTGTCATGATGCTTCACTCCAAATATTTCAGCAGGTATCACCTAAGAAAAAAGATATACCTACCCCAACCTTTAATCAGACCTAAGAAAATTAACCAAAATCTATATCTAAATCTAATTCATATTTAAATTTTCCTAATTGTCCCAACAATATTTTTTCCAGCTTTATTGGGATATAACTGACAAATAACATTGCATAAATTTAAGATATACAACATGATAATTTGATATACATACTTATTGTGAAATTATTACGACAATAAGGTTAGTTAACACATCCATCACCTCACATAGTTACTTTTTTTTTTTTTGATGTGGTGACAACATTTAAGATCTACTCTCTTAGCAAATTTCAAGTATAAAATACTAACAATATTTTTTATAGCTTGTGCCCTCCCCCCAAACTGGATCTAGTCAAGGTTCACCCATTGCATTCTTCAATCATATTTAAGTATAAGTCCTTTTAGAGAAACTAAAAACTGGACTCTCAAATAATATTTGGAAGTAGTTGCTTTACATTATATCTTTCCTCTCTTTTGTAAAATGTTATATTTTAAGTCTACTAAGGGCATTATGTATTTTCAGTAAAGGATGATCTCCCTTCTTTCAGTAGCTTTTTCACTCACCTTTGACATCGCTTCATGCAGCTTTAGTAGTTGAGGGAGTCACTCACTGAGGTACTGAGCATTCCCCTTTTTTCTGAAAGTAACCTGTACATTTTCTTAGACACCGTTTCCTTCCACCTTTGCCCACTATGCCTTCCCTGGAAGGCCCAATCTTTCTCCCAGCCAAAACCCTATTACCTCTTTCCCCTCTCCTTGAATTTGTCCTAACTTTGTAGGAACCCTTTCAAGAGCCTCTAACTTCACAGCTCTTATCTTCTCTTATTCTCTGCCCAACTTTCAGGCTACCACAAGCTCTGCTTAGCTCTACCAGAATCTGCACTTGATTTCCTTTACCAAAAACCTGTCACTAGGAAAACTTTGCATCAGAATCCACCACCACCGCAACCTGCCACCACTAGTGTGTACTTAGTTGATTCCAAAGGAAGGAAAGATCATAACATTTGTCAGGAACCTAGAATGTGCAGTTATTTCATCTAATCTTTACAAAACCCTGCAAAGTAGGTGCAAGATGCCCACATTCCTTTTCCTCTTCCTGGCCACAGAAGACGACTGTTTCCCAGCCACCTTTGTAGTTAGGCTGGGGCCCTGTGATTAGTCTGGGCGGTAGAATGTGGGCAGAAGTAATGTGTGTCACTCCCAGGCTTGATCTCTAAAGTCTCCCATGAGGTAATCGGCTTGCCATTTCTCCCATCTACAATGCTTAGAAGCAAAAGATGTTAAGATATTGGATCACATGCTAGGAGTCCACATTCCTTAGTTGCTGCTTGGAAGAGTGCTATCTGACCTCAATCAGACAGTGAACTGAGCAAAATATAAAGTTGTCTTGTGTTAAATTGCTGAGTTTAATACTAAGTTTGCATTTAGAAACATAAAAAATAGCAAGTCATTTTGTCAGTATAGGAGTCTGGTGGGGTTGGGTTATATAAGCTTTTGTGACCCGATGTGAGAATGCAACCCCCTTTTGTTATACTGTTTTTATAGAAACATGAGTTCTGACTTCCAATTCAAACTGTAAAAGAACTTAAAAGGAAACAAAAACCTTAGGGATTGACTCTTCTGTAATGGAAATATCACACAATAGAACATCAGCACCCTCCAGGTATTTGTTTAAGGCTTGCTTTTCAACAAATAGGCTTCCATTTCAGGGATGAAGATATCCTCAGGTTCTCCAGCCTTATATTCCAGACATTTCTTTTAATAACCAAATAAAATTGGTTATTATATGCCATGAAAAGTTCAGAGCCAGCTCTCACCACTGTGGCTGACATTCTTAAATTATTTCCATGCCTTGCACCACAATGAACACTACTATTTCATTTCATTAATATAAGACCATTCTGTATAGCGGCATTTTAGGTTGAGAAGTAACAAAGGGTTATTATAGTATAAGAACAAACTTATAGCACAGGAAGCAGCTTCAGAATCAACGTGAGGTATAACTTTTCCAAAAACAGTTGGCCAATTGCAACCTTAGAGAATTTCTCACTGTATCTTTCCTTAGGTCTCTTCCAATCACCCTATATTTGCTACTCTAACCCCCATACCCTCCTCATATCTCTCCAGCACAATCTCCTTACGTACAAGTTTCCTTTTACTTTACTGAGTGGGCAAGTCAACTCTCTTGGGTCTCCACCTTTTACAAAAAAGCCCATCAAACTCATCAATAATGTATACAGATGCAAATAACAGGAAACCCAAGTGTCATAAACATGTAGAGGGTTCTCTGTTTCTCTTAATAAAAAATCCACTAGTAGGGAGTCCCAGGTTGGCACGGTAGCTCAGTAGTGCCATCAAGTACCCAGGCTATTTTTCTTTCTTTGCCATCCTTATTGCCATCCATGTCACGTTGACTTTTATCATCAAGCCTGTTGCCTATGAATCACAAATAGGCTGCTGTTCCTCAGGAGTCACATCCAAATTGCAGACTGGAAGGAAGAGGAAAGGGTGGTGCCCATATGAGGAAAAGCTGATTCTTCTCCCAACATTTCCAGCACACTTCTGTTTATGTCTCATTGAGAGAGTGGGGCCTTGGGGCCACGCCTAGATCTAAAGAAGACTGAGAAATAATTTAGCTGGGCATTGTTGCCCAAAGTGAGGTTTAAGGAAAGTGGGAAGAGTAGATAAAGAGTAGGAAATTAGCAGTGTCTGACACATTTTCTCTTAGTCTGTTCTGATTGCTATAACAAAACACCATAGACTGGGTGCCTTATAAACAGCAGAAATTTATTTCACAGAGTTCTGGAGGCTGAAATCCAAGGTCAGGGTGTCAGCACGGTCAAGTTCTGGTGAGAGCCCTCTTCCTGTTGTAGACTGCAGACTTCCTGTTGTATCCTCACACGATGGAGAGTAGAGAGCAGCAACCTCTCTCCTAACTCTTATAAGGGCACTTATCCCATTCATGACCTAATGACCTCATCTAATCCTAATTCCCTCCCAAAGGCTTCACCTCTTAGTACTGTCACACAGGGAATGGGGGTTTAGGATTTCAAGAAATAAACATTCAGCCCATAACACCCTTAAAGATGTTTTTCTTAAAAGGACTATCTATCCCAGAGATGAAATGCCACTGTCTAAACCCCAAAAATAGCTACCATGGGTTTTTGTTTTAAATAGCAGTTTTCCCCAATGCTTTGCATACAAATATCAGTAATATGTAGAATCCTCTTTTTTGCTTCTTATACCTTAAAAATTCCAGCAATTTAATTTCAGGAGCATTTGTGTGTGTGTGTGTGTGTGTGTATGAGGAAGATTAGGCCTGAGCTAACAACGTTGCCAATCCTCCTCTTTTTCTCGAGGAAGATTGCCCCTGGGCTAACATCCATGCCCATCTTCCTCTATTTTATATGTGGGATGCCTGCCACAGTATGGCTTGATGAGTACTGTGTATGTCCGTGCCCGGGATCTGAACCTGTGAACCCCGGGCTGCCGAAGCAGAGCATGTGAACTTAAGCCACTACACCACCATGCTGCCCCACAGGAGCATTTTTTAATAAATGAATTTGTGATCTCCAGATGGTGGCTTCTAGTCTCTTACATCATAATTGCAAAACACATCTTATTAGTGACATTTTAAGCTCTTTTTTGAGACCCATGTGTAAGAATGATTAAATATTCATTCTCTTTCAAAACCACAAATACATATTCTTTTTGCTTATTTTAAAACAATCTGAAACTTACAGAAGAGTTGCAAGTTCAGTATAAACTTGCACAAACTTTTTTTGTGTGTGTATGAGGAAGACTAGCCCTGAGCTAACATCCAATGCCAATCGTCCTCTTTTTGCTGAGAAAGATTGGCCCTGGGCTAACATCCGTGCCCATCTTCCTCTACTTTATATGGGACGCTGCCAAAGCATGGCTTGACAAGCGGTGCGTCGGTGCGCGCCCAGGATCCAAACCTGCGAACCAGGGCCAGCCGAAGCAGAGCGCACGCTCTTAACTGCTGTGCCACCAGGCCAGCCCCTAAGAACTTTTTTTATCTATCTTGAACCATTTGAGAGTTGTCAACCTGATGCCCTATCATCTCCAAATCCTTAAGGGGGTGTATAGAGGACATTCTCCCACATAATCACAACACAACCATCAAAATCAGGAAATTAACATTGATAATTCATACTACCTAATCCTGAGACCTCCGTTAAATTTCACCAATTGTTCCAATAATATCCTTCATAGCAAATAAAGAACACGCTTCAGAATGTGTGTTGCATTTGTCACATCTCTTTAGTCTCCTTTAGTCTGAAATGTTTCCTCAATCTTTCTTTGACTTTCATGACCTACTTTTGAAGATCACAGCTAGTTAGTTTGTGAAATATCCCTCAATTTGGGCATGTTTGTGTTTAGCAGGAATATCACCAAAGTGATGCTGCATTCTTATTTCTTCTCATCAGGAGACGCTCAATTTCAGTTTGTCTTATTACTGATGATGTTTACTTTAATCATTTGATTTAAATGGTGTCTGCCAAGCTTCTCCAATGAAGTAACTCCACGAAGTTGCTATTTTTTCTGTTTGGAATTAATAAGTATTCATTTTGTGAGGAGTTACTTTAGATATAAATAAATATCCTATTCCTCATCAAACTTTCATTTTACTCTTTTATTTATATCAGTATGGGCTCATAGTTTCCTTTTTTTTTAATGGATTATAATTTGTTACTATTATCCTTTATTTTGATACTTAAATTGTCCCATATTTGGCCAATGAGAACCCCTTCAAATTGGCTTCTATGTCATTTTGTCCCATCATTCTTTGAGTATTTTCTTTTTTTCTAACACAACAAAATGTTCTAGATTAATGTTGTACTTTCCCTGCCCCAGTGTTGGAACTGGCCATTTCTCCAAGGAATAGGGTTACCAAATAAAATATAGGTTAATCAGTTAAATTTGAATTTCAGGTAAATAATGAATAAATATTTAGTGTAGGTATGTCTGATGCAATAATTTCTTATTTGCTAAATATTTACTGTGTTTTTATATGCTGAATCTGGCAACTTACCGAGGAGCCCTGGTTCCTTTAAGTGGAGAATGGTATTTAGAAGCCACAATCTGGGTAGGTCTGCTGGCTGCAATTTGAGTTCATAGCTCTCAGGCTCTCTTGATGGACAGAGCTGAGGAACATGTATACACACATACACCACATATTTACATCTATATTTATATATCAATATCGATGCCACATAGGTATAGATACATTGCAATCTATGAGTTCATATGGACAACTTCTAATTCCAATCCAACACCTGAGGGTTTATTCTAGTTTTCTCCCTTTCCTTATTTATGACTTCATTCTCCTAGAGTGAGAAACCTGGCTTGCACTATCCTTAATATATTCACTCATTTGATCAACCCCTTGGTATATAACCAAACTCGCGTTGCTGCCACAGCCCTGTCGCCTGTGAGAGTGTTCTCCTCTGCCTGCTTGTGCTTGGACCCTTGTGCCAGGCCATCCCCACAGGTAGACACCCTCTTCACCCGATGTGGGCTCTGACACCTCACCCCAGGCCACCCCATAGTGTGGATGCCCTCTTCACCTTGCTTGGGATCTGGCCCCCCATGGCATGCCACCCCTCCGCCCGGATCCTCTCCTTTCCCAGCCCAGGCTTTACGACCACACGCCAGGTCACCCTCCATGTGGAAGGCCTCCTCAGCCTGCTCAGAATCTGCCCCCATGCTGGTCCTTCCCCGTGTGTGTACACCCTCCTCACCTCGCTCAAAGCATGAAAGCTTCAGATTTAAGTGACACTTAAGTATGGAATATTATATTATTCTTTTTACTCATAACACAAGCTGAGGTTTTCAGTGTAAAAGAGGCTTTGACAGAGGCAACTGGAAAAATAGTTACTCAGAGATATTTTTATTCATTTACGTTGAGCTGATACTAACCATTACTTATTGTCTCATAATAAAAACCCAAGAAAAGTCAAAATTAGAAATGTAGACTACTGTTTAAAAAACTGTTTGTCTCCACTTCCTCTCAAAACTCCCTAAAATAACAGTAGAGGAGTAAAAAGTCATAAAAAGTACAAAAAGAACAGGAGATGAAATGACAGTAAAAAAGAGATGTCAGGAAATTCTAGAAGATAGAAAGTAGGTGGGTAAGGAATAACTAACTTAGAGAAAATGAAGCTAAAACACAAGTTCCTGCAGCAGAGTGTCCAGCAACGACCAGCCAATCCCTGATGGGGAACCCCAGAAAATGTCCAAAATTGAAGTCACTAGTTGCTTCTGAAGGCATGGGTGCAGGGTAAAGCAGAAAATAGGCTTTTTCTTAAGTATGAGCAGACAGCCAAGGATCACCAGACATTTGAGGAAAGTCTAATATGAAAGCAAAAAAGAAAATTAACCTGGAGAAAACTGAGACAATATGGAAGAAGAAGAGAATCAAAGATTGTGATAAAACTTTATTAAGATGTAGGACGTGTGATAGTGGGGGGGGGGTGTGCGTGCCCGCGCATGTTGAGATAATTAAAGACTCATTTTAATAATAGGAACTTAAGAGATGACGTCTTGGTTTGAAAAATCATGACATATCTGTATCCCCATGTTGTTTAGATACAAATACTAAAGGGAAAAACCACCTAAAGAGTTGAAAGTGGTTGCCTGTAGGGAATCCACATTAGATCAGGGGAAAGGCAGATGACTGTTGTTGTTTTTTACAAGCCCATATGTTATTTTGATAAAAATAAGAATTTAATTTAAAAATTAAGTTTGTACAGATTGAAACATCTTAATATAGCACAATTTGAAAAGAAGCAGGCTGTAGTGGAAAGAGCCAGAACTTGACATCTAGATTCAATTCAGTGGGCAACTCTGCCCTTTTACTGCTGATATAAGTCTGTACAGGTCTTAAACCTGGAGACTCAGTTTACACATTTATAACTTGAGGATAATCATACTTGCCCTACTGTGTTAGTTTGCTAGGGCTGCCATAACAATATACCATGGACCAAGCGGCTTAAACACCAGAAATTTATTTCTTGTAGTCTGGAGATTGAAAGTCCAAGCTCAAGCTGTCGGCAGGTTTGGTTTCTCTTGAGGCCTCTCTCTTTCCCTTGCACACAGCTGCCTTCTTGCTGTGTCCTCACATGGCCTTTCCTCTGTGGGAGCTGATCCCTATGGTCTCCTCCTCTTCTTACAAGGACACTAGTCATCTTGGATTAGGGCCCCACCCTAACGGCCTCATTTTAACTTAATCACCTCTTTAAAGACCTTATCTCCAAATGCAGTTACGTTCTGAGGTACTGGAGGTTGGGATTTCAACGTCTGAATGTGGGGGGAACATAATTCAACCCATTATACCTACCTACTACATTCATTCATTCATTTGCTAAGATTTATTGGGGCTCCTTCCATGTTCCAACCTGTGCTAGGCACTGAGGATTTAAAGAGAGGATCAAATGAAATAATGGTATTTTAAAACTAACTTAAAATATTTTTTAAAAATTAAGGTGTACTGAAGGTGAGACCTGAAACTATAGAGCTCCTAGAAGAAAATATAGGCAATACACTGTTTGACATTGGTCATAAAGGAATCTTTTCAGGTGCCATGTCTACTCAGACAAGGGAAACTAAAGAAAAAATAAGCAAGTGGGACTTCATCAAAGAGCTTCTACAAGGCAAATGAAACCAGGATCAAAATGAATAGGGAACCCACCAGCTGGGAAAAAATATTTGCAAAACATATATCTGACAAGGGGTTAATCTCCATAATATATAAAGAACTCATACAACTGAACAACAAACAACCCAATCAAAAAATGGGCAGAGGAAATGAACAGACACTTCTCCAAAGAAGATATACACATGGCCAATAGGCATATGAAAAGATGGTCAACATCAGTAATCACCAGGGAAATGCAAATCAAAACAACACTAAGATATCACCGTACACCTGTTCCAGTGGCTATAATCACCAAGACGAAAAACAACAAATGTTGGAGAGGATGTGGAGAAATGGGAACCCTCATTCACTGCTGGTGGGAATGCAAACTGGTGCAGCCTCTATGGAAAACAGTATGGAGATTCCTCAAAAAATTAAAAATAGAAATACCTTATGATCCAGCTATCCCACTACTGGGTATCTACCCAACGAACCTGAAATCAGCAATCCAAAGAGGTTTATGCACCCCTATGTTCATCACAGCATTATTCACCATAGCCAAGACATGGAAGCAACCCAAGTGTCCCTCGACTGATGATTGGATAAAGAAGATGTGGTATATATATACCATGGACTACTACTCAGCCATAGAGAAAGACAAAATCATCCCATTTGCAACAACATGGATGGACCTGGAGGGTATTATGTTAAGTGGAATAAGCCAGAAAGAAAAAGACAAACACTGCATGATTTCACTCATATGTGGAAGATAAACCAACACATGCACAGATAGAACAGTTTGGTGGTTACCAGGGGCTGGGGGGAGGGGGTGGGCACAAGGGGTGGAGGGATGCACTTATATGGTGACTGATAAACAATAATGTATAACAAAAATTTCACAATGTTATAAACTATTATGACATCAATAAAAATGAAAAAAAAATTAAAGTGTAGCCCACTCAACATAATGCTTTGCTTGCAGAAAATAATTAACTTGAATGAAGTCAAATGAGGAAGATAGAAAATTTCTGAAAGGGAAAAAATAGAAAGCATGGGCAAATTTATTAAACAGCAACTATTATATCTTAAGAACCTGATATGTGCCAGGCATTGACTATAAGATTTATGTAAATTATCTCATTTAATCTGAACTACTACCCTGCTGGATAGATATTATCAAAATCATTTTACCAGTGAGAAACCTAACACTCAGAGACTCAGTAACTTCCCTAAGATTGTACAGCCAATAAGTGACTTGAATTTGGATCTGATGCCAAAGCCCAATACCCATGTTCCTTTCACTACACTCCACTGTGAGTCACAACCAACGAGGAATTATGGTTAGGCTTTATTTCTTTAAATTATTTTTTAAAATATTGAATACATTCAAAAAGTATAATTTATGTGTATACAGAATAACAATAAAATGAACACCTGTGTACTCACCACCTGGATTTAGAAAGATAATGTTACCAATACCTTAGGAGTCCTGTTATATACCTCCCTCCATTCCTATTCGTTTCCCTCTTCCTCCCAGAATGATTATTCTAGTTTTGTGTTTACTAACCTGTCACACACACACACACACACACACACACACACTCATACACACACATTTTCATTCTGCATGGTTTTAAAATCTAAATAATTCACGTATTCTTCTGGGACTCACTTTTCCCCCCATCAACATTAGGTCCCTAAGATTATTCAGGTTGACGTATGTTATCATAATTACGTCCCCGTTGCCCCTGATGATCTACTGCTGCCAGCCTGGCCTCTAGAATCCTGTTATTCCCATAGACTCTGGGGCATCTCTGATCATCAGTCTTGATCAAGAAGACAAGCAATTCTGAGCTTCTCAGAATGTACTAGCACATTCCTTATCACTTTAGTAAAAGGAGTGTCCTCTGAGCCCTCCCAAGGAACATTGTTAGCTGGTGGGTTCTCTAGTATTACACAATAAAAGCATTCTTAATTCTAACCTGTTTGAATTTTTTTACCCCTTCCTCATCTTTCTTCTAAGAAATTCTAGTATCTCCATCTCATCGTTGTTTTCAAGTTTCAAGGAGCCATTCTTGCAATGTACTAGGTACAGTTCCACCAGGATACTAAGTCTTGCATCACTGGATAATGCACCCATATTAATAAACTCTCCCCTCTCCTGCTTTATAGTCAGTCCTCCCTGATCCAGCACCTTTAAGATGCATTTCCAGGCAAATTCTCCCAGCTTGTACTGGTACATATTTGCCAGGTTCTGCAGTGCTTTTGGTGAATAATCCCTTTCTTCACATACCAGTATTTCTCTGCTTGGCTCGTAATAAGACTTCTAATTATTTTCTAAAAGCAATAAAGAGAGGCAAGGAAAGATCTTACGGACAAGCATCATCTTGCAAATCTTGCAAGGCATCTGCCCTAGGTAAGGCTTTGCACAATCTCCAGGCAATTGGAGACTGGTTTCCTCTAGCCAGAGGAAGAGCTCCAGAGAATTCTGGCTCAGAATATTCTGAGGAATCTGGGGAGCTAAATCCTCAATCCCATCTACCCAAACATCCTCATCAGAGCTCCCAGGGCTTTTCTCCTTTCCTTTCAGGTGCCTAACTTCAGCATAAGAAACCTTCTGGGCTGTGAATTCAACCTCCTTTTTAGTTCTGCTGTACTTAAGATCAAATCTGAGCTCTTATTTTTCAGCTCAGTCTACCCTCTGTCTACAGGAGATGAGACCCTCTTTAAAAGATACCCTGGAACATTTCTGGCTTTCTTTCAACCTATGCTCTAAATTAATGGTTTCCTGACCTGAGCCTGTTATGGTCTTCCTTCATGGCTCCTCTAGAAGTTAACAGCAACCAACCAACTCCAACATTCTAATAATTACTGTTGCCCCCCAGATCTTTCAGTGCCGAGAGCTACTCCATATGCCAGGGCATTTTCTTGCACCTGCATATCATCCCAATTCATCACAGGTAAGACTCTTAGACATAGTTTTGCTCCAGCATGCCAGAGATTATCACAAGCCCCACTCACAAACAGTGACAGGGTCTTTGTTACCATCTGACCAGCAAGCAATCCAATTCTAGAATCCCATGCTGAGGGTCTCCTTCCTTGCATCACTTCCAGGACCTACTGAGTTAGGCTGGGTTCCTCCAAAACTAAGGATTTCAGTGAAAGTGGTATGTTTGAAATACAAAATGTGAAGTACTGGTAGAGGAGTGGAGAAGTGAGACAGTAGAGGGAAGGAAACAATACGGAGCACTTTAATGAGCAGGGTACTACTGAGGACAGCTGGGGCTCACTCCTGCGGGGAACCTCTGGGAAACATGTGGTTTCAAAGCTGTCCCACCCAAGGGGGCAGGGAAGCTGAGATGCTTGTCCTTCAACTCCCATGTGCCATTGGCTGAGGGCTGTTCCCCAAGCATGGGCCTGCCCCACATGCAGATAGAGAGAAGCCCTCAGGCCATAGGCAGGGAGTCATAAGTGTTTCCAGTAAGGTTGGCTTGTACTGGATCACTCCAGAGTGCCTAGGGGATGTGGGCAGGGCACCATGGCTGTCAGCTACACCTTCCTTGATTTCCTATCTATAATAACACACACCCTATTAGCACCCTTTTCTCTTCCACTGCTTTATTTTTCTTCACAGTGGTGTTTCTACCTGACATTCTATTATATTTATATTTATTTATTTATAGTCTCCCCCACACATACGCTAGAATAGAGGCCAGAGATTTCATCTGATTTATTCACTACTATCTGCTGCGAGCCTAGATCACTGCCTAAAACATGGCAAGGGCACAATAAATATTTTTGAATAAAGGAGTGAATAAAAAAAGTAATATTTGCAATATGGCTTAAAAACACTTAGCCTCTTTGGTTAGGAAGTTAGGAAGGAGAAAGAGGTTAGGGTTCAGAAAAGGGGCTCATTGAGCAGAGCCATGAAGGATGAGTGTGATTTGTCAAGGAAAACAAACATGGGAAAGTCATTCCATTCAAAAACTTTTCAGTCTCAGTTGATCAAGAAAGAAACCAGCTAATTCATTGAGAAAGAATTATTAAATTTTTAAAAATCAATGCTTTAAAAAAATCTAATGAAGTAATCAATTCAGGCAAGGATTATCAATGGATGCTAAAACTGTTAGGAGAAGGTTAATGGCAGACAAGATATTGCCTTGTTGCTAATAGAGAGGCCACACATCACTTGCTAACTTCAAAGGAAAAGAATATGTACTTTCATAGAGAAGAGATCTGGCAATCACCACCTTAACCAAATGATCAAATTTAGCATCACACAGTGGAACAGTCTATTTACCTCCCCATGTGATGCAACATGAAATACACAGCATGACCTATAAAGTATTCTTGCCAAAAGTAAATCAAGCCTTAAAATTTAACTTCCAAAGCATTAGGTATAAGTTAAAAACCACCACGAGGAAATACTCAGAGAAGTCTTTTTTTTGTCTGGCTTTTTCACTTAACATAATTTTTTAATAGACTATGTTTTAGAGCAGTTTTAGGTTCAGAGCAAAATTGAGAGGGAGGTATAGAGATTTCCTATATTTCCTATATGTGTGTGCCCCAACACATACATAGCCTCCCCTATTATCACATCCCCCATCAGAGTAGTACATTGTTACAATTGATGGATCTACAGTGACATATCATAATCACTCAAAGTCCATAGATTACATCAGGGTTCACTCTTGGTGTTGTACATTCTATGGGTTTAGACAAATGTATCCTGACATGTATCCACCATTATAATATCATACAGAATCGTTTCACTGCCCTAAAAATCCTCTATGCTCCACCTATTCATCCCTCTCTCCCCCACAACCCCTGAGAACCACTGATCTTTTTACTGTCTCCATAGTTTTACCTTTTCCAGAATGTCTTATAGTTGGAATCATACAGTGTGTAGCCTTTTCAGATTGGCTTCTTTCACTCGGTAATGTGCATTTAAGGTTCCTCCATGTCTTTTTATGGCTTGATAGCTCATTTCTTTTTACTGCTAAATAATAATTAATTGTCTGGATGGACCACAGTTTATTTATCCATTCACCTACTGAAGGACATCTTGGTTGCTTTCAGGTTTTGGCAGTATGAATAAAGCTGCTATAAACATCCATGTGCAGGTTTTTTGTGTGAATAAAAGTTGTCAACTCCTTTGGGTAAATACCAAGGAACACAATTGCTGGATCATATGGCAAGAGTATATTTCATGTAAGAAACCACCAAACTGTCTTCCAAAGTGGCTGTACCATTTTGCATTTGAACCAGCAATAATTGAGAGTTCCTGTTTCTCCACATCCTCACCAGCATATGGTGTTGTCAGTGTACCAGATTTTGGGCATTCCAATAGCTGTGTAGTGGTATCCCACTGTTGTTTTAATTGGCATTCCCCTGATGACACATGATGTGGAGCATCTTTTCATATGCTTAGTTGCCATCTGTATATCTTTTTTTGTGAGGAAGATCAGCCCTGTGCTAACATCTGCCAATCCTCCTCTTTTTTTGCTGAGGAAGACTGGCCCTGGGCTAACATCCGTGCCCATCTTCCTCCACTTTATATGGGACACCGCCACAGCTTGGCTTGCCAAGTGGTGTGTTGGTGCGCACCCGGGATCCGAACCGGCGAACCCCAGGCCACCGCAGCGGAGCACGTGCAGCCAACCGCTTGCGCCACTGGGCCAGCCCCTGTATATCTTTTTTGATGAGGTATCTATTAAGGTCTTTGGACCATTTTTTAATCGGGTTGTTTGTTTTCTTATTGCTGAGTTTTATGAGTCCTTTAACAGATATGTCTTTTGCAAATATTTTCTCCCTGTCTGTGGCTTGTCTTCTCATGCTCTTGACATCATATGTTGCAGAGTAGAAGTTTTTAATTTTGATGGAGTTCAGGTTATCATTTATATGCTTGATCGATTATGCCTTTGGGGTTATATCTAAAAAGTCATCACCATACCCAAGGTTATCTAGGTTTTCTCCTGCATAGTTATTTTGAGAGTTTTTTTTCCCCTCTTGTATCAACAATTTGGTTTTTTTTTCATTGCTGAGTTCCATTGTGTGTATATACCACAATTTGTTTATCTATTTGCCTGTTGATGGGTATTTGAGATTTGAGTTGTTTCCAGTTTTTGGCTATTACACTAAAGCTACTATGAACATTTGTGAACAAGTTTTTATTTGGACATATGCTTCATTTATCTTAGCTCAATATCTAAGGGTTGAATGGCTGAATCCTTTGGTTGGCATATGTTTAACATTTTAAGAAATGGTTCAACTGTTTTCCAAAGTGGTTATATCATTTAATATTCCCACTAGCAGTACATGAGAGTTCCAGTTGCTCCACATCCTCCCCAATAGTTGGTCTCATCAATCTTTTTAATCTAATCCATTCTATTGGGTGTGTAGTGGTATCTCATTGTGGTTTTAATTTGCATTTTAATTTTTATGAAGTCCAATTTATTGATTTTTTTTTCTTTTAGAATTCATGCTTTTTGTGTTGTATTTAGGAAATCTTTGCTAAACCCAAGGTCATTACAATTTCCTCCTCTGTCTTCTTTTAGAAATTTTATAGTTTTAGCTCTCTTACAATGAAGTCTGTGTTCAAATTTAAGTTAATTTTTATATATGATGTGAGGTGAAGGTTAAGATTCATTATTGCTTTTGGTTAAGATATATGCTTATTCTAAATCAGGTGTGGGGTGATGACATTGACTGTAGAGAGGATATCAGTGAGAGATTTAAAAGTAGGAAAAAGATTTGGTAATTTATTATAGTATAGATTTTCCAGGAGGGTCCCAATTTTTAATTTTCAGTCCTTCCCCCTCCTTCCCAACTTTTATTATTAAAAAAAGTTCAAACATACAGGAAAGTTGAAAAGAACTTTTGTAAACTCCTACATACCTACCATGTAGATTCAACAGTTGTTAAAGTGTTTCCATATTGCTTTAGTTAATTATCTTTCTGAACCACTTGAATGTAAATTGCAGAAACCATGACACTTTTCACCTAAATGCTTCAACATACAATGTTAGGATATTCTCCTACATAAAAATAATACCATTTCACATCGGAAAATTACCAATTATTCCCTATTGTCATGTGATATCCAGTCCTATTCAAATTTTCCCTAGTGTTGTCGCTAATGTTTTCAAACCAGCATCCAATCAAGTTTCATCCATTGCATTTGGTCGTCCTGTCTCTTTAGTCTCTTTTAATCTACAACATTCCTCCACCCTTTTAAAATGCGTCTTGTAGAATGTACCATATTGAGTACATATTGCGTAACTCCATTTATGTAAAATTCTGAAAAATGCACACTAATCCATGGTGATGGAAAGCAGATCAATGGTTACCTGAGGATGGGAGCAGAAGATGAGAGAAAAGAGGGATGGATTGCAAAGGGCTCTGAGGAAATTTTGGGGGTGATGATATCTGCCTTATTTGATTGTGGTGATACTTTCACAGTTGTATACATATGTAAAAACTGATAAACTGTACATTTTAAATATGCACATTTATTGTGCTTCAATTACAACTCAACAAAGCTTTAAACCGTTGGAGGGGGGAAGAATGTACTAGTGAAAATAATAGCGGGCCACCCCTGTGGCTTAGAGGTTAAGTGCGCGCGCTCCGCTACTGGTGGCCCGGGTTTGGATCTGGGGCGCGCACCGAGGCACCGCTTCTCCAGCCGTGCTGAGGCCGCGTCCCACATACAGCAACAAGAAGGATGTGCAACTATGACATACAACTATCTACTGGGGCTTTGGGGAAAAAAAAAAGGAGGAGGATTGGCAATAGATGTTAGCTCAGAGCCGGTCTTCCTCAGCAAAAAGAGGAGGATTAGCATGGATATTAGCTCAGGGCTGATCTTCCTCACAAAAAAAAAAAAGAAAATAACAGCACAGAAAATTTTGTATTGGGACTGTCCTGGAAAACCTAGGCTGCATGAGAATTGTGTTTATCATCAATCACCAAGTCTTTATTCTACCCACTTCTAAATTTCTCTCTGATATCCTATTTTCACTCACATCACTTTACACTGGATTTAGAGGAGGTGTATGTCTTAAACAATAGCAAAAATACATTCTAAGTTTTAAACTACTTCTAGGAAAGTGCTTGAAAATAATTTAAGAAAACATTTAAAATATGTTTTAAAGATTCAATGCAATCCCAATCAGAATCCCAAGGACATTCTTCACAGAAATAGAACAAAGAGTACTAACATTCGTATGGGACAAGAAAAGACCCCATATAGCTAAAGCAATCCTGAAAAAGAAGAACAAGGCTGGAGGCATCACAATCCCTGACTTCAAAACATACTACAAAGTGATAGTAGTTAAAACAGCATGGTACTGGTACAAAAACAGACACACAGATCAATGGAACAGAAATGAAAGTCCAGAAATAAAACCTCATATCTATGGGCAGGTAATCTTTGACAAAGAAGCTAAGGACACACAGTGGAGAAAGGAAAGTCTCTTCAATAAATGGTGCTGGAAAAACTGGAGAGCCACTCGCAAAAGAATGCAAGTAGACCACCTTCTTTTGCCACACACAAAAATTAACTCAAAATGGATCAAAGACCTGAAGGTGAAATCTGAAACTATAAAACTCCTGGAGGAAAATATAGGTAGTACACTACTCGCCACCAGCCATAAAGGAATCTTCTTGAATTCCATGTCTACTCAGACAAGGGAAACAAAAGAAAAAATAAACAAGTGGGACTTCATCAGATTAAAGAGCTTCTACAAGGCAAATGAAACCAGGATCAAAATGAATAGGGAACCCACCAGCTGGGAAAAAATATTTGCAAACCGTATATCTGACAAGGGATTAATCTCCATAATATATAATATATATATAATCTCCATAATATAACTCACACAACTGAATAACAAAAAAACAAACAACCCAATCAAAAAATGGGCAGAGGAAATGAACAGGCACTTCTCCAAAGAAGATATACACATGGCCAATAGGCACATGAAAAGATGCTCAACATCACTAGTCATCAGGGAAATGCAAATCAAAACCACAATGAGATATCACCTTACACCCTTTAGAATGGCTATAATCACCAAGACAAAAAGCAACAAATGCTGGAGAGTCTGTGGAGAAATGGGAACCCTAACCCACTGCTGGGGGGAATGCAAACTGGTGCAGCCTCTATGGAAAACAGTATGGAGATTCCTCAAAAAATTAAAAATAGAAATACCTTATGATCCAGCTATCCCACTACTGGGTATCTACCCAACGAACCTGAAATAAACAATCCAAAGAGGCTTATGCACCCCTATGTTCATCGCAGCATTATTCACCATAGCCAAGACATGGAAGCAACCCAAGTGTCCCTCGACTGATGATTGGATAAAGAAGATGTGGTATATATATACCATGGACTACTACTCAGCCATAGAGAAAGACAAAATCATCCCATTTGCAACAACATGGATGGACCTGGAGGGTATTATGTTAAGTGGAATAAGCCAGAAAGAAAAAGACAAACACTGCATGATTTCACTCATATGTGGAAGATAAACCAACACACGCGGGCCGGCCCCGTGGCTTGGTGGTTAAGTGCGCGCACTCCGATGCTGGTGGCCCGGGTTCGGATCCCGGGCGCGCACCGAGGCACTGCTTCTCCGTCCATCCTGAGGCCGAGTCCCACATACAGCAACTAGAAGGATGTGCAGCTATGACATACAACAATCTACTGGGGCTTTGGGGGGAAACAATAAATAAATAAAATCTTAAAAAAAAAACTAACACATGCACAGATAGAACAGTTTGGTGGTTACCAGGGGCTAGGGGGGAGGAGGTGGGCACAAGGGGTGGAGGGATGCACTTATATGGTGACTGATAAACAATAATGTACAACAAAAATTTCACAATAAAAAAATTTTTTTTAAAAACTACGTTTTAATTTGAAAACCAAAAGAAAAAGAAAAGATTTTTGGTAGCTCCCCCTTGCTTCCTAAATTAAACAGAGGCAGTTCACAAAAGGATCTACATCCCTCTTTTCAGCTTTTTCTCCCATACAACCTTATACACATCCCATTCTCAGACTGATTGGCCTGCCCGCTATTTCAGACCTCTTGCCTGCAGTGCTGATGCCTTTGTCCATGTTGTTCCTTTCCCATGTGTTCCCTTCTCCCTTCAACTGTCTCTGACAGGCAGAAATCTGACTCATCCTTCAAGGCTTCTTCTGGGAACTGCTGATTACTCTCGCCCTGACCAAATGTCTTCCTCCCTTTAGACCGCTTAGCCTGTGGTTTATACTGCCCTGTTGTCCTTTCCAGAGCTGGAACAGAGTAAAGCAAGGAAGGCACTCACCTGAAATGCAAATTTTATGGGTGTGCCAAAAAACTCGGTAATCAAGTATTTCCAACTTTTTTTTTTTGGTGAGGAAGATGGGCCCTGAGCTGACACCTGTTGCCAATCTTCCTCTTTTTTGTATGTGGGACGCCGCCACAGCATGGCTTGATGAGCGGTGTATAGGTCTGTGCCTGGGATCTGGGCCCACAATCCCCGGGCCTCCAAAGTGGAGCACGTGAACTTAACTACTACCCTACCAGGCCAGCTCCTCAAATATTTTCAAATCAGTAGGCAATCAAGTTTCACTCTTTGCATTTGGTTGTTATCTCTTTAGTCTTTTTTAATCTAGAACATTCCCACCACCTTTTTAAAAATGTACCTTATACAATGTACCATATTCAGTACATATTAAATAGCTTCATTTTATAATATTTATATTATATTTTATATAAACATTTTTAGAATAAAAATGAATGCAAAATTTAGATGATGATATCAAACTTTTAAATAAAGACAGGATCAGTACAATTGATTTTTCCTGAGCCTCAGACTCCTTTATGGCCCCAGGCAGCAATGGCTTGTTCCCACACTGCCTGAAGGAAAGGACTCACTCATCCTGTATCCCCTGCAGCACCTATCCTGGGGCCTGGCAAGTCCTGGGCACCATTCATCTGACCACAATTTTCTGCTCCTTCCATGTATTACTTCCCTCTTTAAAGGAAGGAAAGAAAACAGCAGCCGTGATTAAGGCATCTAAGGATAGAAAACAGATGAAGGGAAAAATATTTAACAGGTTTGTAATCAAAGAGAATCCAAGTTGTCTCCAAGATAAAGAACTTCAGCTACATCCTGCAGATGAAGAAAGACCACAAGGGAAAAAACCGGCTAGTATCTTAAATAGTTCTCAATTTCAAATGCTCTTTTTTATACCAATAATCAATAATCATCCTGAATAATTGACATCATCATGCCCCCTTCTTATCCTTGGTGTAGAAATTTTTTTGTCATAAACAGATACACATGCTTGATATAAAATTAACATATTATATAAAGCCTTTTCCCAGATTTTCTTATCTTTCAGTTATAGAATTCTTTCTTGCAGTAGGGATGAAAAGAATTGTCTGTTTGTGGCATTCACGTTCTTTGTGATTTCATAACCATCTTGACAGTCCTCTTTTGTGGGCCCAAGACTTCAAAATAAAATCTATGAAAGTATTCAGTAACAAGTAGAGTATCTCAGTATTGTCATTGTGTTCGTGTGTTAATGAAAGATTTAATTATTCAATTCATTTCTTCAGGCATCATGATATCATCATATGCAGTCTATTTTCTAATCTGGTTAAAACTGGTTTGGTTCTCGTGACTCTATAAACACGTTACAGCACACAAAACCTCAAAGCTTAAAGAGAAAAAAAAAACCTAATGTAACTTACTGATCTGCTGTGCATTTTCATGTTTGTATATGTAATTGTATATGTAATACTGCTTTGTTTGGTAATATATTCTATTTTTAACATTATCTGGTTTTATCAGAAGATAAATACAAGGAGAGTTCAGATGGCTTAAGCTAAGCACTCCCTGCATAAAAGGATAAATTCTTGCTCCTTAAATTAGGCTAAAATATGCCTTACAGTCACTGAAAACTTAAAACTGCTATTAATTATAATGGAGATCCATCTCTTTAGTTCCGTCTTAAGAGTGAACAATAACAACAATAGCAACAAAAAAACCCCTTAAAACAAGAAATATTTTTAAATGAAATAGCCTGGGACTAGATTCCTCATTTTGTTAATCCAATGAAATCTAGCACATACAAAATGCATCTTGCCTATCTCAAGGGAAGAAACAAATAATAACTAGGAGGATGCCTTATATTTTCATTTGCATCAATATTATTGGTGATTCATAAATTACCTCTTGAAAGTTTAACACAATTTTAGGTTTTATTACTGACTGTAGGCAGAAATAAATTTATATATGTTAGTCATTTGGTAGGGAGGAAGATCCAGATATGCTCCAGGCTAAAAAAAACAGGTGGAGACCACCTCTTGGGGCCCCTTTCTCTTGCTTCATCAAATGTTGTAGTCAAGAATTAGAACAGGATCTGCATTGTGAGCCAGAAGTGCTCATTCCTGTTACACTAAGGAGAAGGAACTGGTTAGTCAGGAATATGGTAAATCACTTGTGGGTACGTTGGTCTCCTCATAGTTGATGATGTAAACAAATTATTTCCTCAGGGGAAAAAAGAGAAGACTTTCAACAAAATAGGCCCAGTACTTGTTGCCTTGGGAAATTTGTAGTTGCTGACTACTGAGTGTCTGACAGTTTTGAAGATTAGATCAAGGACAGCAAACTTGCTTGTCTTGTCTGCTGCAGTATACTCAGCACTTAGCACTCTGCCTGGCACACAGTAGGTGTTTAATACATATCACTGATGAATTTTTTTAAAGTCTATAGTCTTGAAAATACATGGAAAAACCTTAAATGCATATTGCTAAGTGAAAGAAGCCAGTTTGAAAAGGCTACATACTGTACAATTCCAACTATGATGTTCTGGAAAAGGGAAAACTATAGAGACAATAGGATCCATGGTTGCCAGTGGTTCAGGGGGAGGGAGAGACAAAGAAATGGATGAATTGGTGGAGCACAGAGGATTTTTTGGCCAGTAAAACTATTCTGTATGTACACTACAAGAATTGAGCCCTAATGTAAACTATGGACTTTAGTTGATAATAATGTATCAATATTGACTCATCAATGGTAACAAGTGTATCACACTGATACATGAACTTAATAATTGGGAAAACTAGAGAGAAGGAAGGGGGTATATGGGAACTCTTGGTACTTTTTGCTCATTTTTCTGTGAACAAAAACTGCTCTAAAAAATACAATTTATTAATTAAAAAAAAAAGTACAGCAACTAGAAGAATGTGCATCTATGACATACAACTATCTACTGGGGCTTTGGGGGGAAAAAATAAATAAAGTTATAAAAAAAAAAAAGTTTATGAAGCTTTATTGTGCCCCTGACTTCCACCCCAGGATAATATAAAAGCAGCTACCAGAAACTAGGAACGAGTGAATGTGATATTTGAGGTAACATTCTTTAGAATCCATTTTATTTTGAGTAAATAAATATCTATTGAGTGCCAACTAAAGCTGTGCTGGGCAGCATACAGTACAGAGAGAAAAGAAACTGCTCCTCATTCTGAGAACTACAAAGAAGAGCTTTTTTTTTTCTCTTGACCACAAGATTCTTCAGGAAAGAAAATGTTTATCTGTCAAAGCAGAAAAAAGAAAAACTTTAGGGAGTGTGACAATTAAGTAGGAATTTAAATAAAATTGATTGGGACAAAAACAAAGTTTCAAAGACTAGGTAAACGTATGAGGACAGGGAAAGCATTTCAATAAAGGCGTAATAAAGGTAAAATAGTCAATGTTGCATATAAATGGATGTAAGAATGACGATATCTTCAAGCAGTCGGAAAGCCTGTGTGATTTTGCAAGTCATCTGAGACACGCTATAATCACCCCGAATTTCTTTCTCTCTCCCTCTCTCTCTCTCTCTCTCTCTTTCTCTCTCTCTCTCCCTCGCGCACGCGCGCGCGCGCGCACACACACACACACACACACACACACACACTAGCTGTACTCTTTCTAAAGAGCTTTAAATTATAGGCGGTTGAATGCAGCCACAGGAGGTAAGGGAGAAGATGTCTCATTTGCTGCTTAAAACAAAACAAAGCAAAACACAGGCTTATACAATTAGGACATCTTTCTCATCACCAAAAAGGCAGAGAGGTAGTACTGCCCATTCCTGCTTCCGCATCCACTCCTCTGGCTGACCTTTTGTGATTGCCTTTATGCCTCAAATCTGGCCTGGGTGTATATTTTAAGCCGGTTTTATCTGTGCATCAACTGCAATGCATCAAGTGGTAAAGAAAGATGACAAAAGGAAAGCAATGCGATTTTCCCTAATCCTAGCCCACACAAGGAGAGTCCAAATTTGAATATAGCATTTGGGACCTATAACCTACTCAAGCTAGGTTTTTGAAAAAAAGCAAAAATCCACACACAATTCCCCAAGATTCCAAACATTGGAAAAGCATCTTACAGGGTGGGACTACAACGGATTAGGAGCATTACTTGAATATCCCTAAAAGAGGAGGTAACGTGGAGGTAGGGTTTTTTGGTCAGAAGGCTCAGTTCTACTACTTACTAGCTTGGAAAGTCACATAGTCTGTCCGAATCTCATTTTCCACGTCTCTAATATAGGGGTTTAATAACATTTGTCCTTCAGAACAGACAGTTATAATGAAGATAAAATGAGATAATGAAAGCAAAAGTTATTGGTACACTATCATCATCATTGTCATCACTATTCTTTCCCTCACTGGAAAAATACACGTTGTCCAAGAGATACCCAGGAAACTGCCTGAATATTTTTAGGGTGTAATTCAACCCTTGGTGTAACCTTGGAAGACTGGAAATACATAGACTTGCTTTCAAGTTCAGCAGACTGTCATCACCAAGGCTAGAGCATAAGGCCATGAGAATTACGTACTGCACAACTCAAGGGGGCACCATTCATATAATTCAACACCTGCAGCTGAACTAAAGATTAGCAGGTAGAGATTTTAGATCCCACTTTCCATAATAAACTCACAAATGATTAAGCAAACCAAATAGCTAGCTATCCAAACAAGTGGCCCATGGACCTCATATTTTCAAATAAACTTGAGAAGTACAATAAATTTAATGGATGGAAGGGATTCCCATCCTGAAGCTCTGTCTTTTTTTTTAAGTAATAAAAGATATAAACAAATGCTAAAACTAAAAGGCGACAACAAAAAGTATAGGAATTTTAGCCAAAAAACTCACTTATTATTTAAGTCCTACCTTCAATTCTGAGATCAGCCACAACAGAAACGTGTCCTCTAATACAAATTTTAAATAATAGCTCTATGAGAATAGGAAGATTCTTTTTCATGCAAATGAATTTTGCTCTCAAAAAAGAGAGAGAATGAACTGGACAGAGAACCAAGTACCAGAACCCTGATCTACTTGATGGCAGGAAATGCTGATCCTGGCATTTGGATATTTTCTAGAAGTTTTCTCTCTTAAAGTTTATGCAGTTCCAATCAACAGCTCAATAGAATCTTTTCTTTTTTTAACTTGGAAGTTATCTCAACCTTCATTTGGAAGAATGAATAAATGAAAACAACATGGATATTCTAAACAGAAATGAAGTAGAGAGCTAACCCTACCAGATAGTAAAACAAATTGTAAAGTAATAAGAATTAAAACTTTGTGGTACTGGTATGGGGACTGAATTGACAAATCTATCAATGAAACATAGTAGCCTGTAAATGGATTCTAGTGTGTATAAAATATGTGTTAAAAGTTGTATCACAAATCAATTGGGAAGGAAAGATCATTCCATAAATTGTAATGGGCTGAATAGCTAGCAATTGGGAGAAAAATCAACTCATATCTTCATCTCACATGATAAATAAGAAATAAATTTTAGAATATGTAAAGAGATGAAAAATAAAAATCAAGCTTTAGATGAACTAAAAGAAAACAGAATTAAACATTTTTCAAACCTCTGGAAAAGTATGAATTTCTAAGCTTGAAAACAATAGAAGAAATAAAAATTTGACTACATAAGAACAAACATAATTTTGAAAGGTAAAATAGAAAAGCTTACAGCAAACTAGGAAACTCCATTCATGCGAAGGGACTAATAAGTCTAAAGAGTTTAGATAAATAGATATAAAAATTACTACGATTTTAATAGATGAATCAACAAAGGGCATGTTCAGAACATTTACAGAGGAACTACTACAACCAGTTTTAAACAAAAAATTTTCACCTGCAGTTGTGATTTTAAAAAGCAACAGATAAAACAAAGATATGTCATTTTCACCTATAAAATTAGGGGCAAGCCCGGTGGGGTAGTGGTTAAGTTCCCACGCTCCACTTTGGCGGCCTGGGGTTTGCAGGTTCAGATCCCAGGCGCGGACAGATGCACCACTTGTCAAGCCATGCTGTGGCAGTGTCCCATATAAAGTAGAGGAAGATGGGCACGGATGTTAGCCCAGGTCCAATCTTCCCCAGCAAAAAGAGGAGGATTGGCAACAGATGTTAGTCCAGGGCTAATCTTCCTCACACACACACACATACACATAAAAATTGGCAAAATTAAAGAGTAATGCTACTCATTAATATAGAGGGGACAGAAAAATGGATATACTTATGCATTTCCAGTGGCATTTCACGTGGACACAACCTTTTATAGAAGGTAATAAATTTGACAAAATATATCAAGAAGAAAAAAGAGATCTCATGCCCTTTTTTCCAGGGTGTCTATTCTTATTTTTTTTTTTTTTATTTTTCCCCCAAAGCCCCAGTACACAGTTGTCTGTCATAGCTGCACATCCTTCTAGTTGCTGTATGTGGGACGCGGCCTCAGCATGGCTGGAGGAGTGGTGCCTCGGTGCGCACCCGGGATCTGAACCCGGGCCGCCGGCAGCGGAGCGCACGCACTTAACCGCTAAGCCACGGGGCCGGCCCTCCAGGGTGTCTACTCTTGAGATGAAGAAAATGCAAGGTATGGAACAAGCCGTATGGTCGAGGACAGTCATAGAATATTATTTGTGATTATAAAAGATTGGAAGCAACCAAATTATATAACAATCAGGAATTGGTTCAGTAAAGTATAGAATTTGGCAAATGGTAGTTTGAACCAAAAAAAAAAAAGAATGAATGAAACAAACATATGGTAGAATATTATTCAACAAAAAATAAGATCACTACAGAAGTTGAATGGCCATGAAGTGTAGCTATTGTTTGGGGATTTTTCCCCTCCTCTTCCCAACCTCCTTCTGATAACAGCATTCCTTTCTGTTCGAGAATCTTTCCCAATCTTGTGTGATCCTAGTGGGGGTGTATATCATGATGGCCCAACCTCATCTCTGCCAACTGGTGAGCATATGCCCCAGATGGGACTAGTGACAACGTGACATCCCCTTGTACATAGTAATTGGTCAAAGGAAGGATACATTTTTCTTGCCTGACCAATTTGAATCTTTTCCCAGATTTTTTTCAAATTGAAGGTAGACAGAGGCTCTCTCTTCCTTTTGGATGAACTTGGGCTATTGGCAGCTGCACCCCCTGCTATATGGGCTCAGAAGGGCAGAAGGAGAAGATGGAGGCAACATACAAAGAGAAGTAGAATTAGTGAGAGAGGAAAGACAGATCTGAGGGCATCCTCTGGATCCCTGGATATAGCCCTTCCTAAAGTCCCTGTACTTCCCACTTACATGAGCATTACTGACACATGGTTTGGAATGTTTAAGACAATTTGAGTCGGGATTCAGCCCTTAGCATTTGTGTCCTCACTCATGCAAAAATAATGTCTGTACAATATCTTGGGTGACCAGAGTACTCTAAAAATCTAGATCAGACATGTCATTGCCCTGTTTAAAATCTTACAATAGCTTCACATTGCTCTTAGACCATGAAATAATTCCCTTACCATGTCCTATGAGGTCCCACAGGATCCTGTCTCCCTATCTCTTTCTCCTTCACACACACACACACACATGCGCACACACACCCTCCTTCCCTCAACTCATCTCCCTCCATGCTCCTCTTGCTCATTTACTCTATCCACATTGGCTACCTTTCTGATCCTCAAAGTTCGTTCCTGTTCTGGGAACATCTCTATCTCATGTGTGAGGAATGCCCTGGCCCAGACCTTCACATGGTTGATTCTTTCTTGTCAATCAGGTCCCATCTCAAATGACACTTTTGTGAGACCTTCCCTGACTTTTCATGCCACATTATTTTTATTTACTTCGCATTATCTATATCTATCTTAAATTATCTTATTTATTTGCTCGTTTACTATCTGCCTTCTGTTTTAGAATGAAGGAAAAAGTCAAGATAAAAACTTGTATGTACACTGAGATTAAAACTAGGAAACAATAAGCATATGAGGAAATATATATCAGATTTATAACATCGAGGTGATATCTGATTTCCTTCATCTTTTTTTTTAATAATTTTATTTATTTATTTTTTCCCCAAAGCTCCAGTAGATAGTTGTATGTCATAGCTGCACATCCTTCTAGTTGCTGTATGTGGGAAGTGGCTTTAGCATGGCGGGAGAAGCAGTGCGTCGGTGCACGCCCGGGATCCGAACCCGGGCCGCCAGCAGCGGAGCGCGCGCACTTAACCACTAAGCCACCGGGCCGGCCCTCCTTCATCTTTTTTTGATTTTCCAAATTTTCTGTAACGTATTTATACTATTTGATTAATTAAGACATAGATAGAAAAAAGTCACATGCTCTTCAGAACCCACTAACTTCCTGGCATTTTTATGAAGAATTTCAATTACCCTAGTCTTAATATTTAGAAACCATAACAACAGGTTTTGCCAACAACTAGCCTCAGAAAATCTCTTGGTTAAAAAAAAGAAGAAAGAAAAAAAAATAAAAGGAGCATTTGGTATGCTAGTTCACTACAGTGCTCCTAATCATTAAGGGATGATACTTGCATTGGGTCATTGTTAATGCTGCCAAAGCACAAAATATAACCCTGATGGGTTTTCTATACATACTCCTAAGCTCACATCAAGACACATCAAAGCTCAGACACAATGACAAAATTTCTTAGAATATTTGGTCCAATGCCATAGCCAAGAGCATAATGAAAATGTCAGTTATTTATTATCTACAACCTGAGAGTTGTTAATTGAGAATAAAAAGGCTAAGGCCTAGAACTTCTACAATTTTTACTTTTAAAAGTAATATTTACTTTTTTTTTTTGATATTTACAATTTTAAAAATTTTGCCCTCCGTAAAAGTGTTTCCAAAGTCCCAAGCACCCCTAGCTGATCACATCTGTTTCTTAAACTCCACTATGACCTTCTTTCTCCTTGAAATCTCATTTCTATTTATTCTCAATGCTCTCTGGCTCTCTTAACCACATGGACTTTGGCATTTCTGCCTTTTGAGAGATCCCACAATCACCCTCGGTGGTTTATTTGAGAGTTTCATCTGTTTTTCAAATACCTACTCTCAACTTGATGGATAACTTCCTTCACTTCTTCCACAGATAGTTATGGAGTGCCCGTATGTGGTAGAACCTGGGCATAAACAAGGCCTTCTTCTCCTCTTGGAACTTACAGTTTACTAGGAGAAACAAGCAAAAACAAGTGAACAAATAGCATAAATACAAATCCTGGTAACTTCTAGGAAGGAAACAAATAGGATTTCCTGCTAGGATGGTCAGGGAAGGTCCCTCTGAAAAGGTAAGTTGAGATCTGAAGCGTGAGGAGGAGTCAGCCTAGGGTAGGAAAAAATATAGCTTAAACTGGGAGGTTTATGTGGCTGGAACATTATAAGCTAAGTGGCGTGAAATAAAGTAAGTGTGGTTAGAAGATGCCAGATCATTCATGGCCTTACAAGTGGGCTTTCACTTAAAGTGCAATTGGAAACAGTCGAAAGGTTTTAATCTGAAAAGTGACATATCTGACTTACTTTTATTTTTGCTTTATTCTTTTTCTTTATTTACCAGTTTTCAAAATAATGACTGGGTTCCTTATATCATAAGGACATAAATTTTATAAGCAATTTGTTGATATTCACAAAATAACTGGCCTGGTATTTTGATTGGGATTATATGGAATCTATAGATCAAGTTGGAAAGAACTGACATCTTGACAATATTGAGTGTTCCTATCCATGAACGTGGAATATCTCTCCATTTATTTAGATCTTTAATTTCTCTCAGAGTTTTGTAGTTTTCCTTACATGGATCTTGAACATATTTTATTAGATTTATACCTAAGTATTTTATTTTGGTGCTAATGTAAATGACATTGTGTTTTTAATTTCAAATTCATTGCTAGTATGTAAGAAAGCAATTGACTTTTGTCTATTAATCTTGTTTCCTGCAGCCTTGCTATAATCACTAATTAGTTCCAGAGTTTTTTTTAATGATTCTCTTGGATTTTCTACATAGATGATCACTTAATATCCTTCAAAATTTTTTTAATATATCATTATGAATTCATGAATTTAAACACCTTGATCTGTTTCAATCTCTTCAATTATTATTTTTATCACTACATAATTATCCCTTCTTGGGCCAGTGGGAGTCTCTTCAAGTTGCTTCTTGAATCCTTTGGACATGACCTCAGTAGTCTTGGATTGCATCACTGCTGTATGGTATGACAAGATATTCCAGGCTAGTCTTTTACATTTCTTGCCCCAGACTTGTAATCAGCTTATTCTCTAAGGAGCCCTGATTCTAACCTCCTAACCAGTTTTTCCAATTCCATTCAACTCACTTTTATTCCATTCTACACATAAAAGCAAGGATAATTTTAAAATCACACCCAGGATGATGACTTCTAAATACCATTTCCGGTGCCGGTCCCGTGGCTTAGCGGTTAAGTGTGCACGCTCCGCTACTGGTGGCCCGGGTTCGGACCCCGGGCGCGCACCAACGCACCGCTTCTCCGGCCATGCTGAGGCCACGTCCCATATACAGCGACTAGAAGGCTGTGCAACTATGACATACAACTATCTAATGGGGCTTTGGGAGAAAAAAAAAAGGAGGAGGATTGGCAATAGATGTTAGCTCAGAGCCGGTCTTCCTCAGCAAAAGGAGGAGGGTTAGCATGGATGTTAGCTCAGGGCTGATCTCCCTCACACACACAAAAAAAGATGAATAAATAAATAAATAAACAAATAAATACCATTTCCTGATAAAAGGCTCCTTGGAGAAAAGAAAGATTCAAGAACAACTTCTAAGTCTTAGGTGAAGACTGATGGGGAATATCAATATCAGAATAATGACTATTTTGGGAAAGATTTGAAGTGGGATGTTAAATCACTATTTCAAAATGCCAGTGGTCTAAATTTTATTTTAAAGATATTGTATAAATAATGTTTCCAAAAATCCCACACACTTAGTAACTGTTTACATTACTTAGTATACTCTTCCAGTCTTTGTTAACTAAATCTACAATTTAAAAGTTGCAAGTAGTATGCTCGTTCTGCTTTATGGCCTGCATTTTTCCATGCAGACAATTTGAAATCTCATCACTTTAAAAGATCTTCAACGTAATGTTACAAACCAATGTTACTGCAATTAAAAAAAAGATATTCAATCATGCTAATATATAATAATTTATTTAATCATTTTCTTACTTTGGGTCGAGTTGCTTCTGTTTTTTTTTTTTATTACTGTTCTCAGTTAAGACTCTGGTTATAAGCAACAAAAAGTGATTCAAGTTACTTTAAGTTGAAATGGTAATGTATTATAAAGATTGAGGGGTGTGTCCTGGAGTCAAAGGGTAGAAATGCAGTTGGGTGTCTGGAAGGAGCCAGAAAGTTTTTAGTCCATTCTTTGTTTATCTCTGTTTTTCTTGATGAATCTCCTTCATTCTTCTTTCCCTTACCCTGATTGTCTCTCCTTGTAGGGGGATAGAGTTACCCCAAAGCTGGGTTTATTTTACCACCCTGACCACATGCAGAGACTAACCTGCAATTCTCCGTTCCAGTTCCACATCCTAGCTTGCATGAGATCCACGTCTAATTGAGTTGTACATCAGGAGATGGGGTTATCCAATACAAACATGGCTGCCAGGGCCCCATCCCTGTGGATGGGGGGTGGGTGAAGTTCCTAGAGAAGAAAAGGATGGCTCATGGGCTAGGCTGACCCTTAAAAGATGTCACTACAATTTGAACAATGCTGCTATGAACAAGTTTGTGGAAATTATTCTTTTTTTCCTTTGTCCTTGGAGTATGTTCCTCCAAGTGGAATTACTGGGTCTCAGAGTAGGAACAGTTCATGACTTATCCTTAGACAATGTGAGCTGGGCCATACTGACACAGGAAAGGAAATAAGGGTGTTGGGAAATACTGGTCTGGCACCTCTCAAGAAACTCTTCCTTATCTCCATGGTATGCCTTTTAAGTCATTGCCTGTTCCACCCTCAGTAAGCACTAGAATGAATACATTCTCTTCACATTCTTTTTTTTTTTTTTTTTTGGTCCCTTCAGTAGTATTTATTGAACAGAGGAGATGAGAGGACAATACAATTCAATGCTCATGTAGTAACATCACATTCTTAAAGGGAGCTATGAAGTTGCAAATTAATTTCTTCTCACAATTTATACCCCATATCCTCTCATCTTTCATATCAGTCCCATTTTCCAACCCTTTTCTGGCCTTTGCCACCCTCTCTCTACGTTCCCCCCATAACACTGAGGATCTGAACTCTTTCCCTCCAGAATACAATAATAAGAAATACTCATCAGCTTAAGCTATTAATTCCTCTGAGTAAATGATAGCTTTCAAGGATATTGATTACCTAAGTACTTTACATTTTTCACCTTTTTAACAACACTACAGTGTTCTTTTTTAATTGGGGCCAGAATTTTAATCTACCTTTAATTCACGAAATTGGGAATTGGACAGGAGTCAGTACAAGATGGCAGGAAGTGCGGGGAAGAGCAGGCTAGAGAGAACCAGGACTGAGGAGTTCCAGGTTGACATCACCCTGGCTGACTTGGCTTATTAGACTGTGAAAGAGGCTACACACAGGAGGAGCGAGAGTGAATAACCAGCCAATACAAGATGGGAGGCATCTGACCGAACCAGACAAAATGACAAAGGGTGGCCTCTGAGCAGGCAAGCTAGCTACTGAAATTAAGGGTTCTGAGTGGGCAAGAACTCAAAGGTAGGCTTGGAGTCCAAGTGTCCAGATGAGGCTCCAAGGAGTGGATGGAAAATATGTCCAGCTCAAGGGACCAGAAGGATAACCAGAGAGATTTGATTCCATACATCAGCATTTAGGGAAGTATTTGCCATGTGTTTTTCATACATTATAATTGCCCAAAATTGCCTTTTTTCTTCACTCTACTGTAACGTCCCCATATTGCTTATTTAAAATTGTACAATTCACAAAGATGCTGTCAGAGCACGACTCTTGGTTCTAAGTCAGAAGTCTCATCCTCTGTCTTGTTTTTAAATGCAAGTGATGAGGGCTGGCATAGCCCAGCAGGTATGTTCTTGTCCACAGCAAGATAGGACTGTGCAGGTGCCATTGGCTGGGGCTGCAGCCCAGGCAGGGGGCCGTGTCCCCTGGAGGGTCCCTCAGTTCTTGAAGGAGTTCTTCCACAGGTGCAATGGGAAAGAAAGAGGCCCTTTCCTTATATGTTGCATTGTTTTACACACTCCTGCCTAATTTTAAGGGTACGAAGGGAATGGCAACTGGTTTCTGAATTTGCAGGGAAAAGTGCTAAAAGCAAATAAGTAGTTGGGAAATTGTCTTGAGGTTCATGGAATGAACAAGGCATTAACGGGTAATAGGCGGCTTATAACTGTTCTGGGAACACTCTACCCCTGTGTTAGAGAGATCGTTGGCCATTTGTTTTATAGAATTTAAAGAATAGCAAAAGCCACTCTAGCAGTTTTGGGGAAATGCTATGGGCAAAAATTACAGAAGAGGAGGGGGAAGGGGAGCGCATGAGGGCCATTAAGCAGCTGTCTGTTAGGGAACATTTAATTTAAAATAAGATAAACATCCAGTGTACTGTAAAATAAATATTTTTGCAACATTTTCATCGCTGCCTCCTTAATGTTGCTGTTTTTAGACTTTGCTAGAATGTAGGATCGAAAACCAATGTGAAGCTCAGATAGTATGGGGCTTGATCCCATTCATCAGTATTGAGGGAAGTATTTAGCATGTGTTTCAATACATTATAATTCCCCAAAATTGCCTCTTTTCTTCACTCTATTATGATTTCCCCATGTTGCTTTATTTGAAATTGTACAATTCATGTAAGATTAAGGCTTGCTTCAATGAATATGCTCCAATTTTTCATTTGACATAGAATTGCATGTGCTCCTGTCTTTGTTAGTGACTAACCCCCTCTGAGTACTTAATTCTTAGTAAATATTAAGTGATGTATTTGCTTTTGTGTTCTTGGCTAGAAATTACATGACCGGGCATACTCTCAAATTTTGCACCTCTTTGGATTATGTGCTTTTTGTAATAATGAATCAAAATAGATTTATATTCAAATGCTTCCTTGAATTCAACATAGAGTGAAAGGGATTCTAGGATTTTCAAAACACTAGGGAAATGTGACGCTGTGATGGAATTGTGTCAAATGAAACCTCTAGGATAAACTGAGCAATTGTTCTTTTTACCAGGAAAGAGAATTTTTTAAAAAGAGGAATCTCTCAAATGAGATATTATTAACAATTATAACAATTATTTCAATTATTTTGGGTTATGTATGATAACCTGAATACATCAAAGTGAACATAATGGACTCTGATTTAACTACATGGGACTACAATTTTTCAAAACAGTGAATTCCGACTTGTATCTAGTAGGATTTTTTTTACTATGCTACTGACCTAGTTTCAGACGTGGACTCACAAATCCCAGGCCCCTAGGAGAGTAGGAAGAAAAGTTACTCGCTTATATTCTGCAATTTATTACACTAATTTATGGTCCTTCAAGTCTGGGCAGGGGATGGGCTGTTCTTGTTTTATAGAAGAACCTTTTTGTCCTTTGTTGGGGACGTTTCCAGCAATTTAACAATTGACTCTAATAGAATTTTATGAATAAAACTAATGAAAACATGAAGAAATGAACTCTAGAGACCAAACATACAGTAGCTTATTGTTCACTCCCTGGAGAATAGAAATACCTTCTCTAACAAGGTACAATGGTGCAAACAGGAACAAACACTCGGGTTTCAATGAACAAGGCATTCAGGGTCAGGAGAAGGCCAATATTGCTGACCTTAATCTGGTCAGTAAGAATAAACCCCATAAACAGGTATAAGGAAAAATGCAAATGCATTTCAGCTTTTGGATGTGTTCGGATGATTATTAAAATTGTTTTAAGGGAGCAACAAATTACAAAATCTAGTTCTTTGTGCTTTTACCCATCTCGGTATTTTTTTGAAGGGGCTATATATAATAAATAAGTAGTGCTTTCTCTTTCACTAAGGTCAATCCTTATTTTGCCTATTCTCTCGGATCTTGGGGACTATACAGGAAGCATGGAAAGAGAGAGTTGGTACATCTGAAATACCTACCATGGGTTTCAATGACCAAATTCTTCAATATATCAAGCCTTTTATTGGAATGCAATCACAAGAGACTCAAAGAGAGCAAATCACTCCATTTCCTTGGGTCTCAGTGTCCTCATCTATCAAACGAGAAGTGTATGTGATCAGCGTTTGCCCAAGTGTGGTACTCATACCACTGGTAACACCTGAGATGATTTTAGGTGGCACGTGGACAATTGCTTTAAGTTACATATTTATTTTACTAGCCTATCAAACCTTCATGAACATTCCTGCTTAGAAGTAAAGTGGGTATTCAGTTTTTTAAAAAGCCAGTCAACATAAAGACAAATATTAAGTAAATGATATCAGGATGTGACAAAATGATGACATTATTTTTGAATGAGTAACAGCTGGAAATGCTAGACTGGATAATCTCTAAGGTATGTTTTAGCTCTAAGTCTAAAATATCTATAATTTTTAAGCCTTTGTTCCAAGCCTTGCTCACAGGAACCATAAAAGAGAAGGCAAAATGAAATAAAACAGAGAAGATTAAACAGCAGAAGTGGAAAGGAAGAAAAGCAAAGTGCTTGGATAATTCTTAGACTTGATAATCACTCAAGAATTAAAACTGGATACATTTCCTTTGATTTTGACATAGAGTTTTCACATAACTGTCTGAGTAACTTCATGCAACACTTTCATAAAAGCCTTTAAAAAGATCCCATCTTAAATTATAAATCCTGTAAATGTGCACTAAATGTTTACATTATGATCAACATTGGGTTCTAGAAGAGTTGCAAATTCTGCTGTGGTTGTCCTTTCACTGCTTGTTGGAATGGAAAGATAATACCATACATACTAACTTCATTTATTAAGCGCCCTGTAATAGGCTTGCACTTTGTAAACCTTATGTTATGTAATCCTCACAACAACTCTACAAAAGAGGTATTATTTCCCCTATTTTCAGGTTAAGAAACTGAAGCTTTTTGAGTTTCCTAACTTGTTAACTATCTTACCCAAGGGCTCACAGCTAGTCTTTGGTGAGCATTTAGTAATATGCTACCCACTGGGGGCCGGCCCGGTGGCGCAAGTGGTTAAGTGTGCCGCTCCTCTGAGGTGGCCCAGGGTTCGCCGGTTGGGATCCCGGGCGCACACGGACGCACCGCTTGGCAAGCCATGCTGTGGCGGCGTCCCATATAAAGTGGAGGAAGATGGGCTTGGATGTTAGCCCAGGGCCAGTCTTCTTCAGCAAAAAGAGGAGGATTGGCAGATGTTAGCTCAGGGCCGATCCTCCTCACACACACAAAAAAGAACATGCTCCCCAGGTCTATCTCATTTCTAAGCACACGCTTTTTCTACAACATAAAAGTTTTATGTAAGACTTTTAAAAAAAACCTCTCTCTCTTTCCACAGAAAGAGAAATAAAGACACCTTTGGACTTGACCAAGAAAAACTTTTTGAAGAACTCAAATTCTTGAAGAGTAGGACAGAGACTTAAGTGGTTATCATAGACATCTACCATCTCTGTCTTGAGAGTTTATGCTGTCCCTGGATTGAGACTCTTCCTCTGCCTCTGCAGATAACCTTCCTGCTCCTCACCACTCATGCCCAGGGTGAAAGCTGGCATCTTTTATGACTCGTAGTTTTTCTTCCCTTACAGCTTATCTGTCCATATCCCCAGCTAAGTGCTTATTCTCTCACTGCCCTCTCCACCAACTCGCAACTTTCAGCAAAAAGTGACCACGTTGTTTCCCAAACTTGTACAAAATCATCCCTTGACCGTTCCTTCCCTTTTATTGTCGAGAAGTCCTCTTTGGAATGCTCTAAGAACTCTAAGGAAGACCAACTATCCACTTCTTTTTCCTGGAGAACCCTCTCTGTTGTCCAAAAACAATGCGGGAAGATCTGAAGTTAGAAACTGTGTCTGCAAATAAAATTATCAACTCCTTGATGCTTCTGAAGAAAGTTCTTACATAAATTAACTTAATTTTTTAAAACTACAGTAAAAGAAGTATCTTAACAAGTGGGGAAATAAAACTGAAAACATTTACAGTATTTGGAAAACAGTCTTAGTCATAAAGGTGCTAAGGAAAGAAGGAAGCTACCTCTAAGCACACCTTGTTTAAAACACAATGACTTCTGTTATAGACAGCTGACAGGTGCCAGAGCAGTTGTTCAAGGGCAAAGAGCCCAGCAAGGAAAATATGGATGCAAACCCTTGGTTCAATCCCACTTCCAATTGTCTCTGTTATCAGCACCTTTCCCACTCATGCTAAAGGAAGCTGTGTTTTCAAGATACCTCTCCAAGGCTGGGCCAACACATCTACTAGTTTCAATCTATAAGATTGCCTTTTTTGTGTGTGTGAGGAAGATTGGCCCTGAGCTAACATCCGTTGCAAATCTTTCTCTTTTTGCTTGAAGAAGATTGTCCCTGAACTAACATCTCTGTGCCCATCTTCCTCTATTTTTTTGTATATGGGACACCACCACAGCATGGCTTGATGAGCGGTGGGTCTGCACCCAGGATCTGAACCTGTGAACCCCAGGCCAAAGCAGAGCACACGAACTTAACCACTATGCGACTGGGCTGGCCCCCGAGAACCATATACCAGGAATTCCCAACCTATACGTTTCCTTCCCATTGAAGGAGGTGACATCTTTGCCTTGTACTTGGTCTCCACCTCATTCACTTTCAAGGGACATCTCTTCTGGATTATTCCTTTGCAGCATCAGCCCCCACATTCAGACACCATCTTTAGCTCAGACTGATCCTTAAACTTCAGCCTGGGTAGGAGCTCTGCTCTGTGGTGTTTCCTTGCCCAACTTGCTTGGGAGAGGGTTTTAACTTTAGAAGGACCACATCTTGAGAAAGTAGAGGCCAGGATGTTCCTCAGGGAATTCCCACCACTGAACAGGCTCTGTGCCCCAGAGAATCACTTAGTACACACATACACCTCAAAACATAGATGACCTCACCCCTACTACAGACAATGAACACTGATATTTTCTATTTAAGTTTTTTATTTCATTAAAAAATGCTGGTGGGTACTCACTAAATTTATTTTGTTACCCACGAATGGGTCATGACCTACTGTTTGAAAAGTACTTCTCAGAGAAGGCCTTCTGGATAAATTCTTTGAATACAAATGAAAACATTAAAATGGGCTCCATTTTATGGAGATTTGCTTTCTAGGGTGCCATGACCTAGCCCTTCTGGTCCTGCCTCACTCCTTTTGTTGCTCTGAGTCAGGGTTTCCTGATCGAGGGGCTGCTTTGGGACCCTTGTCCTTGCCTTCCTTAGGCCTCCACTCTCTAGCTCCACCCCAGCCCTCTTGTCCAGAGTTTCTTGCCCCTTGAAAATGTAGCATGGCCATGCTATGAAATTATAGCTTCAGAGATTCATCAGTTTGCCACTTTGATGATTCCATGTTTTAATCCAATCTTGAAAATTCAAGATGTATTTGGTACAGCTTATCTTAACAAATAACACCACACACAAACAAGTGAGCCCAGGTACTAACATCGTAACTATCAATTATGAAAGAGATTGAGATTGAGAAATGGCAAAATTACACTGCCCAAGTATATTTGTCAATGTCTGCTCTATTCTTCAAGATTAAAAAAAAGTCAACATTTTCTTCATAGTTTTTAGTATTGATTGTATTAACTATTTGCGGTTGTTTGATGAATCACAATCTCCTCCATTAGATCCAAGTTCAATGAGATCAGAAACTATCTAGCTCACTCCCCAGCACCTAGCATAATGCTTGATACATACTAGTGAGTTTCAATAAATATTTGTTGAATAAATAAATGAATTAAGGAGACCTCATTAAGATTTCTTTTTTCACAAAGGCTTTGAACTTCCTCTCATGTCTTATAAACTAGAATACTGAATGTGAATTTGTCACTGAATCAAAAAATATATGTACAGCCCTACAAGTTTGAGTTATTTTAGGATCCCAATTGGGGTATAATCCCTCCAAAACACATCAGCATCCAACCCCAAATGTAGCTTTATATTAATACTAGCTGCAATCTATTGCACACCTCACAATAACTCTAGGAGGTGGGTACCATTATTATCCCCCGTTATACAGAAGAGGAAATTGAGGCTCAGGAAATCAGTCTCTAGATTCTAAACCATTTTGCCTTTATACTAAGCTTTATAGAACATCTTGTTATCTTTTATTTTTATTTTATTTTATTTTTTTGTGAGGAGATCAGCCCTGTGCTAACATCTGCCAATCCTCCTCTTTTTTTGCTGAGGAAGACTGGCCCTGGGCTAACATCCGTGCCCATCTTCCTCCACTTTATATGGGACGCCGCCACAGCATGGCCTGCCAAGCAGTGCGTCCGTGTGCGCCCGGGATGCGAACCGGCGAACCCCGGGCCGCCACAGCAGAGTGCGCACACTTAACCGCTTGCGCCAGCAGGCCGGCCCTTGTTATCTTTTAGAAAAGGTTTTTTCTCCCTCCATCCTTCTAAGAATCTTTTGTGCAAAGAGAGCATTAAGAAATGTTGTGGAAGAGGAATGAGATTTAAAATCAGGTTATTCCGAAAGAGGATGTATAATTTCATAACGGACTGGCTCCTTAAAGATGTTTACACACATTTTGAACATGCCTTTTAAAAATTTGTCTTTTCTTAATGTGAGTAAATGACTAATCTCTCAAATAACATCACTACTGCCTGATCTTGGATGATATTCTTTCAAATATAAATGGGTGTCACAATATCTGAGAGGAGAAGTAGCTGGTTCTAAAATAAATTTAAAAATGAGGAATAAGAAATAATAATTACTATATTAACAAAAAAAAAGGTGTTCTAAACAAATTTTTAAAGTTAAAGGAGGGAGATTTTGTTCATCTATAATCTTATGAATAATTTCTACCTTGGAGCATGGTTCTGGAGATATATTTTAATCTGAAAGCTCTGTGCCTCTCATCTTGTCAATTTCCTCTAAGTGAGTGGGTAGAGCGTGCAAAAGGTGTTAAATGGGGCTCAGGGGAGCATGGTCCGAGTTTTCTGAATTTTACAAAAGCAGTGGCAATTTTTATTACTTTTCTTATAGTTATTTCAAAAGGACACATATCCTGATATCGTTTCATCTCTCATAATTTGTAGTCATAGTGAGCCCCTTTAAGAATCTGGCCAGCAACAAACACAGTGACCACCCAAAGCACTCAATAAATGCTTAGTAAGTAAAAAGTGATGTTAAGATTGACTTCAGCTAGCGCTGGGCTGAGAGGTCAGTGAAGATCGATCCACATTCCTCCTGCCCCTTCTCTTCCCTTGCCCAATCTCACTTTTGACCTCGGGAACTAAACTGAGATTCTTTCTGCTGGCTCATGGTGGGAAGGTGCCAATAATTAAGTGACAAATTATTAGCTGATAACATTGAGGCAACTGCCTCCCTTGATTTCCATCCTCAGCCAGCACAGCTGGGCTTGGACAGCTGCCAGGGAAGCCATGGTGGTCCAGCTGCCCAGAGAAACAAACTCACGGAATTGTGTTTAGGTGTAAAAATCAAAGTGGGAAATTATGCAGATAAATAATGTTGCTTTGATAGCCAACTCTGATCTTGTCACAAAGAAGAAGTTAAGGAATAAGATGAGAAACAGATTTTAGAGTTATGGGGGTTGGTTATTTTGCAATACTAAAGGAACAGTGGCAAAAGAATTATACACACTAGTGGGGAAGACCTGTTACTGGTCCTCCCACTCCGCCTAGCTATGTGACCTGGGGTCGTTTCATACCTATCCAGTCTGGGGAGTTCTCATCTGTCAAAAAATGTACAGAAACTACAGAAAACTGAGTTCCTTTCTTTCCACATCATGTGAAATAAATTTTTTTCATTCTTTTAGAAAAAGATAATATAATAGCAATATAAACATTATAATTTTTTTTAAAAATGTAAATATCATAACTCTCAGGAAACTTCATTTTTGCATGTTACCTCCCACATGTGTGGTTCAAATACAGTTGCACTCATAGTATACATACATTTTATGCAGAAATATTTAACAGTAAGTAAATCCACCCACTTTAACAAAAACCTGTTTTTTGATCTGTTTGCTGAAATTTACTATATAGATTGCCAAATCTTTTATGTTATAAGTTCTGCCTAAGTTCTTTTATTCCTCTTTCCTTCCAGGAATGAAAGATCCTGCAGGACATTAGACATTTTGCTTGACTTTTGGACTCGTGCTGTCAGTGGGATTTTAGTTTGTAAACTAAACTTTATACGCAGTTGGACTAAACAGAGCATTTAAAACCACCATGACCTTTGGGTTCTCCCAAGTTCCTGTATGGCTTCAGCATCTACCACTTAATTAAAATTTCTCCTCTTGAAATGAGTGACCATCTCCGCCTTCTCAAAATACTCTCCTGTCTGCTCTCCCGACTCCACATTCTCCTGGTGCCCCTCTGACTTCTTCAGCCTCTCATTCTCAGGCTTCTTTGCTGACTTCTCCTCCTCAACACAGTCTTTAAATGTTGGCATTTCCCATGGTTCAGTCTGGAGCCCTCGTCTCTTCTCTCACAATATCCTTTCCCTAGTTCATTTATTTCCATAGTTTTATATTTTTTTTTATTTTTTATTTTTTGTGAGGAAGATCAGCCCTGAGCTAACATCCGTGCTAATCCTCCTCTTTTTGCTGAGGAAGACCGGCCCTGAGCTAACATCAATTGCCAATCCTCCTCCTTTTTTTTTTTCCCCAAAGCCCCAGTAGATAGTTGTATGTCATAGCTGCACATCCTTCTAGTTGCTGTATGTGGGATGCGGCCTCAGCATGGCCGGAGAAGCGGTGCGACAGTGCACGCCTGGGATCCAAACCCGGGCTGCCAGCAGCGGAGCACGTGCACTTAACTGCTAAGCCACGGGGCCGGCCCGTATTTCCATAGTTTTAAATACTTCCCTGAACTTCTCCTCTGAGCTCACATGCCCCCTATATTCACCTTACTTATCAAACTGCCTCCTTGCCATTTCCTCTATTTAACTGAAGATTGAAGATGCTGGTGGAAATAATCCACAGAAGAATCTTTTTTTTTTTTAATTTTATTTATTTATTTTTCCCCCAAAGCCCCGGTAGATAGTTGTATGTCATAGTTGCAAATCCTTCTAGTTGCTGTATGTGGGACACGGCCTCAGCATGGCCAGAGAAGTGGTGCGTTGGTGCGTGCCCAGGATCCGAACCCCGGGCCGCCAGCAGAGGAGCGCGTGCACTTAACTGCTAAGCCACGGGGCCGGCCCCACAGAAGAATCTTAGAGCATGACCATCCTTAAGAATTCAGAACTTTCCTCACAGGCACCTCAAACTCAATATCTCCAAAATAAACCTCTTGATCCAACGCAACCCCCACCCCAGAACACTCCCTCTCCTAGTTTTCCTCCATCTCAATGAGTGGTACCATCCTCCATCCCGGTGCTCAATCTAAAAAGCCCTGTCATACTTAACTCCTCCCTCCCTCTTTTCTCTTGCGTTCAGTGAATGCAGCCATTTCTGCTTCCTTGAATATTCCTCGTCTTCAGCAGTTTCTCTCCAGCTGTAAGCCATTCTCCACTCTGTCCTGGATCACTGCAGTAGTGACCTGACTGACTTCCCTGTTCACACTCTTGCTTCCTGCTGAAAGATAGCCAGAGCAATTTCTTTTAAACACAAATTGCATCATGACACACCACTGTTTGACAACCTTAAATGGATTATACTTCCAGTAAAATCTAAACTCCTTTCATGGCGTACGTGATCTTTCATGGTCCCCTTTTCCTATCTTGTCCCACCTGTTTCCTCGCCCTGTACCTCTCAGCCACACTGAACTCTTCTCTCCAACTGAATATACCAACCCCTTTTCTGCCTCAAGGCCTTGGACTCACTGCTACTTCTGTTTGGGACCCTGCTCCTCTACTCCTTGCTTGCCGACCTTCTGTTCGTTCCTCAGGCCTCAGCTTCGGGGTGACCTCCTCTGAGAGGCCTCCCTCTACCTAACCCCTCACACACACACACCATTAATGGCCCACTGTATCTTTTCTTTAATAGCATTTATCACATATTTAATTATGTATTTTTTCTCTGTTTATTTTCTTTATCTGTTTATTGACCATCAACTGCTTCTGCCACTTATCCTTTCACTAATTAATAATACATTAATATTTGTTGAATGAATAATTTACAAACTCTGAACACAAGATAATTGGCTTTAAAAGAGGGGGGGAAACTATTTAAACTTTCAAGATTTAAAAAATATTTCCAGTGCTTGGAAGTCTTTAGGTTTATAACCATTTGAGAATATAAGCCAATAAAATAATTTTAAGAAACAGTGCTCTCCACAAACTGGCCTACAAGGAAAGAGAGGCATTCATTTGTATATTTGTTGGGAATGTTTAACTGGAGATTGAAGATGCTGATGGAAATAACCACAGAAGAGTCATGGAACATGACTACTTAGAATTCAAAAATTTCCTCTCCTGGTGTTTATGGGAAGGATAATGTCAACAATGGTGTTAGCCAAACCTGCTCTTGTTCAATTATTAGTCACAATAAAGTCATTTGACCTGACAAAATGAGTGACAAGAGGGTTTTTATCGTCATGGAACTGGTTCAGATAAAATATTCAAACATCTGGGATTCTCTCAGAGTTTGGGATCCTTTCCTGGTTTATGAAGAATGCATTTTTAAGAAACATCTGGCTTGAATTCCTTCCCTTTTGTTAATTAGGTAAACAGTTTAAAATTCACATAGTGTGAATTAGCCGGCCTATTCAAATATTTTGAAGGAAAGGAGTCTTCAGTGAGTGACATTATGGAACAAGAAAGCATGTTAATTTATATTATTCTTTTGTTATTTTTACCTATAAAAGTAAGTGTGAAAATTTTTTATTATCCATCATGACAGTAGAGATGGACAGGAATATTTGTTGTTTGAATTAATTATGTATCTTTGGTTGTAGCATTATATTAGCATGTATCAACTGATCAAGGAAGGAAATAGTTCACATACAAAATCAGGGCTGACTGCTGGGCTGAGAGGCCAAGCGGGTCTTCCACCTTTTCCTTTAAATGGAATAATCCCCACAGCAGAAGTGGCACGTGTGCCTGCATATATGTGTGTGTATTCAAGGTTACCTCCCCAGGGAGCAAAGATGTCCACACCAAGAACAGAAGCTGAGCAGAACCTACATAGAGAAGATTCAACAGCAAACCCAGGCTGTTTATATCAGTCAATGACTTCTGGGCAGGATAGGCGATTTTTTTTAGGTAGTACTAAAAGTAGAAGTTATAAACATCCTCTCTACTTCTCTGAGAGCTTACAGAGACAGCTCAACACAGAGCAAAGAATCAATTGAGAGAGAGTGGGAGGAGGGAGAAATCCTGGATAACAGGTGGCTGCTGGAGGCCCTTGCAGCTGTGTATTGACGGAGGAAAGACTTGCCTTCTGCTCTACACTCATACATATCTGGCCCACGACAGTCGACGAAGATTCTGTTCTTAAAGGGAGCACTTTGGGCAACTGCAGATGGAGAAAGAAAACGAATGAAAAGCCTTCATGCAAGGAAATAATCATTTTGGTGACGACAATCATGGTTGAGGAACAGCATGAAGACTCGGAGAGAACTACTTAATGAAAATATCCAAGGAAAGAGAAGGAGAAGATTCTGACAGGTCAACATAGCCACAGCGACCTCATGAAATCTGGTTAAGAATCGCATTAAACGCTCAGTGAGGAGGGATTAAAAGTTAACACCAGAACTGTTCTATGTATTTTTATCTGTTTAGTACATATACTTTTGATTGAATTAACTATTTGGTTAACTCTGTATTGTTAGTTGCCAGAGTATGGATTCAATTAATCTCAACTTATTTTGGGGGTGTGTATAAAAAGACCTGAATTAAAAAAAAATCTAGATGTTTTGTTAAAGAAAGGAAGCTGTCCTCCATGAATCCAACGGTTAACTGCAGTCAAGGTTCCAGAGTGGACAGACCAGGTCAGCAGCATTCCTTAGAGAACAGGGTTGTGGGGGCTTTGTTCCCGCCAAGGTGGGTTTTACTCTACCCTCGCAGGAATGGATGTTGATGGAATATGAGTGCTTCTGATCCTAAGGTGAGAGGCTGAAGAAATAAAGAAAAGGACTAATGGAAGGTTCTAACTTTACCATCTCCTTGACTTGTGTCTTTCAGCCTTCCAAAGGCTGTGTTTGTCCGCTAGGCTGTAATCTCCCAAGACCACCGGTAGCCATTGCTGGGATGGTCCAGAATGTATTATGACATTCATTCTGGAGGAGTGATGATTGAGCTGAGAGCTAGGAAACTGGATTTTAGTTCACGATCTACACTAGCAACTAGCTGAGTGACCCTGCTCAAGTATTCCGGTCCTTTCAGACCGGAATTTTGGTCTTAAATTTCTCGGTCTAGTCCTGCTGACAGCATCCTCCCCCTCAGATGCAGAACCTTCTCTGTCTTGTCTTCACTTGCCCTCACTCTCCCTGGCTCATCGATTCCTAAACTCTGCCTGGAGAAGCTCTTGGTGGTTTGGACCCATAGACTCACCTGGACTGGGACCTCTTTCCAAGAATGCCTCTCTCAGCTTGCAAAGCATCTGAGACATTTCTCTACTTCACTTAACGTACCCTTTCCTATCCTCCCATTCCTACCTATGAAAGTCCAATGCCTTCAAGACCAAGTCAAATCCTGAGTTCAAGAAACATCCTCAAAGCCGCTCAGAATATTTCCTCTGTCCTCCAGAATGATTTATGCATACATCTGTCTCTCCTGCTCCTCATTGACTGTGGGTTCCTCACAGGAGAGACCAGCTCTTCTTTGCCACAGACCCTAACAATTTGCTTTGTTGAGTCTGCTGAATTGCTTTGAACAAAATAATTCTGGTTTTATTAAATAAATATCACTGGGATAAGTGTAAAAGAACTTCTGTTTAGGTTAATACACACATAACACATTCTAAGTGTTTTTAAAAACTCTTTTGTTGAGATAGAATTCACATTCTATACAATTCACCCATTTCAAGTATACAACTCAGTGTTTTTAGTATATTCACAGGGTTGTGCAACCATCACCACAATCTAATTTTAGAACAGTTTTGTCTCTCCAAAAAGAAACCCTGTACCCGTTAACAGTCACACCCATTCCCCCCTCCCCTCAGCCCCTGGCAACTGCTAATCTATTGTCTGTCTCTATAGGTTTACCTATTCTGGACATTTTACGTAAATGAAATCATACAATACGTGGTCCTTTGTGATTTAAGCTTTGTGCTATGGAAACACTCAGAGATTTTTCTTTTTAAAAGGTTGGCTCCTTTAAATAAATCTCTGGTAAAATCCACTTTAGGAGGGAGAAATCATTAATCAGGCAGGAGGAACACTGAGTGACCTTTTTAAGAGTATTTGTATTTTAACAGTGAGTAACAATGCCATCACACAAATAAATGACTCTTATTTAAGAGGAAGACACTTTGGGCGAATGTAAAATACATCAGGGAGCAGTTGTCCTCTCCCAAGGCTGGCTCTCACCTCTGCAATCTTCTGACCCTCCAGCATACCCCAATTGGAGGAATTGTCAAATTCTTGGGAAAGGCGAAAAATTCGCAATGTATCTTCTCACTAATAGAACGAGGTGCAGTTTTTCAACAATCCTTGAAAAGTTTCCTAAGAATTAAACCCACCCTCTTAAAGAAACAAGTTTAAACATTTATTACCTATTTTTTGGATTCTAAGATTCACAGTTTTTCACATTTAAATATTGCTTCAATTGGGATGCATCTTACAGTCGCTGCTGGCCTGGTGACCGTCATGGAGGAGTTGTCATAGCTGGCACAAGCGCAAACCTATCATAGCTGTTCATAGGGTGTTTCAATTGAGATGTGTGCATGGTTGGCCCCACCTGTGCTGAGTCCCCAGGCCACTGACAATGTCTTCAGCAAGTGCACACTATGATTAGACATTGACATTCTCCATACCCATTGCTCCTGATAGCACGGAGGATGATATTATGTGAAGAAACACAGATACTGTTGACCGAGGGTTGAAAGTGGTTCAGAAGACTCAAGTTCTGCATGCAAAGAAGTTTTAGGAATACCCTCACCTGATACTTTCCTTTCTACATATGCACAAAAGTGATATGTGATTTTAAAAAATCTATATCTAAGTAAGTGTGAAGGAGCATTTTCAAACGGATTTTTTTAAAAAGCTTGTGTTAGAGTTTAATTAGCAGGCATTTGTTTCTTTCTCAGTGACACATAAAATAATGATACATTTTACTATCTTAAATTCTGCAGCTTAAACTCAGTATATCCCTGGTGTGTTATCTCATTCTGTGCCCTTTGTAAATTAGAGAAGAGGCTGAGAAATGGAGCCGAACTCTCAGAGACTCAAGCCAGCAGGGCTAGAAAAATGAGTCTTACGTAAGGAACTTTGGAGGTTACTTCTCATGCCCCAATTGTTGCACAGAGAACAACAACAACGAAAATCATGATAGAGAGGAGCAAGTTGAGAAACACAAGATTCAAGGGGGGTGCAGTTTTCAGAGGCTGGCCAGCAGCCTGGAGATGCTCTACAAGCTCCTGGAATCCTCTGGAGCATTGCAGAACTCCATAAACTGTATGCTGACATCATCCCTGTCTGGGCAAAGATGGGACCAGCAGCCACCCAAGAATGGCATCTCAGAATCCCTAACGAATTAATCACCATAAACCAGAGCGGGAGAGAGAGAACATGCTCGTGCCCTCAGTCGGCCTTCACCAGGGAGTCCCACCTCCCATTCACCAATTAACTTTACAGTTGCATCTGCCTTTCTGCCAAGCTCTCTCATAAAGGAATTTATCACCTTCTGTTCTGCTTTCTTCCCAAATGTGAATCAGAAACCAACAGTACCGTTTAAAAAGGCACTTTCAGCAAATCCAATTATGCTCCCAAGCACCTTTACACAGAATGAGTGAGCTCTTCTGCATTTCCTTTTGTGGCTTTATTAATGGTGCTGGCCCAGAAGCTCACTTCTAGCTGGGGCCAATAATAATAAGAAACGCTTGTTTATGTGCCAGGGGCTGTTCTGAGGTCTTCACGTATATTACCTCATCAAATCCTCAGGAGAATCCTATGAAGCAAGTACTGTTATTACACTCATGTTACAGATGAGGAAACTGAGGCACTGAGAAGTTAAGAAACTTGAGCAAGGTCACAGCTCTAGACAGAAGAGATGAGGGTTGAACCCAGGCAAGCTGGCTTCTAACCACCGTTATGCTCGACCGTGAAGGAAGATGATCAGACTCCTCACTTTGCCTTTTTGTAAGCAAAGAATGTGAAAGTTAGCTAGTCCTGTGGTTTTCACGCCTTTACAATCAGTCTTACTTAGAACTCAACATGTGTAGAGGATCCACTCAGAGATGCCCTGTTTGAATGGGGGAGGGGCCTGTAGGCATTGTGCCTGTCTGGCCTTCCTCTAGACCCCTGAGGTGGCCTTGAGCATTTCCTGGGACTCCAGGGGCTTCTGGAAAACCTCTCCTAAATGCCTCTTTTTATCAACAAGTTACCTGAGATCTCAGAGAAGCTGCTGACTTTCCCAGGCTGCAGCGCTTGTTTCAGGCGGGCGGCCGCAGGCAGAGCCCAGCTCTCCTGCCCCGCTCCTGGCTCCCTGGCCCTGCCCCAGCATGCTGCCTGTGCACGTCGGTTAGCGCCCGCTACGCTGCACTTAATGAGGACAAACAAATGTGCTCATCGCTTTGAGTTCAAGTGTGAATTATGTGATCATTCTGCTCCTGCTAAGCAATCCTTCCTCTGGAAAGATCTAGGGCAGATGCTGCAGAGCTTTAAACATAAACTCCCAGAGAACAGAGGCATGCTTACAGGGAAGCCCTCAGAATCGGAGCTGCAGGGTAGTTCTGTTCCTGAATTCATCTCAGTTAGTGTCATCTTCAAGGAAATTTCTTGTCCAGCTATTACTATTATTTCATCCCTGATATTGTTAGGAAGTCTGTCCTTCTAACTTATCCCTAATAAGACAGGGGACAGAAATCCTATACCACTTGAGAAATTTTGAAGGATTCATTCAAGTTGGTAGTATCTCTTTTTCTGGGAGTATAAATCCCCAACTTCTTCTGTATGGATCACTTTGTATTTGCAGAGAGCCCACAAAGCGTCATTGTTTTTGAAAGTATTGCTGCTTGAAAACGAATCTGTGTCCTTTCCTTCACAGCAGGCGCTATCAAGACCTTTTCTGAGGGCTCCAACCAGACAGATGGAATAATTGGCCATGAAGTAATAGTAACATACAATTACCACTCTGTGTTTTTAAGTTAATAAAGAAATGATTCTTTGATTGCAACACTTTCCTTTGTGTTAACTGAACTTTTACTACCTGACATGGTAGTTTAACAACTATTTCAGAACTCTGGTCACAAGCATAAAAAACCTAGCCCGACTTGCCTCTGTCTCTGGCCTTGTCTGATAGTGCCTTGATAACTTCAATAGTGTGAGACATTTATGTAAGATAGAAGAAAAAAAAAAAGAATTAAGTTTTTGCCCAATACTGATAAAAACAATTCCATCTTCCTCTATGAATAGCTGCATTATATTTAGAGTCAAGTGCAACCACAATATTATGTTCTGCATCTCCAGGCATCTTCAGATATGTCTGCCTTCATCTTTTATACATTTGGCAAAGTTATTTATGCTCACACTTAATTTCTCTCTAGAAATAATGCCATACTAGTCATTAAGAAATATAAATTCCCTCTTGCTCTGGCTTGAGATCAGGGAGCTCTCAGCCATAACTTGGAAAATTGTGGGGAAAATGAGCCACTCAGTTGTGAAAAACATTATTAATACAAGAAGACAATCCTTCTGCTTTATGTTAAGGTGGCTCTCTTCTTGGATCTCACTCACATCTTAAGTCTGTAGTCAGGGCAACAATAAGCAGGGGGCAAACGTCTTCTTGTCTGGATGCAACCAAGTGTAAAAGAAAAAAATATATACCATCCTTCAAAAGATATTCTACTAACAATAAATGCTATCAGAATTGCCTCATTTCTTTTAGTAATTTTCTAATGCAATCTCTCTCAAGTGGAGCATTTTCAATATATAGATGTGCAATCTTCACCCAAGACCTACTAGATCAGAATCTTTGGGGACATGACCCAGTTTGTTAAAAAGGCTCCACGAGTTTTTTGCCGTGCCTACCCTAATTGGCTAAGAAGGACTTTTCTCCATGGTTTATTTTTGTATTCTATTTTTTTCTAAAATTTAAAGATACTTAAATATTCTAATTCCTATTCTAAAATTTAAAGCCCTTTTCTTTTGTAACTTTTTGTAATGTTTTATTGATTTTGCGGATGGCAAAATGAACTTCCCTGGTTAAACTATCACAACTTTAGGAGATGATTTGAAGGGCAAAGTCGACAGCAAATGATACTTGGAGGAAGGGAGACAGGATGAGAAGTTTAGGGAGTTCACCAACTTTCAGTTTGAAGGAAGCAGTGTTTATGTGGGTTAAAAACTCTCACCATCTGCTGACTTTATGCAATGACTTGGTGTCAAGCCAGCAGCAGACAGGTGCCTCTGTGTCACCAAATACTGGTTTGGCCATTGTCACTAATATGCAGTCTTAAGTGTAGAGGTGCAGCACTGAGCAGACCTAGCAGGGCCTCTGAGCTGTGTAGGTGTCCCCTTACCTGTAGAGGACCCCTGAAGCCTTGGGGAGAACCAGGCTGAACATCCATGGAGCAGGGCCTCCAGAGCTGTCATTTCCAAGCAGTTCTCAATTCCTTCTGGAAACACACATTCCTGCACACACCTGGCATTGCTGATGAAGAGGTCGCTGCCTCAGAGTGTGAGTGGTGCAAGGGTGAGAAGTGGTTAAACCAGGCACAAAAGGCAGGCCAGAATCCACCAAGTTTAAACTAATATATTGTATTTTCATATGTCTACGAAGTCGTTTTACACAAAGAGCATTTTCTCTTGGGTAAAACAACACCCTTTCAAAATGGCAAAACGTGAAATAAGAGGGAATCACAATAGGTTAAATCTGCTCCAAGCTTTGGTTTTCTACCGGCAGATGCCTATCATAAGTAGCTTGTAAAATCAGCCACTGTGACCGTCCACGCATGGGCTCTGCTGATTTTACAAATACATAGTAATGCAGCCGCCTCTCCAAGAGCAGGCTCCAGCCTGACGTTTGCACAGTCAGCAGAAATCATTTCTTGCAGGAGATAGAATTTCGTCGTTTAGCAATATTCCATCAAAGGACGCTGCATCCTCAGCCACACACACTATTTCAAGGGAGGCGGCTGCCCTACCCCTGACTGCTCCTCTTCAATTAATAGGCAGCCAGCAGGTAATCAATGCCTTTTACACAGGATGGCAGAGAAGAATCTGTAGGTCTCCGTATTGGGAATATTTATCATGTGTGGCAGACACGAGGCTTTAAAAAATAACGTGCTGTTTTTTCTTGATTATCAGACTAAATTGTGTTCAATATGGAAATGTTGAAAAATAAGAAAGCTTGAAAAAAATCATTCTTAATTCAATCATTCACAGATAACCACTCTAATGTTTTCGCGTACTTTGCAGCCTCTTACACAATTGGCGTTACGCCATATATTCGGTTTGTAGCCTGTTCTCTCACTTAACATTATATTGTACATGCTGGACTTTAGTGGCTTCTTCTTGGATGATAAATGATGTTTCAGTGAATCTCCTTTTAGTCTACATTTCTGATTGTTTCCTTAAGGTAGATTCCTAGAAGTGGGATTTCTAGATTCAAAGGTGTAAATGGACATCATGGCACTGAAACAAAGATTTTCTGGGTTAATTGGAAAACACACGCTGTGTTCATTGGTTGTGTAAGGCTGTTTCTGGGTAAAGAAAAAACACCTGCCATCAGCTTTTCTCATTCCAACACCTTTTTGATGTTGTTCTGGAAGTAGGTTTGATACTTCCTCTAGAGAATAGAGGATTGAGGGAGGGGACCCACGCTATGCAGCTTCCTTTTTTTTTTTTTTTTTGGTGTGTGAGGAAGATCAGCCCTGAGCTAACATCCATGCTGATCCTCCTCTTTTTTGCTGAGGAAGACTGGCCCTGGGCTAACATCCGTGCCCATCTTCCTCTACTTTATATGGGACGCCGCCACAGCATGGCCCAACAAGTGGTGCATCTGTGCGCGCCAGGGATCCGAACCCGGGCTGCCAGCAGGGAGCGCGCCCACCTAACTACTACAACACAGGGCTGGCCCCTGCGGCTTCCTTTTGTCCCTTCAGATCTTCTCTTCTCCACCCTGTTTTGCGCTCTGAACGACTGATCTTCATCAACTACACCACTGGTCTCCCTTGCTCTGTGCATTTCATTTGGGTTCAACCAATGACAGATTCTGGTCAAGGACTCGAGGGCGGAAGGACAAAGAAGTCAGGTTATTATCCCCTAGACTGCTCCCTGAAGAATGCTGTGGGTTGGCTGCATCCTGTTTTTTTAAATCTTTATCTCCTTTTTTTAAATTGTGGCAAAATATACCTAATTTTAGCCATTTTTAGGTGGTGTTATGTACATTTGCAATGGTGTGCAACTATCACTACTAATCCATTTCAAGAACTTTTTCATCATCCCAAACAGAAATTCCATACCTATTAAACAATAACTCTTCGTTATCCCCTCACCCCGGCCCCTGGTAACCTCTATTCTACTTTCTATATCTGAGAACTTGCCTGTTCTAGGCACCTCTTACAAGGGGAATCATATAACATTTGTCCTTTTGTGTCTGGCTTATTTTACTTAGCAAAATGTTTTCATGGTTCATCCACATTGTAGTACGTATCAGAATTCCACTCCTTTTTAAGGCTGAATAATATTCCATTGTATGTACAGACCACATTTTGTTTATCCACTCATCTGTTGATGGACATTTGGGCTGTTTCCACCTTTTGGCTGTTGTGAATAAAGCTGCTAAGAACACTGGTGTACAATGGCTGCGTCCTCTTGCAAGGCCGTAAATTCTGTCAAGTGGTTCTTTCCATAGGCTATCTTCTGTTCCAATAACCACTCCCTTCCTTGGCGCTTTAAGCTTAGGGAGGTAGTGGCTCCCTACTGCTGCTAGTCTTGGGGTACTGGGTTTCCCTATACTCCAACCATATCTTTGTAATTCTTCTCTTTATTAAGCTTTCTTTGAATTACCCAGCTTGAGTGTGCCATCTCTTCCCTGCCAGGATTTTGACTTTCACTGAACTTTTGCTGTGAAACTGTCTCCACGTTAGGCTTGAAACAACTGAATACCTCTCAGAGTACCTGGTCATATGGCCAGTGCATCCCACAGTAGATACTGACAAGCACCTGGAAATGTAAAATAATGCAGATGCCCAGCCTCCACTCCATTTCAATTGATTCAAAGTATCTAGAGCGAGGACCTGGAAAATCATCATTTTAAAGAAGTTTCCCAGTGATTCTAATGCTGTTGGTCCAATGTCTATAATGAACCCCTGGCATTGGGACTCTTGTTTGCAGCTCTGAACCAAGATGTACTTCTAGGTCTGCTTTAAGAGTTTAGGCCAAGATTTTTTAACTAAAATAGCCAAAGTATATTGAAATGAAGGTATTTGAAAGTTAGCCACCTTTCATTCACATCCAACTTCTAAATTAACTTTGTTTCATATTGGGTTGCCTTCCAAATGGTCAAGCTTTTAGGAAGAAAGAACAGAGAATGATTTTCATACCCAGAAATTGTCTTCTAAGCTGCCAACGTCATGTCCATTTCTCTCCAGGCATTGTCTCATTGCACTCGAATCTTTTTATGTTCCATTCTGTAACAGGAGTAAAAGGCTAAGACTGAGAAGTCACCAGCGTGTACCTTCATACTTCTGAAAGTTGCTTAATTAACAATACTTCCCGTGATATATTTCCTGAAGTATACAAATACAGCTGTCCTTAAGTGTAATGTCAAATGCCACCTAGACAAGCTATGATTGCATTACCAGTCCCTCCTGGCAAGCGATGGCTGCAAATTTAAATGGTGCTCAGAGATAAGTGGGGAGCTGAAAGGCAAGATAAGAAAACAGGCTTTATCTACCTCAATATTTTGCCAAAGGCAACTATGAATTCATAGTATTAAATAAGTTATTGTAATATTCTTTGCTTATTACCTCATTTTTATTCTCAATCCTGTGAGGTGGTAGTTTCAGGCAATTCATTTAACTTCCCTGATCTTTAATTTCTTCATCTGCAAAAAAGAAAGAGAGAAAAAATATTTTGCTGTACTAAAAAGCATCTAAGATCTCATCAAATTAAAAATTCTTTGGTTCATGAGTTCCGTATTGCAAATGAGGAGATGAGGTGCAGAGGAGTTTCAATGACAACTCTAAATTCAAACCACTCTATAACAATGGGATTAAGCTTCAGATCCAGGCCTCCCAGTTCTTAACTTAGGAAATAGGCCAAAACGAAGCCAGTTAGAAGGTTAAGAGGAATTTAATTAGTGATAAAACAAAATAAAAACAGAAAGAGAGAAAGCAAACAAGAATGGATGCTGTAAATACCAGACTTTCCCCACCACTGGGGAGACTGAGCGGGGATGTGGGGGCCGTGGTTAGTGCAATCTGTCAGCCCTGAGGTTTTAAATTGTGAAATATCTCCAATCTTAAGTGAGCTGGACGGGAGCTAAGTGCAAGCGAGGTGTTAAAAACGACGGCGAGCCCCTTGTCTGGTTCATGGTGGCCTTCAGTTCGGGTCAGCCACTAGAAATAACCCCTGACTCTGCATATATAGCACAGGCGCCTCAGAGGCCAGATGCAAAGGCTTCACAGGACTAACAATGGTCCCTTCTGGGGGCTGATGAATTTTTCCAAACTTACCCACAAACCTCTTTTTTCTCCCCTCATCTTCAAGATAAGAAGTTGAGTCACTAAGTTTGCTTCCTGCTTCTTAACTCAAAAAATGAGTAACCTTCATTTTCTAAGCATCTTTCTAGATTCTGCTGCAGGCTGCCCTATGGTCAACTCGATTGCTTTCATAGAAAGCAGACTATGAACTGTTGGTAAATTGAGCTTTGAATGTTTAATATTTCAATATAATAACATTTGGGAATATCTTATTTGTCTTTTGAAGAACTTGATCCTAAAACGCTATCATAATCACTATAGCAAGTTGCTGTTTTGAACCAGAAGTGGTAAAAAAAAAAAAATAGATAACTTCATTTTTAGCACACAACATACAACTTGTGTTTACTTCAAAATCAAAAATAGGTTTCTGCTGAGGAGAAAAAAAAAAAACCCTCTTTTTCTCATCAGGCAGTGGTTTAAGAAAGTCTACTGCAGATTGTCCCCAAAGGAAAACCCATACTTTCACTTCTGCAGTGTGCACGGCCTTTGACCAGTGCTGAAATGCCACTAAATTTGAAATAACGTTCTAACACACCACACTCTAGCATTGAGTTAACTGTTGGCGTCATCGGCACAGGCAGAAATCAGAAGTCAGTGCCTGCAAAGCCTTAACGTCTTTGGAAGTATGGACCCCATAAAATAAAGCCTGTAGGCTCAGGACAGCTTCCTGGAAGCCAGGTGTTGACTTTTACTGCAGTGTCATTGTCATGTTCATTTTCTAAGTGTTTTGGGCTAATCGAATAACGCTGTGAATCCACTGTGGCCACAACACCTTCACCTCACAATGAATACATGAAACAAGAAACAGACGTTCCTCACACTCCTCAGTAAATTCAGTTCCTTTTTTCTTATTCACTTCTTTCACGGAATGGCTTTTTGATCATGGCAATGAGTAAATGACTAATAGAGATAGTAACGAGTCTATGGGGACAAGCTACAGGGGGATGAAACGACTATTCTCATGGCCAGAAACTGCCCCCTCCATGGTAGAGAGGATGAGAGGGACACTCCCTCCTTTTGCTCTAGGACCTACAGGTCTCAGGGTGTGATGCCAGGTTTTTTGTGTTGTGTTAGGATCTGGGGGTCCTGTTGAGAGTATAGGGTAAAACCACATTCCTGTGGGTAGAGGCAGGAATTTCCCTGGTGGTGGTGGTGGTGGTGTGTGCGTGTGTGGGTGTATGTGTGGTCATTCCCAGGGAAGCAGGCTGGTCCTCAGTAGGGAGCTAGAAGTGGGAGGGCAGGGCAGGCAGACAGGAAGGGCAACGCTTTCTTCTCATGGCTCCCCCTGCCCTTGGGCCAGGATTTAGACACAATTTTCCAACCCCGTCCCTCTGGGGGAGGGAATAAGATGGCCTCCATGGTGGAGACAGCCTGGGAGCAATGTGGTGAGGCACGTCCCAAGAGCCAGTGGACATTGTAGCGTGTCGTTACTCTCTGTGGCTTTCGCTTAGGCTTCCTTTAACAATTTCAGCTCAGTCGTGCTTGTGCCATGAGGAATTAAAGGGAGAGTTGTGAGTCTTCACTAGGGTCAGCGTGGTACAAGGGGGAGCGTGGGTCTCAAGTGGAATAGTCCCAAAGGGATGGGGAACGTTGGGAAGCAGAAGATGGCATCTGGCTGCCAGCTGCGGTGGTGCTTCTTCCTCTATTGCCAACCTTGGAGGCAATTTGCATAGTGGCTATGCAGAGGACTCTGGAGTCAGACTTCATGGGTTTATGTTTCAGTCCTGTCACTTATCGGTTACTGACCTTGGGCAAGTTACACAGCCTTTCGGGGCCTCAATTTTATTATCTGTGAAAGGAGGATAGCAACAGGTCGGTTGTAAGGATTAAACAAATTCATTTGATAATATGTAAATACTACTTAAGTGTTAGCTTTTATCTTAAGATTAAGGTTGCTGGTGGATTTCCTGACAACAAGATTCTCAGGATCACTGGAGAAACGGGTGAGCAGCTGTGTAAGGCAAGGCCAAGGAGAAAAGAAAGGACGGGGAAAAGTCAGAGAAAAGGAAGATGTGGTCTTCCACATCCACATGGCAATGGATGTGAAATGGTTAAAAAGGACACCCTGAACTGTCACCTCTAGGGGAAATTGTCATAGCATCCTGTTTCCATCCAATGGAGAAAAAAGGAGGGGTGAGCTTTCAGCTTGGACTCAGGACTCCTTGATGGTAACAAAAGGAGTGGATTCAAATAAATCAACCCTCCATGGAATGAAAACTTGCTATATTTTACAATACAGTGAACTTAAGCACACACTCTAAAGGATATTCAGTGAGGCAACTCACAAAGGAGCTGATGAAAACCCTTAGTCATAAGGGGAATCTGTTTGGCTCCCATCTGGCATCTTCTTCTTGTGACACATAAGGTCTGCTGGTCCCCCACTGTATTAGTTTTCTAGGGCTGCCATAACAAATTACCACAAATCGACTGGCACAAAACAAATTTATTCTCTTGCAGTTCTGGAGGCTAGATTCCAAAGTCAAGGGGTTGTCAGGTTGGTTCCTTCTGGAGGCAACAGTTAAGTTCCAGGATGAGCTTGGTGACCCCCTCAGAGCCTCCAGCTGCTTATGAGAATTTCCACAGGGGCCGACTGCGACAGTAGTGGGGTGCCTGTAGCGAGATTAAGGTTTACACAGAACAGCACTGGGAAATGCTAGAGGGAGGGGTTGCATAAAAAAACGGATCCACATCTGTTTATGCTACCCTTTCCACACCACACTGCTAAGCCTCTGTCAGAGAATTGCCCAGTCTCCTCAGGGCACAGCTGGCCACCAGAGGAAGGACAGAGAGCTCGGTGCAGGTCCTCTCCCCATGGAAACAGCCGAGACTCCTGAAGGCTGGCCCCAGGAGCCAGCTCCTGACATGAAGGATGGCTGTTATTAGATGGAACTAAGAATGACATTCCATGCCACTTTATTTTCAAATGGGCAAGAGCAAGTCAACGGCCCTTCCTTTTCATCTGGCAGGGTATTTTCTTCACGCAGCGGCACTTAGCAACGGCTTTTTCCCTCCTGATTAGTGCTGCCATTAGAGAAATGATGCCTCGGCACAGTGAGTCATCTCCGATCCTGACAACTGTAACCATTCCAGATGGTGAGAACATCAGCGACCATAATGGCCCTTCTTGTCAGCCTTCGCTGCGGATTGTTCTCGGAACCGCAGGGGATAGACACAAGCTTGTAGCCTGGAGAGATTTACAAGGTGTGGCTGCAAAGTAATGACACTCATTCCACAAGCCACGTGTGGAAATCCGCTTTTCTTTAGAGGCACAACTTACACGAGGGGACGGAGTGCAACACCGACTGTGAGAAGCAAAGAACAAAAAGACTCCTGCGACCCAGCAAAACGCCATGCAAGAAAAGGAACAGGTGTTCACTGTCTCCGGGACCATGCTGTCAACAGGAAGGCTCTTTGCGGACCTCTTTCATACTGTCAACTAGATAGACGTGCAGGCCTCAGAGGAAAAGACAGCCATCCAATAGGTCTGTCTTTCAGTGTGAAGAAAAAGCAGCCAACTGCCATTGCTCATGCAGACAGCAAAAAGCCCAACATCTTGGCATTTCGGATTCTCAGGGAAAGATATGCTAAGTTAAAGAAAAATCAAGTCAGTTTTTAGAATTTGTGCAAATGACTTCATGAAGCTGGTTGAGTCAAGCAGTTTTTCCCACACCTGAATATCTGGTTTCTTTGGAAATCTCTAAGAGGGTACTAAGCACAGCTGAATTTATTTTACCAAATTTCAAGCTTACGTTATAAAAAATAGTGCTGGGCGAAGGCTCATCATCGTTATGGCAAAGAGAAGCGCTCATTTCACAATGGGTTGTTTCAAGTTAATAGAGGATCAAGTGAGCAACTGCTAAAAAGAGGATGCATTGGCTTCATTCTGTGTTGTTACAGAGCTCAGCAGCTGAGTTAATATATACACAGAGATGTTGGCAGACGGCTCCTTTTGGTAATAATATGCATTTTTATGAATGGCTCATTTATTTTTTATATGTTCCTCTTTAGCCCTGCCCTCATTTCTCCCCTCTGTATTGAGTCTGGTTCCCAGGACTCTGAAGGTAGAGGAGGAAGGAGAGCTCTGCATTTTAATGGAGAGAATGAGCAGGCTGCTGCTTCAGACAGCTCCAAAGCAGTGAAAAATGAAGAGAAAAAAAAATTAGGAAAACAAATCAGTGGTAGAAATTGGTTTCAGAAGGGCCAGTCAGCTGGTTATTTACCGAGTCTACACCCTGTGTGTCTTAGTGGGTGTGTTTGTTTCAAATCCAGGCAGTGACTCATCATTATAGGGACTCTCTCCCATCCACTCACCTCCTGCAGGAGGAAACTTGATATGCACAAGGCATTTTATCTTTGTCATCTAATCACCTGAAGAATAAGAGGAGCATATTTACTTGGGCAAAAAATAAAGTACAGCTCTCAAAGGAAAATGCACTAGACTTTCGTCTTAAAAGTTACAGGGGCAGAGGGGAGAGGGGCTTGTGGTTGTCCTAGCCTCTCTTGCAATTGCGTGTATGTTTATAGCAGGACCCCCAAGGGTCTGATCCTCACTGCTGTGCCCACCAGATGCTCTGCTTTCTCCAGGTTTCTGAATGTTTACCATGAAGGTGAAGTAGGGCATCAAGGCTGACATCCGTTAACCCCCGGAGCATTTATTCCTCTTGGCTTGGCTCTCCCTCCTCACCACTCTCCTGCAGAACAAAGATGCAAATAGGAAAATCAGGAAAGAGATGGTTAAGGAGCTCTCTGGGGTCCCAGGCCACAGCTAAGAGAGAGAGCGGAGACTCCTCAAAATATACAAGAGGCAGGAGAGCCAAGTGGTTAAGAACTTCAGCTGCAGAGCTAGACTGCCCTGCGTGGAGTCCGGGGTCTCCTGCTTACTAAATGTGCGACCCTCAGCAAATTGCTTAACCTCCTCGTGCCTCAGTCTCTGGGAAATGAATATGATCAGAATACCACTCTCAGAGGTTTGTTGGGAGGTTTAAATGAATGAGTGCAGATAAATACTTAGAACTTTGCCTGCAACAAAGTAAGTTTTAGCCACCATTGTTATTATTTCAACTTCCTGTACTAAGCAGTTCCTGATGTAAATGCCCAGAAATGCCCAATTGTACCTGTTACCCTAAACTAGGAAAAAGAAGACCAGGTCAGGGGAAATTATGCATCTCCCCTCGCCCTTTCTGATCCATAATGAACGGAGTGGTCTTTGAAGGTCATTGTACCTGGGGGCTGAGGGAGAAATGCTTGAGGAAGGTTTTCCCACCTCCAGGACTCGAAGTTGGTCATGCCCCACATGTGTTGGTAGATCATCAAGCCTTGGGGGGCTCCCTTGGAACTGTGCAGGGGCTTCGAAACACACCCAGTAGGTCAAAGCAGACCTGCCCCTGGTGGACTCACACTGAAGGCGATAAGGCATTCATTCATAGGGAGTAGTTAGATAAAATACAAGGCAGCCTCTGATCAAACCTCCCCAGTGTGTGGTCTAGAAGGGAGTGCTCAGGGGCTCAGGGTAAAGTCAGTGCAAACAGCTCAGCCCTGGGAACCACGTCATCCCTTATCCTTCAGGCCTCTTTTCTCAGGGATAATAGGCTTCTCTCTTTTTCTTCCTCCTCCTTCTCCTTCCTCTTTGAGAGTTTATTTGCAACACGTTTCAGAGGAAGACAGCATGTTGAGGCTGGATAAAAGCTTAGAGAGGATTTCTCAAAGTGCGGTCCTCAGATTCCCAGCTTGAGAATTTTCTGGGGTGCTCATTAAAACTGCTGATTCCTGGGCCAAACCCCAGGCTACTGAATTAGCCTTCGGGGTGGTGACCCAGGACTTTGCATTTTTAAGAAGCTGATCAGATGCTTATTATGCACAATTTAGTGTGAAAACTGTTGACTTGGAAATGATTTAATCTAGCTTCTTTATTTTGCAGATGGGCAAACTGAGGCCTGGGAAAGTGAAGCAGCTTTCCCAAGTCACCCAGCTAGTCAGTGGTAGAAGCAGAACCCGTAGGAGAGGAAATGCGGGAGTGTTCCCACTGCAGAGAGGGCTTCAGGCTCTCTGGATGCAAAACCTTCCCAAACAAGCAAATGCTGCGTTCCATTTCCTCTCCAGCTGGCGTACCATCCTGGCCACAGAAATGTGGGACTTATTGCCATATTTTACAACAGACATAAATTGGGCATTTCCAAATAAAACTAGAATCTGGTATATGTCCCATGAAAATAAATTAATTTTAATGAGGATCTCACTTATAGTGTTTACGGATTTTGCATGTTTCATAGGGCAATTTAATGCTATTTTACCTTGAATGTTGATATGGAATTGATGAAGCATTTTTTTTTAATAGGAAAGAAAAGACCATAAGTATAACTATTTCCCAGTCTTTTCAATTCCACAAGAATTACTAATAATAACACAAAACTATGTAAAGTAGCAGAGAGTAGATAATGACAGAGTTGGGAAAATGTCAGTGATAAAGAGGAAGGTGGGGGAAATACAGCTACAGCACAGATATCTGTACCTTACTTCAAAGTAATGATGTCTTAGAAAATTGATGTTATGGCTCATGCATTTCCCATCATATTGTAAGTAATTCAAAGCCAGTGTCTATGACTATTGTCTTCTTTAGACTGTCCCACAACACTAAGCTCAGTCTTACGTAAATTCTCAAAATGTGTTGCCTGATGAATGGCAGAGGAAGTTGAGGAGAAGGCAAAATAGTGGGAACGTGGGTATGTGAGGGTCAGAGAGGAAAATGAAATCAAGGAGTGGAGGAAGCCAGCGTCTACTTCATAGGATTGGTGTGTTTAGAAGGGGACCAGTTGTCACAGAGGAGAGTGGCGTGGTCTGGCAGGCAGGCCACAATGAGTCCAAGGAAGCACGATGGTAGCAGGGCAAATGTGGGAAGCTAGAGTGATAGAATTTAAAGCTAGGGTGTGTGAGAAGCCACTTATCCAACTTTATATCTCTTAGCAAACAAACAGCTAAACCATCCGAAGCGGATAGCTCTCTGTTCTAATTTCATTCATTCATGTTCACTGATTCATACAATGATTCCAAAAATATTTGTTGCTTTCTAATAATAGTGATAATAATGACTACCATTTATGAGTACCCACTCTGTGCCATTACCCCATTACTTGATGAGGAGCTGAGGCTCAGAGAGGCTGGGTAACTTGTCTAAGGCCCCACAGCTGGGATTCAAATCCAAGCCTGTTCCATGTCTGCCGGAGCTTTGAGTCGCTGTAATGTTGCATAAAGTCAGCCCTTATTCAGGCATGTTCAGGTCGGCCTGCTACAAACTCGCCCCACACTGTTCCATCACTTCATCCAGCTCTGCTGCCCACTTGCTATCTGATGTTGGCCAAGTCTCTTTGTTTCTGTGCGTCAAGTCTCTTCAACAGCAAAATGCAGGGACTGGACTAGGCGATTACCGAGATTCCTTGCTGCTCTAAAATTCCACGTATCTGTTACTGGGTACTCATTCCTCTCAGCTGGGGGACCATTTATGAAACTTCACATTTCCCTCATGACCTCAGCTGTCTCCTTTAGGCTGTTGCTTCCTATGGTAGAATCAGCCATTGCCCACATGACATACATTATTCTTAGTAGAAGAATCCTTGACCTTCTTTGGGATAGCAATGCGCCCATCTAAAAGGCTACATTTCCAGCTTTACTTAAAGGAAGATGTACTCCTTTTCTAAGTTTTGGCCAATGAGATGTAAGTGGATCAGGCTTTCCGGGGAGGCCATTCACTCTCCCCCTCTTCCTTCCTGCTGCCGGAAAGACAGGTTTGATGACTCGAGCTCTGGCAGCCATTTGGGGCCAAAGGTGACTTTGAGGGTAGAATCCACATGCTAAGAATTGTGGCACAGAAAGATAGAGAGCACATGGTTCTTGGATGACTGTTGAGCCCCCATACCAGCCCTAGACTTCCCACCTCCAATCTTCTTTTAGGTGAAAGAAAAACAAACCCTTTCAAATTTAAGCCTATGTTCTTTTGGATTTTTTGCTGTATGCAGGCAAACCAGTCCTAACTGATATACCTACAAACTCTTCACTCTTTCTTTCTCCAGCTGTAATATTTCCCTTAAATTGTACTGCTAAATTTGCTACCAACTGCTGGACAAATTGATGACCTGCTGGCACCTCCAAATCAATATGTACAATGCTGGATTCATAATTGCCCCCGGAAAACGGTTTCTTCTGTGTCCCCTGTTGCAGTAAATAGCAACACCACTTTTCCTGTCACTTGTGTTCAGAAGCCTGGTGTAATCATTCATTCCTCTTATTCAATTAGTTACCAAACCCTATAGAGTCTCCATTCATCGATCTAACGTTTTGAGGGCATATTATCTCACACGATGATTGGTGCTTGGGTACAAGGGGAAGCCAAACAGAAATTTATCTGTTCTCATGATGCTGGCAATCAAGGGCAGGCATTTATCTGTTCTCATGAAGCTTATAATCAAGACAGGCATTAGTTGGCTAATCACAAACAAATGTTAAATTGCAACGGCAGCAAGTGCTGCAAAGAAAAGGTACTGAGAACTTATAGTGGGGGATGGGGAAAGCTTGGACTGAGCTGAAACATGAAGGATTAATGGGACCTAACGTAGCAAAGAATAGGGGGCTGTGGGGTGGCAGGGTAGCATTTCAGGCACAGGAAGTAGCAGGTGAGAAAGCCCGAGGAAGGAAGGAAAGGGCAGGGTATATTCCATGAGCTGAAAGAAGGCTGATGGCTGAAGCACTAGGAGCCGTGAGGGATCCAAGAGGCAAGGGAAGTGTTCAGACCATGTTAAGGACTTTGAGCTTCCTTTTAAGGTCAATAGGAAGCCATTTGAAGGGTTTTAAGTACAAAAGGAGGGTGGGAAGTGACCTGATCATATTTGCAGTGTCCTTCCTATTTCTCTTCTCCCCTTTTCTTAATTCCCTCTGCGGCTATGCTGGTTCCCTATTATCTGCTTCTCTTCCCGAAACTCACCCTCCACAAACTGAGGATCATTCTTCCAAATCCAGTGCTGATCATTTTGTTCCCTTTCTCAAAAGTCTTCAAGAGCTCCTCATTTCCTACTAAATGAAATCCAACGTCTAAGGCAGAGTTCAAGCCAGCAGCCTTCATCACCTGCCACTCTCCCTCACATACCTGTGTGCTCCAGCCAAGCTGTACTGTACTGGGCTTCCCTGTCTCCGAGCCTTTCCTCATGCTCTTCCCTAGGAACTGGAATGTCATTTTCTTGATTGATCACTTGTCAAAACCTTCTGTCCTTTAAGATTCTGCTCCAAGGCAACTTTCTCCCTGAGGTTTTGCCTGCTTTCCCCAACCCAGTCATCCTTCCTCCCCTGTGTCTCTGAGCCCTATATCTGCTCCTCACCAGGAACGTGTCGTTCTCTGCATTTGGGCATAAGCCTTATCTCCTGAAACAGTTTGATGGGAGGACCCTGGCTTCCTTTCTGCACCCGACAGGTCCCACTGTGCCCTACTTAGAGCAAGGGGTTCAGTAAAGGTCAACTGAAGGAACAAATGAATGATACTCAAATAAACGGGCAAATAGCAATTTGCACAATTTTTTTGATAGTCTATGAAAATGGCAGGTCTGCACAGTGACCCTGGTAACATGCAGGCTGATTTTGGAAACAAACTACCCAGGTTCAAATCCCAGCTCTACCACATACTACCTGTCTGACCATGAGCAAGTTACCTCATCTCTCCATGCCTCAGTTTCCTCATCTGTAAAATGGGGAAATAATATACCTAGCTGCGGAGTTAAGTAAGTTACTTCACATGGAATACTTAGAAATGTGCCTGTCACAGAGTAAGTACTCAATAAAAGTCTTCATTTTCATCTCTCATTTCCACTTAGAATGACTCTCCCTAGATGAGAATGCCGTCTGGGATCCAATGACACACAAAATGGTGCCTGGGGCCAGAGTCCTGGGCAGGGTGATTTCCTACAAGCTGTTCAGCAGGGGAGCCTCCCAGCAACTCCACGTCTTAACACAATGAACCTGGCAGGCCCTTCATCTTGCTGCACAGACGTCCGGTTTGTGCTGTTTCAGCCTCTGGCCTCTGAACTCCTTAAGGGCAGAGACCATAATAGTAACAGCCAGCACTATACAATTCTTACCACACACTAGACACTCACCGTTCAGAGCATTCACTTGGATCAACTCATGTGGTTTTTCCAAAAATCTTATGAGGCAACTAGGGCACAGAGAGGTTAGGTAACCTGCCCGGAGGCACATGGTCAGCATTTAGACCCAGCCAGTCCAGCTCCAGGGGCTATGGGCTTTTCTACGTTATCCCCTCCCCTCTGTATCTTGAACACCTGGCCCATAGTAGGTATTCAATAAATGTTTGCTGAGTGAATAGATCCCAGTGACATCTTCAAGGAAGCCTTCTAATATTTCCTCTATCCCAGATTTCTGACTGGCTTCCTCTTCCATTGACCCTTCCAAACCCTCCAATAGCGGCAGATAAATGCTTCTGCTCTTTTCAGGAAACCATGCTCCCGCGGGCTGCGTGAGGAAGTGACCCCGTGTGACCCCACACTGTGGTCTACTCCCAGCCCTTGTCTCACTTTCCCTTTCTTAGAAAGAGATAGATGGAGACTCCAAAACACTCCTAAAAATAAAAATTGCTTGGTTAGGCAGGTGGAATTAAGAATAATTTTGGGGGAAAAATTTTAACTGGACTTCATTTTCAATAATATTTTTACTCTATGAAAGCTGAACACATTAATTGTAGAAACTTTGTCAACTACAGAAGTGCACAAGGAAGAGAATTTAAAGTGGAGGATATTTTTGCCCTTTATTTAAAATTTTCTTTAATGTTAAGTGATCCTTACAGTAAGAAAATGAGAAGAACCCAAGTGATTGGACATTATGCATTATGGGGAGAGAAGATCTTTCCAGTTCTACCTTGTTCTCATGTAGCTTCTCAGGGTCTTGACAACTGCTTTACTGCTCTCTACTCCTGTCCTAAAGGGTGACTTGATCCACAAGGTAAATAGAGACTTCTAAGAACTGCCCTGATTCCCCCATGGTCCCCTAAGGGAAATGGGCGAAGTACGCCCAAGTTCAGCCTGGGCTACAGGAGTGCATGTGGATTGTTCCACACCATGGAGCACGTCTTTGAGGGCTTCTTACCCCTCCTTTCATAATCCTTTCTCCTTCCTACAAAAATGGTCCTGGTCACATACATCTAAATATATTCATTCAGTTTTGCAACTAAGTTTCCAAAGACATTTATGCCGTAAGAATATTAGACCTAAAATTAGGATTTTTCTATGTTTCGCTTCTTAATATTTCTGCCTTGGTTAATGAAAACTTACCCACTCTATTCTCTTTTTAAAACATATATTACAAAGGTAATACATATTTATTGTAGAACATCTAGAAAAATATTAAAAATGCACAAAGAGGGCTGGCCCCGTGGCTTGGCAGTTAAGTGCGCGCGCTCTGCTGCTGGCAGCCCGGGTTTGGATCCCGGGCGTGCACCAACGCACCGCTTCTCCGGCCATGCTGAGGCCGCGTCCCACATACAGCAACTAGAAGGATGTGCAACTATGACATACAACTATCTACTGGGGCTTTGGGGAAAAAAAAAAAAAAGGAGGAGGATTGGCAATAGATGTTAGCTCAGAGCCGGTCTTCCTCAGCAAAAAGAGGAGGATTAGCATGGATGTTAGCTCAGGGCTGATCTTCCTCACAAAAAAAAAAAAATGCACAAAGAAAGAAATGAAAGGCATCAGTAAACCCTCCATCCTGAGAACCTGACACATTCTGGAGTTCTGACTCTCTGAATGTGGATAAGGAAGTGGAATGGGAAAGAGGAACATATGTAGTGGTGGATATTCCGGTGCTTGGCTGGTCCCCAATGCCCTACATCTGGTCATAGCACTCTGATTCCCTATAGAAACTGCTTCCCCCTGCATCCTCTTTCCCACAACCACCCACCCAACCAACCAACCAACCAACCACCCAACCATCCACCCAACCCACCAACCAACCCATGCGTGTATCATGCACACGCACACACACACACACTTCAACCTGTGGTAGTAGAGGGAAATGTCAATCCCAGGTAGTCCCAGTACCCATTTTCACAGGGTTAGGCATAAAACTGTGTCCCAGACAGTCTAATCTAATTCCTTCTGGGGGACTTTTCTTAACTAGAGGCAAAGAAAGAAACTCCTCGACTCAGGTGGGAAAGACGGAAAGATGAGCTCCCTGGAACCACTAGCTGCGATAGTTACAGCCCATGGAGAAAGTTGTCTTAGAGAATGAAGGAAAAACAAAAAACTGAAGAAGACTTATTGTGTTTGAATCCCTGGTCTGGCTGTCCCTTGTTCTAGCTTTACCTGATTCTGGTTGGCCCTGAGAGAAGCAACTTCCTGCACTTGCCCAATTTACATGAGCCCATAAGTATTTTCTCACTGGAACCAAGAGTCTTGTTTAAACAAACACAGCAACATGACATTTAAGGAGAGAAAATTAGGAAAAGTGTATTTATTTAGGATAATTTTTAAAAAATTTATTCAAAGGAAAGTTTTGGGCTCTGCCCTGTCCATGCCTCATGTCACTTGCTCTGGACTTGGCCAGAGATGTTGGTGGCCTGTCCCCTCCCTCAGGTACCCAGCTAGCTCCTGCCATTCTCACAGCTCTGTTAGGAGTCAGGGTACGTGCCCCAATGTTGTGAGAGCATGAGTCCTAGCCTAAGGTCTGTTATTCACATTGTCTCTCTGGAACTGGGTTTCCCAAATGAACAGGGAGGATGGGCAACTCTGACAAAGAGAAGGTATTGATTGTCTAGTGACCTTTCCACCCTTCCACCACTAGGCCAGGCTGACCACCACTCCTTGTGTATGTGGCCAATGAAGGCAGACTTGGGATAGCTGGGCAACATTGTAGAAATCACCCAGAACCCACCTCACCTCGCTCCAAACCTTTTCTAGTCCTCTTCTATCTATCATCTACCTCTAAGTTGTGTCCCAGATTTTAACTCCTGTCCTTCCCCTTTGGTCTTCACAACTAATCTTGGTTTCTCCTGTTTAACCAGAGAACTCCCTAAGAAATTTTCCTCACATTCTCCCCACCCCCAGCCCACCGTGTTCTCCTCGCTCATGCTCTAGCCCCACTCAGAATGTAAATCTTGACATTAATTCATTTGGCTGCTTCCCCAGATGTATCTAACCCAGCTCCCTGAAGGCAGAGGGTTGGGCAGTATGAGCAAGGAGGAAAGATGGAGGTCCATCTGGAATGGAACAGTGGTGGGTTATGAACAGAAAGGCACATTCACACAAAGTAAAAAGTCATCAGTCACCACTTGTAACAAGATGGAGGAATTTCTGTACTGATTTCTGGAGGTGAGAAGTAAATGGGTCTCAGAGTTTACTATCTTACCTCATTAACTGGCTTGGTTGGCTTCATCTACATTCAGCACTGGCTGGGGAACATTTCAAGAATTTACAGCATCTCTTATTTTGTTAATCTGTCTTCCTGCCCAGAGAAGAAACAATCCATATCTTGTGCTTGGATCATCACCTAAAATAGATTATTTACCCTTTTTATTAATAAAACTTGTATTTCTGCAGCCAGTCCCGCGGCAGAGTGGTTAAAGTTCTGCATGCTCTGCTTTGGCTGCCTGGGTTCGCAGGTTCATATCTTGGGTGTGGATGTACTCCACTCATCAGCCACGCTGTGGAGGCACCCTACATACAAAATAGAGGAAGACTGGCACAGTTGTTAGCTAAGGGCGAATCTTCTTCACCAAAAAAAAAAAAAAAAAAACCCTGTATTTCTTTTCCCCATGGACCCTCCAGAGGGCAAAGAAGAGAAGCCTAGAGCTGAGGCAGAAAGAACTTCTGGGAGGATTTTAATGATCTGCTGGGCTCCTTCCCCACTATTCCTTCACCCTCCAGATCGGGGCCACTTTATCTCCTCCATCTCCACTTGCTTATTGTTTCAATTATGGTTGTTCTCTGCCTCCTTCCAGGTTGGATTTAAGGTAGCTAAAAATAAAATGCTCATACGATAGGACAATTTCAAATAAAGATAAAAAATGATATCAGAATCCATTAGATGGAAGGCAAGAAAAACACAATTAAGCTGGGAAGCTTGGGGACAAAATGGTGATGGAAAATGAACAATTCTATATTTGTGTCCACTGACAATACACACCGATTAGGTACTTGAGTAAGGGGAGTACAGGGACTCTTAGCTCAGTAGATGATTGGTTTTTCCATAAAGAATGAGCATCTACTAGTGCCAAGTGCTGCCCAGGATATAGAGATGCATAAGACAATCCCTATCCTCAAGGTGCTGACAATCTAATCTGGTCCCATTTTAACCTTATGTACTGAGAGTAGTCATAACTTCTCCGTGTCTGACTCACCAACCATCCGTTCTGTGCCATGGCTCACACCACCTACCTGTGGTAGGTTCTACCACCTACCACAAATTATTGGACCAGGGATCTATGACCAAGACCAAAGACAGCCACACAGGCACTGGACTCAAGGGAGGTCAACTATTCCTGAGGACACTTGATGTGAGGTTGCCTAATATATTTCCTCCATATTGCATGGGGCCACATCAATTTTGTCAGATCATATTGTCCAAAGATGCCTGCAACAAATCTCCTATCCCACTTGCTCTTCTCACAATGTGACCTTCACACCTGTCCCATTGATTGGTGGAGGTTATGTCCTTTCCCCCTTGAACTTTGTGACTGCTTCAAACAATAGAGGATGGCAGAAGTGATGGTATATGACTTCTGAGTCTACCTTATAAAAATGCTATGCATTTCCAGTTTGTTCTTTGGGAACACTTGCTCTCGGAACCTAGCTGCCATGCTGTGAGGAAGCCCAAGAAGTCCATGGAGAGACCCATGTGGTAGGAACCAAGGCCCCTGGCCCCCAGACCTGGCTGGGCTTTAATCCAACAGCCAGCACCAACTTGCCAGCCATATGTGTGACCCATCTGAAAGTGGATCCTCCAGCCCCAGTTGAGCTGGCCAGCTGATGCCATGTGGAACAGAGATGAGCCATTCCAGCTGAGCCCCACCCAAACTGCAGACTCATGAGCAAAATAAATGATTGTTGCTGCTTTAAGCTGCTAAGCTTTGAGGTGGTTTGTTAGGCAGTGATAAACGGCTTAAACACCAATCCAAGAGATTTTCTCTCTTGGGAAGTATGAATGCATCCAGAGGTGGGCCTCTTGAACTCAGGCTGAATCGCCAACAATGCTGCTTTTCCTGTTCTACACAAGTCCTACGTATACGCTAGGCTTGGTTATTCTGAAAGCCAGAATGACTACGGCTGTGAAAAAGGTGATATTTCAGGTCACTTTAAATTCTTTAAAATTCTAGCGCTGAACACCTGTTCCTGAGAGTATCTGGGCATGCCTCTCCATTGCAACCTTAAGCAGTACAACTACTATGCTGTTGACTTCAGCTCCAGTAAGTGGGAATTTTATTTTTTCATCCTGTGACCAAATATACCCTTACCAGCACCTAGGTCCAGAAACTAGGTTTTTTCCTTATCACCCCTATTCCAGGCCCTGGGTTTTTCTCAGTATGGTATACCATTTCCACCAGCCCTGAGGTCTTGCCTCCACTGCCATTCTGCAGCTTCTGTTACATCTTGTCTCAGCCTGTGCCCACCTTGAGGCCTCCTTGTCAATGACTGACACCTTCTTAAACATTTTCCTATTGCTTATTACTGGTTGCAAGCATGTGCTTCGGAGTTGGGGAGACATGGGACAACTTTATAAGTTCTCTAAACCTACCCGAAAAGTATAGTGTGAGCATTAAAATAAGATGACATGTTAAATGTATAGCATCTTAACGGCCAGGATTGCTACCTCATTGGATACCCAATATTCTCTCACCACTTGGTGAAACAAAACCTTTAGTGTTGGGTGTGCTAATGTGCCAGCCATAGAGACTACAGTTCCCTGCTGCCTTGCAGATAGGTTGGCCAAGGAGATGCAGGCCAAGTCACTTCACTGGGTTGGCGGGAAAGCTCTTTAAGCCAGCTGACCTCGTGGGGAGGCTCACCCTGATGCTGGTCCCCTCTCTCTCCTTCTTGTGAATATCATGCTGGAGCTAGAGCCACTATCTTGGATCATGTGGCGAGCCTGAGGGTGGAAGCTCTGCACTAATGGAGGTGGGGGAGACTTAGCAGGCGCCCAAGTCCCAGATGACCATGGAGTTGCCAAACCAGCTTACCTCTGTACTCTTTCATGTGAAAGACAAAAACCATCTTGTTTAAAACAATTTTATTTTGTGTCTCTAGTATGAGAGGCTGAACTTTATTCCTAACTGATACACGTAATAAATGTTAGTCAAAATTATTGTTCTCTTCTAGCATCATTTCCGTAACTCTACGGGACTGTCTGCTCTTTGGGTCCAAGCCATCTCCAGGCTGATCTGTCCCCCCACTTTAGTCACTTAGCAATTCTGGTTAAAAGAGGAAGAAAATACACACTGCAGCACACTCTTGGGGTGTATCAATGCCATAATTGACCAGGTCTTACTTTAGTTGGGATCATGAGGAGGAATCTTTCTGCTCGTTGTTTGTCAAAGTACTGACTAGTTTTTGTGGTCTTCAAGAATGCATCCTTATTCAAGGAAGTCTTCATATTATCCACACGTTATGAACCTGCCAGTCAGCCTTGCTCTAACTGTTATAGTGTCAAGATGTGGAAAATCAGATTAGAATTAAAGCCATGAAGAAAAGTGAGTAATCAGGAAAAAGAGACTGTTTTATCTCTAAGACTTTTCCATTTTTACTAAAAATATTTTTAAAAATTACATTCCCATAGGGCCCCATGGCCTAGTGGTTAAGTTTGGTGTGCTCCACTTCAGTGGCCCAGGTTCGGTTCCTGGGTGCAGACCTACACCACTCACTGGTGGCCATGCTGTGGCAGCCTACATACAAAATAGAGGAAGACGGGCACGGATGTTAGCTCAGGGTGAATATTCCTCAAGCAAAAAGAGGAAGATTGGCAACAGATGTTCGCTTAGGGCCAATCTTCCTCAGCAAAAAACAAGAAAAATTTACCTTCCCAGAAACAATTAAAATTTTACTCCTCAATTTAAAAATATTTTGTAAGGAGGAAAAAAGACAAGAATGTTTAATAATATCTTTTAGATACACAGAAAATCCATTAATTTTCAGTCTAGACAATTGTGTATGAAGCAAGTTCAATTCTATAAGAATTTTTGAATTGGTATTGCTTCATTTATTTAAAGAGGTTTATGGATCAAAAGAGTACAATTATGAAGGTAATAATCCTTCTTTTTCATAGTCATAGAAGTTAAGTTAAAAGTATTTTCCTGGGGCCAGCCCCCGGGGCATAGTGGTTAAGTGCGCATGCGCTGCTGCTGGCAGCCCGGGTCCAGATCCTGGGAGCGTACCGACACACCGCTTGTCAGGCCATGCTGTGGCGGCATCCCACATAAAGTGGAGGAAGATGGGTATGGATGTTAGCCCAGGGCCAGTCTTCCTCAGCAAATGGAAGAGGATTGGCATGGATGTTAGCTCAGGGCTGACCTTCCTCACAAAAAAATAAATAAATAAATAAAAGAATTTTCCTTTAGAAAGATGCATAATTCACTACTTTTAGTAATCAACATTTTAGTAAACATATATCTTACCTTCAAATAAACCTTTATTCTAAATATTGATATAGATTAATTATGTAGAAACTAATGCAGAAAATATTCTTTCCTCCTATCTTATAGTGCTTTATTTTTCAATTAAATTTAGAAACGTTTTTCAGTTTATCACTGCTGAATGACCAATTTAGCATAGAAACATGTATGTACTTACTTATTTTTATAAAAACCATGCAGCTGAGAACAGAATAGTTTATACATACATACATGCATACCTGACATTTATAAAGCCATAAGTCATAAAGGAAAAATATTATTATATATATTATTATCAGCATGCAAGGTAGGAGAAAAAAACTAAAACCTTCAGTTAGTCTTAAAACTTTGATAGTTTTTCAAATCAGTTCTAATCAGTAGCAATGGAACCATTTCTCACAAGAAGCTTACAAGATAGAATTTATATGTTGCTGGGACGAAAGCCCAGAGATAAACATGACATCTGATGATCTTACTGACTTCCTCAGGAAACACTTTTCACTGCTTGTAATATGAGAGATTCTAATAAAGTACTTTTTTTTTTTACATTATTCTTACCTAACTTGAAAAGCAAGATACACACATACTAAATTATGACTGATCTACCAGATTATTGTTTAACTTCTTGAATAACTACAATCCTTGCTCTTTTTGAAAACTGGCATTTATTAAACCTGCAGACTTTTCATATATTTCTGATATTATTTATAATTTCAGGGGGTTTCACCTAAGTCAGTGTAATACAGTGATTACTCTCAACTGATCTTTACACTGGAAAAAATGTTGCTTACTGTATTTTGTATCTACATATCATTCATTTAATCCTTTCCATGCAGACCAAAAAAGTGAAAAATGTGAAGAATACGCTTTTTGTAAAAAGTCCAATTACTTATTTATAAAGTACTAAAGGCCAGTGATGATAACGTGACATGAACTGAGGAGTATGATTACCTGAGCCCTCTGCACCTGAAGTCTAACTGTAGGAAGAACGCCTCCACCTTTGGTTGTCTTAGATAGGTCAACACTATATTTCTAATCTTTTACAGCACTGAAATGAAAGTCTTCATGTTACTGCAAGCACTTTGGTTTAGGAATTGAACTTCCTAAAATATCATTTCAAAAAGAGCTTAGAGCATCTCTAGAGTTGATAAAAAAAGTTTTATTTTATATAATTATATGGATTCCTAGCTCATGAACATGACATATTATTCAGAAAAGGTAAGAGGGCAACAAATAAGACAAACCAAAAAATCCCGCCAGGTATCTACAAATAACCATCCCCAAAGGAAGAAGGAAAATAAAGGGAAAAGAGGAAAATAAAAGGAAAAGGAATAAGAGGAAAATAAAATGTTGGTGCCAGATGAGACAGTATCAACGTCAAAGAGATGCTCAAAAAATAAATAATTCAGGCAATGGGTTGTTTGAATTTTGCAGTTGTTAATAACCAACTTGACTAATTCCACTCCACATTAACATACAGTGACTCTTCTGGTTATTGTAAGATCAAAGAAATGTACCCTATGAGTGAAGCAGCTCCAGACTGCCTGTTATAATGGAAACCCCAGAATTCATCCTGAGTGCCTTCTGAGAGTGAAAAAGTAGCACGTGTACATTTAATTTAGTAGAAAACGTCAATGTTTTCCCTGCAATGAGAATGTCAGCAGTCTTCCCAGTGTGAAACCATGTCTTATCATTTCTCTTTCTTCAGAATTTGTACTCATTCTGACAGAAGTTGAAACTAAAGTCTACATTTTATGTTTACTCAATATAAGGGCCTTCTTCTAAAGATGATAGAAATTGGTAGTTTAAACAACCAAGGGGCCAGCCTGGTGGCGCAAGCGGTTAAGTGCGCGCGCTCTGTTGTGGCTGCCTGGGGTTCACGGGTTCGGATCCCGGGCGTGCACCAATGCACTGCTTGTCAAGCCATGCTGTGGCGGCGTCCCATATAAAGTAGAGGAAGATGGGCACAGATGTTAGCCCAGGGCCAGTCTTCCTCAGCAAAAGAAGAGGAGGATTGGCAGATGTTAGCACAGGGCTGATCTTCTCACAAAAAAAAAAAAAAATGGCCAGCCCCATGGCTTAGGGGTTAAGTGCGCACGCTCTGCTGCTGGCGGCCCGGGGTTCAGATCCTGGGCGCGCACCGACACACCGCTTCTCCGACCATGCTAAGGTGGCGTCCCACATACAGCAACTGGAAGGATGTGCAACTATGACATACAACTATCTACTGGGGCTTTGGGGGAAAAAATAAATAAATAAATAAATAAAAATTGTTTAAAAAAAATAAACAACCAAAATAAAAGAATAGACAAAGATATTTTTTAAAGCACGCATTTACGTTGTTAGAGCTATGAAGGTGATCAGCAAAAGCATCTGTCACCCCGTGGAGATCAAGGTTGATCCAGGCTGTGTGCTTGTATTTGAATAACAATGACCTTCCCAGAGAAAGGAGTCACATAACTGAGTTAAGATTGATATTTTTACATTTTTATTAAAACAAGTTTCCTGAGGAGTTCAACTAGGCAATGTTGTTAACCTAGTTTGCATAAAATGTACAAAAATGTAATAAAACTTATCCATCTTTAAAATATTCTAAAGTCAGATTTTGCTCTGATTGGCTACACAATTAAGTAAAGTTAAGATTTTTACTAATAATAATCTGAAACAGAAAATTAAGCTTGGGTTTAAAAACAATTCTTCAAATTATCATCAATCTATGATGCCTATTGATTGGACAGTAACAAAAAGATACAGGATGCTAGAACTGACCCTTGACTGTTTTGACCCCATACTAACTTCATATATCTTGCCAGAATAAACGATCTTTTTAAAAAGTGCCTTGTCCACTGTGCAATTATAGAAGTTAGTGTATTTTTCAGATATAAACTCAATGACGTGTTGCTGAAGCTTGCTTCTTCTGGTATTTGATTTATTTTAAATACTGAATGAAAATATTTTCATCATATCATAAAATACTGCTTCATCAAAGTGAGATTCCAAGACCCCTTATACTTCTCTAAGCTTCTAAAGTTCATTATTTGATAGGGTTGGATGAAGCCTATAGACCTAAGTGTTCAGCAAACATCTTAGATACCTGGAGAGAGAAAGAAGCAAACTGAGACACTTCTGACAGCGAAAATGTTGATGAGAAACAAACTTAGAGTAACAAATTAGGCACAAATGATGAATCAGAAAATGGCAATTTTGGCATAAATATTGGAGAGTCACTGTGGACCATAAGTAGAACACGAATACGCAGAACAGCAGTGAAAACAAAAATGCCATATTAGGGTGTGCTAACGAGAATCGGACAGACAAATCTGTTGAAGTTATATACCATGAAGACCGTCTTTTGCCAAAGCTCTCTGCAGTCCCAGGATGGTATAATAGCAGTAGTTAAACACAACTAGATAATTCTATCTTTCATTGCGTGGAAAGACCTCCCTGGCTTGGAACTCTGCCTTTAAAATAATGGACATAGTTCAGAAGGCAAGTGCTTGTTAAAGGGATTCTGAAAGGGAGGAGAGGGGCAGTTTTTGTTATGCATTAAGGCAACCTTTCAAACACAAGACCCCCAAATTCAGCAGCAAATGTTTGGCAAATCTCATCTGCCCTCAGTTTATACATGGGGAATAAAATAAGTAAAGTTTTTATTCTTTGTTTCTTTCCTGGAATAAAATATCAGGTGTCGTTGAAGAGCTCAGAACTCCCAATTTGCTAGATTGCTTTAAAGGTCAGAATTAGAAAACTAAGAATTAAATGGAGATTGATTTTACGTGAGTGGGAGTGATAAACAGGCCCTTCTGCATTTTGCACTGTTGCTTCTAGGATGAGGATGTCAACAAATATCACATAGAATGTCATCTCTGACGGAAGGACAATGACCTCCTGGAGCGCTGTGTTGAGAAGGCCTGGAGGCTTGTCCCAGCTGGGCAGGAAAGAATGTTGAGTGAGGTGAGTGATGTCTGCCACAGGCACAGATATTTCCTATTCCTATTCAGTTTGTTTCAAACGACTGTGATCTCAGAGACATAAAGGGTGACAGATGACCCCCACCTGCACACACTCCCTCCCCACATATCACATGCAAGGGAGGTGTGGTGAGAACAAGAATGAGCTTTGGGGAAACATGAAAAAGTAGGTGATTTTAGCTGAAAATGAAAACATTTGCACTTTCATTGAGGATTCCCATTTCTCCGAGAAGTTCCCAAGCGTGACTGGATCTGGGCAACTCAGTGTCCACAAGTGACAAAACACCTCTCCTCAGGACTGTGAACTCTCCCACTGTGTCTCCTTGGCAGGCAGAAATGAACTTACCAAGCCCCTGGGATGGTGTATACAGTGAGACACTCGCTTTGTTGGCTGTCTTTTCCATGCCATAACTTGCCTTGAGAAAAGTTCCTGCTTAAGGTAATTGACCTAGCAGAGGACTTGACTAAATCCTAGGAAATAATCCAAAGCTAGTTAGGTAACAAGGTGACCCAGAAGGAAACCATAGATAAGACAGCTTCCTGATTTAAACCCTAAGGAATGAAGCAGAAAGGTAACAAGGACTTAGAGAGTATGGCCAGAGTGAGTCCAGTCAGCTAGAGGTTGGCTGAGAGGTGGGAACACCCGTTGATTAGAGGTGAATACATCATAGGGCTCCTCCACCCTCAGTGATGGATGTCTGCCAGGCCTTTTCCTAGTGCTTCTCAATGGCTCCTTCTTCCAAGTACAGGTGATGCCATCGTTAGGAAGAGTGGGTGTTGGAAGAAACAGCAAAAGATTCTTGGTGTTTGTGTTGATTTAAAATTCATTAAATTTGTATCCTCTTCATCCTCTGTTGGCAGGCCCAGTAGGCTCCCTCTAGGGCTGCTTCTCTTGGAAAACATTAGCACCATTCACTTTTAGGATTCATTGTCACTGTAAAAAACAGAAGAACAGTATATTTCCAAGAAGCCAGTGAGAGCTGGTCACTCCATTATGGAGGTGACTCAAGAGAGCGTAAACAGTCAGGAAGCCAACAGTGTCCAGTTTACCATTTCCAAAACAAAGGTCGGTTTGGATTTTATATTTGACCCCTGAGGAGGAAAACCACAAAAGCCAAGAAATAATCCCTAGCTCTTCTTCCAATATCCCTCCGCAGTGCCAACATGGAGAGAACCAGATGGAGTTGGGGGTTTCCCCTTTTAATTAAATCTATCCCATTCTCTATGAATAGATGCCAAATTGCCTTTTTCTTTTTCCTTTAAAAAAAATTTCCATGTGTTGTTTTCCTTCAAGAGTTTCTGGTCTTGGCACGTTTTCAAAAGCCCATTTTGTTCATATCCACAAAGGATCTAGAAGTGCCTTCTCAGTGTCATCTAGAATTCAATCATCAGGCAACCTGAGGTGTGAGTTGACATAAATTATGGACATGGTTTGGACACGACCGGGGTGGCTGGCTAATGGGTGCTTTTGTTTCTAACTTGGCTATCTTTGCCACATATCTAGTTCTGCGGCTTTCTCCCAGTAAGACCATGCCTCCACCCAAGACTCCTGGAAAGCAGGCCACTGGAAGTGACCTCTGTCTCCAAGGAAGTGCCTAACTGATAATAATCAACATGACCTGGTATCTCCTTAGCTCATAGGCGTGTATGATCTGACTCCTACTTCAGTGCTCTCCTGCTCTGTGAAATGCCATGTTTCCAAAAGGACTTTGAAGCAACTTATAGATAGATAGATGGATGGATGCATGGACGGACGGACGGACAGATGGACGGACAGACGGACAGACAGACAGATAGACAGATAGATACATAGATCTATCCATGAAAGGGGAAGGGAGACGTGTGTATGTTGTGTGTTTGTGTTTGCGTTGTAAAGTCAGGGGAAGAGGCTGTTATAAGGAAGGATGATCAGTGGGAAAGAAGGGGGAAGGTAGATGTGAACAAATGGACAATTTCTGTAGCAAGACTAATTTAAAATGGAAACCTGATTGAAAATTAAGACATTTTTATCTGAAGAGTAGATGTAACAACCCACTTTGCTGAAGTCATCCCAAACAACTCAACTGGGCAGGAAGGTTTCATTTCCTGGAAATTGGGTGGTAGTAAGACAATATTTCTAAGATCCAGGACTTCATCTCTGCAGAGCATAGTTCTCTGAACTGCATGTTTTCCTTTTGCGGCCTTATCTTGAAATTTCAGCTACTCTAAGCAGAGTATAAGACAAAGCTGAATAGCAATGGGCACAATCCCTCTTTTGTCCACAAAACTGATCTGTGTCCAGCAGTTATAACAGAAGTGATTTTTTATATTAATTATTATAAAACCAATCCATATTCATTGTTGGAAAAATAGAAAATATGAATAAGCAAAACAAAAATACTAACACTTTCACTATGGTTAACATTTTGGTATTTATTTATCTAAGCTTTTTTCTATGATAATGATATATATTCTTTTTGTACAAAAATGGGATCATATTATACATATTGTGCTGTAATCTGCTTTTCTCACTCTCATTTACATGCAGACATCTTTCCTTGCTAATAAACATACAATACCTTTTTAGTTGCTACAGAGCATTGCATCATCTCACTACACCAAAAAAAATTTTTTTTTTTTGGTGAGGAACATTTGCCCCGAGCTAACATCTGTGCCAATCTTCCTCTATTTTATATGTGGGTCACCGCCACAGCATGGCTTGATGAGTGGTGTAGGTCCAGGCCCGGGATCTGAACCCACGAACCTGGGCTGCCAAAGCTGAGTGCACCAAACTTAGCTACTATGCCCCTGGGCCAGCCACCCCCCTCAAATTTTTTTTTTAGCCATATCCTCACTGTTAAACATTTAGGCTATTTCCAATTTTTAGTTTTTATTTATTATAAAATTGCTACATCTTTGCACACTTCCAATTGTTAATCTTTGCATAAATATCTAGAAAAGGAATTGCTAGGTTAAAATGTATGCCATTTTAAAGCTTGACTACCCTATTGTGAAATTATCCTCCTTCCCTAGAAATTTTGTGCAATTTACCTTCTCCCAACACTTTCCTTTTGGGAAATATCCTTTTCCCCACATCCTCTCCAGTACTGGATATTATTATTTTCATTTTTTTTTAAATCCAATAGGTGAAAATAGTATCATATTTACCTTTACTTTTTCTTTGACAACTTTTTTTTATTACTAGGAAGAATAAACATTTTTTTCAAAGCTCTGTTGGTAATTTTAATTTCTTCTTTGCTGAATTGCTTATTGATATTGTTCGCTCATATTTAAAATGGAACAATTAGGGGCCGGCCCCGTGGCTTAGCGGTTAAGTGCGTGCGCCGCTACTGGCGGCCCAGGTTTGGATCCCAGGTGCACACCGACACACTGCTTCTCCGGCCGTGCTGAGGCCGCGTCCCACATACAGCAACTAGAAGGATGTGCAACTATGACATAAAACTATCTGTGGGGGCTTTGGGGAATAAAAAAAGGAGGATTGGCAATAGATGTTAGTTCAGAGTCAGTCTTCCTCAGCAAAAAAAAAGGAGGGGGATTAGCACGGATGTTAGCTCAGGGCTGATCGTCCTCACAAAAAAAAATAAAAATAATAAAAAAAAAATGGGACAATTACATGTTTTATTGGTTTGGGAACTAAGAATAATAATTTTTTGTTCATTATATATATTGCAAATATTTTTCCCCAGTTTATCATTTTCCTTCTAATTTTATTTACTGTGTTTTTGAAGTACAGAAAATTTGAGTTTTTAATGCAGTTAACTCTATTTCTGATATGGTTTCTGACTGTGTGTCACACTTTCAAATTAGTCTCCACCTTAAAGTTCTAATAATATTGACCTATATTTTTTCTGGATTTTTTTCTTTCTTTTTAACATTGAAACTTATCTGGAGTCTATTTTAATCTAAAATGCGAGGCAGAGTTCTAAAATTTTCCCCTAAATGTTAGTTGGTTGTCCCAAGACTATTTATTGAATAATCCACTTGCTATGAAATGCAACTCTTATAATATATTAAATGTTTACATATACTTGAGGCTGTTTTTGAATATTCTATTCTATTCCATTAATACTTCTTGTTTGGTTCTGAGTGTACATAGTTAATTATTGGAGCATGTTCCCTGCAAATACCCGCTCATCTCACTATTGCTCATCTTCCTTCTTTTTGAATTGTCCTGGCTATTTGTGCCCAGTTATTCTTCCAGATGAAACCTTCCTTGGGACCTTTAAGAGACTGGGTTGAATCTGAAATGATAATTTTTAAGTTGTTGAGTCTTTCATTCAGGAACACAGTATGTCCCTCTCCATTGTTTAAATCTTTTATGTCCCTCAATTAAAATTTGAACAATTTCTTTTTATATTACCCCATGCATTTTTTGGTGACGTTTATGCCTGAGTATTTCACATCTTGTGTTGCCTCTATGGTAGTACTGATGCTGGTATGTGCTAACAGTGGCTTTTTAGGCCAGTAGATAAAAGCACTCGGTCAGATGGCCAGAGCTTGAACGGCTAGAGCCATTCCTTGCTGTGTGACCTTGGGTAAGTTAACCTTTCTTAGTCTAAGTTTTCTGTTCTCATCTCCTCTGCAAAACACACATAATAACGCCATGTATCTTATAGGGTTGTTGTAAAGAATAATGAGAAAGTGTAGGTAAAGTACTATGCTACAGGCCGACAGACAGGTGAATGTACGTTATTCTTATTTTGCAGAATCTACACTAGCAAATGTTTGTCAGTTAAACGTGAGCTTGAACACTGCTTCAAATATCCAAAGGCTTTAAGAAACCATCTTCCAAAACAAACTTTCAATTTCTGAGGAGGAGATCCTTAAATGTGGTTTGTCTAGGACACTCTACAAGCATTCTGAAGGCTTAACATGGGACATTGTCCACCAACCAGAACTTGTTTACTCAAAGCACCAAAGAGCGCAGGAGCTCACGCATGGCGCTTACTGCTACAGCTCTGTGGACGGTGAGCAATGTGACCGGCCCCGCCACACAAGAGACCGTCCCAATGTGGGTACAAGTTGCTTCAGCTGTGGGACATCAGGTCATTCCTTGTGTTGCAACTCTCACATGTGAATTTTCAGCGGTGGTGCGATAGCCATCAGGCCTGATAGTAAGTCAGCAACCTGGGATCTGGCCCACCACCTGAGCCTGGAGGCATTCTCTCTCTCCCGCTCATTCCTTTATTTAGTTAGACGTGTTCGCTGCTGTCTTGGTGGCTATTTATCATCGCTGTGAAATGATCAAATAAGCCCAGACATTTTTAACTCTGGCAAATCCTAGAGTTCCCTGTTAAAAATATCTTGGCAAACTGCCACAGAATTGCAACAAATAGAATAAGCGATCTCGCTTCAAACCTCGATTGCTGCCTCGACGTTAATTCGTACGGTTTTAGTAACTTATCTGTGACAGCGGCATTAGTAATTTTTCTCGGAGTGTTGTATAGATATTTTAAGAATGTGGGACAACTTTCCCAAAGCCCGTATAGTAACAGCCTACAAACTGTAAAACAAATTGATTAAAAAGCATCATCTCATTATTTTTAAGCATTTAACTGGAATGCTACCAGGGAAATATGGACAGATGCAACCCCGACACCGTGTTTCATAACTGCCCCTTTGTTGCAGTCAGGATCAGATAAGCCATCTCTGTTCTCCTGACCAGTTTATCTTGTAACAAGCCCTCTTTATGACCACAGCTAATGTTCCCTATCTCCAAAGATGGCAATAAACCTACACTAAACCTTTCTTGAGTCATGAGGCTCTCTAACTTGGTTTTTGGGGAGTGCAGAGTTCAGTTTACCATAAAGTCACGTAACAATTAGATCACGCTCCCTCTCTCTTCATCAATATAACGTCCCTCTCCTTCCCGAAAGAGGCCTGGCCTGGGTGGATTATGCAGGTCACGCATCTGGCTAATATCAGAGCCAGGCCTAGAATTAGTCCAAGACACATAGATCATGCCCACAGTGTAGACATAATCTGGGCCACTATTCAAGCAATGCTGTGGTTTATTAAATTTAGTACATCTTCCTTCACCTACCACACACATGCACGCGTGCACACACACACACACCTGCATTTTAACAATGTTATTTCAGGTTATCATCCTGAAGGATTATAAACTGTTACTTTGTATCCTCAAAATACTTAGCTCAGATTTGAGGGAAACCACTTGGCACTTAACACTTGTTGACTTTTTAATGACTTTTAAATGACTTAGAGAGGAAAAGAGAAAAGAAATTCATAAACAAAGAAAATAATTGGAAGTGGCCATGGAGATTGACTTGCGTGGAGAGGCCAGAATGGTTCACACAAAACTGTTGTTTTCTTGCAATTAAGGGTTCAGTCTTGTCAATGACTGCGCTAGATGATGGACACATCATACATCAAATACTTTCATATATTGGCCTCGAGGTGGCTGGCTTTCTTGCTTCTAAGTGTTCTTTTCTCTTTTTCATCTCTAATTGGACTTTTAATTTATGGAATATCCCTTTTATTTTAACTAATTAATAAAAGAAAATGAGAAATGCAGTTTTAAAAGAAACTCTTCTCTAGTTTGAGCTTCATCACAAATTTGCTGTGTGAACTTGGACAAATCACTTAACCTCTCTGAGTTCCAAGTTTACGCAGATTATTTCATTTTAACTGATTGTCTTGGCATGATGTAGACAATGCCAGGCACATATTAGGTGCTTAATAGATATATTTTGAAAAACAACATCGACAATTGTACTTTCTCCGACAAAACACAAAGAGAGGGGCCAGCCCGGTGGTGTAGTGGTTAAGTTTGAGTGCTTTGCTTTGGGGGCCCGGAGTTCACAGGTTCAGATCCTGGGTACAGACCTATGCACAGTTAATCAAGCCCTGCTGTGGTGGCATCCCACATGTAAAGTAGAGGAAGATGGGCACAGATGTTAGCCCAGGGCCAATCTTCCTCAGCAAAAAGAGGAGGATAGGCAACAAATGCTAGCTCAGGGCTAATCTTCCCCACCAAAAAAAAAAAAAAAAAAGACAAAGAGAAGAGAGAAACAGGAAGAAATTCACAGAATTCTCTATTAAAATAACCTAGATTTTCCTGAGAAATACTGAAGTGATCTATTTTTATGTCATTGAGCTTAGGCATGAATCATAGAATAAACAATAGAATTATCACACAATTAGAACAGGTCTACTGTTACTTACCCTCTCTGACTGACTTAATTTCCTAGGTAATAGCATCTAGGCATCTGGCATATAGAACACACTATATAAATGTCTTATTGTTGTTATTAAGGTACTTTCAACGTTATAAACCCACTTGCATGTAACCAAATCTAATTCTTTCTCTAATCTTTCCCAATGCTGTTACTCAATGTAAAATCCTCACTGTGGCCAACAGGCATAAAGGGAAAGAAGATGGGCACATGGCTAATATCTGCAATTCCTTTTCTGTGGTTATTCATCGAAGCTTGCAGAGACAAACACCAAGCTTTCAGGAAACCGTCTAACTATAAAGGCCTGAGGAAGAAGGAAGAGGCTGGCTGGATTCTAAGCATCATAATAAAAGGGACTCTATCTTTCTTGCTTTTACCACTATCTAGTGGAAGGTGCTGTGTGGGTAGGAGGAGACAAGAAGGGAGTGCATTCTTTACAGAGAACTAAAACAATAATAAGACCAACTCAATGGATCTGTGTTTTGTTATCACCATGAGCTGACAACGCTTAACAATGTCAGTGATGAAACTCTCTTCAACTCTAGGGCAGAGCCCTCCCACCGCCCTGCCCCACCCCTTGGACGCTATTCCACTGACACTATTCCCAGTGCCTCTTACAATGGCTGGCACACAACAGGGATGAATTATAGGGGAAAATGCTAAGGTGGGAAATAAGAAAATAGAACTCCTCTTCCTCCACAATTTCTTTGTTGTCTTTTCCTTTTCCTTTGAAGTTTTTGCACACAATGTGGTGCATTAAGGGTAGGATGCTGACCAGATCAACAGCTTTTTCTCAGAAGCATGGAGAACTTTATGTGTAATGGAGGTTCTATGTCAGGGTGTCTTTCTAGCATCAAGAAGGGCTGAATTCTGTAAATGGATTCCAGAAACCTTAGTTTAGCAAGAGGATGGGGAAGTGTGTTTTCCACTAAGTTCCATCTTCAGCAACTGTTACATACTTTCTTTAGAGTCAACTGTACCTTAAATGGTAGAGGAAGGATGACTCACAGAAGTAAAACCCAATGGGGAACTTTGAGGATAATGACGTGTCAAAGCAGGTTCATTGATTCTATCAAATGGACCACTCCAGTGGGAAATGTCAATAGTGGCGGAGGCTGTGCACATGTTGGGGCAAGGGGTATAGGGGAACTCTGTACTTCCTGCTCAGTTTTTCTGTGAACCTAAAACTGCTCAAAAATATAAAGTCTTTTTAAAAAAGGCCAATTAGGGAGTGGGGGAGAGGGGAGAGAACTATTGCCAGAGCATAAAAGAATTGGTTTCATTTGCATGGTGCTTTAAAACTTACAAAATGGTTTTATTCTCTCTCATGATCCTGTGAAACTAGAAGGACAGGTGTCATTATTTCCACTTTTCAAGATGAGGAAACTGAAACTCAGAGTTAAAGTGACCAGTCTTAATATAAAGAACAAATGAGCATCCAACTCAGGTCTTAAAACTAGTCTTCTGATCCTAAGTGCAATGACCAATGTACTCTCCACCTATATCTCTAAAGATTCACAAGCTTTTAGAAAAAAAATCTTATTTCTATCCTGGATTAGATATGCAAAGTAAAAATTTCACCAATTATCAATGTAATTAAAAGAACAGGAGAAAGAAATGTAAATGAATCATGACAGAAAAGAAAGATTACCCCAACTATAAGATTATCCAAACTCTTTACCCTTTCAAAAACTCCAGACTGCTAAGAGGACTATTCTGAAATCACCAACGTTAATGGGCCTATCCTGGTAATGGAGAGGAATTGGAAGTCTCCAGATCATTCCTTGGAGATCAAACAAATTCCTGATTTCTCAGGATTGGTGAGGTCCAAAAAGAAGTCACCGGAGAAACCAGGGGCAAAAAATAATGCTCCACCCACCAACATAGATGTTCCTGGGCCTTAGGACACAGCTCCTTAGCCCAAAGGCAGTGAGTTTCTGTGTATCAGTTTTAACCTATTAATAATAATAATAATAGCCAATACTTATTGAGAGTTTGTTTTGTGCCAGGCTTTGTTCTAAGTGCTTTGTACTTTTCTAAGATTTTAGTGAATAAAAGTTAACTTTGCTTTGCAATATTGTAATACTCCTTGAAGTAATCAGAAAGTGCCTGTGTGCTGGCTGCACAGAGAGGGAAAGAGGTGAAACCCTGACAGTTGTCTTGTGAATTAAAGCTAGATACTAGTTCTGGAACAACAGAGGAACATAGACATTCCCTTTAAAAACAATAATTTAGCATAACGTAGCTCTCCAAATAGGTTAAGGCTTTTTGCCTTACAGGCAGAAATGAGCTGAGGTTTTTCAAAGACCAACCCTTCAATGCTCCAAAAATACGATTTTTAAGAAGCTTCTCGTACACTTCAGCACCACATAATTCTCTAACATTAAGTTTCTTCTATGTTGCCAACAATTTCAAGAAACAAGAGGCAGGTATATAAAAACCAATGACATTTTGCAACATTTGAGGGTGCCCATCACATATACAGTAATAAGACATTTGTAGAGTTTTTGTGGTGATCTGAGCCCCATACTGGACATATGCAGTGGCTCTTTTTTTTTTTTTTTTTTGGTGAGGAAGATTGGCCCCTGAGCTAACATCCATTGCCACTCTTCCTCTTTTTGCTGAGGAAGATCAGTGCTGAGCTAATATCTGTGCCCATCCTCCTCTATTCTGTGTGTGAGATGCCACCACAGCATGGCCCCACGAGCGGTGCGTCGGGGTGCACCCAGGATCTGGACCACAGGCCGCCACGGGAGTGGAACCCACGAACTTAACCGGTACACCAGCGGCCGGCCGCTGTAGTGGCTCATTTTTAGGTGAGGTAAAAACGTGGGGAAAATATGCCTTTGTAATGTCTTTTGTAATACTCTCCCTAGCATTTTTTTTCTTTCATCTGCTTGTTAATACCTGGAATCTCATTTAAATAGGATAGACTCTTTTCTGAACCAGTAATGAATCTTAACATGCAAATATCTGGAGAGAACGATGACTGAAATCTACAGTACGGTGTAGACTTCCCCATCAGAGCTGAGGCTGCCTCAGTAAGATTGCTGTGGGGTGATGTGGGGAGAGATGTAGGATGGCGACTTTAGGTAAGGTGTAGGTGGAGGATGAAGGAGGGTCTGGAAGACAAACATCTGCTGCCCCAGTGACTGTCTAATAATCAGTCTTTCTCTGCAATGCTTTCGTCCCAGGGACTGCCCAATGACAAGTGGCCGCACTCCGGCGGTATTTAAGATGATTGACACAGGACCTCCGGTTAACATGGAGGGAGAGATGGCGGTGGGATTTATCCTGCTCTGAAAGTTTATTCTGTTTGTTCTGACAGAAGTGTTATATCTTAGTCACGGGCTCAAGTTCTCTGCTCGCTGGTCACCTCTGAGTCACCCCTGCCAACAACTCGGTGCCCCCAAAATCACAGCGGTGCTCTGTGCAGCAAGTCCCCAACTTGCTGAATCATCAGTCCTATTTCCTGTGAGCACTTCCCACGTCCTGACCAAACAATTCTCTGATTTTGTGAGGTCATGTCTGTCCTCACAAAGGCAATATAATTGAAATGAGATCGTGGAGTCCTACACTACACCCAAGCCCAGAAGGCACTAAAATTTTCTATCAAGCAGAGCCACCTAGTGGTAGAACAGAATATGGTTTTCAAAATTCTCATTTAATTCCTCTCATATAACAATCTAATCCAGGTGGGGTTTTGTTTTGTTTTGTTTTTTTATGTTTACTTCACTCCCTTTTGTTTACTGTTACCCCATTTGAGACCGTCGCCTCCATCTGTTTTCTTTACCAAATATCTATTCTTCCAGGGTAAACAAACCTACAGTTTGTTATGATCAGAAAGTTTTATGACTAAAACAGAAGCCAACTCAACAGTGTCTTTAGAAGAAAAAAAATGTCAATACTAATTTATTTCTAAAAATAAAGAGCCACTAAGATATTTACTTGGTAGCTTTCTATTTTCCATAACTGACACTGCCTTTTCTCCACACTACGCACATACGCACCCATGTAAATTGTCACATAAAATTACAGAGAAGGCCATCAAAAGTACTCTACTGTGGTCTCCAGACCCCTCCCCCCCAAACATATAATCTGTGGTGGAAATTGGAAGTACCTTGGGCTGTGGTTTGATTCCTTTTCTTCCTTTAAAGTAGGTAAACCTTCATAGTCGGCTAGGACAGAATAAAAGCAAACTCAGTGTTAATCACTGAAATTCTATTTTCTATCCACAAAACTCATACAGTTGAGTATCGCATTTCCCTGATCTGTGTGGTTTTGCAGAAATGGCCTCACCAGGGAGTTCCAGAGGTTAAAAGATTAATGATGGCACAACACTTGAAATGGAAAAAGCGCTAATGGTACAAATTTAAGACTTCCAGGTGCCTCTGGCCCTGGTGGAAAGGGCACCATTCATCACTGCTTGGTTATTCCGTCCGTGAAGGACCCCACTGTTGCTCCAAAAGCTAGAATCTGCGTGTTTCAAGATAGACACTGGAATAAAATGGCTTCATCTGAGGTCCCGATGTGTCTGTAGAATGACCTCAGTCACAACGCACGATCAAAGAGAAGCAGGTAAAGTGGGGAGCAACTAACCTTCTTAAGAGTCTTCAGAGTTCTCTCCTGTTACACCACTGTTATTTTTAAGGGGAAAAAAAATCCATTGGATCTATCACCTATGTGTTGAACAACTCTCTGCTCTTGTTGTCCCACAGAAATGCCTTTTTCCAGTTTTCTGGGTTTCGTGAGTATAATAGGATCATGATCTTGTGTTAAATTATCTCAGGCACAAAAGGAAACACACCAAAATATTAAGAGAGGTTGTTTTTGGGTGGTGGAATTTTTTTTCTTCTTTCTACTTTTTTTTTGCCTTTTCCAAATTCTACTGTGTATGTTTATAGACTAAAAACAACAAAATGAAACTACTTTAAGGATTATCTCAGTGACCCACTGCTATCCTCAAATGCTTTACAGAGCCATTCTTCCCTCAATATTAGACTACAAAAAGCTGTTAAACGTTGTTGTTATAAGTTGGTTGAGTGAATCTTTTGGAAAGCTCATCTTGAGAAGCCTTTGGAACAATAATTCTAATAACAAATCTCTGGATTTGACAACTCCATTGTAAATTGTTGAATCTGACAGACCCCAGGGTACTTTTTTAAAAGATAAATGTTAAAAATACAAATGATATGAAAATATAAATAGTGCGTTTTATTAATTTAATCAGAGCATTAAAATAATGTATTGATTTTTTAAAGGAATTAAAAAAAAAAGAAAAAACAGCTGTCATCATTTTAAGTCCAAATATTGATTTAATGAAAAGTAACAAACATATACTACAATTACTGCCAGATATCAATTGGAAATTAAGTTATACGGGGATATTATATTACTATCTATATTAGTATGTCCAATAGAACTTTCTACATTGATGGAAATGTTCTGGATTTGTGTTGTACAATATAGTAGCCACTGAGCACTCAAAATGTGGCTAGATTGACTGACGAGCTAAATTTTAAATTTTATTTAGCTATTTAAAATTTAATTTAAATAGGCACATACGGCTAGTGTCTTAGACAGCACCGATCTATGTAAACTCTATCTGATAAAGTTTTACATCCCTATACAGATTAAAATCATAGATCTCTAAATTTTATAATATGAAAGGTAATGCCAGATACTTTTTCCAGATCATTTGGTCTCAGAGATTTCCTTGCTGGAAGAAAGACCATTTTCTTCTTGAAAAAGACCATTTGAAAAACTTGTACGAAAATAAAAACAAGTGGCAACAACTGAGGCAATAATTAAACCGACTATTTAAGGATGGTCAGATGCACATTCTGCACGTACCAGATCTAATGTGGGTCGGGCTCACACTGTCACCCTCCAAGATTTATGGGGTATCTATAAAACTGTTGCCACTTTCTCTTATAAGAGAGGACAGAGAAATCAACTTCAGGGTACCACATACCATTTCTATTCATGCTGTTCATCCATTTATCAAGCTCTTCCATTTCTATTTCCATAACAGAGGGTGTGTCTTCCTCAAAAATAGGGCTAGAGAGAGAGAGAGCAAAAAAGCTTGTTGAAAAAAAAAAAGGTATGGTGTGCTGAGTTTCATGTGGGGAGAGCCTAGAATGTGGCCTCTGAAGAAGACGAACCTGATTCAGTGTCTGACACCCCAGGGTAGCCTGGGGGATTGCACTATGCAAGCGTGCCAAGCTTTAATAGGAAGAAAGACCAAAACTAGAACAAACCGTCTATCACTGATAGAAACATGGAAGGCGCAAAGCCCCGTGCGCGGGCTGAAAGGGAACACAGGAGCCTCTGCTAGCTGAAGGCACAGTCGAGCCTGCAAGGCTTCCACCGTGGTGCTCCTCGAGGGAGTTGCCACATTTAGCATTTTCGCCTTGCTTAATTTCACTTCCCTTTCTTTGGGGTTTTTGATCAGCGCCCCAGGTCCAGAGGCCACTGTCAACAGGCTACTTTCATCACCTCTCCCGTCAATTCCCAGACTTTTCTGTCTTGGAGAAATGGAGCCATTGCTTTCTGAAATCCACTGCCCTCACTTGCGAGGGCTCAGAGCGCACAGTTATCGGAAAGAAGCCCCCGGTTAGTGTAGATGGGGTTGGGGGAGGGGGACCACCAGCTCTGAATGGCCGCGCGGGCGTTACACCTTGTAGAGGAAGCGAGCCAAGTGTCTAAATGAGTAAGGCTGCAGGGCGGTGGGGGTGCGGGGGACAGCGCCCCAGAACACCCCTCTGGGTGGAATCTTTTCTCTAGGACTCTCTTCCTCTAACACAAGCGAAAGTAGCTTCCCTGGTGATACAATTTTTAACCAGAATAAAGGAACCGATGTCCTTGCAATACACCCAGGGGCATAATATTTACTATGCATGTGGAATTGGTAGCAGTCAGAAAAAAATTCTTTTCTGAACAGAGGACCCTGTCCTCAGGTTCCCCTCCACCCCCTAACCATTCTCTCCTCTCTAGACTGAGGTTTGGGGATTCGAATCCAGGAGGCCATCTCCTGGGGCACGGCCTATTAGAACAGGAACTCTTGAAAAGGCAGGTGGCTCTCTGATCTGCTCCCCTCCCTCACTAGCTTTGTCCACACTGAGCTGGATTGGGGGCAGTGGAAACTTACACTTTCACGTTTTCACTTCCAAGTTCATCTAAAAGAGAATAGATATGAAGGTCATGTTAGATTTGTTCGCAACAACTTGTCATTTCATCAACACCTGAAATCTCCTTTACAAGGAGAAGAAATGACTGGCAGTAAATCACGTTTTTAAGGGAGCAATAATTAACCTCTAAGTCAAACGAGTGCAGATCGCCATATTGAAATGAGATCCCAATCCGAGTGAACTCTGTTTTCTTTAGATATAATGGTGCTCTGAGAGCGCTCACTTCAGATCAGATGTTCCTCTCTTTATTTTATCCACACCAAGAGGAGAACAGTGGAGAGGGGAAGAAAGGAAGGATCATACAAGAGGGCTTCCTCCTTGGCCCCCAGCCCCAAAATGTCCCAGTTCAAAACATTGCTGTTTTATCTCCTGTGACACACTGTGCCACTGTCCCCGTGTCTTGGAGGAGGATGTGGGGTACTCCATCAAGGGCTCCCCTTGGAACTCTCCTGTCACCCTGCTCTTTGCATGGCCGAATCCCTCACATCCTTCTGTTCTCAGCTCACGCTCTTTCCTGGGGGAGGCCTCTCCACCTCCTCTCTGTGAAGTAGGGCCTGTCTTTCCTATTGTTCTCCAGTTCAGCACCTTGCTTGCTCCTTCATAGCGTTTGCCACGATTTGTCAGTGATGAATTCATCTGTTTAATTCTTTTGTCTGTCTCTCCCACTAGACCATAGCTCCAAAAGGGCAGGGATCACATCTGTCCTGTTCATCCATCCACCTCCCATCCAGCTAGCACAGTAAACACCCAGTCAATATTTATGGAATAAATGATTAGGTCTTAATCTGGATTGTCCAGTCCTGGGGTTAAATTCAATCCCAATGTTTTGGACTTAGCATTGTCATAATAATGAAACTTCCAACAAGTCTGCTTTTCCTTGCTGTTGGTTGAGGTGAGAATCAGTTAACAGTTTGCAGAATGGCTCTAATGCAGATCAGGCTCCAAATGAACACGTGGCAAGAACAGAGCCCAGTGCCCCAGCTCAAGCTCTGTTTTGTTTGGCAGGGGGACCAACGCACCCAGAGAAATGAGGCAATGATGTCACATGAGTGCATAGCATAGGCCCACTGTGCCTTTTATGATGTGAAAAACATTGAGAAGCAAACCACTTTGTCCACCGAATAGTCAGCTGTTCCTGATCCTTGGCACTCAGAGGCCTCCTTTTGCCTGGTCTGCAGAAATGCGGATCCCCAGTGAGGGAACACAACCAGCAGGCACCTAGAACTGAGCTCCTGGCAGCCGGGAGCCACTGTAATTTCCTGTGGGTTGGCAAGCTTTAATGCCATTGCTAATCCAGGAAAGCTGGGCACAGATTAAGTTTCATGCCATCACTGCTTACCTTCGAGGGGCTGTAGGTTTTGTTCTCCTGCCCCGCAGTAGGAATCTGAAGCTTCCTGCAGATGCCTGACTAGTCAGACACTTAGATTGGGGAAAGGGGGGTGTATTCATCTTATATTTTATATATATACATTTTTCATCTAATTCTCATTCTCATACAGGCTATTTCCTTAAGGGATTTTACTATAAATAAAGCCCCTATACAACTGAACTTCCCCTACAGGTGACCCATAAACATCCCCCTGTTTTGTCACTCCCTCTGCTCTTCTCTGCTTAATAAACCCCCACAAATTTCTCGGAGAGCAAGCGGCCCCACAGCCCCACTGTTGAGGGCATGGATTTATCTTTATAATCTGGGTGCCCGCAGGCTTTGCAGTGAGCAAAAGCTAGCCCTGCACGCAAATGACGGAAAAGTTAAAAAACCCGTTACAAAAGTGCTCCCGATCCACCAAATGTGAAGCTCCTGTAATCAGTATTCAAACAGAGCAAAAAGCCTTCTGTGGCCTCGTCTCCCCTGCTTGACAGCCATTACCCCTGCCCTGGCCACCATGGCAACAGAAAAACATCTGGGAGAGCGCGCCAGAGCAGAGCATTAAGCCAGGAGGGAGACCAATTACTCGTCCTCAGCAGTCAGGCCCTGCCCGCTCCACTCCACCTGGCTTATATCTCTTTATTAATAGCCACCTACTCCCTTGCAACTGGGAGGCAAATGTAGCTCTTACATAGCCCCCCACCCCCACTTGATTCCATTTTCCTCCTACAGTCCTTCCATTTCATATCCTCCTACCCACCTTGTCCTCCTCCACCAGTTCCTACATTACACCCACTTAGCCCCACAATGCCGCCCTTCCAGCTGCTGTCCTCTGCGCACTTGGTGGGATTGCTGAGGTGGTGGGGGGATGGGGCAGGAGCCCAGCAGGAGACAGGTTTGCATATCTTGTTTCCAGGCTGAACAGTGAGTGAGAGAGTCTCTTTCTAGAGATTTACTGAGCAGAGCCAGGTGTCACGTAGCCACGGCCTGTTTAAAGTGAGGGTTGACTGCCAGCTGCTTTCGCTGCAGCTCTTTCAGAGAGACACAGCACATCAAGACACTTAATAAACATTAAATAATGACCACTGCAAACTTCATGCCTGGAGGTTGAGGAAGAATGACAGTTGAACATCAAGTTGCTACACAGTGCTTTCCTTTTCCTGGATGTGAAACCGACAGGCCCAAAGAAAAAAGGTAATTTTCAATCAGATGAAGCGTTCTTTCAAAAGATGTTGGCCAAGTCCTCCCCAGTTGTGGAATTTAAAGACTTATTTCCTGATGTAGAAGAATTTTCATGTGGGGAAAGAAACAATGCATCTATCCCTAACTTTCTGAGGGGATATCACCCATGCCCTCCCACAAAACACTCCTTTGGGAAATTTCCAGGCAAAATGCTGGTCTGACTTAGTCTGAGTTTTATTTTTCCTGGGAAAAAAATCTATTTAAGCCAAATTTTGTTAATTTAAATATTCTCCTTTTATTGACTTGCATTATAATGTTAGATATGAATGCACTTCAGGTTGTTCATCTTTTAGCATAGTTTGCCTGAAGAGAGATTCATCTGGTAAGCAGTTAATGATCTGTATCTGTATTAAAGGAGTGGCTAGTAAAAGAAAATATTCAAATAAAGCTCTTTATCAAAAACTTTTGTAATAAGCAATTGTTTTGAAATTCTAAGTTTTCTGTGTTACAGTGAAGTATATTTAAACTAAAAACAATGTGCCAATTTGTGTTAAAGATAATGTGCAAATTTTTTACTTCTGAGAATAGGTGTTCTTTACAAAAAGTTCTAATGTTCTTTCATTAACTCATTCATTCAACAAACATTTATTGAGCGGCTAACATATGTTTTGGGCCAGGTGCTATGTTAGGTAAAAGGGATACTGATGATAAGCTGACAGAATATGCCAGGTACTATTTTTTCTCAGTGCTTCACATGGATGAATCCATTTCATTCTCACAACTCTATGAGATAGGTATTGAATTTGCCCATTTTACAGATGAGGAAACTGAACCAGAGAGGTCATAGAGCTAGGAAGTGCAAAAGCCTACTAGGTGGCATGGTTCCAGAGTCTGTGCTCTCAACGTCAATGCCACACTGTTAAACAAGATAAATAAGACAAGTTCTTGGTTCTCTTGGACCTTAAAGAGAACATAGCCTAGTAAGAAAGAAAGACCAAAAAAGGGCAAGTCACCAACTTAAAGCCAATGTAAATGCTGTGCACAATAAGTGTGACCACAGTCTATGAGAGCACAGAAGAGGAGGTGATTAATTTTGCCTAGGGAGTGATTACTCAAGGCTTCATAAAAACTTTAGAAGTGGGGCATTGAAGAATAGGGTGGCAGTTTGCCAAGCAGACAGGAAGGAAATTTTGGACAGAAGAAATAGCATCAACCAGGCATGGAGGCATCACGGAAGTGCCATGTTCCAGGAAGAGCAAAAACGTCAAGCCCGGCTACAGTGTAGGATGCGTGGGCCACATCTGAGAATGAGGCCAGTTCTCGCTTATGAATGGCTTTTGAACTTTGAAATTCTCACGATAAAGTTCAATGAAAAGCCCCTTTCTGGATTTTGAGCCTAAGAGCATGACCGTTTGACTGGACACCTCCAACCTCCCTCCAACTCCATGACTCCATTAGGTAAGACCAGCTGTGTGCTATGGTTTAGGGGGGAAATTCTTACTTTCTCTACTTTAAAAAAATTGGGGTCTAATCAGCTCTGTTTGCTTTTTCTTTTTCTTTGGCTTACAAAGGAACTCCCACGTGACAACTGCTATTAGGTCACCCTGAAATTTCAATCCATGGAGAAACATGTGTATGTCCTATTTCTTTGTAATCTATTTTATCTCCTCCCCTGCTGTGAGAGGAGATAACACTTCAGTGCTTCTTTCCTGGCTCACATTTTCTGTACCTGCTGGCATAATGGAGAATGACCATTTACAGCTCCTGCTGAGAGCTGAAAGGTTCTCCTGGTGTAAGGACAGTGAGCAAGGCCCCAGGCCAAGGGCATGATCTCAAAGCCAGAGTTGCCCTGTTAGTGGGTGTGAGGGACACAGAGTGAGTTTTGTATGCACTTATGAATATGTATCTTATTAGAGAAATTCTTTTCCCTTGAGTGATTTTTGGAATGACCAAAGACTTCAACTTAAAAATCTAGTTGGAGTCATTTTTACCAGCACAAGACAAAAGTACCTAAGTCTGGTTTGGACCTAGAACTACCCTGATTGGAACTGAATACTCTCAAAGTGTATCTCTGACCTAGGGAATCTTCTATTAGGTTGGTTTCAGATTGATGATAGTAATCTTTAGGCAATTAGGAATTTGATTATAAAAGTTAGCATAGCTTTATGGGAATAAGAACAATGCTTCACTCAGGACTTTTCAAGATCAAATTAGGACGTGGCGTAGGGGAGAAAACAATACCTGTGACAAAAACATAGATGCAAGAATCCTCTTCTCATGGAGATGGCCCCAAGGTTTTCAGCCTTCCCATTCCTAACCCCAGGATGACCCACTGCTTCATGAGCCTTCCTCTTTTCTTCAGCAGTAGGGAAATGTCACATTGACCTATTGGCCAAGATTATATAGGGGCTTCTTCTGGATTAGGCACAGAGATGGCAGCTGTGTATTTTAAATTTCAATTTAGGCTGAAAACATTCTTTTTTTAAAAAAGAAAGGAATATGGCATTTTTAAACTCTGGAAAACTTCATTGAAATATGTCATTCATCACTTACTATTTTATGTAGTCCTTGTTGCTTAACTTTAAAACCTCTCAGTTCCTTCTCCTACCCTATCCCCAAATCCAGGCGGGTATTAGTACAATACTTACATGTTTGTAGGGCACTCTGAGATCCTTGGCTAGAAGGCTCTGTGTAGAAGCAAAAAGTATTTTGTTTTATTGATTGTTCATTAATACATGGAGCAATTGTCTGGAAATAGGAACACACAAAATATTTACCTTGTTTAGTTCTTTTTCTTTTATAGTATGTTACAAGGATTATCACTAATAAAAATAGGAGGGCCAATAACATGATCGGGATCAACACCATTAGTATAAACTCTAACTGATTTTCATCCTCATCCATGTGGGTAGAACTCGTATTTGTAATTAACATTTCTGTGGTCACTGCAGCAAATGTGCTTAGAATAGTAGTCTCTTCATCTGTTCTTTCCACTTCCTGGGGCATATCTGCTGACTGTTCCGGATCGTCAAGATCACCTGTGGGAACACACGAAATTGAGATTGCCAGGGAGACGAAGCTAGTATGTTATGTTTTCAATGATTTTTAAATTTATCCTACATGCATGCAGGGATAAACTTGATCCACTGTGTTTGGTCTTCCAGTTCAGTGTGACACAGAGTATTGATTGAACATAAATGGGGCTCAAGCTGGGAGTATATTGAACATGGAATCAGAGGCCAGAGACAAACTTCCCGCAAATGTAAGCAGTTGAGCCTTGACCAGATACGTTAGACACGCTTAAGCAAAGGGCATCGAGAAGCTTTGTCGTGTCAAATGTGATATTCCAGGACACCTCCTGTAGGGCATCATGATATTTTAATAACATTTCTGAATAAATCTAAATTCACATTTATGGAAAGTTAAGTAATTGCCACATGACACTTTTAGATGTAAAGGAATGCACTGTGTCCTAATTTTTGATAAAAAGTTACCTATCAATGGAGAAAAATTCTTTGAAATTGGGGTGATTGCTTAGATTTCAGTGTCAGGTCTCACATTCTGCAAAGAACTGAGTCTGAGATTAGCTGACAGAACTCTTCCTGGATTCTAAATAAAAATACAATGTGTATCTCATTTTTAAAGTGAAATTCTCAAGAGGAAGTTTTCTGAGAGACCAGGGAAACTGTACCAATATTCAAATTTATTTAATAAAATGCATCTTTAGAACTTTCCCTATTAATAAGCTATAGGCAAGTTTACTCTGTTTGAATTTCAGATTGTGTTGAAAAACCATCCTGTGGCTCATCACAGGGTGGGAAAGGTTTATGAGCTTGATGATTATTTGAAAAATCTTTCCTCACCTGGCTGTGCAGTGATCATGGTAAGGTGAGCTGAAGGTTTTGTCCCATCATGGTATAATACTGCCTACCATTCAGATGGGGCCCACTGAGGAAAAGAGCATACGAGTTTAGGCTACAGAAAACATATCAAATGAGATCATTTATGTGAAAGTTCTTTCTGAGGTGAAAGGTGCGATGCAAACAGAGAAGTTGCTGCTTTAACCATGCCCTGTTACTACAGGTCAGGCCACCACTCCACAGAATGACCCAACTGGCCACTGCAGGGCCAACTCAATACCTTCGCTATCTGCATGACTCTATGACAATGGATTCCTCTGATTTGATTTATAAAAATATTCATTTGAGCATGGTATAATTATTTTGGTTATATAGATAAACATTTCAGTGTCCCCCAAGACCAGGAATCCACTTGATAATCACATTGGTAAATGTCACCCCAAACCATCAGAATCAGTTACAAACTGCAGAGTATAACTAACTGATGTTCCTCACGTGCATATACCAAAAGCAGGAATTAAAAACATATCTGCCATTTATCGACCTCTGCCTTCTGGGTTAAGTGACTTTGTCTTCTATTTATGTCTTTGAAATAAGGTAAGTCAATAATGTATTCACACATACGTTAAATGCTTTGAGATGTTATGAATCACCCCGGATCAGGAAAAGCTATTTGTCACCAGGACAGTCTCCTCATTAATGTCATCCTGTGTGCAGAACTATTGGGACCAAACAGCATTCTTCACTGATGACCCAGGCCAGTGATGACTGGACATATGTGGTGGGGGTACAGGGTGGGGGATGGGCGGTGGCTCACACCCACGTGCAGTTGGAGGTAGTGACCCTATTCCTTGAGGTCGGTACTTGTGGACCTTCCCTAGCACCCAGACCTCCCTTATGTTTCTTTTGCTTACTTCTACTGCTGTCGCAGCTGCTCTGCTATTTCAGGTTAACATTTATAGAGAATTACTAAGAGCCAGGTTCTGTGCTCTGCCTTTTACCCAGATGATCTCATTTTGTCCTCACCATTTTTTCAGATAGAAACTGGGGCAAAGAGGTTATACAACTTGCCCACGATCACAGAGCTATCATGGAGGAGTGAGGGTTTGAACCCAGAAGGGCCGATGGCAGAACCTGAGCTTTGAACCTCACTCGATATTTTCCTTCCAATCAGGCAGGAATGTAATATCATGAAGTGGTGAACAAGAGAGGGAACGGCATGTTCTCACCCCTCAGCCTGTAAGGAGGGGGCTTCCCGGCACAAAGGGGAAGGGAGGGGAACGGTTCCCAGAAACCTGGCTCTGCAGGGGCTCCCACTCAGCTCCTCAGGCCAGACACACTGTGGGCAAAGCAGCCCCGCACGACAGCATCTTGTCAGCGCCTCTCCAAGGAAGGCGAACCCAGTTCCCAGCAAAACACTTAGTGCTCTGAGTCACCACTTGACCCGTGGCCCCAGAAGAGGAGAAAATAGGAAAGGAAATAAGCTAGCAAGAATAATGAGGGCGTTTCAACAACCGTGAGTAAAAGAGAAATGGAAAGAAGCACACCAGATGGTCCTGAGTTGTGTACATTTATTTTTCAGCATGAGAGACAATGCTGGTCACAGGTGGCCCTTAGTGGCATTTCTGAGTAAAAAGGCCAGAAGTTCTCTCCACAATATCCCTCACACACACCGTAACGTATGTTTTCCGTGTTAAGCATCATTTACTCTCTCAAATTCTCTAGTGACTATTTAAATAAATGAGAATCAAGGGTTCTGTCTCTGTGTGTTTTATTTTTCTTTACCCTGCAAGCCTTCATTTCCAGACACTCCTATGACAACCTTCCTCATAGCCCTCCCTGCCCCCACCAACTCCATCATACCCTCAAAATAATAAATAACAGTAACTGGCATTTATCAAATGCTTAGTATGTGCTAGGTGCTGGGACAAACATGCAGGATGTAATCTAATCTTCACGACGATTTTATTGTTCCCATTTTACAGATGAAGAAATTGAGTCTTCCATGTCTCACCCTGGGGTACAACCCAGTCATTTATGTTGTAAATTCTACTGATATGTAGGGTTTTGAAGCTGCGTTCCCTCGAGCAGAGGTGCCAAATGACAGCGAGGGTTCTAATCATAGCTCTATCACTTAGTAGTTTGGGAATTTGGACAAATTATTTACCCCTTAGTGATTTAATGTTCTGATCTGTACAACTAAGAAGCGATCCTCAAGCTCCCATCTGTTTCCACATCTCTGTGTTGATTCTAAAGCATTTATCTTGTTTTTAAACAAAATTTTTGAATAGGTACTATCCACATGGGACTAAAGGAAATTTCACCACCACCCTTTTCCCCAGGACTTGGTTTCCCTCCCCAGAGTTAACCACTGTTTCTGCTGCCTTCCAGAGAAATCTATGCATATACAAATATAAGTATCATTTCCTGTTTTCTTTTATTAACACAAATGGTAGCAAATTTTATATACTGTTCGGCTCTTTGCTTTTTTTACTTAAAATTTGATCTTGAAGATTATTGCATGTCTGTGTATAGAAATCTGTCTTTTCCTCTTATCATTTGGAAGTATCATAACCCATTCTTATTGATGGAGATTTAGCTTATTTCTTTTGTATTTCTGACGATGTTGCTATAAATGCCGGTGCATCCTCTGGTGTGCACATATGCAGGCATCTCCTGCAGTGGATCACAAGGGTGGGGAGAGTGAGGGAGAGGGTGTGGGTGCAGAGGAAGGGGGGACAGTACCAGGCCATTCCTGGTGGTCTGCCCGCATGACCTCTCCAAGACAACTCAAGCCCAGTCCTCACACAGTGAGAAGTGGCAGAAACTAAGTCAAGGAAGGGCAGGGTATGCAGGGGGTCTGTGATGGGGAAGGGGGGAAGTTGAAAACATTGGAGATCAGCCTCAAGAGTTTGTGCCAGGAACATCAAATGTCATCCAACGGGGAGATGGAAAACTGGGGTGGGCCATAGAATCAAATCAGTAACCAGGAGGGGGTCACCAAGGGGACAGAGGTGAGAGTTAGGAAGAAAATCAGAGGCGGACAAAACCAAGGTGGAAACCAGAGAGGAGCCAGAGGTGATGAACAGGAATGGGAGTGGAGCCGGGGAGGGGGATAGCGGACTTTCCGTCCAGCATTACAGTGGTTCCTCCCCTGGCCTGTGGGCTACCAGTAACTCTTAACTCAATGGACCTGGGGCCCCCTAAAACCACTGTACGGCCTCAGACACCCCTGTGGGCCCAGCCTTCTCTAAGAAACACTTGCCTAGGTCCATAATAGTCAATAGTCATTACCCGTAGAAGCCATTCTCTGCCTCTTGGGTAAAAGTGACATTGTACAAATTTAGGGGTCCAGCACCCCTAGGGAGGAGCCTAAACTCTCTTTCAGGAAATGAATCTGGAGCATGTACCCTGCAGAACATGCAGGACCATTTCTTGTGTTGCCCGTGGACTTCATGGGCATCTCCATGGTATCATGGATGGAAGGGTTTGGATTCAGAAGAGCAGGGTTTGAGACTGGGTGCTGCCCTCTGTAGCCGTGGGGCCTGGGAAGAGCCTTCACTTCTCCAGCCCTCCCTTTCCTAGAGGCCAAGAGAGGAGGCCATCAGCTCTGCCTATCCCGCGGTGTTCGTATGAAGAGCAAAGGCAATCATAGCTGTGAAAGTGCTGAGCACACACGGGTGCTGGGAGATCTGCTATTTCCTTTGTTCTCCACCCATCCTCTTTCCCCATCTCTAGACTTATCTGTTTCTCTGCTGTTCCCCGGGAGACTGATCTGCCTGGTACAACTTCTTCATTTTATTGTTGTATCTTCTTATCTAAATTTGGACATATTTTGGGGTAAAAGGGGTGGGGCCTGAGGGTAAAACTAGAGAAGCTGTCAAAGATAAAGACAGAGAAGATCAAGTGTGAGAGCAAAAAGAGAGAGACGTTAGCCAGCAAAAGCACAGAAACCAAGAAAGAAAGCGGACAACACGGTAAGAGCAGAAGGGCTGTGTGAAGGTGGGACTGGTGGGCTTCTTGCACGTGACCTGCCTGTGGAGTCACTGGGTGCAAGGGCTCAGGGCGGCAGGTCTGGCAGAAGCCCTGTCTTCCTTTCGAGTGGCCCAGTCACGGTTATCTCAAGCGACCCCAATGCAAACTGTTCTAGGAATTCTCCCTTTCTCCATTTCTCTCTCTCTGCTCAGATAATGGAGCATTATAAAGAGATAATGTGAGTGGTCAGGTGAATGATGAGACTAAGCTACAATACTTCACCTACTTTTAATCCTAAAATTACCAGACAATAAACTGCACAGTGTACGGAGTCACTTACAAATGATTTTTGACAATAACCATGCAAACGCACCTGGGATGGATATTTCACACATCTGGCGAGGACCCTGGGGGAATCCTTGTAAGTGGGAAAGCAGGGAAATGCTTGAGGTGAGCCTGGAGCTCCCGTGGCAGAGCAGGCACGGCGCCCCTTGATCACAGCTCCAAGCATCACCACTAGGTGAAATGGCCCTGCTTCTCCGTGAAACAAACTAGCGAACTCCTCTTTTTTTGAAAGTGGAACAAATGTGCAACCAAGCTCTAGTTTTTAAAGTTAAAAAAAAAAGTATTATATACCAACTGAAAGATTGCCACACTGATGTTACACTGTAAAACAGAGCAATGATGAGAGGATGTTATTAAACTCAGGATATCGTGAAGTATATTGGACCTCAATCAGACGCCCCTTTCTTTCATTTGTCATGTAGACTCCATGCACAAATTATTTTTATTTTTATTTTTTTTTTTAAAGATTTTATTTATTTTTTGCCCCCAAAGCCCCAGTAGATAGTTGTATGTCACAGCTGCACACCCTTCTAGTTGCTGTATGTGGGACTCGGCCTCAGGATGGACAGAGAAGTGGTGCCTCGATGCGCACCCGGGATCCGAACCCGGGCCGCCAGCATCGCAGCGCGCGCACTTAACCACCAAGCCACAGGGCCGGCCCGATGCACAAATTATTTAAGTGATTTTATAATTCAGATAGTGAAATGAAAGAAAACACAAGTCAGGCATCAGGCGTTCAAACTCTGTCCTGCTCTGTGGAGTAACTGGAGTATATGAATTTCAGGATGCTCAAGAACCAAACCCCGGGGCCGGCCCCGTGGCTTAGCAGTTAAGTGCGCGCGCTCCGCTGCTGGTGGCACGGGCCGGGTTCGGATCCCGGGCGCACACTGACACACCGCTTCTCCGGCCATGCTGAGGCCGCGTCCCACATACAGCAACTAGAAGGCTGTGCAACTATGACATACAACTATCTACTGGGGCTTTGGGGGAAAAAAAAGGAGGAGGATTGGCAATAGATGTTAGCTCAGGGCTGGTCTTCCTCAGCAAAAAGAGAAGGATTAGCACGGATGTCATCTCAGGGCTGATCTTCCTCAAAAAAAAAAAAAAAGAAGAAAGAAACCAAACCCAAGAAGTCTGCCAACTTTTTCTTCCCCCCTGTACCTCTGTATACAGCAAAGAGCCAGATGAGCCTTAGAAGGAGGAGATACAACCAAACCTAGAGGCCTCCAGTGGTTTTCAGCCTTGGCTGCACATCAGAATCCTCTGGGGAGATTTTAACACTCCTGATGCCCAGACCCAAACATTTAGATCAAAATATCTGGGGGTGAACCCAGGCCTCTGGTGAACCCATTAGTTTTACAGTTCCCCAGGTGACTCTGGTGTGCAGTCAAGGTTGAAAACCACTGCTCCAGACCCTACCCACTTCTGGCCTTCTCCTGGGCCACCCCAAATCTTTCTCCCCTCTTGTTCTCTTTGCTCCTCCATGGTAAACTGGAGAAGAATTAGAGATCAGGGAGTTGGACGCCAAAGGCTTGCCCAGCAGCTGCCAACTCTAACACCGGAACGCAATAGCTTAAAAATCATCACTGAAGCCTTGAGCGCCTGAGAGACTCTGGCCAGGATATACTGAGAGAGAACTGTAACAATCATGCCTTCCCGAATAAGTCTGAATAAGAGAGATGCACGCTGGAGTTTAAAACCCGCATCTCCAGCAAAGGTCACTGTTGACAGAATAGCTTGGAAGTTTAAATCAGTGGTCCTCAAATCTTAGCTGCATTAGAATCACCTGGAGGGCTTCTTAAACACATTGCTGGGCACTGCTCCCAGAGTTTCGGACTTAGTAGGTCTGGGATGGGGCCAAGAATTTTCATTTCTAACAAAATGTTGATGCTGCTGGTCTGGGGGTCATAGTTTGAGAACCAATGGTTTAATTTGGCCAAACAATCTTGTTTAGTTATGTTTAATTATGAGTCACACCTGTTGCTGTTCTCAACATTTACTGTGCGCCAACATCTGGTGATTTTTAAGCTCCACTCGAATCAGTTACTTGAGGATATCTAAGGCTGTGGCCTGGGCAATGATATGTTTTAAAAGCTCCTCAAATGATTCCAGTAAGTACGTATGCTGGGTTGAGAATTACTGAGTTAAATCATAACTCAGTTGGCTTTATTTTAATTTGCTGTTATTCAGGAAGACAGTCCTTATTAGCTTTAAGGCAATTGGAGAACCCTGCACAGAAAGAAGGCTTTGGGAGCAAAACTAATAGGCATATGCACCCATCAAATAGTCTATCTCTTCAGCTCTGATATCTTCTAAAAAATCAATTTTCAGCATCTGTGGAAGCTGTGATATGGCCAGGGACAAAACAGGAACAAAATGGGAAAAAATGCCCTTCCCAGACCCATCAGGCTCCCACCTGGCCGTAGGAGGATAACAGTGCTTGATGCAAGGAGCGCTAACTAACACCAGGTGGATGGATGATGCTCTTCGGTCTTGGGCCACTGAGACACCACCCTGCAGGGAGCGCAGATGGAGCTATGAAGTACTCTGCCCTGTCTCTAGTCTACTTGGTTTCAGAACAGTACTTATTGTTTATATCTGAAATCATTTCATTCGTGTACTTGTTTATTCTCTGTCTCTTCCACTGTTTTGTACTATGTCTATCCCTGTCTGCACCTGGAACCCTGTCTGCTGTGTAGCAGCCATTCCATAAAACGTTGCTTAGGAAATGTGAAATAGGCCAGGTTAGTCTGAGGTGAAATGTTAGTATACTTCTTACCTTTTAATCAAGAGTCTGATCTCCTCCTCCCTGTATCTGTTAAGTATCCCTAACCTTAATCCTAACCCTAAGCCCCTTCCAGGAACACACACAGTGTATTCTTAGTCACAAAGAGAAGAGGGATCTAAGGTGGGTTTCTCTCAAAAGCTATCTGAATTTTAAAGGAAATACGGGGGAATGAGAGGAATTATTTAGTGTAGAGTTCTGAATCCCCAATGAAGAAACTTCATGTTTCTAGTTTTTTTTGTTTGTTTTTTTCGGCAGGGGGATTCATGGTGTTTCACATGGTCTCCCACATGTGAAGGCCAGGCGACAATTCTCTTTGGGAGCAGGACTAGGGAAGTGGAGGGATTCTTGTTTTCCTTGTAAGCTCTGTTGTACTATGTATTTGACAATTTTTATTAAGTGAAAATATTCACTTAATGTGTTTTTCCTGACTTACTCACTTGAAGAAGATATGGTCAGAATAAATAGCTGGTTAACAGATGTAAGGCAAAAGTGTTGAAGATTAACAGCAGATTTTAAGCATGGAAGGGCATTTTAGGTGAAGCTAAACTGCTTTGTACACCCTTTCTCTTCAGCCCTCAGATGACTAAAGGCGACAATGCCTTACATTGAAAGAATGTTAAGAAATGTTTCTTTCACTTCTTTGGAGGAGGGTCGTCTGGTAAAACGCTTTGATGCAGCAGTCTGCTCTGGGAATTTACTTGTGAACTCTGGTTGTATTTTTACCTCATTGCCTTGAGAAGCACACCTGCAATGGCAATTTATTATCAGATTAAAACACATCCCACAATGGGGCCTACAATGCTCTGATGTCTTTTTTGTTTTAATCTTTTTATTTCCATGACTTTTTTAGAGAAAGCTTGCTCATATTTCATCAGACTTGCCCAGACCCTAAGGCTGTCTCTGGTTTGAAGTCACTCACCTGGGGAAGCTGCATTTTTGACCATCCAACTACCTTGTTGTGCACTGGAATCCTATTCTGGCCCGTAGTACTTGACGGTTTAAAGGAATGTACGTATCTTTATGGGACAGAATGCATATACACTTTTAACATAAAAATTCTTTCTACTATCATTGGGATAATAGACAGAAAAGTACTTTAAAATGAAAAACAGGATTATTAAATGATAGTTATCATTATTAACATAATTAAAAGGTTTATTAAATGAGTTATTATCATTATTAATCATATTAACCATTAATAATTTTTAATCATTAAGTTATCATTATAATAAAGTTATTATTACTATTAACTTTTCTATTTTTATTATATTTCTATATCTCTTTTGAATAACCAATTTCAAAATGATAATTAAAAAAAATAACTCGAAAACAAGTATTCCTCGCCATGCCCTTGGCCTGTCTCTGGACTGTTACGTCAGCCTCCCTCTGACTAGGGAAGAGAGACATGCCTGCCCATTGGATAAGCCAGGTGGGCTCAGTGGTAGATATATGTTTGTGATAAATTAGAGGCCAAGAAAGCAGGGAAAGGAAATGTGGTCTTCTCCGTGGCCAATGCGCCTTAGCCATGAGTGGCAGGAGGGACGGGAGAGTTCCCCATCGCCAGCCTATGGGGGAGCAGGGAGCAAGAGTTTGCTTATTGTTTGAGGTTTTCTTACACGAGGCTCAAGAAGGAAGCAAGTTCCTGAGGTCTTTGAAGTGGTGTCTGAGGGGAGCTAAATGGTGGTCGGATTTTCTAGGGTCAGCAAAGCCCTTAACAGCTCTCTAAGGCTGGCTAGTTTCTGATCCTATTGTGCATTGAAAGACATCAATCCTGCCCTTCCACCTTGGACAGCCTACCAGGCCTTAAGTCCTCAGAATTTTAGTACTGCTGCTTGAGCTACTGACGTGCTATGCTCACTCCTTCTGCGTTTGTTAATATAATCCCATAATTTTTTTCTCATTTAGTTTGTAATACGATAAATTACATTAATAATAGATTCTCTAAAGTTGATCCACTCTTGGATTCCTGGTTTTATTCTACTTGATCTTTGGTTATTATTTTTTTTTCCAGTGATGATATCTTTACTTGTTATTTGAATGATCTAGGACTCAGCCTAAATATTCTTCTAATATTTGATAGTTGGCTACATAGTCAATACGTCTGAGGTCTTAGTGATGAACCAGTATAGGGATGGTCTTTGATTGACAAAAGATAATCATAATCATAAATAGAGTTATTAGATAAAATATAGGATGCCCAGTTAAATTTGACCATCAGATAAACAACAAATAATTTTTTAGTATAAATATGTCCCATGCAATATTTGTGTGTCCTATACTTATATTAAATTGTATGGGATGTACTTAACATTAAAAACAATTATTTGAAATTTACATTTAACTGGGTGTCCTATATTTTTACTTGCTACATCTGGCAATCTTAATCATAAATAAACAATCATAATTTTTAGAAAAGAATAAATAAATTTTTAAGTTAGTAAACAGTGTTGTCAGGGGGAATAAAGAACATATCAGCAAACCCTAGTAACCACTGGACTCCTGTTTCTAAAAACTCCAATGGGGTGGGAAGTAGGAAATAATAAAGATGGTTTCAATTCATATGAAACAAAGAAACAGAAAAAATTTCAAATTTTGAAAACAAACTAGACTAATTGGTTTTGTTTTAAGGAAAAGAAACCAAACGACATGACCAACCAAACCCTGCTCTAGCAAATAACTCTCCTTTTGAACCACCATCTTCAATTTCTCAGGAAATGTTTCTGTGTTGTCTTTACCACCTAAGGCAGATTTTTCCAGTAGCTTTAAGTTACACAAATTTTATTTCTTTTTCAAATTTTCAAATCAGCTCTTACTGGCTTGAAATTTAGTGTCTATGGAAACTGTATACCCTTTGTTTTCTTTTCAAAAGTCTCCCCAAAATGTAACTACCTCGCCTTTCTTCGAATTATCATGCAAATTGCCATCTATATTTTGAGAGGAAGATGGATAACATTTGTTGGCGCCACTCAAGATACAGCTACGTGGTATTCTCTACAGAAAGGGGGAACAATAATTGTTGCCTGTTTTGATTTGAGGAGATAGAAGTAAACTATTCATCAGTAAAAAGATTTGGATAGGTAACATTTTGGAATAAAATAAAACTGAGTTAATTAAAAATCACATTTATCCAGGTATTATCATACTTTCATTTCATTATTTAAAGGATTACTGATTATAATCTGTCATGAATACAAGTAAGTCTTCGGCTACAGGATAAATTTTATGTCATTCATTCATTCAGTCAGTTGTGTGCCTATTATATACCAGGCACTATTCTAGGCCCTGGATATAAAGGTGAATGAGACCAGGCCCCTGCCTCCCAGGGAAGTGACTGTTAAGCAGGTACAATGGCACACAAATCAATAAATATAATACAGCTTTAATAAATGCCATAATGGTTTGTGTACAGAGTGCCATGAGGACGTGAGAGAGGAAGGCATTCATCGCATCTGGGGGAGGATTCGGGAAATCTTCACAGAGAAGGTGACCGTTGAACTGAATCTCAGGAGTTCATCAAGAAAATGGCAAGGAAAGGCATTACAGTTGAAGCACAGCACATGGAAAGGCTTAGTGGCCCAACAGAGCTTGGCACATTCAGGTAGTTGTATCATAGGGCACACGGTGGGAAGTGTCAAGGGTTAAGTGGAAAAGGAACTCAGGACCAGCTCATAAGGGGCCTTGTAATGATGCCAAGGGGTTTGGAATCTGTCGCAAGGAAATGAAAAACCACTGAAGGGATACGTACAGGAGGGAAATGATTACATTTTTGTTGTAGAATGATCACTCTAAAGGTTATGTGAAAATGTATGGACATGAGACTAAAGACAAGGAGACTAGTCAAAAAGTTAATGAAGTAACCTAGGTGACAGCTAACAAGAGTCTAAACTGGCAGGGAGCAGAGAATGTGTTCTGTTTGGGACTTGCTGAGGTTAAGGCCCCTGTGACAAATCCAAGGAGAACTGATGATGAAAATGCAGGCCTAGAGTTGGACAGATAGGCCTGCTGGAGGTGATTGATTGGGAATCACTGGCGGAGGAGTAAGATGAAAGCCATGAAAGTAGTTGTCATGGCCCAGGAAGGATGTAAGGAGTGAGAAAAGAAAAGATAAATATTATATGAAATGAGCAGATGGAAGAGAAAGATATATAACCAAAAACTGGAAAGAAATAGAGGCATAGGAGACCAAGAAGAAAATAGCGTCATAAGACCCACGGAAGAGGAGAGTTCCAGTAATTGACTAACCATGTTAAGCGTTACAGAGAAAAACATAAGGACAGAAACGGGTCCTTTGGGTTTAGCTATTAGGAGGCACTGGTCACCCAGATGGAGCAATCTGAGTGCTGTGCTTGACACAGAAGGCAGATTGCAGTGGGTTGAGAAATGAATGGGAAGGGAGAAAATGAAGACATGTTGACTGTCTTTCAAAGAGATGGGGAGTTATGGAAAGGAAAGATGGAGGAAGGCTAGAGGGAGACTCCGGAGAGCCAGAACAGAACTCATAGGCTCTCTCATTATTTTTCATTATGCACGTATACCTACCAAAAAGAATAGAGAATAATGTAACAAATAACAGGGTACCCACCACTAATCGTCCTCAATTTTTCCATATTGGCTAGAGCAGGGTTTGGCAAACTTTTTCTTAAAGGGCCAGAGAGTAAATATTTTAGATCTTGTGGGCCAAGAGGCAAAATACAGGCTATTGTGTAAGTTCTTATATAACCATTAAAATATAACCATTTAAAAACGTAAAAACCATTCTTAGCTCAAGGGTCGGAAAAAACAGGAAGCTGACTGAGTTTGGCCCATGGGTCTTAGACTGCTGACCCCTGGACTACCATGTTTTTTCTGAAAGAAACACAACATTATAGATATAGTTGCGGCCCTCTACATACCCCTCCCCGATTTCATTCCTCTCCCACTCTCCCCAAAGGTAACTGCTCTCCTAAGTTAGCGTGTATCAGTCCCACACTTTTCAAATATGCCTATGACCCTAAGCAATATAAGCATAATTTGGAATGTCTTTAAAACTTTGAATAAATTTAATTATTCTGTGCATAATAATCTTCAACTGGCTTTTTTGGTCAACATCACATTTGAGACTGATTCATCTTGACACATTTGGCTCTAGTTCATTAATTTTACCTGTTCTATGATATCTTATTCTACAACTATACCAAGTTTCATGCATTTTTCTTCTGCTAATGGACGTTTAGGTTGTTTCTATTTTTTCCATTTTTGCAAACAACGCTACAATCAACATTCTCGGGCATGACTCTTTGCTGCACATTTGTGAGTGATCTGGGAGTAGTATACCTAGGAGTAAATTGTTGGGGTTGTAGGGTATGAACATCTTCAGTTAACTAAATATTTCCAAATTGTTCTTCAGAATGGTTGTCTAGAAAAATTTCCTTTTTCAGTAATCTGGAATAGTTGATAACCTGAAAAATTCTCCCAATATGCAACACCTAGAAATAGTGGATGAAATATGAGGCAACTTTTTAAATGCATAAAGAAATCTCAACAAAAGAAGGAAATCCCCAGGGCCCCAAAAACAGTTTAAAAAAAAGATTGTAGAGGAAATTCAAATTCAGAGCCTCATCTACCTACGGGGATTTCCTAGAACAAGGCTTTTGGGCCTTCAGAAGTGTAAGAAGCTATATAATGGTTTCAGGGTGCTCCTGTCCATCTACTGGGTCAAAACACAGGCCATGGATAAAAATAAAGAAAGAAAAGCAGTTGCAATGACTTTGGCAAAGTTCAAAGTCAAAGTCAGGTGCGCCAAGCCCAGGCTGATCTCACCATCATTCTGACATCTGGACCCTGGCTCCTTCTCTGATTTTGCATTTGGTTTTGTCTACTTCTTTCTCCTTGGCAATCACTTTGGTCTCCTTGGTTACCTGCTTCTGGTTACCGACTTGGCTCCACTGCTCACTCTGGTTTGCTGACCAGCACCTTTAATGAGGTTTCGGCACCTCCTCACTCGACTCTTGGAGGCTGACCCTTGAGGCTGTCCCCTTCCCCATCCCAAGGCTGGGCTTTAAGCCTGAGGTCCAAGCACTTGACCAGCACATCCCTGTCTGCGTTTCTTCCAAACGCTATTTTGTGGTGACGGCACTGAGGCCGTATTGGGAAAGTATTTACAGTAGCTTGATGATGGGGTCAGAAAATTTGGGTTTCTGTTAAATAGGGTGAGCCATCCTCTGTGTGCCAGGTTCTGCCCTCAGTGCCCCCAAGATTTCCCTCATGAACAGGAGTCCACAGATGCAAGATAAGATCTGCATAAACTTCAGATTAAAGTCATCAAATAGATAATAATATGTGTAAAATAACAACATAAAAAAAGAAATAAATAGGGGGCTGGCCCAGTGATGTAGTGGTTAAGTTCGCGTGCTCTGCTTCGGCGTCCCGGGGTTCGCAGGCAGATCCTGGGTGTGGACCTACACACTGCTCATCAAGCCATGCTGTGGCTGCATCGCATATACAAAATAGAGGAAGATTGGCACACGTTAGCTTAGGGACAATCTTCTTCAAGCAATAAAAGGAAAATTGGCAACAGATATTAGCTAAGGGCCAATCTTCCTCACCAAGAAAAAAAAAAGACAGAAAAAGAAATAACACAAGAAAAAAATAAAACCAAGACACTATATATACATATAAAAGGATTTTCGAGAAATGAAAAAAATATTTTCTAGAAATGAAAAATATGATAACTGAAATTAAAAGCCCAATGGACAGGCTAAGCAGCAGGATAGAATAGAAGATTGCACTAATCCACCCTCCCAGCAGCAGTGCAGAGTTCCCGTTGCTCCACATCTTTGCCAACATCTGAGGGTGGTGCAAACAAGACACAGGTAGGCAAATTGCAGGTTGCATTGTTTCTTTATAGAACTGAGCTGATCCCAGCCAAGATCCTGCCCTCTTCTGGTTTCCTGGGTCACCCTTTTAGACAAAGAGGGACTTTAAGCCTCAATAAATCCCTCTCTCTTGTTTTTTGGGTGTTTGGTCCTCAGGGTCAGTTCTCAGCAGGGCTCTCCCACAGCGACTCTGCCTGACAGAAGGCTGTGCTTTCTCTCCCTGGTTCCCACACCCTGACGCCTCTAGCTGAGTGACTTCAACATTCTGTTTTTCCTGCTTCTGGTATTAATTATGCTAATCCCCAGATTCTCTGTGGCTCACTCTGCACCTTTCAGCCCCTCCCTTCCCCCTCTGCAGGCCGAAGTTTAACCCAACTCTCACCATCCCTTTTCCTGTCAGCCAGTCTCTGACCCAACCAAATAAATACAGCTCTTTTATTAACATATGGTAACCTTAGAGCCCGGCCAAGAGTTTATGTGATACATCTATGGTTGGGAAGGTATCAAATATATATTTTTCCAAACCTAAAAGTAGACATATAGCCTGGCAGAGCCTGAAAACCCAGAAGTAATAGAGGGTATGGTTAGAGCATGAACTCCTGGGGCTGAATCTTACTTACATCTACTACTTAGCTATGTGACCTTGGGTAAGTCACTTAACCTCTCTGTGCCTCAGTTTTCTCATATGTAAAACAGGAGTAATAGTACCCACTATATAAGGTTGTTATGAGAATTAAATGAGTTAGTGTATGTAAAGTGTTTAGAACAATGCCTGGCATATAGTGAGCACTGAATGTGTTTGCTATTATCATTATTACTACTTGAAATTGGGACTGTCCCAGGAGATAGCAGATGGAAGTCACATTCATTGAAACAAGAACAGTATCAGAAAGTGCAACTTCACTGATGCAACTAGTATTTTCTTCTATTCTTTCTCTCCTTCTCAAGGTTCATCCAATAATTATACGGTTCTTACTGTTCTGAAATAGCCCAGAAAACCTCCCAGTCCTCCTGTGAAACCCAGCATTCGACTCTGGCCACCAGCACAGTTACAGCCTCCTTGTTTTTGCCTCATGCCCTTTAGTTCTCATTTCTACAAACCATTCTGCTGTAGCAGCTAATGAATCTCATGCTTTTGGCATCTGGGAAGTTGCTTTTAGCTTTCTGATAGTGGTAAGCTGACACTGACAGGGCACGGAGTGAAGAACCAGATGGAAGTGCCTCCCTCCATTCCACTCCACGGGCAGAATATCACCTTGAGGCTGAACTTTCTTACTGTTCTACACTGGCCAAGATACCTAGGCCCAGATCCTTTCTTTAACTATGCTCATCTGTCTGGTCAAAATCCCAGAAAAGCTGTTTTCTCATTTCTCTCCTGGTGATGACTAAGTGGATTATTTTACTTGGGATAGTGATCAATTCTGCATCTGGCTCCCTATCTATATAAAAAGATGCTGACTCAGAGGTAACGATGCTGGTCCAGGTAACTGCAGGTATTAGATTATGTTGCCTGTTTCTGGTTAATAAAGGCTTGATTTGAGATATATCCTGGAATATGCTTGCAAGGGAGAGAATCAGGCTGTTCAGTGGACTGGACTCTTCTACTAAACATCTCCAAGATATTTTTTGAAGAATTCAAGGAAATACAAGTGTGACACCCATAAACTAACTCACATCTTAATGTCCTAGGCACCATTAGCTCAAAAAGATATACATTAATTAATTTAAAAATATATATTTGGTCTTTAATTTAGAATAGCCTTTTCCTTGACTAATCTCAAAGTAGTAAGCTTTGATTATACAGCTTTCTGTGTATTTTCAGACACTGGGAATTCAGGCAGGCCCCAGGAAGTATGTTGGATTAGCTCAATATTCCTGCACTTTACTGAAATGCAGCTTTTCGTCTTTGACTTCTCCTGACATTCTAACACTACCTGTTGTCAGGGGCTCAGCAGTCTTTGGTGATCAGCTTCATATCCATTCTAGGATGATTTTAATATTTAGCCACAATTATTGAGTTCCTAATTTATGCTAAGCTTTTACAGGGTTTGGGGAAGTCAAAGATAAACTAAAGACGGTTTTCCCTGGAGGTGCTCTCAGCCTGGTGGGAGATATGGACATATACACAATGATGATTCAAAGCAATTAGCTGTGTTTACAGAAGTCTAGGTCTACGGGGGCATAACAGGGGGTAAAAGCAGTGCACCAGGGAAGGGGAAGTGAGAGGAGACATCAAGAATGAGGTAACATTCAGTCTGAGCCTTTTAAGGTTGCATAGGAGTTCACTAAGTAGAAAAAAGAGAAGTTGTCGCTCACTTTCAACAAGAGTCACAGAGGCCTGTAGCTGCATTCAGTGTGACTAGAGGGGACTGTGGCTGGGGAGTGGGAAGGCACATGGAAGGAGAAACCACTGGAAAGGAGATTGAAGTGAGAGACTAAGGGCCATAAATGAGGAGCAACCGAAGGTCTTTAAGAGGAAGACTCACATGATCAGACATGAGCATCAGAAAGAGAACTTTTACTGAGTCTCTTCAGATTATCCTTTTGCATCTTCTGAATTGCAGACACTGGATTCAATCATTTTTCAGAAGCTCGAGATAACACTCAGGCAAAGTTAAATATTACTCTCAGGGATGTGTTTGAGGCACCTGTAGTCGCGTTGAGAGTGTTAAAAGAGGTGGCAGTGGGATGGGTGGGCTCCGCTGCCTTGGGTGCTGAGGGACACCGTTTGAGGAAAGGAGTCTGGTCTAGAGGTCTTGCAGGGGGTGTGGTCAGTCCCCAGAGGGGAGAGGAGAGAACCCTGGAGTCCAAGTCAGAAGAGCTGACTAGCAGTGGGACTCAGACATCCCACCCTCCTCCACCTCAGTTCTTCACCTGTTCCCCCGGTAAGGCTTGAGCTGCATCATCTTTAAGTTCCCTTCCAGCTCCGAAACTTTGTGCATAAAACAACACATCGCCCCCCAAACTAATTTTGAACGTTAATCTCAATTTCAACGGAACATCTTTCCAGTTGGAATGGTTTGCCTTTCACTTTCCGTTTTCCACCTCAGATGCCTGGAGAGACCACGTGGAGAGCATCCAGGGAAAGAGAACTTTGTGGGTGGGGGTGACTGGGTGCTGACTGCTAATCTCCAGGAAGTTGCCACATCTGGTAGGTCAGTGCCTTACGCCCCCCATCCTATTTAAAGAACTGGAGCTTGAGAACTTTCCTTCTGTTTGAAACGCTGCCCTACACTAGAAGCAGAGAGCATCCGTTGACAGAAACCATGGCCAACGAGTTTATTTACCCAAGGGCAAGTCAACAAAACCTGAGAGGCAATTGCGGGTGATTGTGCTTGTTGAAGCTGCAGTAAAGTGTATAAATCAGTTGCTGCTCTTAGCTCAAAATAACAAGATTTAATACTTTGTCTCTTCCAATACCTTTGATTTGCTACAATCACATTGTTTCTTTCAACAAAGCCTCGTTAGTAACAATCAATGCAAAGAAACTGTCCTCCAAAGTAACAAGATCAAAGAAAAGCAGATGAAAGATCTTTCTTGATAAGTTAGAGTGGATGCCTGGTAACTCCTCAAATAATTTCCTGTTTACGTTGTTGTTTTTTTTTAACTTATGGTTTTTCTTTAGTACACTTTCCAGTAGTAAATTTCCATACCCGAGTTTTTCCAGGAGTTTTTGGAACTGGCAGACTTCTCAGCCCACATTATTAAAAGCAAATTCATTATTTCTCTGTTTCAGCTGATTGAAAGGTTCTTTTACATGAACTGCCAAAGAGTTTACAGTTTTCTTAATATGCCCATTAAAGTTGGTAAACTACAGACAGGGACCCACGTATATTGGAAGACAAAGACCGCAGGAAGGTTAAATTAAGTGAGCGGGCTGGAACGCCAGTAGCCAGCTGCAGGGAAAGCCACGTCCACCCTCCCACCGCACCCCTCCAAAAAAGACAGTTCTAATTTTCTCCACTTCTTTCATGGAAAGGATTAGATTTTTCAGGGTGTTACCCTCCCCGGCAGAGTTGTGTAGCCTCGGGCACCAAACAAGCCTTCGTTATCCTCCTTCCCTGGAGTGGAAAACCTGGAGGGAGCTTACCCTGAGCCGGGCGGGTGCGAAGGAGCGCGATTAGCAGGGCGAGGACGAGGGCAGCGCGGGGAGCCTTCATGTCAGCTCCCCTGGGCTCTCGCGGCTCCGGCATGATGCTGCGCTGGGCTTCAGCCTCCCTGAAACGTGAACGTTTCCTGTTTCCTGCTTGTTTGGGTCGGTGCTAACTTGAAGGAGAGGTGTTTGCCTGTTTTTTAGGAAGTGATGTAATTCTGCAGGAGCCTGTCAGACCAGCAAGGATTGCAAAAGAGAAGTTGCTCTTCAAGCACTGATTCAGTTAGCACGCCTCTCCAGCCCTTTTCAGTCCCGGCCCTGCCACGGGCCTCCATCTTTTGAAATTGTCCCTGTGGAAACAGTATCCCTTGCTCAGATGTCATTCAGGATCTGCCACTGGAGGTCCTGGACGAATTCTCAATTTGCGATTTACTCAACCCCCAGGTGAGTCTCCGGGGCTGCCTGGAGTCGAGAGCAGTGCTATCCGGTAGATCTTTCTGAGATGATGGAAATGTTCTAAAGCTGCGCTGTGCAATACAGTAGCCAAACCCACAGATTGGGGTTGTCCAAACCCACAGTCCATGGCTACATAGACTGAGGAGCACTTGAAATGAGGCTGGTGCAAACTGAATTTTTAGTTTTTATTTTTATTAATTCAAATATGAATAACTCTGTGTGGCTAGTAGCTTGTGTGTTGGACAGTGCAGGCCCAGATGGCAGGGACACCCGCACCATCGGAAAATGGCCAGGCCACTTCCCTCCAGCCAGGCACCTCCTCCTCCCTGGGCCCTGAATGCCCCCTCTCTACAAGGCTCATAGGAAGATAAAGGGCAATGCTACACCGTGCCTGAAGGTGTGCTCCACTTCCCCAGAAAAAAAAGATTTTTAGTGTTTGGGTTTTTTTTATTTATTTTGTTTTTTTCTTTATAAAGACTTCAGTTTTTTTCAGAGCAGTTTTAGGTTCACAGCAATATTAAGAGGAAGGTACAGAGATTTCCCATAGACCCTCTGCCCCACACATGCACAGCCTTCTCCATTATCAACATCCACCACAAAGTGATACATTTGTTACAATCGATGAACCTACCTTAACACATCATAATGATGCAAAATTCATAGTTTATATTAGGGTTCTCTCTTGATGTTGCACATTCTGTGGGTTTGGGCAAATGTATAATGATACAAATGCACCGTGATAGTATCATATAGAATAGTTTCACTGCCCTAAAAATCATCTGTGCTCTACCTGTTCATCCCTCCCCAGACCCCTACCCCTGGCAACCACTGATTTTTTCACTATCTGCATAGTATTGCCTTTTCCAGAATGTCATAGAGTTGGAATCATGCAGTATACGGCCTTTTCAGATTGGCTTCTTTCACTTAGTAATATGATTTAAGGTTCCTCCATGTCTTTTCATAGCTAATAGCTCATTTCTTTTTAGTGCTGAATAATATTCCATTGTCTGGATGTACCACAGTTTATCCATTTACCTACCGAAGGACATCTTGGCTGTTTCCAAACGTTGACAATTATGAATAAAGATGCTATAAACATTCGTGTGAAAGTATTTGTATGGACATAAGTTTTCAACTCCTTTGGGAAAATACCAAAGAGCTTGACAGAGGGAGCTTACCTCTCTTACCAAGAGAGAAAGATAAGAGAGAGAGAGAGAAAGAGAAGAGAAGAAAGAGAGAAATGATCTTTTAAAGGGCCCATTTCCAAAGCAGAATATGCTCTCAGGGGGAAAAAAATCTGCATTTCACCTTTCTTTCTTCTTGCATGGCAATAAATTTCTCAGAGGTTGTTAACAGCAAGCAGAATAGTACTGAGTTGGATTAGAATGGGGTAGAAATCCCACCCAATTGAAACAACGCAGGAAGGAGGTGTCTGTTTAGACCAGTATGCAGGGAAGATTAGAGAGTGTTAGATTTTTGTATTTTAATTGAAGTCCTTCCCTTGGTTTAGGTTTAGGGCCTAGGCACTGCAGAATGCAGTTTCATAATCTTGCTTGTTGTGGTGTCAAGAGAGATAGCAAATAGAGGCATCAGACACCCATCTCATCTCCAACTGCTTGCCTGCAGGTCCCCATGAGTCCCCACCAACTGGAAGGTGTCATCTTGAGTGGTCTGGTTGGCGTAAACACACGAGGCGACTGGAATTCCTCAGCCTCTAACATAGCCGTTCATTTTTTGTTGAGCACACTGCTGCTTTTCAAGGTCATTAGTCACTGTTTATCTCAGTCCTTATCCACAAGAAATAGGTTGGTGATTCATGTAATGATCAGTTTGTTAATGGATTTACTGTATGCACTTTAATGTTTTAAACTGGCGATTAAGTCAACTCCTGATAAAATATGCTTTTGCACTTTAGGTGACAATACGGAACATACAGTGGAAGAAAAAAGACGAGTTCAAAACTGGATGATTGATTGGAAAACAGCAGGGCAAGAATTATTAATCAAACTCTCACTGAGCAAGTCAATAGACCGCTGGCTCTGAGACCCTCTAGCTCTGAGATTGGTTGGCAGTTATTCCTGTACTAATATGCATTTCTCCAGCTGCGAAACACACATGCAAGAGAGAAGGTCCAGGGCTTGGAAGTTCTCTTTGTTTTATCCTTTATTCCCTATTATGACCATTGTTGGATTTCAGGCTTGAGACATGTGGGTTTGGCTAGGGCAAGGTGTCAGCCTCCGTTTCTTTGACTTTAAAACTGCAGCTTGCTGGAGGCTTTGCAGAGTAGGTATCTGTGGCTGGACCACAGACCGTCTTACTCTATAGTCCTCCATGGAGCCTTGAGGTGTGGCCACACCATTCCTCACACTTTCTACAAGTGTGCCATGCATTGCTTCTGAGCAGCGCAACACTCCATCAGTTAGAATGATGTGCAGAATAAATCTTGGCCGTGGAGAAATTCTGCACAACCATGTAATTTGCTTTTGACCCCTGTGCTCTCTAAGACCCTTAGCATGATTAAGCTGATCTTAGGGGGCAGAAAATTACCATCATGGATCAAAAAATGGTAGCACCTCAGTGATCTTGCTGCAGTTAAAACCACAGGGAGACTGTGTGCTAGGTAAAGGGCTATTTACCTCTGTTTGTTCTAATTTTACCAACCATTAATTTTGGCAAGTGGCTGCCTGGCCTCAGATTAAATCTTGATACACTCGTGGCAGGAAGTCAGGGCCCCAGTCACAACCACGAGGCCCCGGGGAGCCTCTAGAGCGAATGGCAGGCACACAGGCAGGGGTGATGTCAGTTCGGCCCTGCCACTGGCTTTCAACAATGAAAGGAGGAAGGGAAGGGATGAAGTATGGAGCCTAGGAAATGCCCTGAGGCCTCGTCATGCTCCTGCTCTGGAAGGCAGGAGGAGGAACCTGTTACTGGGTCTAGGGACTCCTTATTACTTTACACAAGAGTCTGGCTTTTACAATCAACTCTCTGTGTTACAGAAATGACTCTAATCCAATTCCTCCTCCCTTCCCTCCTGCCTCCTCCTCACCCTCTCCTCCCTCCCCTTCAGCCCCAAGGGAGGAGGGACTCCACGGGAGCAAACCCAGAGGTGATAAGATCTTAGAGTGAGAGGAGCCTCCCCCTCTGCATTCCCCCTGAGCCCCCAACTTTGCCATTCCCAACACACAGGGACAGGCACACGCACTCACACAGACACGCTCACACAAGTAGACACAGCTCTCTTTCACACACATGCTCATACACATTCATGTACACTGGGGAAATACATGAAGACCAACCAAATGAGAACAGCAAAGGCTATCTATGCTGAGCTTGCTATAACAGGGAGACAGCCACCATCACTTACCTTTCGGCAGAGCCTCAAAGTCAGGCAGAGGAGGGAAAGCTCTACAGTGGAAAAAGGGGAAGGCTTCAGGTATGCCCTGATGAGAAGTGTTGGCATGGGGAGCTAGAAGTGAGTTCCAGTTATTGGTTCTAGGGATTGCTTAGGGGTACATATTTGCTTCTCCTAAATAGGAAGCAGCGGGGGTAGGGGGGAGTAGGGACGATTGTTACAGGAATTCTTGTTCAGCTTCCTGGACCAGTTGCTGGAGATAGGGTCTGACTTCCTACAAGTTTGATTTATAGCAGGCTGGCTTCCCAGGTTGTCTGCTGCAGCTTGTGGGTCGGAGTTCTGTTTTTATGTATATATCATCTGGCCATTGTCCTTTCGTATATTCAGTCTCTCAACACACACCCACATACTCATAAATGTACACACGTGCTCACACCCACAATGGCACACTTGTACACACTTTCTGGGGATTCTTTCTCTGTTTAAATGCTAGCTGGTGGCAATTGATGGCTCTGCAGTGTTTGCTCAACAATGGGGCTGGCCCTCAGACAGGGTAATGGTAACATCAGGTGGGGCCTGTAAATCACTCTGAAGCCAGTTAGGAGGGTACAGGGAGCAGGTGAAGGTCCCAGGTTCTGAAGGAGTGCCCAGGAGATAAGTGGGTAGGGCAGGGGTGGGGACAGAAGGATTAAATTGAATCCCAGAGTGTGCAGAGAAGCCACAGCCAGGAGAGGGGCTGACAGCAATTCTGTTTCTTAGTTAGCTTCAGCTGCCATATAAAATACCATAGACTAGGTGGCTTAAACAGACATTTATTTTCTCATAGTTCTGGAGGCTGGAGGTCTGAGATCAGGGTGCCAGCATGGTTAGGCCTTCTGGTGAGAGCCATGTTCCTGGTTATGGATGACTACCTTCTTGCTATGTCCTCACATGGCATTGAGAGAGAGTAAGCTCTCTGGAGTTTCCTTTTATAAGGGCACTAATCTTATGATGAGGGCCTCACCCTAATGACCCCAGCTAACCTGAATCACCTCCCAAAGGCCCCATCTCCAATTACCATCATATTGGTAATATTGGTTCAACATCTGAATTTTAGGGCCACTTGTTTCATATTGCCTTTGAAGATGGGAGCCTACACACCCAGGTTCATCCTGACCAGCCCCTCTGCACTAGTCAGAACCCTCAGTGGTCTCTATCTCTGCATCCTGGCTGCCAACCTTGGTCACACACTCTTCAGCTGGTCACTTGGGGAAGCTGCTGCAGGATTTGGAGAATCCTAGGGGCTTCCACCACAGGCCTCAGCCTGGACCTCCTCCATGACAGAGTCTCCAGGAACTAGGCAGATGGCCTAGTCACTAAAAATGAAACTGAGAAAGATTGTGTTTAGGAGCTGAAGTGACAACTGGCATGGGGGACAAGGTGCAGAGCTCTGGTCTGGAGGTCCCTTTGGGGAGCAGGTGGGGAGAGGAGGCAGGACCTCAGACTCAGTGGTCCTCCTCTAATTGACCAGAGTCTCCCTGGAGGCTGGGAGCTGCTCTGTCTCCAGTCTATCCCCAGTATATAGGACAGTGCTTAATATTTCTTTGAATGAACGAATGAATGAATAAAAATTCCTTTGACAGCAGTATTTTTTAAGTGAGAAGGATCACCTACATCAGAATTATTTGGGGAGCTTGTTAAATTCAGAGCCCTGGACCTCACCCCAGAACTATTGATTCAGAATCACTGGAGCTGAGGTCCGGAACTCTGCATTTTTAATGATTGGGGGGATATGTATACACGATAGAACTTGAGAATCACCATCCTAGAATTTCATTCTTAGCTCCTGGAAAGGTATGTCCCTTTTTTCAAATAGTAAGAAATAAATAGCACATCATCTTTCCCTTTTTTCCCTTGTTTCCCAGGAAGGCTTGAACTAAAAGTAAAGCTTGGTCACGTAACTTTCATTAGCCCAGATCCCTTACCATTTCTAGGAACATTTCTTTCCCTGGTGAACTCTAACTCATCTTTCAGGACTTAGTTCAGGAGACATCTCCACCAGGGAGCCTTCCCAGGCTGGGCTAAGTTCCCTTCCTCCATCTGCCCCCACAACGCCCATCAGATATACCAAGAAGATCCGGTCTCCTCTCCCCACCTGACCGCCCCAGTCTTACTCATCTGTGGCCTCCCACACTTGTTAAAAGGAACTCAACTTCCTTCCACTGCTGTTTCGTTTTTGATCAAATCATATCTTGATAACTTTTTTTTTTCTAAGTCTCCTCAGTATTTTTGAAGTAGGACATACATCATCCATAAATACGTAATATCTGTACCAAAGTCCACTTCAGAATCATAAATGCATATTAGTGGTCTAAGGCTTTTTCTTTTGTTTTTCTGTTTAATTTGACTTTCCAGATCCACAGGTGATGGTGTCCTGGCCAACTAAATCCTCAACACCAATGAAACCAGAAAATACAAAGGCACAAAGGTTTTGGGGAAATAGTAAATTATAACAGAATTAGGAAAGACGGTAGGAGGAACAACTCCAGTGCCAGGGTATGTGGGTAGTGCCAAAAATAAGCGAAAATTGAGAGGACTTGTACCAGGTGGGAGAGAATAGTGGAGAGTAGGAGGTGATCGTTTTAAAAATAAAATAATATGTTTTTCTTATTACAAAAACAGTACATTTTTCTCGTGAAAAAGTTAAAAATGCATATAAGCAAAACAAAATTAATCCATGTTTAAATCCTTCCAGATCTTTTTCTATACATGTTAGCTAGCAGTGTTACTCCTACTTTCATTTCCAGTGCTAGCAGTTGGTATTACTATCCTGCCAACAGACGGTAGGTACAAAATTCACAGGTCACAAATTCAGGTATGAAAAATGGTAAGTCTATTTTTCTATTATAACATCAATTTTGAATTTCAATTCTAGTAGTGGTAAACTGTAGACAGTCGCTTACAAATACAACCAGACAGTTTAGTGACTTCTTAGTTATCCAGGATTAACTTCAGTTATTTCAGGGTCCCTCCCTCACGCCCCCCCCCGCCCTATTTTTCTCTGAGATTGCCTTGAGAACACTAGAGTTGGTAGGGACGGCTGTCTCTAAAATGCAACTCTGGTCTTGGGACCTTAGAAGATCAAAAGCTAAGAATTAACTCTTCATATTTATCTTTGCATTTGAGCTGAGACCTCCCTTTCCTAGACCAAATAGTCTAATTTGCTGGTTTGGGGGGCTTTAGATGATGTGTAAACAGAGAGAGTCTAGGGCCCCCAAATCTATATAGAATTTCATCTAGTATCCTGTCACACATGTTCATGATAATTCCAATAACAATGCAACTAACTCCCACCGGGGAAGGATGGATGTGGTGAGACGCTGTGGGTCCACTGGATTGAGAATCGGAAATCCAAGGCCCCAATCTGAGTTCTTTCACTTACTGGGTTCTCTGGGCCTCATTTGCTTTATCTGTAAAAACAGTGGGGCAGACTAGAGGATTTCTAAAGCCTGTGAGTCTATGAGATTCTTTTGGGAGCAGGCTCATATAAAGATTTTCAGAGAGATAGACCTTAGCTTCTAAAGATGGGCCTGCTACAAACAACCCAGCCAGGTTCTCGAGCCTTCTCTTCATCACTGAGATCCAGAAATGCAGGCACGTATTCACAGCAACGTAGCAGCCGTGGGCTGGGTGAGAATGGAGGGCAGGGGACTGGCAGAACTGCCAATCAGCTGAGTATTACTGAGTTGAAATGGAGCAGCCATAAACATGATGGATTGGAGAAGCATGACAGTCGTAGAATTGGGCAGGAGGAAGAAAATATGCAGGCAAGTAGACTGAAAAGAAAGAGGAAGTGTTTCCTTCACTGATTGTGATGCAGCAGGCACAAAGCTTATCTGAAGCCAGGAAGAAACATCAAGTCTACAGGGATGATCGTTTCAGCTATAGCCACACAGGAGCATTGGGTACTGGCGTCAGTAACCACGTTTCAGTACCCAAAGGTGAGTAACAACTCCGCTGCAAGGGAAGAGGTCACTTACTTAAATATATCATTGTTAGGTTCTTTCTTTGTGAAAAATGGCAATCCCTCATAGTAGATTAGATCACTGTTCCCAGTTCTTCATGCTTTCTCTAAAATACAAGAATTATATCCATGCACTCATGGATGGAGTTCCTTTCACTCAAGTAGGCAAAGTTTATTTCCCTGCCTTATTTTTTTTTCCCCCAAAGCCCCAGTAGATAGTTGTACGTCATAGTTGCACATCCTTCTAGTTGCTGTATGTGGGACGCGGCCTCAGCATGGCCGGAGAAGCGGTGCATTGGTGTGTGCCCAGGATCCGAACCTGGGCCGCCAGCAACGGAGCGCTCACACTTAACCGCTAAGACACTTCCCTGCCTTATTGATGTTGGGCCAGACCATGAATGACTTGCTCTGACCAAAATATGGGTAGAAGAGACAGTGTGCCAGGTGTGGGCAAAGTTCTTTAAAAGCCATCACATAACCTGGCTTGCCTTCTTGTGTTCCTGTGATCTTACATTTCTGTGATCTGAGATCACGAGCCCCATAATGGGAAACAGACCTCAGGAAGATCAGACACCTGGAATCCAGCCGAGCTCAACCTAGATCAGCCAAATCTCAGCTGACTTACAAACCCATGAGCGTGAAAATAAATGTTTATTATTGTAAGTTATGGAGAGATTTAGGATTTTTTTACATAGCATTGATGCAGCAATAACTGCCTAATATATCTCTTAAGATTCTTTATTTTATATATATAATTTTTTATTTATTTATTCCCCCCCCAAAGCCCCAGTAGATAGTTGCACACCACAGCTGTACATCCTTCTAGTTGCTGTATGTGGGACACGGCCTCAGCATGGCAGGAGAAGCAGTGCGTCGGTGTGCGCCCGGGATCCGAACCCGGGCCGCCAGCAGCCAAACACGCGCACTTAACTGCTAAGCCACGGGGCCAGCCCTCTCTTAAGATTCTTTATTCACAAGTTGCAAACCAGAATGGGGAAAGTTAGAGAAGAAAATAAGAGCTACTTTCAGCAAAGTTGTGAAGCTTTGAGAAATGCGGCTGTCACACCATACTCTAGACGGTAAAGATAGGGCTTGCAACGATAGGGCTGTTCACACTTAATTCGCCACTGCCATCTTCTTCCATCCTCTGCAGGGACCACTGTTCAGTCCAGAGTCCAGCAAATATATATGGCTGAGTTGTGCTATGTTATCACCCGTGGCATTCCTGGATTTCTGAGTTCCTGGACAGTTATGCTAGGAACACTGTTCCTGGCAGTGTTTACTGGAGAGGAAATATATTGATAGCACCTGCAGATAGTACTCATGACCTTTATCACATGATATTTGGTTTATATAACTTAGACAATCTTTCTGCTCTAATTGACCCTGGGCTTCTAGAAAGCAGGATCCATGTCTGAGTTAACTATATGACTTCCTCCTACTCAAAGCTCTGCCCCACAAGAGAGCTAAAACCAAATAATACATACTGAATGAGCAAAGGAATTAAAGAAAGAATCTAGTGGTGTGGTGGTTGAGTTCAGCGCGTTCCACTTCGGTGGCCCAGGTTCCCGGGTTCAGATCCAGGGTGCAGACCTGCACTGCTCATCGGCTATGCTGTGGCGACAACCCACAAATAAGGTGGAGGAAGATTGACACAGATGTTAGCTCAGGGCTGGTCTTCCTCAAGCCAAAAAAAAAGAAAAAAGAAAAAAGAAAGAATCTAAAAATGGCCCTTAGTCAAATGGGATTGAAAAAAAAATCTCTTCTTTGCCCTTGGGCACCTGCCTTTGTAAATGGTCACAAGTTAACAAATCAGAAACAAAATAATTCTTGCTGTCTCTCAGCCAGGAGTTGAAGTCATGAAACTTTGCAGGGGAGAACATTCATTGGAATGAGCCCCCATGCACGCCTTGCCTAAATTCTCCTCCTCTGCTGTTGAGTAATTTTTTTCCCATTGCATAAACCTGTCTGTCCTCTCTCTAATGGTCCTTTGCAAAACCTCTTGCCTCTTTTTTTTTTTCAAAATCAAACTCAATAGAATGGAGGTTTTAATGTTTGGGTTTTTGCGTGTGAATACCTGAAGGAGGTTGCTCGGCGATGTCTGGAGGCTTGTTCAGGCTGTTGGCAATTCCAGTGCACACGGTGCTCCTGTGGGACTCTGGCAGGAGGGGGACGCTTTTTTCAATACCTGCAGAGCACTAATAAAACCTCCTCTCTGATCATCTTAGGATTTGAGAATTATTCTGGTCAGGGACAGAATAAGAGAAAAATCAATGGCCAACCCCATGGCTTGGCGGTTGAGTGCGTGCGCTCCGCTGCTGGCGGCCCAGGTTCGGATCCCGGGCGCGCACCGACACACTGCTTCTCCGGCCATGCTGAGGCCGCGTCCCACGTACAGCAACTAGAAGGATGTGCAGCTATGACTCACAACTATCTACTGAGGCTTTGGGGGAAAAAAATAAATAAATAAAATTAAAAAAAAAAGAGAAAAATCATTATCTTCACATGCTAACATTAGCATGTTGAAAAAGCAATGAGCAAAAATATGCTCAAATATGGCTAGAAAACTGAAAGGACAGGACCCACCAGGAATTAGCAGTGTAGCTCTGGAGAGGGACATGGAAAGCAGAGTGGGAGGAGGGCAAGGAGGAGGAAGAGGGGAAATAAGGAGACAGAATTACTTTAATCCACTTTGATACTATTTGAAAAAATTGTAGTACCACGTATTACCTTCGTAGTATAAAAAACAAGCCAAAAAAGATGTGTGAGGAGAAAAGGAGACTACACTGGTGGAATGACATTTAGGTCTGCAGGTGGATTGTTGATGCCAGTGGGGAAGAAGAGAGATCACTCGATGAAAAAACTTGGATTTTTAAGAGAAATTGTACGTCAAAAGTAGGATTGTCTAGTAAGCAAAGATGGAAGGGATGAGTTAGAAAGGAGGAAGCGTTTTTGAATTCAATGCCCATGAGATGAAGTTTTGTTCCAGGAGACTCTGTGAACAGAATCCAGAGAAGCTACTAAGTCTGCACATTGATGACTGCAGAAACAAAAGGTTGGCGGAGAGTGGGGGAAGGCATCTCAACATTTTAAGAAATCTTGTTTATTTGATGACCAGCAAAGACGTGGATGGAGCCAGAGGGAACAGTTGGAGGGAAAAGATGGAAGGGTGACCAGAATACAACTCTAAAAGCTTCTGTTAGGGGCTGGCCCCGTGACATAGTGGTCACATACGCGCTCTGCTGCTGGCGGCCCGGGTTCGGATCCAGGACATGCCGCTTGTCAGGCCATGCTGTGGCAGCGTCCCATATAAAGTGGAGGAAGATGGGCATGGATGTTAGCACAGGGCCAATCTTCCTCAGCAAAAAGAGGAGGATTGTCATGGATGTCAGCTCAGGGCTGATCTTCCTCACAAAATAAATAAATAAATAAATAAATAAAAGCTTCTATTAAACCGCTGGTCCTGACCAGGGGCAATTTTCTCCCCAACAATGTCTGGAGACATCTTTGTTTGTCACAACGTGGTGCTACTGGAATCTAGTGGGTAGATATCATACAACACATAAGCCAGTTGCCCTCCCCGCAAAGAATTTTCCTGCCCAAGATGTCAATAGTGCTGAGGCTGAGAAACTGGTGAACCAAAGTGAATAATGAGATTTACTGAGATGTTAACGCCTCACGCTGTGCATGCTTTACAGTTTACAAGGTGTTTTTGCATCCATTTGCTCCTCATCCCAAACCTTGAGGTGAGCAGGGCAGGCATCCTTATTTCCCTGTGGCAGCTGAAGAAGCAGAAGTCCAGGGGCTGACCCAAGGTCACGCAGCTCGGAATCCAGGTCTTTGGCCCCAGCTCCTTGCTCTGCTGACTCTCTCGTGGAAACTCGTGTGACACACTGATGTCACCTTTGAACTAAATGGTTGAATGAATATATGCTGTACTCAGAAGGTGACTTAGGGAAAGGGGCTCCCGTTGAAGCAAAATGTAGAAAGGTCCCAATTCTAGGGCATAGTGATTGGAAGAAACTGATGGAAAACCATTCAAGTGTTGGTGAAATAGCTACAGAGTTTTCTCTTTGGTAGTGGCTCTTGGTCACATTTTGTTGTACACTCACAGGAGGAATTTTTGATATATGGAGATCTGAAAGTGCTTGGCCTGCTCAGGGAAGGGCAATCTCATGTGGTTAGAAAGTGGGGTGTATAGAGAGATATGGTGGGCGATAAGGTGGGAAGGGAAGGCTGGGGTCCTTTCCAAGGTCCTGGAGGTCGAGTGAGGACTGGAACTATATTCTGCCAGCAAGGGGGAACCCCGGACATTTTTAAGGGCAGTGTGACATGACATGACTTGACTGGTATTTTAGTAAGCCCAGCCCATGAAGAACATTTTCTTTTAAATAACATTTATTCCTCTTGCCCATATTACAAAATGGGTTGCTTTCAAAAGCATTGCATTTGATGTTGGGTTTTCACCGAGGGCTGAGTGCTTTGCTACAATTTGGATGAACCAGAGAAATTGAAGGCACATGAAAATAGCACCTTGCACAGCTGTGCTGTTGGGTGCCTATTTAAGTACATAGTAAGTGAAGTCATAGCACAAATACTCATGTGAGTAGCCATCACCTGACACTAACCCAAATAGCTTTATTACTACAGTTCTAAATTCAAATGAATCAAAATAAGCTACAGTGTGTTCCCAGGGTATCTAGTGTCATTTGCTTTTGCTAACTCTGGAATGGAGATCATCATCCTAAAAGGCTTAAAAAGGCAAGCACTTATTTACTTAGGGCACCATGCTGGGTACAACACCAGATAAAAACTGTCTTTTCTGTAATTACTTATAATTCATATGTTAATATAACATTTTAAATTTTTTCAGGTGATCCATGCTTACTGTATAAACATTATAAAACACAGATAAGTAGACGGCAGAAAATAAAAGTATCACTCACGATTTCTTTTCAAAGTTTTTTTTTCACGTTAATAAAGGCAAATTATAAGTTTTTTCAAAGAATAATTCCACAATCGCACTTATGTTCTCCTGTTTAAAAATTAAAATTTTCCGTTTAAGTAAGTACATGAACTAATTGATCCTCCAGGTATACTCTTGGTGAACTTTATGCCGATGCGATAACCTCTTACTCTGGGAATATAATTGCATGTACAGTAATATTTGGCCTTAAGAAAAAAAACCTGTAACATTGCCTCATAAATTGTTTTTATCTTAACTAGTTAATATGTCTAGGCATTATTAGTCCTTTAGAAATTATGACATTGTGGATTGATTTTTTTTCCTACATTTTTGTTTTAGCCCTGATAGCTTAGTTTCCATTTCTTTTCCCCAAAACAGGTTAAGAATCATTGCTGATTCTAAAAGAGAGACTTTGATTCTATTTTACTTCATTCTTTAAATCTGAAGAGCACGTGTCACTCATTAACAGCTCTCCAAGACACAGAAACACATGGAGTACAGTGAAGGTGTTACAGCAGTGACTGAAGATATTGTTCTAGAGTTATTTTCTAAATCATCCTTTTAAACCTGCTAGTCATGGTGCCTTTTATTCCTAACTTCCATTTATAGTTTCAGGGAAGATGCATCAGGATATTTTATTGTCTTTTTGTGTGTGTGTGTGTGTGTGTGAAGAAGATCAGCCCTGAGCTAACATCCACGCCAATCCTCCTCGTTTTTGCTGAAGAAGACTGGCCCTGGGCTAACATCCGTGCCCATTTTCCTCCACTTTATGTGGGACGCTGTCACAGCATGGCCTGACAAGCGGTGCGTCAGTGTGCGCCCGGGATCCGAACTGGCGAACCCCGGGCCGCCGCAGCGGAGCACGCACACTTAACCACTTGCGTCACCGGGCCGGCCCCAGGATATTTTATTGTCTTGAGGTGGTCATTGGTTGGACTAAAGGGGGCACTTGACCCAAAGCCATCCAGCGACCCACAAGGCGGTGGGCCTGAGGGCTTTTGCCCTATAAAAGTGATAATAAACTAATCTAAATTTGTCCCTCTGAAATCTGGACTAAAAGATTTGCAGCCCTTTGGCCAGTTGATAGTGAAAGGAGACGGACAGAACTCACAAGCCTTGAGATAGAAGGAGAGGTGTATGAGAGAGACCACGTGGGTCAGAGAAGCTGGAGGCGAGGAGAGGAAGGCCCAGAGCTGTGAGAGGTCCACCACAGGCATCCTTACAATAAAGCCCCTTTCTCTTAAGGTGGTCAGATATCCTGTTTCTGTTTTGAATGATCAAAAGTGCTACATGTTTATTTTAATTTTAGTGTTCCCAGTGATTAGCATAAGCTGACACAAAGTATGTCGTAATTTTTTATGGAAATAAAAAATTCATTTGTTCTCTCAAACAACACTGTATTCAAGATCTTGGGAAAACTCCACATAAAATGTCATGATTATAAAAGACAATATCAAGAGAATTAGAAGATAAGACCCAGACTGGGAGAAAATATTTGCAAAAGGCACTTCTGATAAAGGACTGTTATCCAAAATATGCAAAGAACTCATAAAACTCAACAATAGAAAACAAATAACCCAGTTAGAAAATGGGCCAAAGACCTTAACAGACACCTCACCAAAGAAGATACATAGATGGCAAATAAGCATATGAAAAGATGCTTCACATCATGTGTTATCAGGGAAATGCAAGTTAAAACAACAATGAATACCACTACACACCTATTACAATGACCAAAATCTGGGACACTGACAACACCAAATGCCGATGAGGATGCGGAGCAACAGAAACTTTCATTTATTGCTGGTGGGAATGCAAAATGGTACAGCCACTTTGGAAGACACTTTGGCAGTTTCTTACGCAATGAAACAAACTCTTACCATACGATCCAGCAATCACGCTCCTTGTTATTTACCCAAAGGAGTTGAAAATGTATGTCCACACAAAAAACTCCCACACACAGATGTTTATAGCAGCTTTATTCATAATTGCCAAAATTTGGAAGCAACCAAGATGGCCTTCAGTGGGTAAATGGATAAATAAACTGTGTATATCCAGACAAATAAACTGTGTATATCTTCACGATGTACACTTTATTTATTTATTTATTTAATTTTTTTTGAGGAAGATTAGCCCTGAGCTAACATCCATGCTAATCCTCCTCTTTTTGCTGAGGAACACCGGCTCTGAGCTAACATCTATTGCCAGTCCGCCTCCTTTTTTTCCCCAAAGCCGCAGTAGATAATTGTATGTCATAGCTGCACATCCTTCTAGTTGCTATATGTGGGACGCGGCCTCAGCATGGCCGGAGAAGCGGTGCGTCAGTGCGCGCCCGGGATCTGAACCCGGGCTGCCAGTAGCGGAGCGCGCGCACTTAACCACTAAGCCACGGGGCCAGCCCACGACGTACACTTTAAATATCTTACCACTTTATTTGTCAATTACACCTTGATAAAGCTGACATAAAGAGTCACCTCTGAGACTTTAGAGAGGCTCATGAAGCACATGACCACCCAATATCTCAACCAAATATGGGTCTGGTTAACAGGAAAGGGGGGCTGTAAAATGACTCTTGAGTGGGCAACTAACAATGTCTGTCACATGGGGGTCAAAAGGGCAAATAAACTACTGATAAAATAAAATAGTGTATAAATTAGAGTGAAAGATGGTAAGAAAATCTAGATAAAATATAAATTAAGAAAAAATTAAATATAGCATAGTTTAATGAGAAAACATAAGTTGAGGAAAATTAAGATCTAACTAAAATATTAAATCCAGAGAACTAAAATACCAAAAAGATAAAATGATAAGATTTCTCAGCAGTCATCCAAGTATGGTTCTTGGACAGACAGCACCAGCATAACCTGGAAACTTGTTAGAAATGCAAATGTTGGGCCCCGCCCCAGCGCTACTGAATCAGTTACTGAAACAGAAACTCCTGGAGTGGGGCCCAGGAATCTGTTTTAACAAGTTCTCCTGGTGATTCTGCTATGGCTCAGATTTGAGCCATATAGACATTTTAAAACATTAAGAATTGTAAAACTGAAAGAGTCAAGAGGAAAAAAGACAAAATAAAACCAGCACCTGGAGCAGTTCCAGGGTTAACGCCCTTGTGCTGGGCAGACAAGGTCCCCTGATCCCCTGTACTCCACCCCACCCCCTCCCGCCTGATCACCTGTTTGGTTGCCTGGCCAAAACTAAAACCAGGGGTTCTCACCTGGGCTACACTTTAGAATCACCTGGAGAATATTTAACTAATGTGGATAGCTCAGATCCGACCTCAAACCAATAAAGTCGGAATCCCTGGGGTGGGGACCTGGCGTCTTTATTTTAAAGAACTCCTTAGGGGATTCTAATGTACAGCCATAGTTTTAAACCATCTGCTTAGAGCCTCTGGGCTGAGCGCTGAGGGTCAGAGAGGCCTCTTGCTCTTCGTGGCTCTCTTTGTCTCAGATTTGCTGCTCATATCCCCAATGGCCTGGCTAAGAACATTTGGGAAAAGATGACGCAAACATGGGTGAAGCTCATTTCTTTTCTCCAGTAGGTCTATATATACCTGCCCTACCTGCATGCATCTGACCCTCAAATAACTCCATTTAGATCCCAGATTGCCCAGTGTGGGAAAGCATAGGCTGATGCTAAATCCTTGACTGATTGTCTCTCATGTTCTCTAAATGCCTGCTGGGAACACAGTGTCCTCACCCCCAGCCTGGGCCAGTCCTCCAGCTAGGCAGTGACCCATCAGTGCAACTGCCTTGGATGGGCTCAGCTTGGCCCTCACGGAGGCTGGGCATAGCAGTTAAAAGCAAACGACATAGTCTGCAACTCGTCTCAGCACTCTCTCCAAAAGTGACCCCACCCAGGCTGATCTGGTACTTTGCTCTCTCATCAATAATGGAGCAACCCTTTTATCTCAACCTTGGTTAAGTGTATTAGCCAGTTTTCCTTCCTGGTTCATTTTCATCCCCTCTCTGACATTTGTGCTCACTTGATCCCTTAGCCTAACACACTGGACTCCTGGGCCCATGGCCCACTCCACTGACCCCTCATTGAATCAGTAATGCCTACAAGGTAAGACACTGCCTGTTCACCCGGAAAAATATTTCTGGAGTCCTGAACGTTAAAGGACCAGAATCTAGGCCTCTGGTGTATTCTTGATTCTTATATATGTATATATAATTATATATTGTATGTAATTATATATAAATTTCTATACATATCATATGTAATTATAATATACATATATATAAATTCCTTAGACTATATATACATATATAAATTCATATATCTGCATAATATTATAATTACATATAATGTACAAAGGAATTTATGTGATATTATAATTAATATATTATATATTAATTACATGTGATTACATATTATATATAATTATAATATATATAAATTTATTTATATGTAAACTTACATATTATATGTAATGGTAATATATTATATATCAATTCCTTTATACATTATATATTATATGTAATTATAAAATTATATATATAAATATACATGTATAAATATATAATATTATAATACTGTATACATATGTATATAAATTCCACATTCTTTTCTTAGAGATTCTGATTTAAATTGTCTAGGGTGGTGTCTGAGCATTTTTGAAGCTTCTCTGATATTCTCCAGCACAGCCAGGATTGAGAATTACTGACTTAGAATGAAATCTTTATAGGGGCTGGCCCGGTGGCACAGCAGTTAAGTTCACCCACTCCGTTTCAGCAGCCCGAGGTTTGCCGGTTCAGATCCTGGGCACAGACCTACTCACCTCTCATAAAGGCATGCTGAGGCAGCGTCCCATATAGAAGAGCTATAACTCTACAACTATGATACATAACTATGTACTGGGGATTTGTGGAGAAAAAAGAAAAAAGAGGAAGATTGAGAACAGATGTTAGTGCAAAGCCAATCTTCCTAAAATATATATATATATCTAAAAAAATCGAGGGTTGCTATAAAAGAATGAAATCTTTGTAAACTCAGATCTCTAGATAAGGTAAATATACCATATTTAAAATAAAATGGAGAAATACAGCTAACAAAAATCCCCAAATAGTTCACGTCAAAGGGAAGAAGGCCTGACCTTTTGCCTCCTCTCTGCCCTCACCCTCTTGAGAGGTGTTACCATAAAGCACTGTAACAGCTCCCTCAACCACACTGACTCTCCTACTAAACCTTCATCTTTTCACTATGTCCCAAAGACTCTGCTCTCTCTCCCTCTCCTGGGTGGGGAGCTCAGGTCAATCGCCTCTTCACATTTGCCCTCTGGCTACTGCTAAGTCTCACTTGAACCAAGTGACACCAATGATGCTCCTGAGGCCTTTTCCTGTCCTCAAGGCTCTTGAACCTGAACCTCCTCAGCAATGGCGAAGCAAGATCCATGACAAGAGTACTATACAGAGACCAGAAGGCAGTCATGATGGTTCAACAGAAAAGAAGACAGAGAGGGCTGGCAGGTTGGGTGACCATCTGCCCTGGTTTGCCAAGTTTCAGTGCTAAAACTGGCACAGTCTTGGAAAAAAAAAGGTTAGTTGGTCAGACGGCCAGGCACAGCTTTGTATCCTTCTGGAATGGAAACGTGCAGCAGTGAGGTCTTACTTAACACAACATATCATATTTTTTTTATTGTTCTGTAAGCGTGTGGGGAGTTCATTTTCCAATTTTATTTTTTGCTTTTTTTAGAATTAAACAATTGATGTGTCAATCATAGAAAAATTTAAATATTCAGAGAAGCAAGAAGAAAATAAATAAAATCTCTTGTAATTTCACTTCCTAGAGAAAACTACTTTAAGATTCTAGTGTTTTTCCTTCCAATCTTTTTATGCATATATATTCCAAATTTCTGTGCATATATAAATATGTTAAATTTATTTTTCTATTAGAGAAATCAAAGAAGTTGGGAGAATAGAAAAGATCATTAGGTGCAAATAAAAGATGGCGTACCAAGGGAAATGAAAAATAAAACATGAATGATTAGAGTAAAAGTGGAAAGCATCTGAGCTTTGCCAGGAGCCACAATCTTGCTCTGAGGCAACAGGGTAGTGCTCTGTTCATGGAGGGAGGTGTGCAGAGCCATAAGGTCATGCTCCCAGCATCCTATCTGATGGTGACCAGAGTTCTGTGTACATTGCTAGGCTCCAGAACTCAAGAAGACTGGATGGGCCTTTCATCACAGGCTGTGGCTAAAAAAGAGAAATGAAGATTGCTAAAGGGGAGTACAGTGAGGCTTTTGAACAGAGGTGAAAGAAAGCAGAACTATTCAGCCTGAAAAGAAAGGAAGTCTGAGAGAGAACTTGATAACACTCTTCATGTAGATGAAGGGTTCGTACCCACAAGGCAGTGACCCACTGTTCTCCACTTTCACTAAGGACCGAAAAAGGAGAACGAATGTTCCCATTGCTGATATCTT